>NC_079151.1:110077850-110707016 GCF_947563725.1 Argiope bruennichi | reverse complement strand
TCACCGTTGCAGCAAATGTTACAGAACGTTTTTTTCAATTATGTTTCATTTTTAATAAACTTTTCTTTAGGAATTTGTTTTTCCCACAAGAAATTTTCACATAAAAGGTTAATTCTTTTCTTCTATTGAAAACAAATCAGCATTCATTTTTATGAAACTTTTCTTTCATACATGTAATCTATATGAATAAAATTGAAAATTCGTTTGTTTGTTTATATGTTTGATTTCCCATGCCAAACATTTTAGTACCCGTATTCGTTGGCCCGTAGACGGATTTATTTAAAAACCCTTTAAAAGGGATGAAAGGAGGTTGAAAGATTTTTTTTACAGTAACATCTAAGCAAACCATTGCAAAAATATTATTTTTAGACCATTTTAAATTTTTTTAAAAAAAATTACCTTTTCGGTAAGATAAATTTCATTTCTATACGATTATTTCTTTTCTTAATTTTTTTTAAATTAAATTTAACACATTTTATAACAATGCGTTTTAATAAATATGAAGTTAATTTTATTGTTTAATTACAACTATTTACCGCGTTTCTTTGTCAATTTTTGATTTATTTTCTTCCTATATTTTTGCAATTTTGCTTTCGTTAAGTAGTTTTTGAATTTGAATTGAATTTTGATTTGAGCAGTTTCAATTAATATGCGCCGGGAATAATTCGGATCTTAATCCTGTTTTTTTAAAATTATTGCAATTATTTTAATTTTTTACGTAATTTATGTTATGTTTTTGTATTTTTAAAATGTTAACAGGTATAATTAATTCTATATCAAAATTATTAAATGCTAATAAATGCAGATAATAAAATCTGCATGAAGACCACAATAAATAAATACACCAGCCAAATATATTTTTAAAATAGGCAATGGCATTGGCAAAACTCAAAATGTACCTTAATGCGTGATAGTATTTAGTTGAGGGTTTTCTAAATTTTGCAGTCAATGGAACTCTATTTTGGTATAATTTTAAAGCGTCATATTATTATAATCCCTTGATTATATATATATTCGAATTTAATTCATTATTTCCAAATTTACTGCTGAAGAATTAGCGATGTCCAGCAGGTGATGATTCTGTAATAGCTTTGGAAGTTATGAAAGGAAAAGGTAATTGATCCAGATAATTGTCCAATGAGTCAGATCAGTCAACTAGTTGACTGATCTGACTCATCTTGACGCACATTGATAAATCTAACTGATCTAATCGCCACGACAGCGTTGGAGGGAATTGAGGTTGATTCCTGAGGGCTATCCACGTCCAGCGTACATTCTCTCCTGTGGGAGGTACGTACCATCATCGGTAGGGGGAGCCAGATCCATACCATTTCTCTACCCATCCTAGAGTCAAGCACCAACCACCATACTGGAAACTTCTCATCCTCATATCTGAGGTGTCCCCTTGTGAGTAGTTTGGTATCATTCAGAAATTTAATCTATTTTGTTAATGACACACTTAACTGGCTGTTTCCATATATATTTACTCAGCTCTTTAATGTTGCTAATGTTTCTGAGGGCTGATAACTCATTATAACAGTAATTACAAATTCCTTAATAATTGTTAATACAAAAAAGTAACTTTTTTGATAGATTATATATCCATGCCTCAAGACATAAAATGTTCATCTTTCAGATTATTGGGGTTATAGCAAGATTTTTCAAGAAAAAGTCTCATAAGGTTGGTCTCGAGGCCATTTAAATATTTCTTGGAATGATTTTTTCTAAATAAACCTATAATTTGAATGGTTTACCATTGAAGGTATTATGAAAGATTACTAGAAATTCTCGTCTCCTATTGTGTGCCAGATTTTTCAAAAAGCAAGTACCAAGGGACTGTAGAATATATTTCCTTCTTTAATTATTTATGCCATGGCTAAAAATTAAAATAGATGATATAATAACTGCAACCCTAATTACCAGAAAAGTTAATGTTCCATCGCTACTGAATGAATCTGGAATTTATGGCAACTCACATTCCTCCTTTTGTAACCAAAAGAAATCACAATGATCATATTCTCTTGCACTGTTTGAAATATCTAACTTATAGAAGAAACTTGAAGTAGAACGAAAAGCTCTTAGTAACAATCTTTCAAAATTTTCGCCAAACAATTGCTTTTAATGAGTGCCATCCGCAAATTCTTCTTTGATCACTAAAATTGTTTTGACGCATACTAACTTTGATTTCAAAATTTTTTTGGAATAATATATGTTTTTTGCTAAAAAGAGATTTCAAACATTAGATGCATTAAAATAAGAGACCTATTAAGTATCAAACAAGCCTATGGATTGCCTTTATATTGATAATCTTTTAAGTAAAATTGTAATCTGTTTTAAATGTTACTATGCGCCAGAAAGCTCCTTATTTTTTCAATGACCAATCAATTATATGTAATAGAATCTAGATGAGTTCTAAAATGAGAACTCAAGTTTTTGCATATGGATGATAAATATTTGTCCAAAGAATGTTTTTTTTATTGGGATGCATTAGAGTGGTAATTAATTAGGGAGTCGGGTTTAAACCTTTTACTCAGTGAATATAAAAACTACTGAATAAAAACAGTATATATGTTATGAGTGCATATGAAATAGAAATAATACTTGATAAAACAGCATACGAATAAAACATTTTATCTCTATATACAGAAAAAAGGAATTTCTTTTGTTAGCAATGTCGTTGTCACATATTCCAGCTGCATCGTTATCTATAAGTTTCTACCGACAGACTTTTTCTATGTTCAGCTGTGATCTGCTGCCAATGACTTGCAAGAAAGTATTTCCAGATAAAAGTACTGGACTTCTTCATTGGTTTCTTGTCCTATTTTATGAGTATGTGCAATACACCTACTGCTTATATGTAAAGAACAAATGCTTCTGTATTTGCTCTGGGATAATAAACTGTGAGGGTCTGCAAGTTGGAAAGAGAATAAAAGAACCCTTTTTTATATTTGCGTGATATTTTGTATTGATATTACGATTTTGGGTAGAAAAGATAGAAAACACTAAAATGTTTCAGACGAATAAAAATTAGAACTCATTTATATAATATCAATCCTATTACAGAAGGAATATGAAATGTTGAGTAAGATTCTACATCATGAATGTGTTGAAATATATTCAACTGAGGAATTATATTAGAAATTATTATATTCAAAAATTATCAAATAGACATGCGTGAGTCTTCAATTCGAAAGTTTTTCATGCACTATAGAACAAAAATGATATCTTTCTTCTTAAAGCACAAAATTGAGAGCCATTGAAAAGACAGTTAACCCCACAAGTGTTCAGACATTTATTTTCAGAGTCTCTGTTATCTGATTAAAACTTATTTGTGAAAATTTCATATTGACACTTATAAACTCTCCAGTAATAAAAGAATTTTAATATATAAAACTGTACCAAATATATCTCGATGCAAATATAAAATTTATAATTAACGGACACTTTTCCTAAATAACTAAATTTTAATGCTTTGAATCAAATTATGAATCGCCAATTAAATCGAAATAATGAGTATTTTAATCAATGCCTTTTTACTTATTATTTAAATTTATTATTCATAGGAACTAAACTGTTCAATTTAGAGCAGACATGAGAAAAAAATCAAAATTTTTACTTTCTTAATCCATTATTATTATCAACTTTCTTCACTCCAACTCATCATCCATTATCAGATATTAATATTTCAAATGTTTTAAATTTGTTGAGTTAAATTTGTTGAATTTAATGTTGAGTTTTTTTTAATCGACTTATGTACATCTTAGTTGATGTCTGCTGTAAAGATTCAAGTCTGCTGAACGATTAAAGTTGTCATTTATAATTACGAATAACAAAGATGGCAAGTTCTAAGCAAAGACCCTTCAACACTTTATAGTTTGCTATGTGGGTATTCATACTTACGGATCAATGTAAGTTCTATATGAAATTTGATTAAGATTTCCCCATCAGTTTGAATTTCAATTATGTTGATGATAGTATCAAAAAGATCTTATGTGGTTGTAAAGTGGAAATTAAGAGGCCAGATAAAGCGTTTGAAGTAGAATGCCAAACACGTAAGAGAGGTGTTTTAAAATCCCGCAGCCGTAAGTAATATGAGGATATTTTTTTCTAAAGTTAACAATGTATCTTGACTGATATCACTACTAGATTATGTAATCTTCTTCAGAATCTGTGATTTCTGCAAATACCTGTTGGGTCAATTATTTCAATTTTTTGATCAATGAATGGAAAGAACTAGCTTTCATGATGAATCTCCTAGAAGTTCTCAATGTAAGCTTTAGAAAATTATTTTCTTTTATTTCATGCATATTTAATAATATATTACTTATAGAGATATAATTTAATATTATATATATCTAAATTATCGATATTTAGTATGAAAAGCTTGTTATTTAAACTAAAATTTAAGCAAAAATTTGGTTTTCTTACTTTCAGAGTCAGTTTCCAAACCAAGAACAAAGGAGAAGTACTCACCTGGAAAAAAAGTATATCACATTAATATTCTACAAAGAAAACTATATATAATACAATGATTTTTTAAGATAAATATAAAATATGGAATTATGCAACTCTAAGACAAACATATTGTCGAAGAATTAATTAATTTAAATAATCAGACATTCCTGTATTTATACTTCCCCATTCTCATAATGTTTCATCTGTTTTTATCTCAGTTTTTCATTCTGCCCCAGAATTTTCTCTACAAAAGTTTCACTTCGTAAAGTGGTCTTGTCATCTCTGCTGCATTACAATTTTCATTACATCTAGTTCAAAGTGATTACATTCGAAATTACAGCAAGGTAAATATACACTTTTGATATTATAGGAGACGTATTTTCTGTTTCCAAAAAGATGCATTTTGAAAAGGAATATTTCGGATATGAACTCATTTGAAGGTCTTAGTCATTTTCCTGCCTGGAATCTTCATACTTCTGAACTGTATTTCGCAGTAATATCGCAGCAGTACTAATTTTTCATTTGTTGCTTCTTCTAAGCGCAATACTAGCATTTCATTAAAGAAGTAAGTGAAAATGAAACTCCCATTCGGAGTTTATTTTTCCTCGAACTCCAATTTTATTTTGTTTTACATTCATCTCAATGTAATAAATGCATTTTTTACTAATGACAATGGTCAAGCTTTATAAATGTAACACCGAAACTCAATCACACACACACACACACACACACACACACACACACACACACACACACACACACACACACACACACACACACACACACACACACACACACACACACACACACACACACACACACACACACACACACACACACACAAAAGCCATTAAAAGAAATTATATAATTTCTATATAGATATTATTTCCAAGATATTACTTGAAAAATTCTTCTCAACATCCAAAAGGGAATGGTTAATAAATGATCTCTGATTAAATTCTAAAACAATATTTTCTTTAAATATTTGGAAGAATTCAATTTTTTTAAAAAAAACTTCCATTCAATCTCTAAACGTTTTTAAAAATCTTTAAATATTTCTTACATATTATGTTTGAATTATTTTCGCAACTAGCCATCTTCGATAACCAGCTTAGTTGCCTTGGCTCCTGGCTGATATCCTAGCTGAAAAATTATTGCATTATTAAAATTGCATCGAGTTTTTTGATAAAACTGTAAAATATTAATTTAAAGTAATTGTTCTGATCTAAATTACTGCACTCGAAAATTAATCATTTCTACATTATGAAATAAAAATCAGAAGTGAATCCAACTTCAAAGTTATCATGAAAAAAAAAGAATTTATTTCAATTTTTTAGAAATTTTAATTATTAGAACAGATTGATGGAATTATGAAATTAGTTTTGATTTAATCTCAACAATGAAAGCGTTATTGATTAAGATTGTGCCTTAAATAAACTTTTAGAATATTAAAATTAAATAAAGAAAATTTACCAAAATTTCTTTATTTTTTAGAAATATCTTTAAAAAGTAGTTTTTTTAAAAATAATTGGAAATAGTGTGAAAATTATTTACATGATATACTATATGCAAATGATATAGTAAAAATATGATTAACGCTTGCTTAATTTATTTTAATTTACTTAATTTTAATTGACTTTCGAAGTGTAAAATATAGACAGTAATTTTTCATTTGTCTTAAAGAATTCATTCGCTAAATTCATCCAAATCGCAAAAAATGTTTAAGTGTTTATAGAAGATTACAATGAAATATTTGCCTTAAATTTTATATAGACGATATCATTATTATTTTATTATTTTTCTTGAAGAGAATAAGAAGTTTTTTTAAAAAATCTGCACTGACTCCTTTCGCATTTCTTTTGCTTCAATTAAAAGAAAATGCATTTAACTTTTTTCTACGATAAAAAGCAGAAATGAGTTTAATTGCTGCTAGGCCCAATTCATCGTCTGACATAACCAACGAAAGCACATCAAAAGAATTTTACTTCTTCAATTCTACTGGGAATAAGAAACAAAAAGGTGTTGCCATAAAAAAAGAACACATTTCAAAGATGAAAAAGAACCGAATGCCATTAAATCAACATTCAGTATGTATCTGTCGAGTCTGCACTTCTTTCTAAAATCTGAACATGTTCCAATTTTTTTAAAAAAATATTTTCGGTACTAGTTAAAGCTAATGCGATAAAAAACTAAGGTGCTGTTATATTCTGTAAAGTTTGTCTCTTTTCTACAAAAAGATTTTTTCTACTTCTATGATATTTTTTATATTTATACTTTTAATTTTTTGTAAATTTTAGCACTGTTTACTTATATATGTGTGATTAGTATTTCATTTTTTTTCTTACCTGTCGTTAGTAAAGAAAAGTATTTAACCTGTTTTCATGATTATTTTAATTACTTTTTATTGAGTTTTAATATGGGATGTAGATATTTATTTTCCTAAGCAGCTTTTATAAGTAATATTGTTTGTTTTGCACATTAACTTTTTAGTCGCTGTATTTAGCAACTTTTTCAGAGTGAAATGATGGACTTCAAAATAATCAGAATGCTATCATACTCTAAACTTATAAATTCAAAGAAAAAATTCTGTCCCTCCAGTAAATACATTTAACAAGCTAGTTTTTCAATTAAAACCGTATTTAGAGTGTAGGAAAATATTATTTTATTTTTAAAAATTTCAGATTTTCAGTCTTTAATTCCTAATTTGTTATTATAAATATTATAAAATCAAGAAACAATTTTTATTCGTATTCACCACCAGATGGGGCTACTATTATGTAATAAAATTTAGTCAAAAAATTGATTGATTGATAATTAAATTTTATATTCTTATCAATAGTAAATGAGCATTTTCAAAAATTTGAGAAAATAGAAAGTGTGTAAAGAATAAATTTATTTTGAACTTTTACCTTTACAAACATAAAACATATAAAGTTAAATAAAACTGTGTTATAAAAGTACTTAAGAAATTAAAAGATTCAAATTTTCAAAAATGTATCGATTTCTATATCGGAAAAAATAATATGTTGCATAGCACGCTATAGCTAAAAATTATAGATTAGCTTGATTTCAGTTGGCATATATTATTTAAAAAGAAAGTTAAAAGTGAACACAAACCTATTTCTTTCCATTTATAGTTGAATTTAGTGATTATAGAAGTGAGCGAAGTTAGGTGTAATGGAATTCTGCGCTTCAAAAGGCTATGCCCACCTAGATGAATTCTCTAGCGAATAAAGAGAATTTCACGGGTATTCAATCAGTCACAATTAATGAAACAGAGAGGCTATGTCGGAGTGACTGACATCCAGGCATCTCAAACTCTTGTCTTAGTTTCATTGAATGAAAATTTGGAATTTTTCAGTAGTAGTAGAGTTAATGGATGATAAATGGATGCTGAATCAATGGCTATTTGGTGCCGAATTATGTGATTTTTAAGTTTTTAAATGACGATGCTGGTTAATACAAGATTTTTTTTTTTTTATCTATTTCTAATAGGAACCAATACCTGGAAATTCTCCTAGAAAATTTCATGCTCTACCAGCAAAATGAACACTTTTATCTTCTCAGTGACTATTTAAGGATATATTCTTATAACCAGAAAAGTTGTATAAATGTTCCTCATATGACTCCAAGCGTTTTTAAAGTGAATTGTTCTCAATTTTTAAATACTTATTTCTTTTTTACTGACTTTATTATTTTTTCAATTCTTATTTTTTTAACATACATGTTGTGATATTTATTGGATGCTCAAGCTTTTGTGGTGCTATTGTGCTTGTGTTCTGACCCTTGCTAATTGTTTGCCTTTTTGTTTATATGTGGTTTAGAAATTTTAATTCTTTTATGCTTTGTTGTTCTTTTTTTATATGTGTTTTAATTTACTTTTTGGATAATGTTCCTTGTTGGTTTTTGATCCATGCGCTCTGTAAATTGAGTGAGTCTATGTAGTGTGTTCATTTCAAATAAATAAACATGAGGGGCTAAAACAATTAAATCCATTTTCTCTCAAATTTTTTATAGCAAAATATGTTCTTTATTTGTTGTTAATTTCTGTATTATTCTTTTTTACACCTGGGCTATGCTTTGATGCATATGTTTCTCATTTATTTGTTAAATAAAGAGTTGTTTTCTATCACATTCCATTACCTAAGTCCGAAATACTTAGGAATGGCCTCACTTATGCCCAAAGGAAAATTTTCGTAGCAATATCATCAATTAGCAGCAATATTTCCTAGAAGCAAATTTCTGTAAAATTATTTCACTAAAAAGAACACTCTTAATTTTAATGAATCAAATTCAGAGCTCGATATAAATCAAAGATAAAAAAATCCATCATTTAAAAAAAATTGCATATCATTTTTAGATGTTTTGATTCCTTTTTCATAATATTTTCAACAATTCTTTTTGTTTTTTCTCATTCATTCTAAATAATGTGTTCGAAGCAATCACGATAATTATTTTTAGTTTATATTCAACTTTTCTTAGAAAACTTTTCTAATTACCATTAGAAATTGCAGATCAAAAAGAAAGGAATTTTAATTATTTGCAAAAGCATTTTTTGAAGCTGTTAAAGTAAAGAAATACATTTAATTGAAACAAAATGTGGTTAAAGGAACCATTCGAGAAATATTAAAAAAATTGAAATCCTTCATTTCTAAAAAGGATAAAAAAAATAAAGCTCCTGTTGCCACAAGAAAAGAAACAAGTTGTAAGGCAAAAAAAAAAAAAAAAAAAAAATCGAATTTCATTAACTAAAAAAATTTTTCTGCTTTCTGCAGTTTTCATTTATTTCTGCCGAAATTTGAAACGGTTTTAAAACTCTTTTATTTTTAGTGGTATTAAAAATAATAAGATTAAAAATATGATTGGAAGAAATTCTTTAAGGTTATCGTTTGCTAAATAAAGGCAAATTCTTTTAAACTTTTTTTCAGAACTAAGAGATATTACTTAATATTTCTTTATACACTTTTTCTTTTGTGTAAAATGTAAAGTTTTGTGTAATAAGTAAAGAAAGAAAAACTTGTTTTTAAATATGTTTCCTTACCCTAATACGATAAAAAAAGCACTTCTAGAATTTATACTTTTTTCAATTTTCTTAATTACTTTTTAATTAGGTTATATAATGTTTTTTACATTATTTATTATTTTTTTTATGTTGATTGTGCATTATTTTTTATAATATATATATATATATATATATATATATATATATATATATATATATATATATATATATATATGTTTTATTTTCTATCATTTGCATCTTAGTGATACAATATTTAAAAAATATCAGTATAAATAATTAGAATAATTAAATAATGGATTTATAATAAGCTCTAAATGAAAAAATAATAAAGATATCTGAGTTGCTGGATATTAAAAAAAAATGGACACTTTAGAAAATAAGAAACAAAATCAGACCTTCTAATTGTTTAGAAAACTTAATTGCTCTAAATAAATAAATGTATAAACATAAATTTTAATTCCTTTATATCCTTTCTCTTCAAAAAAGTGTTTTATCCTCATCTTTTTGTACATTAATCGATAGTTTTAAAAAATCTCTCTGGACTTTTGGATTACTTTTCAATTCCTAAATGTGCAAAAAAAGATTACTAATTTATATAAAAAATACTAAAAGTATAAAGTCTTAAAAAAATAAAAGAAACTCTTAAAATAAAAGTAGAAACTCTTTTTTTTTTGTTTCCGTTGACTTCAAAAAAATATTTCAATTAAAATTTCTGTTCTGGGAAATACAATAAAATTCACATCTTGTTTTGTTGTACAAATTGTATTTGAGTCAATTAAAAGGACATTACGCCTATAATATTTTTGATGGACCAAATTTTCAGGTATTTTTCTAATTATTTTAAATTTTTGAATAAGAATTTTGTTTATATAGAAGTTTATTTTTTATTTTGTCGTGTGGCAATTTTAAGCCAAATTATTGCGCAGTAGCGTCAGAGTGTAAAGACCGCTGGGCACCCGAGGGAAGAAGGCGGACTTCTAACTCAAAGGAAGATAGCACACACACACACACACACACACTCGCTTGCACAACCCCTTTTTACGCATCTCACACAGAGAACACAAGGAAGAGAACAACCATGCCCTAACCGGGACTCGAACCCAAGGCGTCCAGGTGACGTGGAATACCTGCTACCCCTATGCCAGGACGCCGCCGAGAAGCTCATTAAATTACCACTAAGAAACGTCACGTCTCAATTCTATAATTCAGGTAACTACTGTTCCTACTGATGGATACGAGAGGAAGAGGAATATCTAAAGCAGGTAAATATTTTCTTTAAAAAATCTATTCTGGATAATACGAAGAAACATTTAAAATTATTTGAAATAAAACTAAGCGGGTAAAAATATTGCATCAAATTTTCCTTCAGATCTTGTGATTAGGTTTACACGAAAAGATAACTTTTGCCCTTTTTTCGCAAACGATAAAACATGGTAATAATTTTAATTTTAAAGAAAGAATTTTCAAGGTCTAGACCATCAACCAATATATTTGCATGCAAAATCGATAATAAATTTGACTAGGATACATAAAATTATTCGGAAAAAAAAACCGTTAAAAGAATTTACATTTTATTTCAGCATTTCCTAAGGGTATATCTTTTGGATATAGTTAAAAGAAAAGAAAATATAGCTTTTTTTTTCAAACGATAAAAAGATAGAAATAAGTTTAACAACTTTAATTGCAAAAAAAAGAGCATCTTCTGGTTTTATCGTGTAGACTAGGATACTTCAAAAGAATTTTGACTTCTGAGTCCATAGGGAATAACAAAGAAAATATGTAAATGAAAGAAAATAAAACATATTTCGTGAAAAATTACGAAAAAGGTATAAAAAATTTCATTTTTTTAAACACCACACATGGCAATATGTTTCAGCTTTTAATCTTTTTTTAAATTTAAAACTACCTGGAAGCAATTTTCCTTTAAAATAAGTTAAAATTAAGGAACCAAAGTATTGATACAGATGACTTCTTTAATGTCTCCCGTCTAATTTGAAAAAAAAAAAGTTGTAGTTTTTTTTTCTTTGCTACAATTGTCAAGGGGTATTAGTCATCAATTTTTCAAGATTATACGTGCGTTTTTTGTTTTTTTTTTTGCATATCAAAGTAATATTTAAATTAAGAATATTTCACATTTAATATTTTTCTATCATATAATGTATCCGCTAATAAAAGAAAAGAAAAAGAAGCTTTTCTTGGTTATTTCGAATAACTCTTAATTGAGTTTCCTTTGATTCGACCTTTGAAATATATACATTTTTTTTAATTTTCTTCAGCAGGTGTTTTTTATGTGGATTTCGCATTTTTTAAATATGCAAGTCAGTATTTTATGCACAGAATATTATAATAAAAATATAAATAATAATAAGTAAGACATTATTATTATTTATATTTTTGCACAAATAATAAATATGACATCAGAAAATAGCTTCAATAACTATAAACATGGAATGACAAAAATCGTCTTATCTTTTGGCATATTAGATTAAATATGAAATAAGACTTTAAATGAAAAATATTTGATTTTAATACAATTTAACTTTTTACAGTTTTTAATGCCTTTTAAAAGCAAACAGCATCACATTAGTGTTAAGTTATTTAGTTCCTAAGCCACTTCTTCATTAAATTCATTCAACTTCTAAATAGATGAAAATTCATAAAGTCGCTCAGAATTGTTACGGTTCATAAAGATATTCCGAACTTTTTTTTTAAAGCTAAATCCTGACATCTCGAAATGATTTCAGGTTCTTAATAGTCGAAAATCTAGGAAATTATATCTCGGAGAATGAAACTCTGATTTTTCAAACTCTTGCTATCGGTTCGCATTAAAAAAAAAGAAATCGTGAAATGAATTTTTTTTCAAATACATATCAGCAAAGATAACGAAATTTCTGACTTTGATTAATATGCTAATGAAATAATATTTTAATTCATTATGAAACATAATATATTCGAACATTATTTACGGTCATTAAATATTTTCGCTATTAATAAATTTAATTTTTCCTAAGAAATCAATCACCATTCTTCTTTGAATCTCTTAATTATACAAGCGTTGGATTATCAGATAGTTCAAGCCTCAATTAATCTGTATAAATAGAATTTTAATGAATTAGTGTGGAATTTCGGTTTAAGGAGAAGAATAATGCTATGATGGTACAAAATAATTATTCATGTTTTCATATTTCACATATATAAAATTCAATAATTCGTCTTTAAAGTGAACAGAATTGGCTTTTTTTCCAAATAAATCCTTGTATTATCTTTAATTAGTTTATCTTGGGTATACATACTGTGCGATGCCCCGACCTAGCCAGAGGTCATACGGGATGGGGCCACTGAAGAACAACCCCACATATCACGGAAGAACAAACTAGATTTGATGACAATAGATCTTTGCAAACAATAAAAAAAATAGCTTCTAGAGAAAACGGTTATTGGTACAGAAAAAGAATAGAAAAAAAACTTTACATATTAAATTGTGAAACATTGAAAATGCATAAAATACAGTAAATGAGTCTTATTTTACTTTAGGAAAGAGCTAAATGCAAAAGATATGACAAAATATCTCTAATGGAAGATTTAATGACTGAGACTTTTAGAGTTCTTCGACTTCAAGAGACATCCATTTTCTTGGCCATTTGAGTGTGTTCTCGCCGTAGTGCACAGGCATTATATATATTTAATTTTGGGTAAAATCCCTATATACCTAATATAATTTACATATATACTATTATTACATAAAATTTACAATGATGTAATTCTAATTGGACATACTTAGCAACTTAAGACTAACAGCTATTTTATCGATTTTGGATCTAGTATTGAAGATTATGCAATTAAATGTAATTCATTTTCTAAATTTGAAACATTTAAAATCTTGTGACCAACAAGCTACTTATACTTCAATAATTAATTTTGTGAAAATGTATCATTAAGATTTGTTTTTGAATTGTCAGGCGGAAACAGACATAACACAAAATGCTATTTCTTCTTGCATAACTACATTCAATTATTCTTATACCAGAAAATTTCCATCTAATCTTAATCATGAATACCAGCGAAAGAATCTCTTTAATTGATTCGTCTTCTCAAATCCCCACCTACATCATCGCCTATCCAGTTATTCCACAGAATGGTAGTTCCACAAAACTCTGGAGACGCTGTCTGATATTTAAACCAAAAAGGATCATCTTTCTATTATTAGGAAAATAAACCCCTAGGGAAATTCACTGATCCAGAAGTCCCAGCGAACTGCATCTACGAGAAAACTGTTTTCTCTTTAATCTTATTACCCTTATTACAAACATAGAGGCATGCACGCTTATGTCCCAGACAAGGATGATTAAAGCAAAACGTAAGGATAAGTTGAAAAGTTGGGAAGTTTAAAGACGGGAGTGAATATTCAAAAGATATCAAGGAAGGCTGTTTATATATATGAAGACGATAAATTTAATGAATATAGCAAAGATAAATATTCCCTACGCTTCAAACATTTTATTGAATTGTTTGGGGAACGCTGTTCTACGAGATACCACTCACTAAAAAGGGATTAGAATTCCGTAGCGTATTGTTTGCTTTCCAGTTGGCGTAAACAAAAATATTTGCCTTTAGTCGAAGAATTGTTCGTAAATGTTCGGAAAAGATTGGATGTGAATTACTTTGTAATTTATTCGGAAGTGATCTGCATTCTTTTCTGAAGGAGAGCCAAACAATTTTTGGAAACATTCGTGTTAAATTCTAATGTGGAAGGAAGGTGATTAACATAATGTAAAGAATGTAATTTCAGGAAACATAAGAGAAAGATTTTTGTTTAATTTAAAGTCGATGTAAAGAAGCCTTAATTATCAAATGCTATATATAACCCCAATCGGTTCTATTATGAGTTCTCTCAATAAATATTATTCATGAATATTTGCCAAGAATGATTCTTGAATGTTTTAGTTCTATTCTTACATTCTAATTACCTTTGTTTTAATTACTCATTTTTAATGAATTCTGTGACTTAAATAGTTGGTTGTGAAGTAGCGAAGAATAACATTGGTATGTATTATTGTTGAGTAAAGGTTTAATTTTTAAGTTTAAAAAACAATTAATTGATATATAAATTTGTTTTTTTTTATAATCAGTAAAATGTTATCGTAATAATTTTGTATCACATTTTAGCTTTCATTTGGTAATTTCACATCTATGAAATCGAGTAAGAACCATTAATTAATAAACTTGGTTTTATTGGAAACTTCCCTTTGTGAAGACATATATTTAAAAGAAATCAACTGAACTTCAGTAAAATAAATGTTGTTTATTTTTTAATAAAAGTATTTTAACTTTTTTCAATTATGAATATACATGTTACTTTTTCCAACAAGAAAACTGCAAACAATTAAAATTCTCCAAATATATCTAAGAAAGCTCTGGAGGATTTGATGTATTTTCCAAATAATTAAAAATTACATCATTAGGAATAAAATTCCTTGGTAAATTTTCCGATTGATATGACAAAAATAAAACACCTAAAGTTTTTCAAAAATTTTTTTATGGAATTATTCAGTAGGATTAATGTACTAATAAAAAATAGCAATAAATCCAATGCAATCAATAGCTAGAAAAATAAAAGGGTTCGCAATATAGAATGAAGCATTAAATGTTGTTAAGTGTGTGTCTGTTCATAATAATATAACTCTTGACTATTCTTGCTTCCACTGTCATGATCGAATCTTTAATCTATTTCCTACCAGGCGATATGACGCATGTTTGTATATTCTCTGTGTTTCCCACGCTTTCTTTCATCCTAATTGTGTTTTCAGATGTAACTCAGAATCTAAAGTAAATACAGAAATAAATTTCTCAAACAAGAAAACTTTCTTCTTCCTTTTAATCACCTTTAACCATCATTGTAGAATTAAATATATAAATTGTGTATTTCAATATATTGTCATTGAAATCATGTGACATTCCTGTCATTACTACTTTTTATCTTTGCTTTATGAGGATAAATTGGAAACGATGACTCCAAATTCCATTTGTTTGCAATAACGAAAAACTGCCCAATGAATGCGATGAGTTGCAGTGGGAATATTGTCAGTTTGACAAAGCACAGTCACGTGTAGAAACTACACATATAAACAAAACTTGAAGATTCTGTTGGTGGTAGAAACATACGACTGCCTGGGTGTAAGGTTTTGCCTTTGGAGCTTCTAATGCGATTCCACTCAATAACTTTTGCGTAAGTAAGCTTGGCACATGCCAAATCCATCGAAGCCAGATTACCCTAATATGGAGCGGAGTCATAGAGAAAGGATAATGGTTTAGTCATTGCTGTCTGACCTTGGTTTAAAATAACAAGGTTGAACCAAGGAATGCCTTATATTGCTTTGAAATGAAACATAATTATAATTAAAAAATATATCTCTATGTTATATATATATATATATATCTTTGTTTCCCAGAATTGTTTACAGAGACGTTAAAATCAGTTCTAAGTAAGACATTCAATTTCAATTACTCTATATAAAGGTATAAGGCAGGATTGTTTTGGGATTAAATCATTTTTTAATCATATATTTTGAAAGAGGACAGATAACGAAAAAAAAATCTTATGAAATATGATCTAAAGCAAAGTGGGAAAAAATATAAGCTCTTTAGGAATCATTCATTAATTCACGATTCCATATGGGTATGAAATCCCCTTATAGTACACGGGGAACTATAATAAATATGAAAATGAATGAGTCAAATTTTATTTCTGTTTAAATATTTCTATCTTTTTGATATTTATGGCTAAGTGTATGCAATTATGACTTAATATATGCTTAGTATATATATTTTCTTTCATTTTTGCAAGGTAAGACTGATTTGGCCATTTTTGCTTAGGTCAAATATATTGAAGCCTATAACTAAATTTTGGGAACAATGATAAGCAGAAATTACTTTTCATTTAAAATATAAAAAAAAATCATGTACCTTATATTAATAAAAATTAAGAAGCACTAAATCAAATTTTCAATATCTAAAAATTATTCCTTTTAAGTGATTTTATTAAGATGGCAATATTTAAAATTCTGTAGATTCGAACAATAATGTATTGTTTGTTTACATATTTTGAACGCCTCTTACCCTTTTTGAACGATTTTATTCTTCAGAGAAATAATGCACAACGAATACAAACAGCACTTTCACGGAGAATTTTATTCTTTTAATATCCTTTTTTGGCATTTATTTCCACTTTCTATCTTCGTATTATTTCTTTTTAAATTGTAATTTTTGCAAAGTTTTTATACATATCACTTGGTAAAAAACAAGTGACTATTTCATCTCTGAATTCTCCCCCATTTTGGTGAAATCAAATGCATGTGCAAAAGTGAAGAACTTTCCTATATCCAAACATTAAATATTACTCATATATAAAAAAAATCCAAAAGATCGTCTTTGATTTAACAATTTTAAATCTACTACAGAAATTAAAACCTTCATTATCTCCTAAGATAAAATCAGGGTCAACTAGCAAACCCACAATTCCCTTGAAGAATCACTGAAATGATGATATTTAAACCAAGAGGAACTTTCTAATAAGTTGAAATAAACCCTTGGGAAATCGGCGAATTGCATTGGGAAGAATCATGATTATCGTTAACGGAGAGACAGTTTCCTCTTTAATTGCATTATCTCTAATGTAAAGACAGTAGCAGACGTGCTTGCTCGGAAGACAAAAGCGATTATTCTTGGACGGAGGAATCTGGTTGGAAAGTGAAGAAATCCGAGAATTGAAAGAATATTTAAAATGCCAGTCGAGAATATTTCGATTGCTAGAGTAAACTCAAAAATAGTTGAGGAAATGTTAAAGTGTTATGCATATTTTATCGAACTGTTTTTGTATGTGATGTGCATTATCTTTTAAAGAAATGGGAAACTGTGGAGTTTATATTCTTTTCTGTTACTTCGTATAAAATTTTCATATTGAGGTTAAAATATATTATTAGATGGTAATAAAATATATTATGGTAAGAAAAGACTGAAGTAAATCATCTTACGCAATTTTTTACATATAAAGAAGTTACATAAGTTATTTATTGAAAACAACTTTCTCGCCTACTCTCGAATAAACTTGCCTTGCCAGAGAATGCCTTACATGGTACTGGCATACAACACTAACGAAATATTTAGCTTTGGAGTAAATTTAGAATTTTGGCTGAATCTATTCTGTCATTCTTGGTGAGTTATTTGGCAATTAATCTCTGGCATGCATTAATTGTATCCAAAAATCGTTTTGAGTTTTAGACACGTTTTTCACAACTAATTGAAGCAAAAATTTGATACAAAACTGCATCTATTGTCAGAAAATGCCGCACCAAATTTGATATATTTAAGTCATTGCATTTTTGAATTAATGGGTTTACATGATTTTAGAAATATAGATCGACAGGCAGTCAAATCGCAGTTTAATTTAGCTCAACATTTGATAGGTATATATATTATATATGTTAAATATGTGTACCGAATTTTATCTGTCTAGCTCTCTTCGTTTTGTAATTATCGTGTTAAATTTTATTCGAACAACGGACGAAACAGATTTTATTCAAAATTTGATAGATAACCTCTGAAAAGATTTTACTCAAAATTTGATAAACATCTGCAAATTTGTGAAAAGAAAGATTCAAATTTCAATACCAAATTTTAACCAAATTTATATACCAAATACGTATACCAAATTTTAACAATCTATCTCAAAGCATTTTTAAATTATCTTTATCACAAACAGACGGAATTTTTTTAAAAAATTGGTTTTTCCAATTCTGGAAACGTGTAAAATCTAGAGATTTATCAAAATCTCGAGTTTGAATTCTTTAGTGATTATTGTGCTTTCTCTTTACTACATATAAAAGAAAGTAAAAATTGGGTTTGTGTAAGATCATACTTTAATGAAGAATACAGTATGTTTTGTAATTTTGTTTCCATAGGAATAAAGTAAGAAAATGATTCAAAATGAAAGGACAATCACTGGCCCAGAATTCTACTACAATGTTTTAGAATGTATCAAAAATTGTGAAAGAAAAATATTAAGTCATTGCCTTTCAGTTTCTCTTTCCTTTTACATTTTATCGCATATAGGAAATTATTTCAGAATAAAGTTTTCACAAACGTAATTTTAGTTGTAGAGATTTCAAATTATTTTTATTTATGAGGGAAATAGCAATAAAATCGGACTAAATAGCGAGAAAGATATTGAATGACAGAAGGTTTTTCTTTCTAGAATATCTCTGGAATAGCTATATTTATATTTAAAGTCACCGTGGAGGTCATTTGTTGTCATATCTTTTAATTATACAAAAACATTACATTTATTAGTACCGAATTTAGAGACTAATAATGTTTATCAATGATTAAAATTAATTAAACCTTATAATTAATTAAATAATATAATATTAAAATTAATTAAATTGATTATATTTTATATTAAGATCAATTCCCTTCTTAGAGGAAGAACATGCTGATTTGAATTGTAGAGCTAGTGGAAAACGAGATTTTTTTTTATCTATTTACGTTGCATTTTCCACATCCTAATTAAATATTTCATTTATTTTATGCTAATACTAAAATATATCCATATTTTAATGTTTCACTTATTTTACTTCAAATAAACACTAATAATTCTGCCAATGTTACTTGGAAAAGACACAGATGCTAATCATTTTGTTTTGTTAGTCCATAAAACTTTTAACTTTTAACTTAACTTTAACTTAACTTAACTAACTTTTCTGCTTTATTTAGATAGTTCATTGTTTTATCCTATCACATCACCGATATTTTAATTGTAAATTTTCTTTTAAATGTTTTCGATTAAACTTTATATTTAAAAAGAAGATTTTTTGAGCGATATAACTTACATATTGCATCTTAAACGAAACTCATAACTAACTCAAATTTCAAGCCATGATTTATACCGATTCTCAAGATCCAAATTTCAATAAGTGCTTGTGCCGTAGAATTCAGGGGCTAAATCTCAATAATTCAATAAGTTTCAAACATCTCATACAAATCACCATAACGTACTGTACAATTTCCAACGAGAAGTTCGCAAACAACTCCTCGACATTTTGAGAGATACAGTCTTTTATCAAACTATATTTATATTCAAAATAATTCTATTCCAGTCTTAGTAAAGCAATTTATTGAGAAGTTCAGGTACAGGAAAGATCCGTAAATTCCATCTGCATGGAAATTATTTCCTCCCTAATCTTGTTACCGCCAGTAGAAAGCAATATCAGGCCTGCTTACGTCCAAAATCCAGAAAGATTAAGACAAAACACAAAGAGAAAAGTTGCAAATTTAAAATATCCCGGGAAACTCTGTTTACGGATGTTAAATTTAATGAATAACTTGAGCAGGGAAATTTAAAATACTTCCTTCCAACATTTTATTGAATCATTTAGACATGGCAACCGACGGTATAGCTCTAAAAGAATTCTGGTGTGCCTTCCTGCTGGTGGAATGCGTAAACATTACAATTCTGAGGAAAGCGATGTGTTGTGATCACACATTAACTAAATTGAACGGAACAAATTAGCTACAAATTACTTTGTGCAGCCTTCTGTGTTATTTGATTTGTTCTAATGTAAAAGAATGCTTCTGTATAATATTTCCTTTACATGGAGTAATCGCCAGTATTAAATTTACTTTAAATGTTTTCCAAGTTTAATTCAAAGGAAGTGCTTTGATATGAAATGATATTTACTCTCTACAATGGTTTTAGATTTTGAAAATGAAAATTTACATTCCAATGCCAGATAATTTGAATGCCTTTTTCCATGGTTTTTCTAAATCTCTTCTTCCATTTTGATGAATTAATAGAATTTCAATTACTATATCAAGACATATGATGTATTCAAATGTGTTTAATATTGTATTTTATTTTGATAACTTTATATTGGATGCCTTCTAATTTGAAAATCAATACTTATTTCTTATTGAATTTTTAATTTTCTATTGCATGACATTTATTTTATTACATCTTTCTTAAATCCCTTTTAGTAATTACCAGAATATTAAATAATTTTTCACATGTATTTAATATACTATGTGTTTTGAAAATATTATTTCAGTTAACTTCAATATGAAGAAAAGCGCAATTTGATAATACTTAGATCGGTATGCACAAAACAATAATCTTCGTGAAAATTGTTTCCTTTTTAATCTAATTTCTTTTAATATAGAAGGGGACAAATGTCCGTTTAACAGAACGATTTCGCGAAAAAGTTAGGAGAGTAAAAAGTCCATGATATATCTTAACTATTTCAAAATGGCTAAATTTTTTTGGAAATAGCTGGTTTAGAAAATTGCACTATGGAATAATATAATAATAATAAATTTTTCTATAGTAAAATTTATTTTTAATAATCATTATTGTTAATAATAATATTAAATTTGTTATTTAAATAAAAATAATAATCAAACAAGAACTAATAAAATTTTCTTCTTTTTCAAAATTTGAAAAAAAAACTCCTGAAGAAGGTATTTTAAATTTTTTCTAAATTATTCCAAGAAATTTCGAGCTTAGTTTAGAATCCCCGAAATATAAGACAGAAAGCGTTAAATGCATCAAAAGAACTTCTGATTACTCAATAAATCGCAGTTAAGTTAACAGTTAATTAAAATTGTTTTTATGCAAAAAGTTTTTTAAAAAGCCAGTTTTAGAAAGCATAGCAACGCTATTCAAAAAAGCATTGAATTTTTCAAATAAAAAATATCACAAAATTTTAAATACAAATAAATATTCGCTAATTTGATTGTTAAAAAACGTAATGAAATGAGTTTAAATTTGTAAAATGAAACATGTTAAGGAAATAATGGAAAAATTTCTCTTTTTCAGAACTAAAGAATGTGCAGATTATTTATTTTCTTCGCCAGTCTCTGTTAATATGGTGGCCATTTCGTTTTCTTTAAACTAAATTTATTTTTATAAAATTTTGATTAAAAATTTAATTTGTTTAAAATTATTTTGACGTGAGATTTACTTAAACATAATATTTCAAGACCGATAAAAACTTTTACCAATATTTATTTTTGTTTATTTGTGCATGGACAATTCATAAAAAGAAACAATATCGCATTTTTATGGACTGTTTGCATTATTAATAAATTTACATATGTATATCAAGCATTTCTTGAGTTTATTTCTTCAAAAATACAATTTTTAAAATTTATGTGTTTTTTTCTTAATTAAACAGTTCTCTGTAAAAATAGCATTATCGTAATAAAAAGCATAGTAGAAAAACGCACCTGCAAAATTAGCAACAGAATCAGAAATTATTTTTCTTTTATTTCAATATTGCCATAGGGCTAATTGAATTTTCAAACTTAAGAATTATTTATTCATTACAAATGCAGGAAATTTAAAGAGTAAGCAAGCAAGCAATGAATGCTTACATCAGAAAATTAATATGATCCCTATTTCATTCCTTTTCACATGTTTACCAAACATCAACAATTATATGACTTCCATTTGGAAACTAAACACTACAGTTGGTGTAACAACACAAGAGAACCGAGTTTCCTGCTAGGTAATGTATCTATAAAAGGAATAATTTTCCAGCAGAGTAAAATAAACCTCTTCAGAAATTCGGAGATCTAGAAAACCCGTGAAAATAGTTCGTTTTCTAATCGTATTACCATTACAGAAAAATGGCAGAAGAGACAGAAGCCAGGCTTATGTTCAAGACAAAAGCGATTATTGCAAGACGTAGGATTTCAGACAAAAATTTGAAAAGTTTAAGACGCGAGAGAATATTTAAAAGATGATAAGGAAGTCTGTTCTTTAGTATGCTAAATTGATTTACTGAAGTGTTGCAGAAAGTTTTAAAATGCACCAAGGATTTATTGAATTGCTTTCGGTAAAACAGTCCAAGGTTTATTTGTAAAGGGAATGATTATTCAATACTCTGTTGATGCTTTTGTATGTTGAATTACGTAAACATGATAATTTTGTAGAACAGGATGACCTGGGTTGAGGCGGTATTTGAAAGTTATTGGATATAAATTAGTTCAAATCTCACCCTACGGTTCAAGCTGTTTTCTAAATAGGAAAAACCAATTTGGTAGAATAGAATAAGCTTACATATTACGTAGAATATAATACACTTACATATTACGTAGAATATAATACGCTTACATATTACAAGTGCTATGAGAATAATGAATTGTATTAAAATAAAATTAGTTCCTAGTTCTTTTAAATTTTAATACTGATCAAAATTTATAAGATTAAATATGTTTGTTTCATATTGTTCTAGCTGAAATAACACAACTAAAAATGAAATAGACATGACGCGGTGATTTCTTTTTATTTAACGGATATGTAACGGATATGTAAGCGGATATGTGTTAACGGATATGTATGTATGAATGAATTACGCTCGGGATGAATGTTTTGAAAACTGAATATATACTGAATTTTTGAATAGAATAATTAAAAAGATCCCCAATAAAACAAAAATATATAAGCTATAAGGCAGAAGTGTTTTGAAAATTTGGAAAAATATGTTTTGGGGGTCTCTAAAGCATCATTAAGCAAATCTCTTTTAGTTAAGATGTTTATAAAATGATAAAATGATCTGTTCAAAATTTTGCAGATTGATTAATAATTACATTAAATAGCTTTTGAGATAAGAAATAAGCTGCATTTCATACAATTTTTAAATCTTAGATTTGATTAATAGGGTTTTTTTTTTTTTTTTCATTATGAAACATGACTCAAATAATACAGTAATTATAACTCGGGAACTGCAAAACTTGAACTTGAGAAATTATTACTCCAAATATGAATACAAATCTGAATTAAATATTAATTTATGAGGAATTTTGTAGGAATATGTTAACAAAATTTAAACTTTGAAAAAAAAGCGTTTTAAGCAGTTAAAATAACAATGGAACATAAGTTATGTATATATATTGATTCAATATTTCTTCCCAAAGGATGAATAAAGGAAAAAATTTGAATGATTTTATAAAGTAATCTGTTCAGAAATAAACAGTTTTGAATAAATAAATGTTCGTCAATTTTATAAAAACACACTTTACAACGTAGTATTTTTTTTTTTTTGTAAATTGTGTTATAAATAATACTTAAAATCTATATTTTAAAATAAATAGGAAAACCAAAGAACCAATTCATTTGGTCAGATTTCATCAGTTTTTATATCACATTGAATATTCTATAAATGTAACCAGTACTCGTGTGTCACATCGCTTTTCGGAAGAAATCTTAAAAATACTATTTCGTAGAACATTCTCTATGGCAACGACAAAGTTCTCCCTTTCCAATAGCTGGTCCGATTTCGACAATAAATAACATGTGTATAACTAGTCAGAATGATCTATGTTCATTGTGGAAGTATAATTTTAAAAAAAATCCTGATATTATAAAAAATATTTTTTTTAAAAATATTATTTTTTGTAAATGACTCGATTACTACGATTGGGAGACATAGATGCTCAACTAAGTTGTTCAGTAATTCTATTAATTATTATAATTATTCAGTAATTTTTATTAAAATAATTCACTAATAATTATTCAGTAATTTTATATATTATTGTTCATTTTGCGGAAACTGCTACTTTGTAAAGACTTTGTGATGGAATTTCTAACTTAAAGATTTATTTCTGTTATTTCTATTTTTCATTCATATTTTAGAATAAAAAGTTACTTGCTTCTTCAATATAATATCCTAATCTAGTAAATTTTAGTATTATATTTCATAATTTCCCTCCAAGCTAAAAAAAAAACACGAATTTTAGACACGGAAGTACTCAATAAAGCAGTCTATCACCTGATACTTGAGCTAAATCAGATATCTATTCAAGATTCAAGTTTGCAAAGATCCCTTTGACTAGCCAAATATACCACACTTCACTTTTATCACGAGCTATTTATTAATCATGAGCCTTTTGCTAACAGACGATGCCACACATCACATTTATCACGACTTTTCAACTCATGGGTTTAAATAAGTATTGTATAAAAGACGGATTAAATTAAATGAAATTAAATTCTAGAAGATTAAACAGTAATATTAAAATTGAAAACTAGTTCTTACGAGACTTGAAATATTCATATTTTAACTAAATAACAATCAACCAACTGATTATCTTGAATGTGAATTCTCTAAATATGGAGCAAAATAATCTCTAACGTATCCCCCTCAAATAATTCATTGGCAATATTCTTCGCATAATACAACCGAATAATCTCTCTAATTCATTTGTTTTCAGACTTTCAGCACGAATCTTTCTCTGCATAATCTAAAGTAAGAAAATTCCACATAACAGACGATACCACCAAACCCATGAGACTCCATCATCGGCAAGACGATATTTAAACCAAAAAGAATTCTTGAGTAGCAGGGGAACAAACCCTTGGGAAATTTAAGAATCGGGAAGAACCACGAGTATCTTCCATGTGGAAACTGCTCCATCTATAATCGTATTATCCTTAATGTAACGACAGAAGGAGGAACGTTCAAGACAAAGATATAAGCAATTATGGCAAGGTGAAAAGGCACAAAGTCAAAATGTTAAATTTGTGACAAGAGCGAATTTTTAAGAGATCCCATGGTAGTCTATTTAGATATGGTAAATTTAATGAATAAAGAGAAATGGTAAATTTTACATGTCTCTGAAATTTTACTGAATTGTCTTGTGAAAACGTGTCTTTGATGTATATGTCTTAAAGGAAAGATTAGAGTGTTGGTACCTATATTTTTCAATGGCGATCCCCAAGCTTTATAGTTCAAGAGAAAAAGCGAACTTAAGCTAACTTATTACCAGTAAACAAATGGGATAGGTTAAGATGCAAATTAATTTATACTTTATTATTTGTGTGTGCACTGCCATTTTCTAAAATGATGCAATCTATCTTCCTAGAGGGATTGTAATTTTAACCATTGTTGCCACTTAATATAAAAACAGTATCCAAATAACTTAAGATTTCTGTGATTCTTATAAAAATGGCTTAGGGATAATTGTATAATTTAGAATGATCTTAAATTGCATTGTTCTTCGAAGAATTTTTACAATAGATTAAAGGATAGAGAATCATGTGAAATTTTATATAATTGCTATATTTTATTGAATTCTTTATCGAAATTAGTGGATGATGTACCTGTCTTGATAAGAGGATTACTTTCTTCTTTTAAGCCACACTGTAACGTTAATTCTGGAGAAAACTATGCATTATGTTTTCTCATTAAATCTAAAAGGCCGAAAAGGATTAAATTGAAATGAGTTCCCATTGTATTCTTTATGGTTTAACCCATTTTCTGTGTGGAGGAATTAAAATATGGTACATTTTAAAGAGATTCATAATAGTGGATTTGAGTTAAAACATTAAATTGGTCCATGAATCTGCAGCCTTTATTTCGAAACGAAATTAATTATATAGAAATATTCTTGCAAACAATACTTCAAATAACATTTAGACATAATGTAATAATTTCATGGAATCCCGGATTTTCTTGATTCGCTTCACATTTTATTTGCGAATATAGAATATACATCATTAATTTTCATATCGCAAATAAATTTTCTTGATACATTTTTTTAAACTTACATTAAAAAAAATAAAGAAAGAAAATTACTGATTAAAAATATGTATTTGAAGTAGCAGCAATGTAAAATAAAATATCAAAGATTTTCTTGTAGAAAAAAAATTGTATTTATGCTGATTTGTTTACTATTACCAAGTGATCGATTTATATATTTTGCGGCTCTAGACTTCACATATTATGGGTCCCTTTTATTAACAGTATAGACAATTTCGTTTCAGATTCCGGAACATATTTAGTGTGTTAATGATTTATTTTAGATTGTTCATTTTATTAATTTTATGAATATGTATTTATCTTTTTTTAAAATAATATGGCCTCAAAATTGTTAGACAACCACTATTGTGCAAAATATTAGTGAAATATGAGTTTGGTACTTCATGATTCAATAATTATTTGAACTTATCAAACGTGTAAAAATCTGACCAATAATGACAAAAAATATTATTCTAATATTTTATAGCACAATAAATATTTTTTACACATTTATTTGGTAAGCAGACAAACAAAACCGTTTACTCGTGAAGCGAGCCCCCCTTCTCTGTCAGACGATCTTAGACAGCTGCCTAGGCTACTTATTTGGTAATCCAAAACTGGAACCAAATAAGTAAGAAGAGGGCCTTGAATTCACTCAATAATCCCTTATTCAAATATCAGCCTGAAATTCGAAAATATAATTTTTCAGCAGAAAATAATGCGTGGAATTAATACGAAAACAAAATGCAATTTAGAATATTTGTTCAAGATATTGGTATCCCGCACGATCACTCTGACCTTCCTGAGGCGCACGGCAAATTTGAATGGCCATTACACCACGACAGCAATGGTAGATACTAGGGATGAATGCTAAGGACATCCTGCAGTAGATTCATCCTGTCATGAGTAGGAGGATAGCAGACCCACATCATTCCTCCATTCATTAGGGTAGCAAGAACAAACTACCATACATTTAGTTTCTTATTCTCATATATAAAGTTTCCTCATGAAAGGTTTCTTGAAATCGGTGTTTAATAATACATAAATATCAATAACTTGTATTGTAATAAAAACCAAGCTTTTTTATTTCACTCAG
Organism: Argiope bruennichi; assembly: GCF_947563725.1. NCBI lineage: Eukaryota > Metazoa > Arthropoda > Arachnida > Araneae > Araneidae > Argiope > Argiope bruennichi. The sequence goes on along the minus strand of NC_079151.1, from coordinate 110,679,871 downwards.
TTTTGAGTTAAATATTAAGAACAATTAAAAAAATAAAATGCAACAACTTGGTAAATATGGATAAAAGCGAATCAATATTTAAATAATTATTTCACACATCTTTTGTTTCGACCAGGATTTACTTTTAATTTCTTTACAAGTCGGGTATCCCATCCACTTTGAGACATCCTGTCCCTTTACTCTTTCATGGCACCTCCGAAAACCCTCACATACGCTAGAAAGTCTTTGGTACAAAAGAATCCTTAATAATTCAGCTTATAAAAAAAGAATTATAAACATGATTAGATTCTTAATTGATCACGGAGAACTGTTCAAATTAGATTAACCCAATCCAATTTTTAGGGCATCATTTAATACACCTCGCATTTTATTTATAATTTATTCTTTAAGCTCTTCAAGTAACTAATTTTTATAATTCCTTTATATTTTCACTCATACTGTGCATTATCATGTTCATACATCCACTTTTATTGTACACCAGATATTTTTCATTCTAGTTTTTATAATTTTTTGTTTGTTTCTTTCAAGCTGATTGCTGTGTAATTTCTTTTGACCGTTTCTAGGGCCGGGGGAAATATACTTCCCACCAAATTTATCAATCTTTGTATGAAATTATGTAGGCTGGCATAAGTTCTGACAATTTTTTTTAGTAAGTCAGAAACTTAGATGCTTCAGTTCTTTATCTTAAACAAAATTATGTGTCTTGATTTGTTACTTAATTATTAATTAACCAAATTAATTAATTAATTAAATTAAATTTATCTAATAAGCTAAATGAATCCCTTTTCTTCTTCTAATTTCAAGCCTAAAATATTTTAACATAATATGAGTAGAAAAAAATGACCCTTTAAACGGTTAAATAAAGTCCACTTGCATCTTTACCGAACCGGAGCCACATGAGCTCTAGAAACGGAGATGTGGTCTGGTGTTAAGTGTGATGTCTTAAGGCGCAGTTTCTATGACAATTCAATTTTCTTAAAAAAACCCACACTTACATCTGATGAGTCTAAATTGAATATCGCTTTTCAAACAGTGCTATTTTTATCGATAGTTGTAAGTATTTTGGTGAGTATTAGTAACAAAATAGTTTTTAAAGAATGATAATCGTGCAATTCACATATAGAAATCTTAAATGCGATATCTCAATGAAAGAAGTTTTTCTTCAGAATTGTTTTTATCGATTTTTCTCCCCATCTGATAACTGTACAATTTCTTTCGGCTTAGAAACCATGGATGAATTTTACCCTTGAGCATATAAGATACAAAGTATTCTTTTATTGGACAATCTCGAAATGTTTTGGGCAATTTGTGATAAGAAATATCATAGCAATAGATTTAAGTATTTCTTATTTGATAGGAAGATGAGATAAGATCTTTTCTAGGGTAGACTATCAAATCGATAAAGACTAAAAGCTTAAGAAATTTTATGCTTCAACAAATAAAGCATATTATTTTAACGTGTTTCATTCCTTTACTTTGTATCCAGGTACAAATTTAGTAATCGATTTTAAAATCTATTGTTGTTGTTTGGTACAAATTTTGGAATTGTTAACAGCAGATGGCGCCATGTAAGTCATTGACTCATCGGAAATTTAATCTAAAATCGATTGTAATTCCATACACACAAAAATAAAAAGCAGAAAATAATTATTTAAAAAAAATTAATATGCTATTTTTAAAAGTGGACAAAAAAGGATAAAATAATTTCTGATCTGAATTAAAAACGATCCCATCCATATTATCCTAAAGAATTATAAAAGCGAATTTTCAAAATTTACAATCTCAAACTTTTAGGACATTCTATACGGTGTTATAAATCTGCATGAAGTTAGAAGATATTATTTTATACATTTTTGTCTGTTTTGAAAGTGCAATATATTAAAAATATTTTTATTTAAATAATCATTTATTATCCAAACATGACGTTTTGGAATTATTTATCGTGAATAATCATACAATTAAATTTGTGTTAAGTTTTCACAACATGAACTTTTTTGACACATTTGTACATTGTGAAAAAGTAATTTTAAAAGCATTTTTATTATTTTGCTAATGTATAGAATCTATTTTAAAAGCAGAAAACAATAAATACTATAAAAATTTGAGATATTTATTTAAACAATAGAAGTAAATAGTAATTTCATTTAAGTTTACTGCAAGTTTTAATTTTTCTTGAATGTTTAAGCTTTCTCTTCTGTTATTTATTACTGGTGAATTTCTATACATTGTTTTCACATTTTCAATTTTTTTCAAGTTTCATTTTCTTTTTCTCTATGAAATAATAAACTCTGTTTTAAATTTTTGATATTTTTTTTAAATTTGTATTCTTTAAAATAGATTAAATTACAGTAAATATTTTTCATTGATATAAACAGTATTTCTCAAATTCATTAAATCATTAGTCAGAAGATAAATGAAATCAAATGATTAATTAATAACTAAATTCTAAAAGAACATATTGAATTTTATAAAAATTGTACAACTTCAGAGCATTACTGAAAGAAAAAGAAAATTAAAAAACAGGAACGCATCTGTTTAAATTGAAATTTTATTCCAACACTTATTTACTTAATTCATAATTCTAATCTTGCAGATAAAGAATAATTTAATTCTAAACTTTTATAAATATGTAACTTGTTATCCATAATTGAATAGCCTCTTTTAATTTCAAAAGAATATGTTCTTAAGAATCCTATTCATTATTTTTTTTATTCTGCAGAAATATCTACTTTTTAAAAACTTGAATGACCCTTTTGAAGCCTTTATAAAATTTCTAACTTAAAATTTATTTCTTTTATCCCTATATATTAACCATATTTTCGAATAAAAAATTGCCATTTTTTAATGTAATATCTTTTCGACGTAAAAGTAGAATAATTTAAATTTAATTCATTATATATGCATCGCAATTTTAAATATATTTCTCGAATAAAGCTGAAATGTTTGGATTCATTCGGAAAATTCTCCTGAATATTTAATTTTTGTCTCCTTTGTGAAATTGCAATATACCAAATAATTGCTACATGTGTCAATGGAAATCCGAAGAGGAAACAAATGCAATATAATTAATTAAATATTCAGCAATTTCTACTAAGAAACGAGAAAGGAAATACGATTTTATCTTAGAGTAAAGTGCATTTCGTTTAACAAATGAATTTATATGCTTTTATTAAGTGATAAGTCTTAATTAATAAAAATAAAATCGAAGTACATGATACTTTATTTAAAACTTGATATAATAAATACAATTAAATAGCTGATGTAAACATTCTTTAATTAATTTTTACTTTAATTATTTGTAACTAATTCAAAATGTCTTTGTTAAAGATAGTTAAACATTTGTTTTAGATTTTAATATATGAGTTTATTAATTACTATATATAATTAATACTTTCTCTGATTCTTATTGATAATGGATTTGTAATTTACTTTTCTACAAATAATAATGATGAAACTGAATTTTTACTAAAATGAGAATAAATACCCATTAATAATGAGGGGATAATTAAAATATATTTAATGAATTATTATTATTATTTTTTTTAAATTTCTGGTAATCATATGGATAAGTAAATGGTACTGACCCATATAATTATTATTTTCTAATTTAATCAGATAGTGTTGAAAAAAACAATTTTAAAGGAAGTAATATTGTATTATTCTACAATTCATTGTTGTCTATTGAATGTTTAAAATGATGATTATATTAAAATATTATTGAAATAGTCAAAAGTATGGCATCATTAAATCTAATCAACTAAAGAGAATGAATAATAATATTCTTTTAAAACCATCCAAAAGCGTTTCTTCCAGAAATAAACATTACTTCAGTTTTAATAGATGTCATGAGAATTCACTATAAAAGCATTTCAACTTGCAACAAAATAGTTATTTAGTCTCGCAATTTTAAAAATTGATTTATAAAAAAAGGATTAAATTGTTCAGCACAAAAATATAATTTATTTAAAATTAAATTTAATTTTTAAAAGAAAGAACAGGAAATTACGAAATTGTTTTCGCTAAAAAATATTTCTTTTACGCAAAAGAATCATATGTGTGCATATAATTCAACCATTCGCTGATTATATATTCTTGACTAATATTATGTACAATAAAAATGCATTAAAATATTATTTTTTTTTTCAAATAAGATATAATGCGTTTCTAGAAATAAAAAATAGATGTTTATTTTCTAAGCTAGTAAAATATAGGAACTTTGATCAAACTAATATATGAGAATATACGAAGAGTTAATAACTACATTTTTATAATATAACAATCAAAATAAGTATTTCAATCTTTTCAATTGACAAAAATATTGTAAAGATGACAATTAAACTAGAATATATATTTGATTCTATAGCTTTATTCAGATATAATAAATAATTAAGAAATTTTTAAAAAAAGAAAAAAATAGAAATAAAACGTAATTAACTCTGAATGATTAAAAAATAGTTACATTTTGCATAGATTTTATGGAGCTTTTTTAACATATTCAAAAGGGATTCAAACTTCAGCCAAAGTATCCTGTTAGAGTCTCGCCCGGAACATATATAAAAACTTTTCTCGCTTATCGCTTTGCCAATGACCTCTAATACCCAAGAAATAACTATGTTTTAAATATGATATTTTCTGCAATCCAACAGCACGGATAGCATGACATTAGCATAATATAGCATGACATTAGCACATATAGCATAATATAGTATGACATTAGCACATATAGCATAATATAGCATGACATTAGCACATATAGCATAATATAGCATGACATTAGCACATATAGCATAATAGAGCATGACATTAGCACATATAGCATAATATAGCATGACATTAAGCAATATTCGGAACATTATATAATGTAAAATATTAAACAATATATTATAATATAGCAAAAAAATACTGTACAATACGTTTCTCTTTTTTATTACGTTAGAAAATTTAAAACTACATTTGGGATTCAAACTTCAGCCAAAGTATCCTGTTAGAGTCTCGCCCGGAACATATATAAAAACTTTTCTCGCTTATCGCTTTGCCAATGACCTCTAATACTCAAGAAATAACTATGTTTTAAATATGATATTTTCTGCAATCCAACAGCACGGATAGCATGACATTAGCATAATATAGCATGACATTAGCACATATAGCATAATATAGTATGACATTAGCACATATAGCATAATATAGCATGACATTAGCACATATAGCATAATATAGCATGACATTAGCACATATAGCATAATAGAGCATGACATTAGCACATATAGCATAATATAGCATGACATTAAGCAATATTCGGAACATTATATAATGTAAAATATTAAACAATATATTATAATATAGCAAAAAAATACTGTACAATACGTTTCTCTTTTTTATTACGTTAGAAAATTTAAAACTACATTTGGGATATGTGTCATGCATGATGCAATTTACTAATAGCGATAGAACTTATAAAAAATATCATGTTAAAATAATCGATTAGATAATTTTAATAATAAAAATCCACTCTCACCATTTATTTTTAGAAGGAACATTCCATTCCACATTTCTAATAGCTGCGTTGGTTCCTTTCTGGAAAAATATCTCTTGTGTTCGATTTGTTTGAAGTCGTTCAAAGAAAATGGTTCTGTATTCTTTATTTTCGAAAATCGTCTACCAATGTTTTCGTTCCATTTTTTATTCTTTTTTTCTTTTTTGTACTAAGCTGTTTTCAAGCTTCTCGGTAGTTTCTCTAAGCACCGCACAGACCCCGTTTGATTGCTCATCTGTACTTCCTCACTTCACTTCGCGTCTCCACCCCCATTTATTCGGATTGCGTCACTTTTACCGTTTCAATGACCAAATCCCGAAAGGATTTGAAGCGCAATTTTTTTCAGTTTAGTTTCACAAAACGGGAGCTTTTTGTGTCGATTTGCTGTAGAAAGTTGCTAGCGATTTGTTTTTGTTTAGATGTCCAGTATTTTACAGAATAAAAGTTTATTCTGTTCTATAAACAGAATAAAATGTTTATTCTATAAAAGTTTAGGCATTCTTTTCTCGAGAAAGTCGTTCTGCTTATTCAATTTATTTTTGTTAGAAATAACAATCCAAATTAAAATAATTCTTTATATACATATTTTGTTATAATACACTAGATATTTCTATCTGAAGTCCCCAATTCGAATAAAGATTCCTTATATGTTAAGGTTTTAAAAAGAATCTTTTTTAAGAAGGAATAAAGAACATTAGATCTGATTATTTGAATGACTTCATCTTAAATAGAATTAAAAATTTCTTCGGCAAGATTTTTAATTCTATGATGATTAATATTCTTTGAACATACTTAACATATTTCATTTTATGCCGCGCACTTTTATACGGCAGTAACATTTTCCAAGCGGCCACGACGAACATATGTGCAAAAGACATGTGTGTGTTCATAGCCACGCCATATTATACTAACACCATTACAATGCATTTTATATGGGTATATGATATCGTGATCTGTACGGAAACAGCTTCTAAGCCTTGTTTTCGCAGACAAAAATAATAAAATACTTAAGAGCTATCAAAACTAGCTGAAAATTGATAAAAAGAAAACAATTTAACCAAATTATATATAATACACATATTTGATACCTTATGTACCTCTATTACAAAGTATCCTCATTATTTTACCTGTATTATGCCAAGAAAGTTTTTACTAATTAATTCTGTTTTGTCTGTTTTGTATTCGTTTTATTTTTTCGCATCGTATATTTTTATTTCACCTTTCTCAACTTCTCGCCTATCAGTCTAAGTGCCTGTCTGTTTTCAAGTGGATTTTAACTATGTATTCTTCTTGGATTTGTGGATTTTGTGGATTTTATTGGCACAAGAGCCATGATATTGGCTATACTGCGCCAAACTGTGTTTTTCAGGATTAAATTATAAAATTTCAGCTATAAAAAAACAACTTTTGAGAAAGATGAAGAAAACTTAAATATGTGGATAAAAACCTATTGATTTCAAAAATGCAAAAATTTGAACATGTGGTGTCTTACCAAGCAAGAAAGGTAATGGAGTATTCGTATTTTGAAAGAAGTGCAAACGTTGAGCATTGAAATTTGGACATTCCGACAATATATGTTGGACAGACATTTGACAGTCACACTGGGAACATAGAGGTGGTTGTTCACCTAGTAACAAGTGGAGATGGGTGAATCTCGTATGTCCAATGCGTAAACGAGTTAATACCGTGTCTGCTTTTCGATTAGGTAATGAAGGCCACGGTTGTACATGAGGTTTAATAGTATGTAGTTTATTGTTAGTTTCAAGGTCCCACTGAGCTTGCCATTTGGAATAAAGAAGCCTTTTATTGTGTTTATTTAAGTCGCTTACAGGAATAGATTTGACCGCTGGAATACTTGCCAATTTAGCAGCCTTGTCTGCCTCCTCATTGCCCAGAATTCCTACATGAGAGGGTACCCAACAGAATAAAATAATAAAATCCCGAGAAGTCAGTTTGTTAAAAATATCTAGAATTTTGAAAACCAAAGGATGATTATGACGATGAAGGTAAAATGATTTTAGCGATTGTAACACACATAGAGAGTCGGTATAAATAATAAACTTTTTTGCTTGTCTCTCTGAAATTTCTTCTAATGCATATAAAACCGCAGTTATTTCTGCCGTAAAAATTGAACAAAAGGAATGAAGTGTAAAAGAAATGACTGTATCTGGTAAGACAATAGCGAAAGAGACATGATTAGATGATTTTGACCCATCGGTATAAATTGGAAGAAAGTCTTTGTATTGCTGTCTGTGTTCAAGGAAAATTTGCTGATAAATAACTTCTGTTGTCTCAGATTTGCTAAAAGTGTTGAATGGGTTTAAAAATTGCATATTAAGATTTTTCCAAGGTGGAAAGTCATTTACCATCTGTGGGGTAACGTGTAGGTTAAGTAGATTTTCTGAAAGGAAGTTTATGTATTCTTCTTGAGCTTCTATCTATTCATTTCACTGAACTCTTTATGCATTTGTCTTTAGTTTTCTTGGCTGCTCCTTTGATTTTACAATGTATATAGCATACAAAATGATTAAATTTAAAGTTGGTATTTCAAATCGCTTCTAAGTTTATTGCGCAGACTTGACAATGAACCCTATTGACAGAAAATGTCCACCGCCTTTTTACAATGTCATGAAAATATCGTCGACAATCGAACAACATTGCGAAAATATTTTATAAAATTGTTCTGAAACTCTAGCCGGTAAATGGCAATTCAAGATATCCGACACTTTGGACGATGGAAAAATTTACGTTATTCGATAAGAAAACACAAATTATCGCAGTAAGACATAGTCATATAGTACACTAAGAGCAGCTCTTATGGAAACTTGCAACATAAGTCATCGTTGATTCGGAAACTATATTTGTGTGCAGCAAGTAAAGCTAGAGAGCTCGCTCAGTCATCAACACTGCAAAGAGTATTCATGTCTCAAGATCGCTTCGATCACGTCTCATAAGTCTTCTAAAAATGTAAAGAATTTTCCAGAAAGGACTCAGAATCTCGGCAAAAAATATACCGTAATAATTCATGTATTTTTAAAATAATCAGTTTTGTCGCCAAAATCATTGCCAAGTTAACAGATAGTAAAGCAAGGTCGAGAAGCATTGACCTGGCGTGCATTTAGCAATCATTTAGAGTATCTGTAAATCTGCCTTTTCAGTGATGATACTAATATTGTGAGGAAGCAATATTACAGATTCACTGCAATATCTTTTGTTGTCAGAAAATAGAATGCAATGGAATTACATTTAGTGCAGGAAGAAATTTTCTGAAAACAATTATCGATGGTTAACATTTTGAAATTCATTGCAAAGAAAGTTCATTTATTAAAAAGCATCACGGGAGAAGTATTTAATTCGTAAAAGGGAACAATAATCTACTAAAAGAAAAAAATAATTTAACTATCAGAAGCAACTCTTTGTGTGAGTCGTGCTCAAATGTTTAGCAACATTATAAAAAAAATGTTGAAACAAAGTCCAGTGTCTTTTGTAACAAATGTTTAATACGATGTTCAATAATTTTTGTAGTTATTTTCTTCCACTACAAAACAGTAGTTTAAATATATTCAGATAAAATCTTGGCACATGATTTTCAGCATTTTAAAACCTCAAATTCAGTAATATTTCTAGTGTGCAGTACTATTTGATTATTCTAATAAAACTTTAATGATAAATATTTTAGGAATAAATAAATTCTTAAGCATTTATTATCAAAGATTTTTTTGTTTGTTTCTTAGTAATATTTTAGTATAAATTTATTGCACAAGTCCAACTAATAAACACAAAATATTATGAAAATGACAGAAAATGTTTTAAATTATTTATAACATTGATTAATACAAAGTTTCGGTAAGTTTAGAAAAGAAATTAAATTTTCTAGATCTCTATAAGTTTAGGCTGCCAAAATTATAAAAAAAAGTTTTCAGTTTTCGCAAAGTGTTAAAGATTGAAACACTTTCAAGCCTCGTAAAACGCATCTGATTTATCTTATGATCCCCATTTTCCAGATTAAAATTTCGCAATACTAGTAATATAAATAGCTCACTAAGCTATCATTAAACCTCTGACGATGACAAATTACAACATATATTATTCAATGTCTCGCCACTATATGATCCTGTTCTGAATAGGTATCTCCTTCTCTCTGTAAAGATAACCAAATTTAAACAGATAAGATTTCTGTTCCGTTAATATAATCTAATATTTAAAACATTTCCATATCAGATATTCGATAAACGCTCTGCTAAGGCTTAAATGATTAATTGCATCGTTGTTCATTACATATTATGTTTAGAGAGGTTCCATTCAACATTCTCTTTATTAATATCCATTTCATGGCATGAAGTATAGCAAGATTCCTCTGTAACATTGTTTCAACGTAAAGCTGATTATTTTCAAATTGAACACTGGCCATTAATTTCCTTCAGTTCCACACCAACCAGTTAATTTGATGTAAATAAAGAGTCATCCAAATGAATTCTCAAGAAAACTTTCTTTTTTAATCATTATTTGGAGAATAATGCACCAAATTATGTAATATTATCCAACTTTCTATTTAAATTTATAAACCAAATGGTACAGTCGAAATTTACAGACAAATGAGGGCACGGATGATGATTATAGTAATTGTTATAAGTGTCAAAGGGGGTGGTGAGAAATCGGGAAGAAACTAGCTGAGTTACCCGTATAGTTTCACACTAACTACCTCATTACAAACTCTTCTGAATTGCTTTGGCAGAGAATGACCTCTTACTTTAATCATTTACCAAATTGTAAAGCATTCCTTATTTGATTCATAAAGGGAAAAATATATCTGAATTATTTTAATATCGTTTCATCTTTAAAGTATTGATCAGCTCCTTTTTATTCTTAAAAAAACAGTGGTTGCATTATTTTTGGCATTTGCAAGGTTAAAGATTTTCTAATTTAACACTTACTCACGAAAAATGAAATCTTAATTTTTTTTCGGTACTTATATTTTTCAAGCATTGTTTATTTTGAAAGATTAAAATTAAAAGCGATACTTTAAATTTTTGTTGCATTGCATCCATTTTTTAATGACATTATTTGACACTTTAGCATGAAACACGATGGTTTTCTTTTACTATTACAAAAACATTTTAACACACTAAAAAATATTGTTCATTTAACACTTTGACGTGTAATTCTATGCTTCAAATTTTTGATACTGCGCCGGTTACCTTTTTAAGTGTTCAAAACATGTTAATCTAACAAATTTCTACGAAAAAAAGGATAAGATATAGCGATGAGACTTTTTTGATATAGTGATGGTTCTCGTGTCTCTTAACACCTCAATTCATTTTCTTTACTATTTCATAAGATAACGCCTTCTATTTTGGGAATATTTTCTTGTTTTGATTCAATTGTTAATCCATTGAATACTTGACTTATCTATGTATTCGAAGTAATTTTAATATTGAATTATAATCGTTATGAGTGGTTTATTTTTTGCTGACAACTATCAAAATTTGATAAATCGATGCATATATGACACTTGATAAAACAGTTAAGCTGTAAAGTAGATAATAATGATATAAGGTCGAGGAACATCCACTTCGTTCATGGAGCGTACTTCTTACTTGAGAAGTTAGATAATAGACAATAATCGTCATTAGTACTTAAATATAATTTGTTCCTCACTGCTGCCTTGAATATTGTCGTTCAATTTACTTTGGATGCTTTGTCGGGAAAGGAGTAGCTCATTGCTGTTATTTGGCAAATACCTAGTTCATGTGTAAAATAGATAATGGTTTATAAAAAACTTTATGTTTCTTGTTACTTCTTGTTATAATGAAAACAATATTTTAAAGTAGAAATGAAATACATAAAATATATTTGACACATAGTTTTATTATTAAAATATTAGATCTGCTATACTATTTAAATCCGAATCTGTTAAAAGATCGATTTTCCCCTGATCTCTGTATTTTTTTCACAACAAAATTTTGTTGAGAAGATATTTAATGCTTGTTTTTTGCACAAAATATTTAGATAGTGCCACCAATTTATATATTATTTGCTTGTTTCTCTGTCTGAATGCGAACACAATAAGTCTCAACTAAAGAAATAAAAGGAAATTTGTTTATGGTCTTGAATCAAATTCCTAATTAATGTTAAATTTTCGACGCATATAATAAGTCAGATATGGCCCAAAATGCATGCTTATTGTTTTTCAATGAACCAAAATCTCGCAATATTAGGTAAATATATTGGACAATCCAAAAAAAAAAATCACTGTCTCTGAATTGAATAATCACATTATTTTAAATAAAAAAAAAGAGTTAAAAAATGTCCTCTTAAGAAATTGAATAAATAAATAAATAAATGCATAAATATTATTTCTGAAATTTCCAATATAAATGCAAAATATATTAAAGAAATAAACGTTATATAAATATAATTAAGAATTTGCTTTAAAATGCCGAAAATATATTTATATTTATAGATTATTTCATAAAACATTATGCATTCAAAATGCATGAGTCATTTTGCTTATTTGGCTTTCGTTTATATGAAATTTTTCATAATGGATCACATGAACGTGTTCAGATCAAAAATTTATTATATTTTAAGAATAATTTATTGTGTGCGGGTGGCATAAACTTAAGAGAAAATATCAACGGATAAAGAAAAGTATTTCGTGTTCTTGCATATGAATCACACGAAGAAAGCTTGAATGAATTCGTTATTTTGATAAGGATCGAAAAAGTTTATTCTGTTTCATATACAAATAACTACTAAAAGAGGAATTTCCCGTCAACTTTCCATGAATAAAAGCACACAAATGCCGCGACAGTTGCAAATATTTAATATGCAGTTTGCATATATAGAGACTATTCACGAATAACAAAGGCTATTTTCATAGAAAGGGTTCCCTTACATCCTTTTGTTATTTATGAATTTGTTAAGTTTTGAGAACAGAAATTCAAGAATGAGTCAAAAAGGATTCAGTTATTTGAAATGATTATTTTATGTAAGGAGTGAATTTAAAGTAAGGTCTTACGGGCGATCTCCACTGTTTGCGTTCTAGAAGGAAATAAAGGTTTTGAAATTACATTCAGATCTTTATTACAAAATATATTATTTTTTAAGTAATATCAAAAATCTGTTAACAAGCATATATTTGTTCCATAACATTTAATTAAATAATTTTTCCAAAATCGTACATTGCCTCTTTTTTAAATTAAATAATAATCTTATTTTGCTTTGTGCTTTGTATACACATGCATAGGGATATAAAAGTTTGTTTTATATGACACAATAGATGTATAAAAATAAGTTAAACAATGAATTACTATCTAGTAATGTGATAATTAAACACATAAATATATGTTTTATTATTAGAATTATATGTTTTAATAAACTGTATGTTGATATATAATATTTAAATAAGAACGATTTTCATATGTTTTTTATACAAATCTACATTTTCTTTTAATCCTGATACAGTTTGGCTACATTATCTTTAAGACAAGAGAAAAGTCACAACATTTTTTTTTTAATTAACACATTATTAAAATCTAGATAGATTAATATCCTTTATTTAAATAAATTTTATTTTGAAAATGATTATAGTTAAAACTGCCAAAGATATTCCACAAAAATGATTTTTAAACTATAATAGAATTTAAAACACCATCTTTCTAACGAACATCATCATTTTGCCCCTGCACTTTTATTTTTAATTTAAATAGTGATTGTAGTTCATACAGAAATGTTGTATCAATTGCAGCGGTGAAATTTAATCTAATTTTACTGTTGTATTCAATATGTAAATCATGTATTTTTGTCACTGTTAAAATGAAGATAAAATTATTTTATTGCAACATTAACTTCGATATCAGAATTTAACCATTTTTATTTCGTAGTATAAATATATGGACACACACACACATAAGAAATCACTCTTAATTCAGAAAAGACAGTTTTGATACAGCATTCGGATTCGAAACTGGCAAGAATTACAGCCCTGCAAATAAGAAGTTAAAATTCAAGTGAAGCCAGAGTCCGAGCAATCTGCAAATCATTTTTAGAACTTAGATTAAAAATTATTGCACACATACATGCTAACACAGACACACACATTGATTTTTTAATGCATTCCTTGCGAATAATTTAACAGCCAGAAAAGCTAGTATTTTCAGCAAACCAGCTTATACACAAATGCTGATTGCACAAAATATATATTATACTATAAACATCTACTGTACATTTTGTGCATTAGCAGGGTTTTTTTTTTTTTTTTTTTTTTTTTTTTGTAAAAATGATTGATTAAAGCAATAAAATATCAATAAAATTGTCATGCGAAGGTAAGAAAACATTGAATTCTAAGGATTCCAGAATTCTGCAGATAAATATCTTAAAAAATCTTTACAAAATAATTTTGAATTTGATTGATTTGAATTTGGATTGATGAGGAAGGTGGATTTTTTTGAGTACGTAATAAAGTTTAAAACAGCAATCAATTATTTCATAATTATAACTTAAAAATAATGGAGGCACAAATTTGCTTCCTATGTAATATTTCGATTCATGAAATAATTTATTTTACAATTGGAAATATATCATCATACCTCCCCTTTCATGCGTTTGAAAGGCACCTTGTCTAAGGTCTATACAGCCTTCGAAATCAATAATCTTACCAGAAAAGTACGATAAAGATTTTGATTCAATTTTATTGCCTTAAGGTAATTGCGCTAATTCTTTTTAGAACTTTCTAAAAAAAACCTTGACATTTCATTGTTAGAGTCCACAAAGTGGAAGTCAGCTTCTACTAACAGCAAAAACTACGAAAAAAGTCACGGAGTCACCAGTCACTGAAACCGTGAATAATTCATAGCTTTCTTTGATTACATAAGTAACAGAAGTTGCCGAATATTGTAATGAGAAGTCAGTTAAAGTAAATTCAGTCTTTCGATATCAGTAACGAACATCTGGAATATAGAATAAATTTCAATTCTTGTCACAAAATTCAAAATTTTCTGGAAATAATAAATCGGTTTTTTTTTTTTTTTTTTTTTTTTTTTTTTTTTTTTTTTTTTTTTTTTTTAAGTTCATTTGAATTTCGAAAGATTTGAAGAAAGAAAGAAAGAGAATCTCTTAAAATCTCTGACGATTTGGTAATCCAAAAACTCAAAAAAAAAAAAAAAATCGTTTTCAATAAACTAAAAATAATTTTCAATTTCATGTCGAATTCATAATTACAGAGTATATTGAAATATTCTTTCAGAATACAAAAATCTCAATTCCTTCGCATTATTAAAAAATATTTTAAAATATTTTATATAGTAAAAACTTTTGTACTTTACAGTCTAAATATTAACTCTTGAGAAAAGGTCAAATTAAAAATATATTGTGAATATTTCTCAAAAGCACACAAATTTATCTTAGTGACTACAACATTAATTAAATTTTATTTTGCTGAAGAATAATTCTTTAGATTTCTGGACTGAAATAAAGCAGTTCATTGTCTATTAGAGACTAAAAGCGTCAAAACTCAAGTATAAACATTCATAAAAGAGACATTTTAAAGGAAATATTTAAAGTGTGTTCAGAAATTTTAAGTAATATGTATCTATATCATGGCTGGAGCTTTTATAAAAGACAGATTATATCTATTGGTTGTCATGTAATTTGGAGCACCAAGTGATTTATTGTGCAACTGCAAAGTAAATAAAATATATGTTCTTGGAGACAAATGGCCCTCAGAATGGATCGTTTGTCATCCAGACACAATTCATTTTACGTGTTAGAATCAGACACTATCTTAAGGTCTATTGAGCAGTGAAGGTGAAAGGATTCCCAAAGGAAACTGAAGTTGCCTTATAAAATTTTTCACAAAAGCATATAATTTGTACTTCATATAATGAACAAAAAATAATAAAACGCAGCCGAGTGTTTAGTAGTCAAACTATAATCAAAATTTTTCCAGTTTGGATTTTTACTTTCAGAAATGGCAAAATTGTTCTAAATTCCAAATTGCTTGATAAATGTTCTAAAAATTGTGTATATTTTTTTTTTTCAAAACTCCCCAAAAAAACTCATGGTAATTACGGAAACCATTAATACGGATTTAGAAATGAAGGAAGGAAAACAAAAGGATATTTTCACAGATGTGGGACTTACTGGATTTCAAATAAACTTCCAAAGAATTTAGTCTGTAAGAAATAACTTCACACAAACAATTACAATCACAAATATCATCTAGATAAAACAATATGTATTTTTTTTAAAAATTCGATTGACTCAAAATTAATGTGAATTATTTTCTTCCCTACTGAGAGGTACTTTGTTTTTTACAAAAAATCTATTTGATAAATTTTATGATTTCTATATAATTCGAAAAAAAATCATATCGTATACATATTGAATTTAAATTTATTTCATAATTTTAACGTTGATACTATGTTTTTGTGGACCAATATGTGCATTTAGCTTATTTCTAATTCTAATAAATTAGAAAGCCCCATTAAGAATAAAGCAAAATGTACGAGCGCATCTATATGTTGGACGTCTGCAGGTCTGGCTGCATAACATAGAAGTACCAAAATTAGCACGACAATTTAGGAGGATAATTATGTACACTAGGGCAGATTTTGTAAAAAGTACATTCAGAATTTTAACCAATTAAAAATTAAGCTAAATTTGGAAATATTCTTTGCTATAATTCCTGAAAATATTATTGTACATGTCTAATAATTACACAGTTTTAAATTTAAAAATCGTCTTTTAATTCGATCATTTTGATTATTGTCAAACATTTGATATTTAAAAAAATAATTCCTATTTAATTTTCAATAATACATTTCACTGTTGTAATAGATTTCAAAAAATTTTCCTTGTTAAAGCGTGAATATTTGATCGCTTAATTTTCATTCACTATTGAAAGCTAAAGTAAAAAAAAAGTTAATTCTGTACACAGTGTACATTAGAAATCAAAATTCTGAAATTACATGACATCAAAAGACAATTTGAAACAGATTACCCATATACTAAACTTTTAAAAATGTTATGTGATGTCATGGAATTCGACTCCATTATAGAATAATCACATCAGCGTAAATTTAATTATATAAAGTGGTATATTCATTTTCACAATTTGTAAGTAGAAATATTTTGTAGAAATAATTAATGAGATTCAAATAATGCATAAAAGATTTGATTGAAATCAAACAGAGCCAGTATTCCAGGCGAATTAGCTGATCGTCAATGGTAGCTACTTAAGAATATAACAAATGAAAAATCCGTTTTTGAACACATCATCTCTACTTCCTGTGCACAATAAATATTTTATTCTATTTTAATCCATTTAAAATCAATATTGTAATAAAAAAATGAGAAATTAAAAGTCACAGTATAGAAATTTGTAGTCATAAAATAACCTTTTGCTTACTGATATTCATTTCTTTTAAATTCTATAAATGTAGCCTAATTATCATAAAAAATTCTTCCGTAAAATAGCTTTATTTTAAATAGAATACATTCACCTTTCATGTGACAATTCAGCGCAAGATTGATTGCTATCTGTTTGTTGTCATGTAATTCTGGGGATCACGTGATTTATCTCGCAGCTGCAAAGTAAATAAAATATACGTCATTAGGAACAAATGATCTCGCAGAAAAGATCGTTTGTCATTCTCCATTGCTAACCATTATGTGCATTCGAAACGGACATTATCTTGAAGATGATTAATTCCTCCAAATGAAAAAAAAAGTTTTCAAGAGAAATTGGATCAGATTTCAGAATGTGTGCCCTTCTGTACCTAATTTTTAGTATTTCTACTTTGCAACTGAAAAACTTTTGCAAAGTGTGATTATTTTTTTTATATAAAAAGAGGATTGAATAGAATATTGAATTAAGGTTTTCATTAGGAAACAAAATATGTTCGAAGCATACCTTGTTTAATAGGACAGTAAATTTTATGAAATGAGAGAAAAGATTGAAAAAAGATTTTTCACTTCTATTTTAAATACTTTTGGATTTATGAATTTTGCATCTGATTGGTCTATATCTATAACTATCTGATTGGTTCAATTTTTGATAAGAATTAACGAGTTAAGATTGCTTACCAAATTCCTATATATCTTTCTCTTCTTGTTTCAGCCATATATCCATATATATATTTAATATGGGCATAAGGGCATTCAATATACCCACATACGTCCATGGATATATTGAATAGCAATTTAACCTATTGACTGATTTTGTTCAAAATATTTTACAGATCGTCCTTTATATCATAAAACCCTTTACTAAATTTTACTTCTTTGCCATGTTTTGTATTTTTCACTTATCTTTTTCACATACAAGTGATTAGACAGATAAATAGAGAATTATTTCATTCTAGGATATGGTCTAAAATTCTACTAATAACACATTAAGCAGATTCCATGTGTCTAACATATGAATTAGTTCACATGAAAGATGATATAGATATATAGACGTTGCTTTGTGGATTTGGCCGATTTGAAAATGGTTTTAAAATGTCTCATAAATTTGAAGGTTTTTGGTAAAAATATCATTAAAGACTCATTATATTTCGTTTGTCTAAGCTAATACGTTTCACATTGATAATTCACAGGCAGAATTCTCATAATGGATTTTTTAAGACATAGAGAGGTAAGAAAACGATGAAAATTCTTCTATTTCGCGTGGTAAAGAATTCGAAGAATTCCTCTAATTCTTGTAATTTTTTAATAATTGCAACATTCTATTTTGCAGGCATCTTTTATAAGAAGATAATGATAAAGAAATTGGTTTTAAATTGAGGAAACGTTTAGATTCCTAGAGAAAGAAATACATAATATAATATGTAATTAAAAGAGAAAAAAAAACAGAATTACAAAGCAATTTTAAAATGTTACTTTTAAAAGAGGTTCATTTCAATTTAGAAATGATATTTTCATGGAAAATTTTAATTTATTCTGAAAACAAAAATCTCTTCTAAAACGACCAATAACAAAAAACAGTAACAACTGAATAAATAAAAAGTTCCTAATAGAAAGAGGAAATGCCCGAACGTTTCAGGAATTTCAAGAAAATTTGTTCTTGAAAATTTAAAGATTTTTGGAAATTGGCGAACGTATATTCTATACTTCAGAAATGCTGATCGGGTAAAGAAGTTTAACGAAAAAAACTAGATTTCATTTCGAAATCTGTCTTGTGGTATTTACAAATTTCTGTTCTGTATTTTAAAATTCCCTCGCCAAGATTGGATGGTTTTTTTTTATTCTCGATTTCTAAACACGGAAGAAATCGAAATCCGAGTTAAGACAAGCATACAAGATGTTAAAATGAAATACCAGAAAGACCAACCCTACATGGAACATTCAAGTCTGGCTGTCAAAAACATGTCTTATTCGCTTTTTTTTTTTTTTTACTTTTAAATTCTTGCTTAACAATTGACGCAGGCAGTTTGGTGTTGGGAACCAATATTTTTCCTTTTCAAAGTATTTTAGAATTGTAAATTCCCTAAAAGTATTTCTTCCCGTAGAAGTGTGTAGAATACATATTTATTTATGAACTTTTCTGACCACTCTTGTGTGGTGTTCCAGGATGACAGACTCCCATGCTCCAATGCCGTTTCCTCCCGTTCAAGAAGCCGATTTCCGCATTTTAGATGAGCATGTGAAATGATGGCAATGCTCTTACAGAAGCTCTTCTATGCATCCGCGAGTTTTTGCTTCCCCAGAAACGAAATATACAGATAAAAAGTATTGTAATCTTCAAAAATTTGAACTGGAAATGTTGGAGAATTTCCGTGTTTAAGACCTATCTAAGTTTGAAAGCAGATTTTTGGAATTATGTTTGTCTGTCTGTCTGTCTGTCTGTCTGTCTGTCTGTGAACACGATAACTCAAAAGCGCTTTGATATGTACAAATGATATTTGATGTGTCGCCTTTGTACAAAAGTGATGTTATATCAAATTTTGAACGAAATTCATTTGGAGATAACCTGATTTATGTCAATAACAATTGAAAATGATAACTACTAAACCTAAAGAGATAAATTTTAACAGTAATTTACTGATTAAGTTTTAAAATCGTAGATCTTTAGGAAATTTTAAATCAAATCCTATAGAATATTGGCTGATCGTCCGCCGATCTGTTTGTTCAGATTGCATGCAAAAAATTATGATTTAGATAAAATTTAAGATAAAACAGGTAAGATAAGATTTTAAGATAAAAAATATTGTTCATTGCCTTGCCAATGTATATATTTATGCCCCATTTTCGAAGCAACATGAAGGCTATTTTGAGTTTAATTCCATTTAGTTATTTGTACGTCCTGTTTAAAATTCATAGGAGAGCTAGTCTAAGACATCTTAAATTTTTACTGTTGTCAACTGAAGAGGACGGAGCCTAACCGATATTTGTAATTTTCCTATAGCACTAGCTGTTGAATATTTCACCCTTACTGTAGGGCGCAACAGGCGTGCTTACACGAAATTTTTCTAATGAAAATCAAAATACGAATTTGGACCCTCTTGGTCCCTAAGCCGAAACCTTACAACTCAAGCCACCATACTCCTTGTTAAAAGTGAAGTACACGTCTTCTTCTTATTATTCACTACTTTTTTGTATTAAATTCATGTCATGCTTATAAATACTATGGTGTACTAGAATTTTTTTTACTAATGTTCGCGTTCAGGTTACGTCACCCATGAATCACAACCTTATGTAATCACACAATATTATACAATGTTGTGCGATTTTAAAATATTATTCAATATTCAACAATCTTTTACGATATTGTGAATTTTGTTTGATATATTGTATATGTACGATATATGGTATATGTTTGATATATGTATGCTTTTAAAAAGGTATGCAAGAAAACTTATCTGCAATAATTGGTTAGTTGATAATCAATTTCATATTTTCAATAAATAATCAAAAGGCTGCGATTAAAAACACGATTTCGAAATTTCAGCTTATTAGGAAATAAATAAATGATTGACTTTTTAATAAAATTAATAAATGTTAAATAAAAGCAAATAAAAATAATTATTTCTTCGATTCCTCAGTCTTAAAGAAAAGAATAAACTTATTTTCCACATTCCTTGCCTATATGCATATTTTCAATATTGATACACTTTTTGCTAGATTGAAAGCTTGTTTTATCTTATGGAAACAAATATCTGTTTGTATAATTTTAGATTTAGTTCGATTTTTATCTTGGAGACAGCTAAATAAAAGTCTTAAGAAAAGAACATAGAAGTATAATTGAATGAAATTTTTTTATAAAAATTGTAATTTTGTATATCATAATATCAAAAAAACTAACAATGTATGAAATTTATAATATAATCATAACTTTTTAATTGTATATAATTATTATGTATTTTTATCGGTAGCACATATTTTCGCTTTTTCAAAACTAATTCTTTTGTGAACCCAATAAATTTCTGGCTTATTTTATTTGTAATAATTAGTCTTTTCTCCTAGCCTTTTTTTTCATCATTTCTTCATCTTTTTAGAACAGTACGATGAAGATGGTTACTTTAAAGTTTACTGAAACGTGAAACAAGAGGGGGAAGTAACAAAAGTCTAGATTATATACAATATTTTTTTCGCTCCAAAATTTATCGCTATAAGATTTTAAAATTCTTTTATCTCTATTTGATTGCAAACAAACATGTATTCTTTTATATCTTGAATTTAAACCTTCTCTTATGTTTAATATTGACATTATGTTATTTTTGTGGTGTTCATGTTTTTGTTATTGCTCGATTAGGATACTAAATTTAAAGCTTATTAAAGCGTGAAACATAAAAATAATTTAAAAAACCTTGATAACATAAAAGCTAGAATGTAGGAAATATTTTTAAATATTTTGAAAATGCAGTTTATTCTATTTACTTTTTAAATCAATATTATTAAATTTATGCTTTTTTAAATTTAAATTTCGTTTTTTTACTTTTTTTGTTTAAAGTATGCTTCATTCGGAAATATTCAAGAAATAAAGAAAACCACCATCCCGAGAATTACCAAAAATCAGCAGTATATTTTTTACACCCACCAGTTTTATTTTTAGCAAAGTATTCAGAATTTAAGAATTTATTTATCATAATTCGAAAATATGTAAATACAATTTTTTTCCATAACTTCAAACTTTCGAGCAAGAATTTACTCTGTACCTCAATTGTCTTATTCTACAATTCTTGTATTTAAACTATTCTTACTCTAACTGACGAGAATTCTTTCTTTTCTCATTTTTTTAACCAAAAAACAAAACCAAATCTACGTTAAGGTGATTGTGCAATATGTTAGAAAAAAACAGAAAAAAAGCCAATCTGATGTCAAACATTACCAGTCGAACTGCCAGAAACACGTCTTCTGACTTTCAAATTTTTTTTTTCACAATTCATACAGGATGTCGACTGGAGGAAAACAATATTTTTTTTTAGAAGAAGTATTTTAAAATTGTAAATATCTTTAAAGTATTCTCCTCCTCCTCTAGAAAAAGGCAAACACATATTTATTTATGAGCTTTTCTGACTACTCTTCTGTGACGATGGAGAACAGCGAGCACTCAAACTTCAACTGAGGCTTCCTGTCTCCAAGATGGCGGATTTCGCGATTTCCACTTAAAAACAATGCCATATCTTAGTCACTAATGGAAAAAGTAACTAATTGTCGTTTGAAAATAAGAAACCAATCAATATGTAAGTATCAATATGTAAGAATCAATATGTAAGTATCTTTAAAAGTAACTCCCTCTAATCTAGAAAAAGGCAAACACATATTTATTCATGAGTTCTTCTGACTTGTCTTCTGTGACGATGGAGAACAGCAAGCACTCAAGCTTCGGCTGAGACTCTCTGTTACCAAGATGGGGGCTTTCGTGATTGGTATATTAAAATAATGTCAGATCTCCATCATTAATGGAAAATAATGAGTAATTGCTGTTTCAAAACAAGATAGTTAATATTTTTATTTTGATAATTTCGTAATTAGTATTCATTTCTTTATCATGGTTTGAAAAATTTATTTAGTATTTCTTTCACAAATAATAATAAATATCGACAAAATATATAGAAAATGCATCACACTTTTTATTCCGTTTTTATATTTTTACAGTACAAAATGTAAGGAAAAAAAAACTCTTGCTGGTGTCTAATATGAAACAATTAAAAACGAATTATCTAAAGCAATTGCATGATAATAATTCCAAATAAATGTAAGGATCAGTGAGAAATGAGACATTCTTCTAAGGAAACTTAACACGTTCGCAGCCTTAGTTAACTTGTAAGCCGGCTATCTAAGAATTTAGATAATCCTTTCTTTGCTACTATATCTTGATCATATTAGAGAAGACGTTATCTAATTAAATAGTACATGTGAATTATTACAAAGTAAATGTGAGTCACATATGAGTCACGTGGTAACCAATATATTACTATTCATTCAAGAACTGTAAAAATGGGGAATTATTATCTACCATTATTATCAAGACTATATAACCAAGCAAGAAACCAAAATTACAAACAATCAGGGAGACATATAAAAATAAACAAGAAACGAAATTGACTATTGCACTGGATTGATGACCAATGTTAACTACATGTAACAGGATTCAGTGACGTGCCTAGCGAGAAGGATTATGGATTTCTCGACCTGCAGCCTCAAGAGACACCTTGACGGACTTTCTTCATTTTTTATTTTCATATCAATACATATTTTAAGTGCTTGCGAGATCTTCACTATTACAGAAAGCAAAGAATGAAATTATACAGATACAAACATGATTTATTCTTCTAAGCTAGAAATGATAGAATAAATTTAATGGGCTTATAAAAAAGCAATTGAATTTCCAGTAGTCCTTTTTCGATATTCGAAGTTCATTAAATTTTCAAAATATTTTCTTGAAAACTATTCATTATCTGAAACTATTCATTATAATACATCTGAAATTTCCATGCTTCATTTAAAAAGGAATACGAGTTTCTTCTATCCCATTTTTATAGTTTTTGCAACTGTCTTTTTGTATCAGGCGAGTTTATTTTCCTGTTGATATTTTTAGGAAGTAGTCACTATATAAAACAGAAAATTAAAAAATTATAAAGAATTCATCGACATCAAAAACCATTACTTATTAAAACAACTTTAAAAAAGAAAAATCCGTAAGTCATGTTCATATCTCATTTAAAAAATACTTGAAGTAATCATTAAAGTTATTTATTTTCTGTTGGCTTAGTTCTGTTATAAACGACAGAAATAACTTCAAAATATGAATGAATTTTTTTAACCGAGTACTGAAAAACACAAAGGCGCTAGATTCAATAAATAATTTGTTGAGATATCATTGCAGTAAAGACAGAAAAAAATGAACAAATATGTTTTTTGAAAATGATTAAAAATTTTAAAGAAACAGTATGATCATAGCTCTTCATTTCATTAAATTTAACTAGCATTGGCAGAAAAAAATATTTGTATTTTGGAGAGAAATAAAATTGTCGGGAAAAAATAAAGCTAAGAGTTGATTTAATGAAATTCTTTTCTATTTTTTTATCTTAGGATTTGTTCCTTTCTTATGGCAACACATCTTTCTCTTATTCCCGACAGAGTTGGGCAACCGAAAATTCTTTTGATACGTCTCAGTTGGTTATATAAGGCCGGAAACTGCATCTTGTTGCAATTAAACTTATTTTCAGCTTTTTTCGTCTGCAGTGAAGAAATAAATAATAAAAAAGTTCTTTTCTTTTAGCTGTGACCGTAAGAGGTGCTCGAAGAAAATTCCGTAACAAGATTTTAGTGTAATCTAACGACGCTTCTCGAGTTCCTTTCGATCACGTGACTCCAAAAAATAAAAGAGTTCAAAAAACCGTTGGTAGCATTATAAAAATAATTGGATCAAAATATCTGAGAAATG
Organism: Argiope bruennichi; assembly: GCF_947563725.1. Lineage (NCBI taxonomy): Eukaryota > Metazoa > Arthropoda > Arachnida > Araneae > Araneidae > Argiope > Argiope bruennichi. Next base: position 110,655,443 of record NC_079151.1, on the reverse strand, counting down.
TTTGAAGGGATCTGGAAAAATGATACGCTTCTAGTTTTCTTTTGATCTTGGGGTAAAAAAAGAGAAAAAGAAAACCCTTCTAAATTAAATCAGCACCTCTTTAAGATTCATATCTGTACAAAAAGAATTCCTCTAACAATTCTTCCACTACTCCGCACCAGCATTATTTCTATAACAGTGGGAATGATATTTAGGTTTTTGGGACTTTGTGTTCCATTTCTATTGCACCCTCTAATTCAAGAAGCGTAGAGAATTATTCTTTATAATTTCTTGATCATCAATCATAACTTCGCAGCTTAATACAGATTAAAAGCCGTGGACGAATTTTAGCAGAAGAGTAGGAAAAAATGTCATTTTCGAATTTTTTTGTCAGTATTTATCTCTTTTCTCATAAATGCACTGATTGAAATATAATTGTCAACAATATACATTTGACTTATTCGCATTTGTATTTATTTTAAAATCATCTTTTCAATGAAGTGTGTCTATTTTTGTTGTTGTTTCTAATGGCTCTTGTCACAGATAAGCCCACTGACTTTAAGAAGTCATTTGTGGTTTTAACCAAGGGTACGTCTCTTGTTTTCTTCAGTAGAGCCATCTAGGGCCGAGAGTACGACTTAGCTACATACACGTCATAACCCTTTTTACGGGCCGGACTACATTCATGCATTTCATTCACTCATCCACAGATCGAAATTTAGACCTGAATCAGAGAACGATGGCCCCCAGTGGTATTACTCTCGACATAGAGGACTTTGTAACGACGGCAGATTTATGTGCGCGCCAGTCACCAAACACGCGGAGAGCCTTCGGGCGGCGGAGCTTGAACTTGCAACCCAAGAGATGTGAATCCAACTACCGACACAAGAGGCTCCCCCCTTTTTTTGTACAGTGTCGACTAATATCGAGATTCCATCGGAATTGAAGAAAATGCCAAAAAAATTTTTTTTGGCATGAAGAAATTTTTTTTTTTTCAAACTTAGATTTCTTTCTCTGGATGTAGATATGTTTTGAAGGAATATTGTAAGTATTACAGCGTCTTTATCTTTAGCATCTCAAGAACAAGAAAACACCCCAATCCATTGAGGCATCTGATCCTTAGAGTTTGCGCTAATATTATTTCAGATGGTTTATTCAGATTATTATTGCCAGCATCACAACAGAACAAAACTGGTTATCTGATAGTCTTGCAAAAGGTATTTCACGTTTTAAGTATAGATAAATATCTTCATTTGCAGAATGCTCTGTAATATTGAGTGCCGGATTATCTTTGCTTCGTCTACAACAGAGTCCCCGCGACTATCGTTTATTGCATTTGTGACTAGTTGTTCCTGTGTAGAAATTTCATATCCCTACCATTCTGGTTTTGTCTCTAATTATTTAATATTTTTTTTTTATAATCCCTTCACATAAATTAATCAAAATTGATTCTTTAAAAAAAGGCATTTTTTTAAAGAATCAAGAATCTAGATTTCATGTTAAATCTTGATGATCAAGACATTGTCAGATAAGTTGATTAACTGAATTTCAGGTGTTTTCTTTCCGTTTTTAATAATCTCTTATTTTTTTTAAATGTCAGAAAAATAAAATATAAGAAATTGTTACTTTTAATATTTTTTCTCCTTTACAAACGAAAATTTTCCATTTATTGTGCCAGTATTTTAAACGTATATTTTCATTTCTCAAATGGACAAAGTTTCCTCGTTAAAACTTAATTAAATTTTAAATACTGCATATCTTCTTTCAAATCCATCACAAATATATTTTTATATGTCACAAAAAATTTGTTAAGTTCCAAAAAATAAGCTTACACCTCAAACACCTCAAAGCCTTATAGTGAATATTCCATTCATAAAAATAGCAAAATAATAATAATAATAATAATAATCAGCTTCATAACTCAATGAAAAATAATTATGAAATTAGCATCATAACATTCTCGAAGTTCTGAATTGCCCCTTATATATTTAAATTATCTTTATAACAATGCATATAAGTGTTCATTACTTTTAATTTAATAAACGGGAGTAATTAAAAAATAACAGACACACGCACACAAATATATATATATATATATATATATATATATATATATATATATATATATATATATATATATATATATATATATATATATATATATATATATACAGTCATGTCCAAAATTAAGGTCACAAACATAAAATCTGCGAAAAATGAAAAACTATTCACTGTATTGCCACGAAATTTGGCACAGAGGTACACTACAATGGAAGAAAGAACATAGACATATAACAACGTGGGAAAGATTTTAATTGGGAATTAAGAAACAGGATATATCAAAAAGTGTTACATTATGAATCAGAGATAAAGCATTTATCTCGGGAAAATTCCTGTCTGATATGGAATGTGACCACCGTGCACTGCTATACTGGCTTCACAACGAGCTTTCATACTGTTTATGAGGGTGTCAATAAATGCTTGGAGCAACAAAGCCCACTCTTCCAAAAGTTCGGTTTTTAACTCTTGTTGGGTATTAGGAGGGGGGTTACGCTGTGCAATGGCTCTTCCGAGACCATCCCAAACATGTGTAATAGGATTGCCATCCCGAGTCCTCGAGGGCCAGTCCATACGTTGAATATCCTCTTCCTCAAGAAAATCATCAACGATCTGGGCTCTGTGTGGAAGCGCGTTTTCATCCATAAACATGAAGTCTGGGCCAAAAACACCCCGGAACAACCTCACATAGGCTTCAAGGATCTCATCCCTATAGCGATGTGCATTAACAGTACCCGCATCGAAGACGTGCAGTGGTGCACGTCTGCCCAACATTATGCCACCCCAGATAAGGATTTCTCTGCCACCAAATCTGTTGATTTCTTTTACGTAGGAGGGATGATAGCTAGCTCCTCGATCTCTCCAGATGAAGATTCGACGAGTGTCACTCTGTGTGGTAAATAGCGACTCATCACTGAAAAAAACACGCCCCTATTCTTGCTGTGCCCAAGACTGATATGTTAGGCACCACAACAACCGGGCTTTTCTGTTGGATGCAGTCAAAGGGAAGAATTCAACAGGTCGCCGGGCATAAAGAGCCCTTTCAGCTAGATGTCTGCATACGTTTTGTCTGGAAATTCTTATTCCAGACACAGCAGCAAGAGCATGAGCAAGTTGAGTAGCCGTTGTCAGCCTATGCCGTCGTGCGCTTAATGCCAAATAGCGATCCTGTGCAGGCGTCTTTGCTCTGAGACGGCCTTGGCCAGCCTTCCTGGTTACAGTACCACTTGTTTGGAATTGATTCCATAACCTGGATACCACATTCGGTGCCACTTGTAACCATCGAACCACCTCCGCTTGAGACTGCCCAGATTCAAGCCTACCAACGGTTCTCCATCTCAAGACATCGTCTAAATGATTATGAGAACTCATTCTCACTGGAAACAGGTTAAAATTTTTGTTTTAATGCAATATTCACAAAATTGGAGACAAAAATCCCAAATGCCTAAACGGTCTAATTTCAGTAGTTCCCCAAAAACTAATGCTAAACAACATTTTTTCTCACAAAAAACGGTTAATATCGTGTTAGCGGTCCTTCACAATATATAAAATACAATTTGTTTAAATTTTACTGGTAGCCATTTAGAATTACTTTGAAAAACATTTTTGTGACCTTAATTTTGGACATGAGTGTATATGCATATATATATATATATATATATATATATATATATATATATATATATATATATATATATATATATATATATATATATATATATATATATATATATATATATGTGTGTGTGTGTGTGTGTGTGTGTGTGTGTGTGTGTGTGTGTGTGTGTGTGTGTGTGTGTGTGTGTGTGTGAACTCTAATTTCAATTTAATTAATTTCCAAGGTTTTATCTTAATATAGCCCATGGTGATTTCATTCTAGAATATTGTCTTATTTCCTGATCTAATTTCACTTTCTGTACTTAATTAATTCAAGAGAAGATTTGTAAAATGGATGAATCATCTAACAGCCTAACTTTTCCACACTCCGCGTGAAGGGCTAGAAAAACATGTCGAATAAGCACATTATTTTTTAAAAGTTCCCTGTGTTTCCCCTGCCTCTTTGGGGGGTGTAGCGAAAATCCCTATGAAATCTCTTTATATATTAGCACTATGAAAAAAAATTTTCCTATCAAAATCTCAGAATATAAAAGCCCAGTGATAAAATGTTCAACAGATTTTTCCTCATTTCTTTTTGTGTTGTGTGTGATGCTCGTCGCTCCTGCTTGTAAATAATGCGTGCTTCTCCTAGATGAAATAAAACGACGTCATGAAATCGAAAATCTCTTCACTTTCATTCTGCGTCACATAAAGTAATGCTTATATATATATATATATATATATATATATATATATATATATATATATATATATATATATATATATATATATATATATATATATATATGTGTGTGTGTGTGTGTGTGTGTGTGTGTGTGTGTGAGTGTGTGTGTGTGTGTGTGTGTGTGTGTGTGTGTGTGTGTATGTACGTATGTAACTGTAACCGTATTTAACCGTAACTGTATTTAACTGTAGCCGTAATAAATGCTTCGAACTATTTCTAAAGGAAGAATTAAATTCTAATAATCAATATAGACTTCCATGGAACGTGTGACTGAAATGGTGAGTTTAAAAATATCATTTCTGATATTTTTAGAATTGCATCACAGTGACTGAAATTTATTTGTTGGAATACTAAAAAAAATCACAGTTTAAAGACCTAAAGCTTTAACTTTGATCTTCAGATAAAATTGAAAAGAAAATTTCTAAAATTAAATTTTGACTTTTTATTGAATAACGCGTAGGTGGAATTCGAAAGGAAATTTTTTTATCACTTTTTAAAAAGCATTTTGAAATTTTTTTGACATTCGTAGATGCATAGAGGAAAAAAAAATGAAAGACGAAAGAAATGCAATCTAAATTTATCTAATCATGAGGGTAGATTTGAAAGATAATATATTTTTATTAACTATTATGCGTTAATTTGGATATTAACGCAAAATAGTGCTATTGAAAATGGAGTCATTTCCCGTAAAGTAGTTAATGATTATTTTTCATTCGTACTGTGTTATAAGTGATGAAGAGAAATATTATTTGAGATTACAGATATATGTTTTCAAAGATAATTTTACTCCAGATGCATTGTATTTTTTAAGATAATGCGTACTTAAATTCATGATGGTCCGAATTAAGAATTAAATTGACTTAAGAAAGAATTGCCTCCGCTGATGTTTTAGCAGTGGTACTTTTCTAGTAATCATGATAATATTACCTAAAACCCTAGATTGTTGGTCGCAGTTTTTCTGACCATTCAAAATGGTTATAAAGAATATTTTAGAGGTGCGAATGCTTATAATTTAGTACATATAGTTATAAAGCAATTTAGCGAAATGTAATAACTTTCACTGCAATGATAATGTTTGACTTCTTAATTGACGTCAATATTGCGCTTTTCGTCAATATCTGACTGTACACAACTCTCAAAATTCTGAAAAAAAAAATCGTAAAATTGTAGTAAAATCATAAATTGAAAAAATACCTTTAAGTGAGATTGATAATTGTTGCAATGCTGTTTATAGATATCTAAAAGTATATGGAAAATATTGAAAATCTCTAGATTTTACATTTGATAAGAAGAAAATAAAAATAAATAATCAAAAATTATTTTCAACGATTTTTGCCATCGAATAGAAGAAAAAAAATTACTAAAACGACCAAGAGAAGTTTATTTTATTTTACATTAATTCCTTGAAGCAATACGACGTCTGTTTTTGCGTTTTATCAAATAATTCTTCAACCCGCATCCATGTCTCTTAGTTTCCATCCATAAAGGAATATCAAATGCTGGATGATTTTCAAATCAAAGAGAAATATTATGTTTTTGGAATACGTTTAGATCAGGTAGCAAATAAATAAATAGAAAACAATGTTCTTACTTCGTTATGTTTTTCTAAATGAAGGAACATCGAAATAACTCACCTGTAAAAAGAAAAAAAAAAACATGTATGAATATTTTTTTTTTTAGTTTTGCTTAAAAAAGCTTTAAGTAATGAGCAAAGTTAAATATATCAAGATAAATGAAACTGAATATTTAAAAATATCTTTTAAAGGTACGGTCATTAAATATTTTTTCGTAAAATATAACACAATAGATTTTTTTAAAAACAATACAAAAAATATAAAAAAATAGGTACTTAATAATTATATTACATTTAAAATATTTTCAAATAATGAAATTTAATATGGTAAAAATATCAATATTAGAATGCTTTCATTCCAAAATTTCTTGCAAAATTATATAGATAACATTATTATTAATTTCTAATCGCTATTAACGATCAACTGTTTTGACAAGAATATAGGTTATATTTAATTTCACATAAATCCTTTGCGTATAATCATATGTCAATGGTTTCACAAACTGACTGACATCGAAGCTAAAGTTTCTATAATGGTTTTATTTTAGTTCGATTTAATTTGTGCATGAACATTTCTAATGGTGGCCGGTCCCATGACATCATAGCGCTAATGAAAACTAAATGTGCGTTTCAATCTTCTAAATTCTGCAGAATTATAACCTCAAATTTTATTCATCTCATAGACTTCACAGATATTAAAGAAACTTCTTCTTTCCCAACTTTAAACAATGAATAACTTTCAACAACAGAAAATTTCCCGATTAAATATTTAGTAAAAAAAAAACAGTTTGAACTTCAAGTCAGTAATGTAATCTGTTGGTGAAATTTAGGCAAAAACTTTCAAAATTTCTTAAAATTCAGAAGAAAAAAATTTGCACTTCTATTAAATTGTTACTATCAAAAAGCAAATTTTAAATTTTGAAATGTTTAAGTTGCATTTTTGAGCAATAATATTTTCGGAAGTTATCACTTAAAGACTTCAAAATTCAGTTTAATTACGGATTAATTAAAATTTCAAATAAATGCTCCGATGTTTACATTTCCATCCTTCAAGGTACATACCCAAATTTGACAGTTGTAGGTTAACCTGTAGGCTCTGCAAAGATCAACACATGCAAAAACATTCATCCCTATTATTATTAGAGACTAGGAGCATCAAGCGAGCGGCTGCTCGTCCACGATATTAATAAATTATTCGTGCCAATACTCAGCATTATATAACACGAAATGGAAGCGCTATTTTAAATTATACTTGCTCAGAAAATAAGGACCCTACTGATTGGATAGCTCAGCACATAAAGCGGAAAAATAAATTGCTGAATTAAACTGTGAAAAGCAGTTTCCTTTTCAATATTAGGGGCTATGTAAATGTTTTTGTTTGCAATATACTTCGAAAATGGAGGAAGCTAAAATGGATATGATTACTAACATATGTAAACGTAATAAACTTCTAAAATACAAATGGGTAAAATCGGTACTGCAATTTAAGTTGGATCAAAATGTTTTTCAAAATTACCTCGAAAGGCGGGCGATGAGATCACGCCACCATTTTTGGCATATTTACGAGTCATAAAATTTCAAATAAATTCAAAATTGGCGAGATAAGAGCATTGATTTGGGCTCAGAGGCTGATTCTTTTACTTTTTAATTATTTTAAACACATGGATAATTTCATAAACGGATTTGAAACTTTATCTTTATATTACAAAAAGAATCTCAAAACAATATGCCTGGTTAAAAAATTATTTTATATTATAAAAGCGATATTATTAAATCAGTAAGAAAGGAGTTGAACTATATTTTATTATAACATGTTCTTATTTGAGTGCTAATATTAAAATGCTTTTAATAGAATTTCAGTTCTAAAAATAAAGATGCCATACAGGATCTTTAATAACGTAAAGATCGTGTACTATTTATTAAAAAAGAATTTTTGTTCACAGTGTAATATGCAACAAAATTTCAATTCGTAATTGTTTTCGTAAAGCAGTAAGCCCTCCCATTCATAAAACCTAACCAAAATCTTGCTAGTGGAAGAATAGGCTAATAAAAATGCTAAAATTATACCTTAAAACAAATAAATGTTTTTGAAGTAGTTTCAAGATACAGGGGAATTTTATGTTTATACAGATTCAGAATTTGCGTATTTTGTGTAGGTAGGAAGAAAAGTGTTCTTTCTTTAAAGTTAGAAATGAATTTTACAGGCAGAAAATAAAACAAACATTCTAGAAAAAATTATTGCATGTTGTTTATATACATAGCTTTATGGAGTGCTTAAAGCAACGTAGCTACTTTGTAGCTTTGTGAAACTTCTTAACATTTAACATTCTTACTAGTGGAAAGAAATATTTAGTCTTTTATTAAATTGCTGAAATTACATTCTTACATTAGGTGCTAAAGCAGGGGTGTTTGTGGGACCCCAAAAAATCCCCGGAAACTTTTACGGACTTACTACCGGCATTTTGGAGTTTCGAGAAGGGGGGGGGGAGAAATGAAAAACTACAATTATGAAGTACTAAATGACCTAATTATAAAAGTTCAATGAATTACTTTTTTTTGCAAAATTAATAGCCATAAATTTTCAAACATATAAACTACTACATTTTATGCAAATATTTTAAATTACCTGAATTAATTCTTTTAAAAAAAATTATCTAATTTCTGCTGCTTTTTTTTATTTTCTGATGTTTGTGGGCTTGTCTTTCTTTTGTGGTGAACTTCATAATTGCAGGAAGGTTGACTTTTATTTTCCTCATTTACAGTTGAAGAAATTTCCTCGAGAACTGCACATGCAGAGGTAGAAGCAGTTTGCTTTTCTGCTAATGTAGAAGGTTTTTCAGAGACTTTTATAGGTGACTCATCTGAAATACATGTTTTTAAGTCCTCTTGATATGTTTTCCAACTTCTGTTCATATTCAGTAAGAGATCTTTGTGAATTGGATCAGTCATTGGATTTTTTGAGCCATATTTTTCACATGAGGTTTCTTTAGAAGCCATTAAATCATATTTAATAGTCTGCACTGCATCTAGGGAATCAATCTTAAGAGAGGTTCTATAGTCAGTGACAAGTGTATCCATTAAGTTGAATGCACTTTCCACTAATGGGCTATGGAAGCAGCTAAGGCAGGCTTTGACCAATTTAGCCAATGTAGGATACTTATAATCATTTGTGAAATCATCTTTTAAATTAAAAACTTTAGACCAATATTTATCAATTGTACACTTGACTTGATTTCCACTTTCATCAGATGTGTAGAGCATTTCTTTGGTGATATCAATATCACTCTGGTATAACCTTATTTCAGCTTCTACTTTTGACTTTTCATTATCACTAAAAATATGGGACATAAAAGATGATAATTTTTCAAAAGCTAATATTGTACTGGTTTTACCTCTTAGCTCTGGATCTAATGCTGTAAAACTAATTAGATATGAATTTTTAAGGGGTAATTTCTGTTTCATATGCTGAAATTTCAAAGTGAAATTCTCTTGCGTACATAAATAAAAAAATATTTCAATAAGCGAAACGAAAAATTTACACGTGCATCAATAAATGAAACGAAAATTTTACACAGCAGAGAAAAAAAAGTTGCGAAGCGATCAATAACAAATAGCTAATACAGCGAAAAATCCCCCTTCTCTACTTATTGGCGCCACGCCAGGAGAGATAAGACCTTTGAACCCAGAGTCACGTTATCGCACATCTGGTTGAACGAAGTCTCTCCCTTTTTTTTTCTGCCGCGCCTACTTGCCGAAAAGAATCCAGAAGAGAATGTCCGAGAACCGGGGGAATGAGTCATAACTCGCAATAAGGAAAGAACAAAAAAGAAGTTTTTTCCCGCTTTTCACGCATTATCACTGCCTTTGGAGAAAGAAAGGAAAAGTTTTCACCACACACACTGACCTTGCGTTTTCTGCTTTCAAAGCAAACAAAATTACCCAGATCAAAATAAATAATTCATTATTATTCCTACTTCCTTTTGAACGACGATCCCCGGAATTTCCGGGTATCGAAGTTCAAAATCCCCGGAATTCCGGGGTTTCCCCGGAGCACAAACACCCCTGCTAAAGTGAAGTTATGTAATTGAAATGTTGAATGTAAAACTGAGACAAAAGTGTCATTGAGCAGTATATATAAAATGTTACAATGTCTAGTAATTTTTAGTTTTAGTTTTTGTTTTATCTTATTTTAATTTTTTTTTAAATCCGTCTTAGCGAATTCGTTCTGACGAGTCACATTTAATAATAACATAACCCATTTTCTCGCACATGTATTCTAGAGAAAGTATAGTGATCGTCAAAATTTACTAACGATATTTTGACGAATCTCCATATTTTAGATTGGAAAGCGCAGATTTGAAAAATGTGTGCCTGTCTGTGACAAAGGTTTCCCAAAAATGCTTTGAGCTATATTGTTGAAATTTAGTATACAATAATATCATCAAATTTGACTAAAATTTTGACTAAATTTTTATCTACCAAAAATAATAATATAAATTTTTTTCTATCCAATCTTGACAAAAATAATTCGCCTGTCCGACTGTTCGAAAGTAAGTTAACACAATAACTATAAAACGAATATATATATATATATATATGTGTGTGTGTGTGTGTGTGTGTGTGTGTGTGTGTGTGTGTGTGTGTGTGTGTGTGTGTGTGTGTGTGTGTGTGTGTGTGTGTGTAATGATTTTTTATTCTAATTTCAATTTAATTCATTTTGAAGATTTTATCTTAATTTAGCCCATCGTAACTTCATTCTAAAAATATTCTCTTATTTTGTGATCCAATTCCACTTTCGGTTTAATTAATTCCTCTGTAAAAATAATGCGCTACGTGTGTAATAATACTACGTGTCAAATGAAAGTGATCCCTTCGGTGCCCTTGCCAACGTATCAAAGATCACCACGTGTATTGAATTGGCGCGTGGCCTGTAATCCCATGTTATATAGGACTAGTGATAATTTGTTTCGTCCTTTTTGCTTCTTTCTTTCTTTTGCTTTTGTGCCGCTCTGCGTCTGCTTGTAAATAAATTGCTTTCCTGAGATGGATATTAAAGAGAACAAAAATAAAACAAATAATGTTACATACATATATATATATATATATATATATATATATATATATATATATATATATATATATATATATATATATATATATATATATATATATATATATATATATATATATATATATATATATATATATATATATATATATATATATATATATATATATATAAGTAACCAATCTAAAGTAAGAAAAAGTTTGAAAACGAAACTAAAATGAAAACGAAACAAAACAGTTTCGAAATCGCAACTAAAATTTATTACCTATTTAAACTAAAACCAAAAAGGAACTTCATAGTATTTAGAGAGCGCAATTGCAGCTACTTCTAAAACACAGATGAATTGATACAAAAGTATTAGAATCAAGTTAATAGGAAAAACAAAAACCAAATAAAAATTAAACCAAAAAAATTATTAAAAAATATTAAAAAAGAATCCGGCCTGAAGACTTTTTCAAGGGTCACCCTCAGGCAGGGATTCAAATAAAGGGATTTTTTCTGTGAGGACATACAGACATTAAGTCTAATAATGATTCCTCGTGACCCGAAAATCCCCCGAAATTATGCTCAAGAGATATACCATTTTAACAGAAAGGAAATACAAAATAACAAATTAGAAAAAAAAAACCCACAAAGTAAAAATACAATAAAAACAATAACAATAAAAACAAAAACAGCATTAAAATTAAAATTAAAATTAAAAACGAAAAGGCCAAGACATACCATCCAACAGTGAACGAAACTTTAAACATCGATTGTGATTTCCTGTTTTTGAAAGTTAACGGTAAATTATGTAAACAGAGGTAGGCACCCAGCGCCATCTATTGAGTGATCCAATATGCAAGTAAATTTCTATTTTTATTTAAGCCAAAAGATTAATCCCAAACCATACCTTGTTTAATTAAAAAATTGACATTACAGTAATTTCTAGGAAAATCATTTTTAATTAAATTTTTAAGGAGGATATTTGATGCTTCAATATAAGAATTTTTATTATTGCAAACCCTTTTGATCCTGTTAACTTGTGAGAAAATAAGATTTTTGAAAATTTTAGAGTTTAGATTGGAATGGTAGTTACATAGTTTTGTTATTTTAAAGTTGAAATCATCCCTTTTATCGTATATACCAACTATTGTTTTATCATTAGCAATTTCGATTTTTAAATCTAGAAAGGTAGCCTCAAGTTGATTTATATTTGTATCTTTTAGAATTAAATCTTTTGGATAGCAATTAGTAATAATATTAGTATTGTCGAAGTTAATCAAAAGTAGGTCATCAATATATCTCCACCCGTTTATTAAATTATATTTAATTATTTTTTTCTCATAGTAATGCAGGAAAATATTAGCTAAAGCACTTGAGAAAGCTGTCCCCATTGGAATGCCCTTGACTTGTTTATAAAAATTAATACCATTAAACACGTAATTTTCAGTAATATTAAAATTACATAACTCAAGCCAGTTATTTTTAGGAATGATATTTTCATTTAAATATTCGTCATAAATAAAAGTGCAGACCTTTATTAATTTTTCATGAGGTAGATTAGTGTATAAATTTTCGAAATCAAAAGTATTAAGTTTATTAATGTTGTTATCTTTAAGAAAATCCAATACTTCTTTGTTACTAGAAATAATAAAGTTGTCTTCATTTTTTATTTTGTCCAGGATAATTTTTAAGTATTTAAAGAAATGTTTACCCGTATAGTAATTATAACTACCAGTGCTACAGGTTACGAATCTGAATTTTAATGGATTTTTATGAAATTTAACTGTTGGGAATAAATAAGGATAGTTAAGAGAGCAAGTCTTAGTTTTGGTTTTTTTTGCGAAAGCTAGCATTCTTTTATCTAATTCCTTTTTCCCGGTGTTCTTTAACATATAAGTTGCATTAGAGTTATATTCATTAATTAAAAGTTCTTTATAATAATATTTACAAATTAAACAGAAATTATTTGCTGATTTATCTATTACTGTAATAACAAATTTTTCTTTTAAATTTTTTATTTCATTTTTTAATGTTTTACTAAAATAAATCCCACGTTCTTTAGATCTGTCAAAATCAGTATTCAATTTTATTTTAATTTCCTTTAAAATTCTCACTTTCCATTCCCCGAAACCTTCCGCAGGCCAGTGGTATTTTCTAGATAATTTGGCAATAAAAACATCCAAATCATTACCAATAGAAATCAAAATTTTGTTATGGTTTATTTTTTCTCTTAATCTAAATTTTGTTCCTCTTCCCATCAAATCTCTTAAAGAGTTGGATTCAATAATTTTTAAATTACCTGTAATAATATGACCTTTATCAATATCTATAAAATCTTTATATTTTTCCTTGTTACAGTAACAATCTGTTTTATTTATTTTATCTAAATTTTTGCTATAGTAATTATAATTACAAATTTTTTTCTTTAAAGTTGAAGTGTAACTAAACGCTATTGATACATTAGTTTTATCTGCAAGAGGAAAAAATATATTATTATTATGTATAATTTTGGGTAATTTAAGATATTCGAAGTAAATATCCAAGAATTTAATCACACAGTATTCTTTGTAAACATTATTTTTATTATTAAAAAGTAAATCGTTTTTTCCAATGTTAAGTTTACATTTAATAAGATCTAGAATAATACATTTAGTGTACGAATTTTTAAACTCTAATTCCCCGAATTTATTATTTAAAAACCATTTCATTTTATTATTTCTAAGACCAAAAATGTATTTCCTAATTCTGTGAATGTTTTCACTATTGTGTTCCAGATTACAGTAATTTTGAAATTCCTCAAATATAATTTGAAAATTGCCTCCTTTCCCTTTACCTCTTTTAAATCTTTTAGAAAAGTTATCTTTATTTAGAAAATTTTTAAAAATGTTAAATTTGTTATAAATGCAATTATTGTTTAAATCTGCATAACCTTCCCCATTTAATTTACTATTGAGACCATAAGGAAATAAAGTTTTCAGGTTGCAAATATAAATGTTTTCCAGATCTAATCTTTTGTTTAATTCGTTAATATTGTCTTCTAGAATGTAGATATTAATATTGTTAAAGTTATGGTTTTGAAAATGCTCCAGTTCGAAGTCAGTGGTCCTATTTTTTATGAAGTTTTTTATATCAGATCTGTGATTGTTAATTCTTAAATTAAGCTCGGTGCTAGTTTGGCCAATATATTTTAAATTACATTCTGAACAATTAAGGAGATAAATCAAATTTTTGTTTTTACAGAATGTTTGTAATTTTGAGTTTTCATTTTTGATCTGTTCCTTATCTGCCAACAGCGCACCTGCAGCTAAATTCCAACCAAATGCAAGAACGAGTAACCAATCTAAAGTAAGAAAAAGTTTGAAAACGAAACTAAAATGAAAACGAAACAAAACAGTTTCGAAATCGCAACTAAAATTTATTACCTATTTAAACTAAAACCAAAAAGGAACTTCATAGTATTTAGAGAGCGCAATTGCAGCTACTTCTAAAACACAGATGAATTGATACAAAAGTATTAGAATCAAGTTAATAGGAAAAACAAAAACCAAATAAAAATTAAACCAAAAAAATTATTAAAAAATATTAAAAAAGAATCCGGCCTGAAGACTTTTTCAAGGGTCACCCTCAGGCAGGGATTCAAAATTTTTAAATAAAATATTTAAAAATTTTGAACCACGAACTGCAAAATTTTTAAATAAAATATTTTTAATAGTTTTTTTTGGTGGTGGTGGGGGGTTCAATAGGTTTTTTGGTGTATTGCCTAAAAAATTTAAGAATTTTCAGATCATTTTTCCTGATTTTACTTTTTCGAGAATTCCTATTGCGCTCTCTAAATACTATGAAGTTCCTTTTTGGTTTTAGTTTAAATAGGTAATAAATTTTAGTTGCGATTTCGAAACTGTTTTGTTTCGTTTTCATTTTAGTTTCGTTTTCAAACTTTTTCTTACTTTAGATTGGTTACTCGTTCTTGCATTTGGTTGGAATTTAGCTGCAGGTGCGCTGTTCCACGAACTGCAAAATTTTTAAATAAAATATTTTTAATAGTTTTTTTTGGTGGTGGTGGGGGGTTCAATAGGTTTTTTGGTGTATTGCCTAAAAAATTTAAGAATTTTCAGATCATTTTTCCTGATTTTACTTTTTCGAGAATTCCTTGTTTTTTGGCGTTTAGGAGATATATTTTCATTTTAATAAATAAATTAAACTATGCAAAAAGTTAATAACGAATTTATCATAGCGCATGGCCCGTCGCGCGCTCTACCAAGGGGCACTGTGGATAGCTTTGTGTCAGGAGCATTCACGGAGAAAAAATTACTGACACAATTGTTTTGTTTAAAAAATCTTAAAAATACAAAAAAATATAAAATTTGTGGAAACGGAAAGTGTAGGACATGTCCTTTGGCAGATAAGGAACAGATCAAAAATGAAAACTCAAAATTACAAACATTCTGTAAAAACAAAAATTTGATTTATCTCCTTAATTGTTCAGAATGTAATTTAAAATATATTGGCCAAACTAGCACCGAGCTTAATTTAAGAATTAACAATCACAGATCCGATATAAAAAACTTCATAAAAAATAGGACCACTGACTTCGAACTGGAGCATTTTCAAAACCATAACTTTAACAATATTAATATCTACATTCTAGAAGACAATATTAACGAATTAAACAAAAGATTAGATCTGGAAAACATTTATATTTGCAACCTGAAAACTTTATTTCCTTATGGTCTCAATAGTAAATTAAATGGGGAAGGTTATGCAGATTTAAACAATAATTGCATTTATAACAAATTTAACATTTTTAAAAATTTTCTAAATAAAGATAACTTTTCTAAAAGATTTAAAAGAGGTAAAGGGAAAGGAGGCAATTTTCAAATTATATTTGAGGAATTTCAAAATTACTGTAATCTGGAACACAATAGTGAAAACATTCACAGAATTAGGAAATACATTTTTGGTCTTAGAAATAATAAAATGAAATGGTTTTTAAATAATAAATTCGGGGAATTAGAGTTTAAAAATTCGTACACTAAATGTATTATTCTAGATCTTATTAAATGTAAACTTAACATTGGAAAAAACGATTTACTTTTTAATAATAAAAATAATGTTTACAAAGAATACTGTGTGATTAAATTCTTGGATATTTACTTCGAATATCTTAAATTACCCAAAATTATACATAATAATAATATATTTTTTCCTCTTGCAGATAAAACTAATGTATCAATAGCGTTTAGTTACACTTCAACTTTAAAGAAAAAAATTTGTAATTATAATTACTATAGCAAAAATTTAGATAAAATAAATAAAACAGATTGTTACTGTAACAAGGAAAAATATAAAGATTTTATAGATATTGATAAAGGTCATATTATTACAGGTAATTTAAAAATTATTGAATCCAACTCTTTAAGAGATTTGATGGGAAGAGGAACAAAATTTAGATTAAGAGAAAAAATAAACCATAACAAAATTTTGATTTCTATTGGTAATGATTTGGATGTTTTTATTGCCAAATTATCTAGAAAATACCACTGGCCTGCGGAAGGTTTCGGGGAATGGAAAGTGAGAATTTTAAAGGAAATTAAAATAAAATTGAATACTGATTTTGACAGATCTAAAGAACGTGGGATTTATTTTAGTAAAACATTAAAAAATGAAATAAAAAATTTAAAAGAAAAATTTGTTATTACAGTAATAGATAAATCAGCAAATAATTTCTGTTTAATTTGTAAATATTATTATAAAGAACTTTTAATTAATGAATATAACTCTAATGCAACTTATATGTTAAAGAACACCGGGAAAAAGGAATTAGATAAAAGAATGCTAGCTTTCGCAAAAAAAACCAAAACTAAGACTTGCTCTCTTAACTATCCTTATTTATTCCCAACAGTTAAATTTCATAAAAATCCATTAAAATTCAGATTCGTAACCTGTAGCACTGGTAGTTATAATTACTATACGGGTAAACATTTCTTTAAATACTTAAAAATTATCCTGGACAAAATAAAAAATGAAGACAACTTTATTATTTCTAGTAACAAAGAAGTATTGGATTTTCTTAAAGATAACAACATTAATAAACTTAATACTTTTGATTTCGAAAATTTATACACTAATCTACCTCATGAAAAATTAATAAAGGTCTGCACTTTTATTTATGACGAATATTTAAATGAAAATATCATTCCTAAAAATAACTGGCTTGAGTTATGTAATTTTAATATTACTGAAAATTACGTGTTTAATGGTATTAATTTTTATAAACAAGTCAAGGGCATTCCAATGGGGACAGCTTTCTCAAGTGCTTTAGCTAATATTTTCCTGCATTACTATGAGAAAAAAATAATTAAATATAATTTAATAAACGGGTGGAGATATATTGATGACCTACTTTTGATTAACTTCGACAATACTAATATTATTACTAATTGCTATCCAAAAGATTTAATTCTAAAAGATACAAATATAAATCAACTTGAGGCTACCTTTCTAGATTTAAAAATCGAAATTGCTAATGATAAAACAATAGTTGGTATATACGATAAAAGGGATGATTTCAACTTTAAAATAACAAAACTATGTAACTACCATTCCAATCTAAACTCTAAAATTTTCAAAAATCTTATTTTCTCACAAGTTAACAGGATCAAAAGGGTTTGCAATAATAAAAATTCTTATATTGAAGCATCAAATATCCTCCTTAAAAATTTAATTAAAAATGATTTTCCTAGAAATTACTGTAATGTCAATTTTTTAATTAAACAAGGTATGGTTTGGGATTAATCTTTTGGCTTAAATAAAAATAGAAATTTACTTGCATATTGGATCACTCAATAGATGGCGCTGGGTGCCTACCTCTGTTTACATAATTTACCGTTAACTTTCAAAAACAGGAAATCACAATCGATGTTTAAAGTTTCGTTCACTGTTGGATGGTATGTCTTGGCCTTTTCGTTTTTAATTTTAATTTTAATTTTAATGCTGTTTTTGTTTTTATTGTTATTGTTTTTATTGTATTTTTACTTTGTGGGTTTTTTTTTTCTAATTTGTTATTTTGTATTTCCTTTCTGTTAAAATGGTATATCTCTTGAGCATAATTTCGGGGGATTTTCGGGTCACGAGGAATCATTATTAGACTTAATGTCTGTATGTCCTCACAGAAAAAATCCCTTTATTTGAATCCCTGCCTGAGGGTGACCCTTGAAAAAGTCTTCAGGCCGGATTCTTTTTTAATATTTTTTAATAATTTTTTTGGTTTAATTTTTATTTGGTTTTTGTTTTTCCTATTAACTTGATTCTAATACTTTTGTATATATATATATATATATATATATATATATTTTGCTATACAGATTTAAAATCTATAGTTAAGAAATAAAAAAAAAGAGTTGACTGTCTGTCTTTATGTGATTCCAGAAAATTCTAAACACGATAAATAAAAAATTCAGTGATTCAAATATATCAAATTTGATATGAAATTTTGGAAAAACAAGTAGAGTTTTGCATCATTTTTTGTTTTGCCTCCATCAGTCAAAATTTCAAATTCTATTTTCGAAAACTAGCAACCGCATCCCAGGTATTAAGCACGAAACAACTCGAGAAGGATGACACAATGAATTCAGCAAAAATGCTAAATTCACCCCAATAGTATTTCTTAACTATTGTACGCTAAAGTCATGCAAGGCGTTCTTTAGCATGATGAGTTTATTACAGAGTACACGATAATGTTTTGGAAAAACCAGTCCCGCTGGGTTCAATTAAATGTGCTCAATCATCGTGGGTGCGCAAGATGATCGGATTTGTTATATTTTTAAATTGTAATCTTTTGTCTGTTAGGATTTATTCAGCAGCCAATCTTAAATGTTCTTACAATCCAAAGTGATGTAGTAGATACAAGTTCATTTTATATGTTTTTTAACATGCTTACATAAAATGTGTGTTCAGCTCTCAAGAAGAGAACTAAATCTCCAATTCCCTTTCGCCAACTGTCCCCATTGGTCAGAGATTTTATCTCAATCAGGTGAATTATTTTGTCTTACATTCATACTGGTTGGCAAGATTATCATGGGTTACTTAATACATTCAAACAGAAATCATTCGATTAGGGTCTCAACTGAGGCAAAAATTCACTCTCCAAATGTAATTCCACACAACGTAATGGCATTTAGCGCGAGGTGACATACAGGGTGATTATAAAAATAGACAGACTAAGAAGAAGAGCGAAAATAACAAATTACAACAGAGAAGCAACAGAAAGCAAAACATTTTATTGCGTTTCACGAATTTTCTTCTTGCCTTACTTCAACTACAATGACCCTTTGCATGCAGCAGATGGTGCCTAGAACCAAAGAATGTAACATGCCAAAAGGAATCTGTTGAACTTCATGTCTGTGGTAGGCATACCACAGATGCTTTTTCTTTTATTCATAATCTTTCTATCGTTGGTGATTTTCGTTGCCCCTTCGAGCACCGTTTCCAAAGCTATGCATTGTTTTATTGCTATTGAGTACCCATTCCAATAAAAAAATCATGGTGTTGCTGTTTGAAAATTTTAAATTTCGTCACTGTAACTGTTAAAGTTCAACTATTGTTTCTCATGTGATTCTTGAGTGCATCAAACCTTGAAATTCAAATGCCTTGAACCAAAATTTTATTCCGTTTCTGTGATCTGTATAATACTTACGGTCTTATATATCGGGATAATTTTTATATACCCACTTGATTTACAATAAGCACACATAAACTGTGGGTCAGATTCTCAATAAAAAAAAAATCAAATCTCTGATTGCATATTTATCGCTCTCGAAGTTAAAAATATTCCTTGGAAGACAATAAATACCATTCCCTTAATGAATATTTAATAAAACGATATGTTGTACATACGGGCAATAAAGCTACATGCTGCACAAAATATAACATAATACTTAAATTTTCTTACATGTTGTCAAAAAAATTTTGCTTTAAATTTTATTAAAATAATTTTTATGACTGGCATTAACATAAGATGAAACACTTCTCTATGAAAAGAACGAAAAGCGAAAATAGAAAATGATATCTTAAGACAAAATTTTGTCAAAGATACACATGAATTAAATGTAGATATCAATAACAGAATTACTTTTCAAATTAGCAATCTTTTGTTCTCAAAGTTCAAGATATCTCTGAAAAATCTTTTCCTTACTGATTATGTAATAAAACTTCATGTTACGCAGACTTTTTGTAAAATTACATATTGTACAGCTTCTTCGTAAAACTGCATGTTGCACAAACTTTTCGTAAAACTATATGTTGTACAGAATAAAACTGAATTCTTCCCTTTCCTTTCATTTTCCCAAAACACTTTAGTGTTAAATTATATTAAAATAGCATTTATCCCAAGTATTACCATAAGACAAGACACTTCCCTAAGAAATAAACGATAAGCGAAAATAGAAAATGATAGCTTAAGACGAAACTTTGTCGAAGATGCTTCCAGACCTTCTGGAACTTCATGTATATGCAGATGAAGAATTCGCGCATCCGCCGGAGATAAGAAGCAAAATGTTAAGCTTTTGTTCTTAGTTTGGAAGGAAAATAAATTTTAACACTAGAAAAATAAAAGGAAATAATCCGAGGAAATTAGTTTTGTGGATTAGGGTTATAACACGAAAGAAAAGCTGCAAACAACTAAATTTTTATTTTTAGAGATAAGAGAGATTTAGTAATGCGGTGAATTAAATATGTGTGGGAGGATTAATTTACATGCTTATTATCCTTGGGATTCTTTAATTATATGGAAAAGATATACAAGTAAAATTATGTTTGAAATGATTAATAAAATAAAAATTATTAAAAGGTTATTTGCAAAAATGTATCGAAATGATTTTTTTTTCATTTAAAATCTGGAAGTAAGCACAACTATCATACAAGACACTGCAAAAGACAAATAAAAAATTGGATTTAATTAAAATGATATTTTAATAAATAAATCGCATATTTTTTAATTAATAGACTTTCGTTTAATATTAGTTTTTAAAACTTTATTTCCTTATTTCTGTAATTCATGCATTTGATTTCTTTAAAGTGTTTATAAAATATTTTTCCAACTTTATTTCTTATTTATAAGTGCATGGTTTATAATTTTCTTTCCAACTGATTAATAAATTATTTTCTAATAATTAAAAAAAAATCTTTTTATCAATAATTTTTTTCAAATTGTTTCTAGATTTTGTATCAGACAACATCAAAAATGTTTAGTAAATTGATAAATAAATCCTGAATATTATAAAAAATATTATATTCCAGTCGTAAAATAAATTTATAACATTCATATGTTTTTTTATAAGTATCAGAGCTCGAGGAAATGAGGGAAAATTCCGCCTGTAGAAGTATGAAATTTATAAAGATTAGAGAAATAAAATAAAAGCGAATGATAGTGAGAACAATTGGTATGGCTTTAAAAATAAAAAATTGGGCGAACTTTAAATATCTTATTTAGGTGAATTTTAATTTAATTCTGCTATGTTTTAAACTATGAAACATCCTTTATAATATCAGTGCACTGGAATTGATATGCATGTATGTATGCTGAGTTTTATTCTTAGATTTGTGAGCGATTTATTTTTCTTTTGATTTTGATTAGAACGAAAACAAGACTTTAAAATTTTTATCGCTTTAATTGACTTTATTAACCGAAACAAAATAAATTATTGGCATTCTCTTTGTTCAAATGATAATTTTACTTGGCCCGAATAGGAAAAATTGAAAATGGAGTATTGTGTAAGGATAAGTAAAATATGGTTTGAATTTAAAATAGTTAATTAATTAATTGAAATTATTTAAGTTAGGAATTTTTTAATTAATCTTTTATTCTAGAAATATCTACTGCCGTATAAGTATGCACTATGAACAACCCATTTCTACAGTACTTCCAAAGGCATTTTCTCATAGAAAATAATATTAATTATTGCGTAAATATCTAAAATTAAATAATATGACTGTTCTGCCATCTATTGACTGTGATAGATAATGAAGCATTTTTTTTCTTTTAAACCATTAAAGGACTACCACCTAGTTCAAATAAATACTCTTAAGCAGTTCCTTTTGAGTAGTTTGAAAATTAGAGTTTTAGATTATTTGATTTGAAAATCTAAGAATGAAAGCCATCTGTTGATATGAATAGTTTCCCAAGCGGTTATTGCTTGTGGTCATTATTATGAGACGCAGAATTTTAATAAGAGTGAAGTAAATCTTAACAAAAAGAATAAAAAATTGGTATTGAAGTAATTTTTTAGAAACTTTATAGTAAAGGAATTTTTACCTGCTAAAATTCTTTTCCTACCATTTTATGCTTATCCAACTGATTAGATAAAGCGGTGTATAGGCATCAGGGACACAGGATGGCGTTATGCTATGTTAAATATTTACTCTAGAAGATAATGATATTTATTGCCAAATCAAGTGCCAATTATTTTTTCAGATAAAATAATTCATAAATATATATATATTTTTTATCATTGAGTTTGAGTTTGATGGATTTCATTGGCACTGAAATTATTTCTGATTATGCAGCGTCAACCATAAAGCATATAGAAACATATGGTTCATAAAAAGGCTTATAGTCGTGATCATATTTTAAAAGGGCAATTAAAAATTATGTTCAATGTTACAAATATTCTAATTGCTGACCTGCATACAAATCTTTATAAGTTTTGAAATATTAGAAAAGGAATAATACTCATATAATATAAAGAAATCAATCAATTTTAAAAATGTAAAAAGAAGAGGATGAGGCACTTTATGTAGGATGTCTTTTAAAATAATGTGAGAAGAATGAAAACATTGAATCCATTGGGAATTAAAACGTGAGCACTCTATAAGAATAAGCCGAAGTGTCATTACGCATTGGCATAATGTGTAGCGAGAGACGAACTCCCTTAACAAAAATCGACTATGCATAAGTCCAGTATGGCCAATTCATAAACGGGCAATAATTGCATCCAATTTTCTTTTATATAAACTGGGCTAAAATTCGATGGAATATTTGATGGAAGGAAGCCTGTTTGCCTATTTATTGTCCCATTCTGTTTGCTATTCTAAATTTAGAATAGTTTATATATTCTTTTTTCATATCGTTAAAAGGAGCAAGGTTCATTTAAATCAATGGTGGCAGATTTCATTGCCCCATGAGCCATTTATTGCCAGATGTATACCCAAGTGTGTGGAAACCCAACAGAATAGGAGTGGATAACATTAATGTAAGACTAGTAATTCAATTGTATTTTAAGTTAATGGATGATTGAAACAATGGAGTGATGTCTGTAACTCTAAAACAATCAATGACACTGAATAAATAATATAATCGTCGGGGAAATCATTAGAAATTTGCGATGCATAAAAAAATATCATACATTTCTGCGGTTAAAACAGACCATGATGGATGAAGTTCTTATCATTCATTTACTTGAAATCGACTTGAGTATGTTGCCAAATAATGTGTCTCTCATATCAACCCTCGCTACACTTTGCCTATGCATCGTTAAGCTCACATGAGAAGTAAAATTCATTTAAAAGATACTGAATTTGTTCACAAAAATAAAATGGGGGAAAAAAAGAGTTCTTCAAATGAAATAAAACTATAATACTTTCAAATTGTATTTTATCGACCACGTACAGAACTAGAAAGATCCGTAGGTTATAATAACTTGACCACAAGTAATTGAATAGTCAAGAAATATCAATATTGAAAAAACATCATGCTGAATTGAAGATTTATATATGATATATATCCTGTCACGACAATTTTATCGGATTCAAAGGAATGAAATATAAAATGAAAAAGATATATATGTGAATACAATATAAAATCCAACAACAACGGTTGAAATAAACCTCCATGTTCAATGTATATTGATCTTCCGAACCATCAACCCATACAGCTGGTTAGGTTTTATGTTTTTATTCGCTTTTTCGATGTTTCTATCCAGCTTTCATGGATCTGAAACATATATCAGAGCGCCGATAGTTTTCCTGAACACGTCTTTACTTATTTAATCGATTATCTGTGTTGGACTTTGGTCTCCTAATGGCTATTCGTTGCGTTGGGAATGAGGCCAAAAACCGGCTTTCACTTTTTCGTTGTGGTGTCGTTGAGTTCATCCGGTCTCTTTTCCTCTATAGTGGAAGAATTTTTTTTTTCTATTTTATTTGTTTGTTTGTTTTTTTCCCTTTGAAGGTGGAGAAATGGAGAATTCTTGTTAAACTGGTAGCCATTTGTGGGCTAGTTGGACTTGGATAACAACTGCAATTGTGAAAATTTAAGAGTGAAAATCATGACATAAAAGGTTAACGCGGATTTGATGGGATATAAATATAATTGAACCAAAGTGATTAATCAGTTATTATTAAAAATAGTAGGAGTTAATATTAATTATAACAGTACATTATTAAACGTTTGCTTTAATTACAAAGTATGCATCTATCCCTATCGAACAGAAATATTGAATCCTGCATTAACACCAATAATATCTCAAAATGCCTGCGTCCTTGCATAGGGGTAGCGCATTTTCTCCGGGCGTCCCGGATTCGAATCCCGGTTCGGGCATGGTTGTTCTTCATCTGTGCTCTATCTGTGAGGTGTGTAAATGTCCGTTGTGCAAACGGGTGTGTGAGTTTCATCTTCATATGAGCTTGAAATCAGACTTCTGCCCTTGGTGCTCAGGGGTCTTTACCCTCAGAAGTTGCTGCACCCCCTTTCCGTGGTAACGCGGACATAGCACCTTCATCAAAGGGTCATAATTTACGATAATTACATAAAATAATATTAAAAAGTCTTAAAACGAAACCCTACTGAATAGTAGTCTTCAATTATTTAGTTATTGCAATTATTTTATAAACTTATATCGCGATGTCGAAACGACACCGGTGGGCGTTTAAGGGTAAAGGAAATCCTGGAAGTTCAAGTGTCAATGAATATTCCTGAATGTTTATCAAAAATATCGAATTTTAATTTTATCAATACTGAAAGGCCCCGAATACTTGTTCAACGCAGTTACTTTCGTCAAATGTAACTGATTGCATACCAGAGGTGCGTGCTTTGTTTGTTATATAAGCTCGCCTAGTGTTTGGGATACAGGGAGTTTTTCTGAGATTTTCAATATATATACTTAAGAGCCATCAGAAATGCGAGATCAAACCTTTAAAAACATGGGGTACAAACTTTTGTGAGTTTTAAAAGAATAGGGAATTTTTCTTGTGTTTAAAATATAAATTCAGGATCTGTAGCATTCTGAGGTACTTGCATTCGAATGACCTTAGGAATGAGAGCGTTAAAGCTAGCAGACAGCATACAAGCAATATTTAAGTTTATAAAGTTTACAAAATTAACCAAATATCGTAATTTATATATTTTCGTTTCAAAAGTGCCTGCTTTTCAAACTCAACTGGGCTTAGTTCAGGAAGGACTTTATATCCAGAGGAACCTAGATTGCTAACTTCAGAATTATGAGGTTTTTTAGATCTAACTCTTATGGTTAAATCTTCTGTAGTTGCTTATTTTATCTCATTGAGTTACGTCGTCGAATAATTGAGATATGTCGAACTCATTGAGTTACATTTTAAGTTCTGTTTCCACACTTCCACTGAGTGAATTGGAATTATAGAGAATTCATCGCATGATTAAAAATGGACTGCAATTTACATCTTACACTGAGCTATGTCGTAGTATACTTATGTCGTAAGTTTTTTTCTTAACAATTTCTTGAAATGTAATAATGAATGAAATAACGATAGTTGAAGAGAAACCTTAGCATGGTTATAAAATGATTTGAATGTTGATCGTGCGATTTATGTCATATACAGAAAACAAATATTACTGGACATTTTTTTTTTTTTTTTTTTGAATTTTCGATTATATTTGTTCACATTTTTTCAAATTATTATTACTTGTATAGAAGTTATATTTTATAAAATTATTTTGCATTTAACTGAAATTTTCTTTAGATGTCGTTGCTTGGAAAGAAGTTATGATTATTTACATTCTTTGTAAATATTTCGAATTTCTCTGACATCTTTTTCCAGTGCTGTTTGATATAAATTGTTCCATTTATAATATGTGCAATTGTTTTGAATTTTCCTGGATTTCAAACTTTGAAATCTTTTAAAGAATCGATCTTTTGAGGAATTAGAAAAAAAAAAAATAAGGCTGAGAAAAATTTGCAAAATTCTGACATTGCAATTCCATCATATAGTTTTTCTTAAAATAAATTTATACTAATTATCTGTTGATTCTGTTTCGATATCCATAATTAAATAACCATTACATAATTATTATTTTGAAAATTCAGTAATTAGATTATTTCATAGTCCTTTATAATAATAAATCTTATATTTTTCATTTCAACCATATCAGTGATTTTCCCAAGACCAAAAATGTCAGCCACTGAGTTTGACATCTCATCGTCTTCCTTTCATGACTCGAGTCAACGTCCGGTCGCCCCTCGAATATAACCGAGCAGTTATTCCTGTCCGCTTCGTCGAAGCTGCAAGCATGGATTCCCATTTTTCGCTCTGCATCCTCCGGGGTTCTCGAGTTGCTGTTCTCCACCCCCTGTTTGTTCTGTTCTCTCCCTCTTCAAAAGAGGAAAAGGTGTTCCCCCCTCTCTTTCTATGTTTGCCAAGTTTTCCATTGGAGCAGATTCGCCCCATTGTGATATTTGAGAACGTGTATTTTATTTATACGTTCCATAACTGAACTTTAACATTATATATAAAATGTTTTTCTTTCCGACGACTGTCAAAGCTGTCACTCGGAACGTGTGCTGCCGTGATAAAAATGGAATTTTATTTTGAAAGAAATTCGTGCGTTTAAGAAAAGTGTGAAAGAGTCCGTCTTGCATTTTGAAATGTTTGCACACATATCATTTCCATATCTTCTTTTAAGAATTTGAAGAAGGGTTCCCTGCTTCTGCTCTAAATATCTTATTTTAAATAAAGTCATCTTGGATTCTGAAGCTTTTTAATAATATAATATAATCATTCGATGTCTGTCAAGGCTGTCACTTGGATTATCTGATGAAAAAGGATTCTTGTTTGAGAAAAAGATTCGCTTTCAGATTTTCAGCCGCTTGACTAGACAGCTTGTGTGTGAGCTTTAAAATGTCTTTTGAAAAGGGCTTTTTTAAATGGTATTATTTTATTTAAAAAATTTTTAAGAAGTAGAGCAGCATATTTCCTCTTCTTATTTTCGGTTGAAATAAAAAGCAAACCATTTATATATTTAAAAAAATACAGATGTATAGATTTTACATTCGCTATTTTAAAAAATGTCAAAGGATGTTCAAAAAATCATATGATCAAATTGTTCATATGAGTTTTGCTACATTGCCCAAGCCATATACTTGAATAACTCAAAATTTCAATTGTTACGAATGTAGATCCATTTTTAAATGTGCAGAATGGAATAAGCCCCTAATATCATAACAGATTGGTCATCAATCTTAATGGAGATCACCTCAGGTGTGTGGATGAAAAGTTTAAATAGGCGGGTTTCACCTCCTTGGAAGGTATAGAAAATACTGTAGGGTCGAGTTACTACCACTTCAAAAGCATATATCTTGATAAAAGTGTACAGTGGATGGTGACAGACATAGCTCCAGTCTTTGACGAATTCTTGAACTGTCCTTTGATAGGTAAGTAGGGTGGGGAAATTTCATTGTGATGCCGCACTTCTCTAAGATTTCCATTTCTAGCAAAATTCATTAATGCAGAATTCGAATTAACATTTAAATTTTTACGATTTTTTTATCATCACATTTATAAAACCCGCACTCACTGCTGCTAAAGGAAAATAGGCACAATCTTACTTCAAAATGTATTTACTATACTTACTCTGAAAATGTATTTTAAAGAGACATGCGGAATTTTGTCAATGAATTTAACCTATAATTTTAGAATTTTTTTTCTTCAAATTTTCAGTATTTCCTCAATTTACAGCCTCAGTGTATTAGTAATTATACATTGAAAAGAAATGGAATCTATGTCTCTTCCTTTACAATGTGGCTCATGTTGACTAGACGGTCCATCCTATTTTTTTTTGGGGGGGGAAGCTCTAAATATAACATTCAATTCCACCGACAAATCACTTTAAGCATACTTATAGTTTGTTAAATGTTTTCCCTTTGAAATGATGGGAAAATTCGTAGCGATTGTATTGTATATGATGTCGTCTTCGACATCTGACCACTGTTCAAAATTACAAATTCGGTCCTAAAAAAGCCCTCATGTGTCTTAAAAAAGGCCATTAATACAATTGAATTAATTAAATTAAGTACATTTTTCCTTAGCTGACTCAACACTATAATCCATTTCTGAGTCTTGTTTTTAAAATTACCAGGGTAAGCATCTGAAATGTGAGTGCACGGTTCGGTTGTCGGTTCAGTTATAATTCCAATTAGAGCTATACGTATGCCAACTTTTCAGATAAATGCTCAATCCGTCATCGGTGATAGATCGTTAACCAGACAACAACACAGCTTACAGAAAAGTGAATGCTTGCCTGCTTATACTTAATCTTTCTTTATTTAATGTCTTTATTATCTTATTATTTTATTATTACTTAATTTATCATCATATTCGAGGCTCACTATCGAGATATAAATATACAAAGTGACGACCCCAGCTTTCTTAGTATTCTGGTAAATCTGAATGACCGTCATCGTGACATCATAGAGGCAGTTGAATACTAATGATAAACTACTACCTTCGATATATTCCTTTTCGTACATCAGCAACCCGTCATGAAAGTAGAGGCAGCACATCGCCTTAAACGTAATGCACTAATTAAAGAAATAAGAACACATCATCTTATCGAAAGCTTCTCATCCCGTTATGTATGGAGTAAGGCAATATGGTCAAGATGAGGTCAAGGTCAAATAAGCTGAGTAAAGTAAAATTATGTTATCACTTTGGAGTTACTCCAGTCCTGCCTAAGCATCCAGTGTTACATGAATTAATATCATTCAGACATCATATAGGTAGAAACTATATAGGCAATAGGAAACTATAAAGGCAATATGGTCAAGATGAGGTCAAATAAGCTGATATAAAGTAAAATAATGTTATCACTTTGGAGTTACTCCAGTCCTGCCTAAGCATCCAGTGTTGCATGAATTAATATCCTTCAGACATCATATAAGTAGAAACTAATGTTATCCTAATGGTTATCCTCGGGCACTATATCATCTTCAAACTATCTCACGTCCCTAATATATAGGTACACTCAACAAATAATAACCATTTAGAATCAATCCCAATACAAAAATCATATCCTTATTCCTGAGTTGTCCTCGGTAGGATACATAAATAAGGTAAAATAATAATTCGGTTTATTCAATTTCATTGCTTATTGGTGAAAATATAAAATAAAGTGTTCTGAAAAATACATTTTTGAAATCTTGTATTCATACTCATTTCAGAATCATTAAGTTCTCCTTCAGTTTCAAATGATAAATAATTCAGCTTTACAGCGGGAAATAAATGTCACTTTCTAACGAACCAATGATAATTTTTCTCCTCTTGTTATGTCAGGAAAAAGTGATGTATAAGAAACGTCACTGTAATAGTTTTTTAAATTCATAAAACGTTTACAGATTTTTTTTATTTCCTTTTTCTGTCGAATATTCAAGCATATGAAATATTTTATGGTTCATAAATCAAATGGAAGTTTACTTGTTCAAGAGGAAGAGACCGGGGATGAAAAAATAGAATCCTGGAACACTTTTGACGATGCAGTCTGCGGACAAATTAATTAATGGGAAAGTTTCGTGTCGCAGTTAATGCATGAAAAGTCGTTTTTGTTAATTGGAAACACTCAACTTTGTTCAATTGAGCGCATACGGAAATTATTAATTCGGTGCAGAAAAAGAAGCACTTTTGGATTAAATTGATGTCTTCTTTTAGTTAATTTGGCACGCTTGTTTGAATGACGTGTTTCTGTTGGTTCTTTCATTCATTTTTTAATACTTTTTTCACAAAAATGGATATATTTTTAGATCATTAAATGAAAGGATATTGCAAAACCTTTGGGAGACAAATAAAAGATTGATTCAATAGAAATATTCGTATAATTCTTAAAGTAAATTTGAATTCAGATTTTCGAATTTAAACATTAGCCCCATTTGCTCTGAATCAGCTAATTATAAATAATAAATCTAATTGACTCTTTAAATGGGAAGAAATGTATGTTGAAATTCAAAATTAGTTTTTGATTCTCTCGTATATACTACTCCGTTTCAAATAATCGTGTTTGGTAACTAATAATGTGATTGAAATGATTATATGGGAAATAGATAAATATTCATTCAAGAGAAAATAGATTCAAAAATTGAATAATTCTAACTTTATTCATAATTTAATAAATTTTTTTTAAGAATTTGTGAAATAAATTAAAACTTTACATATCCCAAAGAATATCGATTAAAAATATACAATTTTCTAACATTTTATTACTTTATTATCTTAGTGTTATCCAAAGATGACCATAAATTAAAGAGTGATCTCTCTTTAATGTCCTTTATATTTCTGCACTGTATTATGTACATATTTCGTTACATATGGTAAAATATATATATGGTTAAATGTTTCAGACCAGCATTATAAAGCAATAGTATAAAAGTATCTTAAGTTTCTTTCTTCTCTGATGGTTTTTAAATACGATAATTCATATGCCTACAGTTTGCAATATATATCTTGATTATACACTATATATCTGCAATAAAAGACACATATAAGCATAATTTGTGTTTCAAAGAAGTACTGAAGCATGCGCTTAATAAATAAAACAAGCCAATATTTTGGTTCAGATCTAATGTAATGCGCCCGTTTACATCGCCAATTCTGCCAAGTGGCCAAAGAAGGGTGTGCAACTCAATGAAACAAACCATTAATCAGCGAATACTCAATACGATGGCTAGAAGTCTACAATGTATGGATTGTGTATCATTTATAGGAATTGTGCCACTATATTAGCGACAAACTGCCTTGGCACATCAAAGTACATTTAAACCCAAATTCTACCCATTTACCTAGTGCTTTAAGATACCCCTGTTAGTCATTGTAATACAATGATAAGAAGCCAGATAATATTCTTGTTGATGAATTTTGCCCAAAATGCGATACAGAGCAACAATTAAATACTTTGACTCGTCATCGAATTTAATGACTTATCTCCTTACGTTCTACGAATAGTCGTGCTCAGATGCATACGAACTGATAGAAAAATATTTTTATCTAGGGCTGAGTTGGTCCAAAATGTAATACAGATAAAGTGTTTGGGTGTAATGAATAACCATAGTATCTCATTCGTATAGGTCTTCCCATTCCAAGAATACTCGCTTTTACATGCATATTTATAGAGGAAGTGTCAGCTATTCCATGGTAGATATAGTCCACCACCTGATGCAGAATGATAATTTGGATGTAAAGAATTTCTACGGAATTTATTTTGATTACACTTATCGTTATACGAATAGCGTCCATATACTTGTTATTAAAATTTGAGATTACACAGTTTACTGGCAAAAATTATTTTTTGACTATTTTCGCCAAACGTACGGAATTTAAACTGACTACATCTTTGTGCTCTACAAATAGCGTCCATATAGTTGTGATTAGAGTTTGAGATAATATAATTTACGGCCAAAAAATTATTTTTTGACTATTATCGCCAAACACGGAATTTCAACTGACTACGTCTTTGTGCTCTACATATAGCGTCCATATAGTTGTGATTAGAGTTTGAGATAATATAATTTACGGCCAAAAAATTATTTTTTGACTATTTTCGCCAAACACGGAATTTAAACTGATTACGTCTTTGTGCTCTACAAATAGCGTCCATATAGTTGTGATTAGAGTTTGAGATAATATAATTTACGGCCAAAAAATATGTTTTGACTATTTTTGCCAAACACGGAATTTCAACTGACTACGTCTTTGTGCCCTACATATAGCGTCCATATAGTTGTGATTAGAGTTTGAGATAATATAATTTACGGCCAAAAAATATGTTTTGACTATTTTTGCCAAACACGGAATTTCAACTGACTACGTCTTTGTGCTCTACATATAGCGTCCATATAGTTGTGATTAAAGTTTGAGATAATATAATTTACGGCCAAAAAATTATTTTTTGACTATTTTCGCCAAACACGGAATTTAAACTGACTACGTCTTTGTGCTCTACAAATAGCGTCCATATAGTTGTGATTAGAGTTTGAGATAATATAATTTACGGCCAAAAAATATGTTTTGACTATTTTTGCCAAACACGGAATTTCAACTGAATACGTCTTTGTACTCTCCAAATAGCGTCCATATAGTTGTGATTAGAGTTTGAGATAATATAATTTATGTCCAAAAAATTATTTTTTGACTATTTTCGCCAAACACGGAATTTCAACTGACTACGTCTTTGTGCTCTACATATAGCGTCCATATAGTTGTGATTAGAGTTTGAGATAATATAATTTACGGCCAATAAATATGTTTTGACTATTTTCGCCAAACACGGAATTTCAACTGACTACGTCTTTGTGCTCTACAAATAGCGTCCATATAGTTGTGATTAGATTTTGAGATAATACAATTTACTGCCGAAAAATATTTTTTGACTATTTTCGACAAACATATCGTGTTTAAATACATATTAGACAAAGCAACTTGGTCTTTTTTTAAGAAATAAATAAAATTAGGTATATCTTTTGATAAATAATTCATCTTTTCAGAGTGAATATTTAGTAATACATCATCCCGATACTTCAGAAAAAAAAAGAAAGGAAAATCCACCATATCATGTTTTTTACTTCGTGAATATTTTGCACCTTCTTTTTTTTCTAACCGAAATTCAAATGCTTTCTAATACATGTCTTTTACAACAATTTGGAATAATATTAATGGAGGAAAAAATAAAGACAGTAAAAAAAAGAACAACTAAAAACTGAGAACTTCAAACGCGGGACATTCGTTTTCATTTACAGAAAAGGGATGTGTTACTACTTTTTTTATTTGTCTATCCAATGGGGTTGATATGAATGAGAAACAATTTTTTATTGGCTAATTCGGTCCAAAATCTGTAGAATACATAAGAGCTTTAATTCCTGTTGAATTTTTCATTTATATTATACACATGCAAACAAAGAAACAATCAAAACCTTAAAAATATTCCTTTCGAGATCAAAGAAATTTTAAACACGAATATTCCTAAAAATATCGAAGTCATTTTTTTATCATTACAATAATTTCTCTCTGTATATCTCACATGCGAGTAAAAGCAAAGTTTTAAAAAAACATTCTGAAATGATCTGCAGCAAAACGAATGCATATTCATGCTACATTGTATTTAAAGTCTTCATTGAGATATCTTTTGATAAATAATTCATCTTTTCAGAGTGAATATTTAGCAATACATCATCCCGTTACTTCAGAAAAAAAAGAAAGGAAAATCCTCCATATCATGTTTTTTACTCCTTGAATATTTTGCACCTTCTTTTTTTTCTAACCGATATTCAAACTTGAGAAATATTTTCTTACTCATAAATCAAACTAAAGTTTACACACTGGGAAAGGGGGAGGAAGAGGTTAAAAAGGAGGAGGGAAGGGGGGTCGAAACACTTTTTGACGATGTCGGGCCGACAAATTAATTAATGGGAAAGTTACGTGGTTCCAGTCACGAAAAGTCATTGTGTTAATTGTAAGCACTCAACTGGGTTCAATTGAGCGAGAGGGAAATTATAATTCATTACAAAAAAAAATGTTTTTGTTTTATGAATGATTTATTTTTTGAATGTTTGAGTATGTGGTATGGTAAGTGAATTTTGCACTTTTTTAAGTAAATGAAAGGTTTTATCTTCATCACATTTGCATAAACTGATAAAATCCATTTAATGAATTGCATGAATTTTGCAGCGTCAGGAAAAATGGAAATATTTTTCTTTGCAATTCTTTTCTTTCTTTCAGAACAAATATCTTTCTTATTCGTTGTAGCAAACATTTAACAGTAAACTTTGCATTGAAAAATCGTAAGTGCTTTGATTTACCTAAAGATAGAATTAAAAAGCATTTCATAAGAGGGAAAAATAAATAAATAAAAATTAATGGAGATTCAAACATTTAGTCATATACATTGCACTATAGAATTCTTTTAGATGTTATTCAAGTATCTTTAATTTATTTTCAAAATTTACCAGCAATAAATAAGTACAATAAAGTACACATGCGCAGAAAATTATATTGAATGTTTCTTCGAAATTCGCGCGTAACAGTGAAATACTTAAAACTATGAAAAGCATCTTTAAACTATACGTTTAAAATTTGTTTATAATTCATTAAGACGTGAGAAAAAACTGTACGAAAATAAAATTCATTTAGCTGAAAAGTATTGATATGTGAAACAGGTGATATATATATATATATATATATATATATATATATATATATATATATATATATATATATATATATATATATATATATATATATATATATATATTACTGTGCAAATATATATATTTGCACAGTAACTTACTTTAAAGTAATTGAGAGAAAAATGTTTAAGCTTCGATTAATTTATAACACAAGCCCTAAAAATAATTAAAAAAAAAACTTTTTGTGATTATTTATTACTCAAAATGTAAACGTTGGCTGAATTCAATAATTCTTTGTCCAATGGTATACTCTATGGAGAGTTTTAAACCATTTATAATGAATGCATTGCAAATCTCATCCAACCCAATGCACGTGACGCATCTCGCATAATGCATTGCACATTCCACATTCAGCATTAGGCTTCTCTCTTATCCATTACATAATATATATCTTGTATAACTCATTATACATGTCGCATGACGCCTTACGTATCTCTTATAACGTATTATATATCTTGTATTATGCATCATACATGTCGTATGATTCATTACGTATCTCTTATATTATACAAGTCACATGACGCATTACATATCTCGTATAACGCATTATATATGTCGCATTTTGGATTATGAAACTCAGACAGTGCATACATTCCGCATGACAATTTGTGCATACCGCATAGTGCCTTATACACGCCGCATTGCATCTCTCACATAACTTATGACATATGACAAGTTATATTCGCATATTCAAAATTGTTCATTGTGTCATTAATTAGTGTACAAGAAAAATAAACATCTTAACATCAAATGAAAAGATAAAAGATAGTATCTTCTTCCCGCGGCAGATCGGCATTCAATAAAAGGAGTATCAACTTTCCCTTTGGGTTTCTCGAACTTCTATAATATATCTCTTACATAACTTGGACTTCTTTCTTTTGACAATTGTCTCCAAACCCGTATACTGATTTGTAACTTTGGTTTCAAGATCTCATATCAGATTTCATTTGATAGCATTAAGCATTTTTTAATTAATAAATAAAGGTATTTAACTTACATAATTTCAAAAATATATTATCTTATGCATCTTATTTAGTATAATTCATTTGTTTTTGTCATGACAATAAAGAGTTGTTACTGACTGAAAAAAAATCAGCTAAAAATACCAAGTTTTGGCGAAATAATATTTTTCCTTAGATGCTATTCGGAATGTAAAAACTTTTCTATGAATTGAAAGCACTTTTTCAGCCACACTGCAAGCTGCAAGGACAACTCGCAAGCTATTGACCGACACACATTGCTATGCACGGGGACAGCTCTCAGGATTCAATGAGACAGGTGAAATCTCTTGTCGGGGAAAAGCCTACTTTTTTTGCTGACAGGGAACAAGAAGTTTTCCCTTTTCTTATTTTTATCCTTGAGATTTATTTTGATTCTCAACTAAAAGTACTCTGAAATTCTAAGGAAATTGTTTTTCTTCATTTTTGATCTCCTCGAGTGTATAAAATAATTAAGATCTGGAAAATGATTTTAAGTTGATTTATCTCATCGAATGATTCCATTATAATAATGGATTTTCTTTATAAAATATTTTAAGAAAAAAAAACATTTAAATTATTGAAGATTTTTTTTTAGCTTTTAGAGTTAGAATGAATCTCTCGTAAAGTGTCAGAGAGAAATTTTGCATTTCAAATGATATGTATTTAATAGGAGTCATTCACAGACAATGGTAATCTAAAATAACCAATAATATATCTCATAAATTCGAAGCAATACAAAGAATCCATAATAGAAACAGTCTAAAAAATTTGTATTTTGTATAATCCATAAATGCATTTTCTTTTGATGTATATATAAACATTTAGTTTTGAAAGTAAAGAAAAATATCTAATGATATATATTATGGTTTTGAGATAAAAAAATACAAGCCAAATTGTTCAAAATTTTACAGCTGATATTTTGAAACTGAGATGCAATAATATCTTTCTTCTGATAACACTTTAATTTCCAAATGGTGAAAAGTTACAGTAAAATCTTTTTGGAGATCAAAGTAAGTAGAATATGCATATTTAAGTATTCTTCAAAATTCTTCTAAATATCTAAAGAACTCTCATATATTCTAAGCACGATAACTACACAAGGTCACTTCACCTCACCCAAGGCATCATATCATATCATATCACTCACTCCGACCTGCCTCGAAGGCATATGGATTAAAAATTTTTTGACCGAACCGCCACTAGAGCAACACCGACGGGAATTGTGGTAGGTCCTGAGAGCTACGGTACAGTTCTTCTATAAGGAAATACGTCTCGTCATAGATGGGAGGAGCCAGACACCCACCTTTTCGTATACCTTCCAGGGTGGCGAGAACCAATCACCATACCTGGAAGTTTCTTGTCCTCAATTACGAGATGCCCCGGGGGGATCCCAACCAAGGGCATTCGACTAAATGTCATTGATCGCAACACATCCACAGCATGATCAAGATCTATGGGTGATGATCAAGAATGACATACAGGGACAGCACGATCAAGAATCATCACCTTTTATGGCACAATCCCACCGTAGGGTTTACATCTCGTCATCGATAGCGAAAAGGAAAGCTCTAACTATTTATGTACCCACCAGGATAGCAAGAACCAACCGACATGCCATTTTCTCATTTTGATGTTTGATGTGTTCCAAGAAAATTTCGAAATAAGATAATATTCCCCTATAGAGATGAATAAAGCAATATCTTTTAGATTAAGCCATTAAAATTAACTTTATTATATTAGCATTTTAATACTAATAGCATACTAATCAACATACCATACATTCCATAACAATCCTTCCAATAGACTATTCTTCTTGAATAAACCATGAACTGACAGAAGTTGAATTGATTCAAAAACCACAAGAAAAATCTTTTACAAGAATATATATTTAAAAATAATCATATCTGCCTATTGTTCACTGCTCAGTGAGGGCTCTACAAAATATATCCATTTTTGAAAGCAAATCTAGTCCCCCCCCCCCAAAAAAAAGACTTTTTCTTCATGAACAAGCATTGAAAAATAAACACAGTAAAAACTGAGTAATATGGAGTGAAAACACCATTTTTCAAAGAAAAATCACTCGCTAGAAAGTCATTTATATCCTTGCTTGATTACGACTCGAATTCAGGTCACGCTTTGACGATCAATAAAAGAGATGAATACAGTTTCCTCCCTAACTTGAGAAATGAATTCGTTATTTCACAATGGGGGAGAATTAATGCAGCAGTCAGAGGGCTTTACACAGACATTTCGTTACAGAATGTCTTTTTGTACGCTTTTTTTCAAAAAGAAGAGGCATTTTTGTTTTCAGTACGAGGGTTCTATCTTCGTTTAGTATTAAATTCAACAAAGGTTATTGTGTAAAATACGTTTGATGACTCCATAACGGATGTTTTAAAAATGTTATTACAAAACTCAGTTATTACAAAATTTCAGACATAAAATATTACTAGAAATGATAATTTTTAATTTTAAAGTAATTATTCATCTTTTCTTTCACAAATACAAAATTTCATTCAAAAACATTTTACGATGTTTTTGAGAATTTGCAATATTGTAATATATCATCATAATTTTACGGAGTATCTTACTTTTATACTTTTACATATATAAAGTAAAGAGAGAAATTGCTTTTATCGCCAAAAATTCGACCATGAGATATTATCTTTAAAATATCTCATAGTTGAATTCTGTCATTCGTTGATTTCTTCGGTCACAGAAAAGGATTCTTAAAAGACTCAATGGTATTAATGTCTATGTCCCAGTATATTTAATTGTTATCGAGAAAACTCTTGCATGAAATATGCTAGACCAGCGAGATTTAATAACATATGGATTTAATATTTTCAATAGCTTATAGATTGGCTTATTTCATATCGATGAGTTTTACAGTAGCTCATAAACATGCATTTTGTAGTAATACTCTAAAATATAATATAATAGATGCTGGTCACAAAGGTCTAATAGAGTTATTTGGTCGGTATGATATACGCGATCGTATAGAAGAATTATCTGGTCACAATTGTCTATGAACTAGCACAGCAGACGTATCTGGTCAACATGACTACGAAGTAGTGTAGCGGATTTATCTAGCCGCAATGGTCTATGAGGTAGTATAGCGGACGTATCTGATCAGCATGACTACGAGGTAGTATGGAAGACTTATCTGGTCACAATGGTCTATGACGTAATATAGTAGACGTATTTGATCAATATGATCTGCGGGATCGTGTAGAAAACATGCGGCTGAAATGGTCTATGAAGTAGTATAGTAGACGCATTTGATCAGAATAGATTAAGAGCTTAAAAATTTAGACAAAATATTATAAATAAAATATGTTGGTTTGTCCGAAAGAAAATGAACATGAATGTGGTAACTCGAAAATGTAGCAAGGCTCATGGTTTAATCTCTAAAACTTGTTTATAACGAAATTGTACATAAAATATGCCTACGTCTCACTCTTTTTTATAACAATCATGCTTTTACTGGGTATGTATTTTTCACTAGTAAAATTATTTTGTTTGTTTACTGGCTGGGGTAGACATCGTACTTCTTCTAATTTCCACATAAATTTTTTTCAATTGTGAAATTAAATTTCTCTCTTTCAGTAAAAGTGTGGATAATGCAAACTGCATAATATTTCCATTATAATATACTGGAATAAATAAAAAAAAATATTAAAATAATATAAAATGCAAAACACTTCAGTTAATTTAAAAATTGAAATTTATACCAGACTAAAAGTTGGGACAAGGACGAATTTTTAAAAAAATAAGAGTAGAAATAAAGCATTTTTTAAAATCAAAATGTTAACAGAAAATGCAGGCGAGAGAAAGATACGAGGAAACTATAAATTTATTTTAAATTTCACTAGAACAAATTTTTGAACTATTTCGAAATTGTCTTAAAAATAATTAAGAATTTTTTCTCAAAGAAATGAATCTGTTGCAAGAGAATAAAATTGATATTGTTTAATATCTATTTCTATTTTACATTTTAAGAATAGGTGAAAATGTTATTATCGCTTTAATATGCTTCTAAGTTACTGAGCTGAAATGTTAAAAAATTTTCACAATTAACTTAATTTCTAATTAAAATTAAGAGAAATAAATGCTTAATTAGGATCTATTGCCAATTAAGTAGCAACTTACTATATTTGGTAGTTTTAATCCAAAGTCTGTTCTGTAAAGAGTTTGAATGATTTTCTAAGACAGAAGAATTTACAAAAAGCACGCCGAACTAAAATCATTATCATGTTACAAAAATTAATCTCACAAGGGGAGATCAAAATGTTTCCCCTCAATGTTTTAATGAGGTTCTTTTCAAGTCAAACCCTGATATTACAATCTCACATGACATGTAAAACCCTGCATCATTCTGTAATACATTTTCCTCTATTCCAATCAAACAACTATTCTGGAAAATATTGTTCTTCAGGTACTTTTAATCGCCCAGGAAAAAGAACCAATGGCGTTGTTATGAAATATTTTTCAAGAAACATCGTTGGATGGAATTTGTCGTTGGATCAACAACGCTTTTCTTCGGTTGAATGGAGTACATCATTTTTATTGTGTATTTTGCTTCTTCGAAAACCACGGTACATTTGTTCCGTAAGCTTCTAAAGAATTGAAAAATGTCCATGATCGGAACTGCAGGAAAAAAAAAGTAAACTTTGTCGGTATGATATCTCAACTTCGACAGAAGAGGACTGAGAAGAAAAAAAATAAAAAAAGTGTAAAAAATTGAAAAAAGTGTGTTTTTTCTTTTGCATTAGAAGAAAAAGTATTGATCTAAATATGACTTGGAAAGGATACGATTTATAACTGATCAGATAACAAAAATAATTTATACAACATTTGTGCTAAAAACTGCTGACACATAATTCAAATTACTTTAATTTTACATATTAATCTATTCGCAGATATTGTCAAAGAATATAAATAAAGCATTATTTCAGCATACATTCGAATTTAACTTGAAAAACGCAAATAATTAAACGCAATTAATTGCAAATATACTTTTTCCACAACTTAAGACCTATGCAACTATCTGCATTTTCGACTAAACAGTTACTGCTCGAATTACAAAATATAAAAGGCAATTTCAAGTTATATATTTTATTGTTTGTTGTTGTTTGTTTCTTATGGCACTTGCCACTGACAAGCCCGCTGTTACGAAGACAGCGATTTAAGCCTGAGGGGGATGTCTCTTATTTTTTTTATAGCAGCGCCAACTAGGGCCAAGAGTCCGACTTTGCCATTCACGCATCATTCATTCGCTTGCACAACCCCTTTTTACAGGAGGGCTCATTCACATATCTCACAGATAGAACAACAGAAGAACAACCATGCCCAAACCGGGACTCGAACCCGGGACGCCCAGATCACGGGGAAGACGCGCTACCCCTATGCCAGGACGCCGGCATATATTTTATAATATATATAAATGGAACCATATTTTTTATATTTCAAACTATGTAAAATATTTAAATTTATTTGTACCTTAAACACAGCTTTAATATCCAGGCTTAATGGGGCCGCGGTAGCCTGGTGGTAAGGTCTCGGCTTCGGAACCGGAGGGTTCCAGGTTCGAGACCCGATTCCACCGAAGACCTGTCTTGTAAGAAGGTCCGTTGCACGCTGAATCCGTTATGACTAAACGCCCTCCCGCTGGTGTGGAAAGGGGAGTGCCAGCTCAAATGTCGTTCTCATCATCTGACCACGGTTCAAAATTACGAGGTCCGTCCCAAAATAGCCCAAGTGTTTCTTCAAACGGGACGTTAATGTAACTAAACTAAACCAAACCAGGCTTAATGAACACGGTATTCAAAATTATAAATCTAACGTACCAGCAGCATATTGTCTTAATTAAAAAAATCCCGAAGCAAAAAAAGTACTTCTTAGCAAATGTTTTAATTTTCTAATTTGTTACAGGTCATAGAATAATCCAAATTTAGCTGCATCCATTTGCATTTTAATAAATTATATTTCGCATATTCAAAATACAGAATTGCATATATTTTTTAGTTATCACATAATTCTAACAATTCTACCTCATTATTATTAATTTCTTATCAATTTAAACATTTTTAAGCGGAATCGGGGAACTTACCCTTATTATCTGAAAAATTTAAAAACTGGGCCGGCATTCAATGTTTATTAATAATCTAATGAATTCACTTCTCTTTCCTCGCGTTTTAATTTTATTTCCATCATAAAAAATACTTCTATACTTCTATTCCTGTACTTGAAGTCACATTAATTTTGGAAAGCTTGATATAACTAAAATATAAGACGCTTATTATAATATGTAGCACAAATGGATAATGTAGCACAAATGCCAACAAACTAAATTGTTTCTAAGCATTAACAATGTAAAGCATAGGTTTGTACTTAAGTAGAAGTGGTCAATAAGTTTCTTATCATATTTTCTTATCACATACCGGCCTTGTCATATCTCTATATTAACATTAAGAGTTACAATAATTATGATTTTGCGATCATATGGGTGTAGTAGGTTAAGATCGCATCAAAGATAAAAAAAAATATGATAACTGTGAGAGGAATTTTGTATTAAACTGAGCTCGTCATTTAGCACCAAAATTGAACAGATACCGAAGATAATTCGGTAATATGACAGTGACTCTAAAATTCGCTTCCCTTCGTAATGTCTCATATATCACGTTCATCATGTTTGATGACATTTATCGCATTTTTCATCCAAAAAACTTTTCACTTTTGTCCATTTCCCAAAAAATATGAAGTTCTATTATGTTGAAAGAAGAATAGTTGGTCAAATGCGTCTTAAAAAGAATTTAACACTCTTTCACAGTAGAACAACCAATCACCAAGCATTCATTAATGTACATAAGCAAAAAGAATTTCAAACCATATTCTAGCAGTCGCAGAAAAAAGTGAGAACAATATACTTCTGCTCATGATTAAGACTCAAAATAATTAATAATACGGCATAATAAATAATATGTACTCTCTTACTATCAGAAGTACTAATCTCTCAACATTTTTTCCACACATAACTTAAGTTTAGGGATGCATGGAAGCTTGTGGAATGTTACTTAAATCCAATTTTATTACTTGTCCTTTACGTTGAATATGATAAAATTATTCCTGAAGCAGCCTTGATGTAGCTTCAAAACCGATCACCAATATGGAAAAATAACTTGCTTTGTTCTGTATAAGACCCCAGTGTACATGAATACTAGTCTATGCAAAGTTTCTAGTAGAAAAAAATGCTTTGGTATAAAGCAAATAAAACATTAGAGATTTAATTTCCTTCACTACATATGCAAATGCAGCCGCATTCATACAGTTTCGAAACAAAACATCAATCTGAGTAAACAATAAACGATTCTTTGAATTATATTCGACCATTGTGTGGCACAAGGATATAAGATTTGAAATGAAAAATTTGGGCTTCATTAAAGTAAGTCTGAAACTATAGATTCAATTTTTTTTGTTACATATGCTTTTACAAATTAAAATAATACTTAACAGACTTCTGAAATTTTATAAAATGGGTATTTTTTTTCTCATCGGGTTAGAAGTAATGATCCTAAACATTAAAATGGCAATGTAAACTGTGGAAAAAGTATTCCTCGATATTTTGAGTCTTTCACTCACTGATTCGTCTTGAGATTGAGTTTATTATTAGTCAAGAACCAGTCTATTTTTTAAAACTAATTAAAGTTATTTTTAAATTAATATTTCAAGGATATAATTATTGCCGAATAAATCTTTTTGTTTTGCAAAAAAAGATCGATTTTTCTCTGTATTAATATAAAATATTTGTGAAGTAAAATTATATTTAAATAAAATATCACACGGAATTATGGTTCTCCAGGTTGTTAAATCAGGCTGTAAAAATAATCATTCATGCCATATATG
The DNA here is from genome assembly GCF_947563725.1 of Argiope bruennichi. NCBI lineage: Eukaryota > Metazoa > Arthropoda > Arachnida > Araneae > Araneidae > Argiope > Argiope bruennichi. The sequence goes on along the minus strand of NC_079151.1, from coordinate 110,612,083 downwards.
TTTCAAAAAACATACTTTGACGCTGTTGGAAGGATTTTGCCATTGAATCAACAATGCATTTATTCGATTCATTCGATTTTTCTTTTTATAAAACCACGCTGCATTTGTTTTGTAAGCTAAAAAGGATTGAAAAGCATTCATAATATTAGTCGAAGTACAGGAAAAAAAAGTATTTTTCTGTGATATCTCAACTTGGGTCGAGGAAAAAAGTTTGGATTTGGAAAAAAAAAAAAAAAAAAAAAAAAGAAGATAAAATCACATGAAGATGGTTTCTTTCATCCGAAAAAAAATATCGATTGATAAATGGAGTTGGAAAACTCTATCGTCTCTTGTAATCGATTCTATCAACAAAGCTAAAAAAATATATTCGCATCCTTTGGCCTTACAGGCATTTCCAATCAAATTGTATACAATTTGAAACAGTTTTTTAGTGATTCAATATTAGGAAACATATTTCGTCATTTGCAAAATAAAATGTGTAACACATTTTTCTAAATAATTCTTGTAAATTTTACGAAGTAAAAATATTCATTTTCTATATTAAAGGAAAACCAGTTGCTTTAATGAGTCTACATATTCTCTATAAGAGGGAAATTTATTTGAGGGCACAATTAGTGAAGGAGTATATTTTATCAACCAATCTACCCCCAACCTCAACCCTCTCTCATGCAGATGCATATATGTTAAGTAGACATGCTTTAACATAATATCATTTTCTAAGTATCTTTTATATGTGGGTAGAGCTCAAACTGTTATTATTCACTGTATAACAAAATAATATGCAAAGAATTTTTTGGAAATGGGTAATTTCTCAATATTGAAGATTATCAAATAATACAGAACAGTCAAAAGTTGTCGCTTTATTCTGTGCCATGCATTGCCACTAATTCATTCACTATCCTGACAAGTATTTGGTCTAATAAGCCAGGAATCATTTAAGAGCAAATCCTCATTTCTTGTTGCTTAAACTGTGTCAATATTTCCATCGTTAGCCATAAAATACAGTTCCAGAATTATGATTTCTGTCTCAGCCCTTATTTCATTACGTCAACAATACTTATTATTGTCTAAGGCACAAATCGATCTCTTAAATTATCCGTCAAGATTTTAATATATATCTAATTCTAATATCGCATATTGGGATAAAAAATAAAATATTTGGGGTACGACACTGCGATAGAGTTTTTCCCAATTTAAAACTAATTTGAATATTCACCAACTATAATACCACGTTATTAGTACCGAGACTTTAGATACGTTTTACTTCTCTTAAATGCAATTGAAAACACTTCTTGTACAAAAATTGACAAATGCATTTTATATTATTTTTAGTATGCAGTTTGATTACAAATGTTGCAACGCATGTTGTCTTTTTAGTAGGCATACTGCCAGGACACTAGCAATTGGCGATGACATCTGCAATTTCACTTTTAGTATTTTATCATTATCAAGTATTTGAAGAAAAAGTATAGAAATGCCTTATCATATATAAAAATGCATATATAATGAACATGAACAGAAAAGAAATGGAATGAAACTCGATATTTTTTCGACATTGAAAATAGTATAAATTAGTAGCAAAAATTTAAAATTTAAACCATTAGTTAAGAGTATTCTGAATAATAAATTATGTAGAATATGGCAAAGAGAGGCAGTAACGGCAGGCAAATGTTCATGGTGTCTTTTTCCAAGAATACATTACTGTATTCTTGGAAAAGTACAGTATGTACAGTAAACGAGGATTCATGTTTGTTTTAGTATTTTTTCTGATGGTATAGAAAATATAAGCAAAAGAAACATGCAATAAATTTGCAATAAAAGTGTAACACCAGGTCTGATAAGTGAGTGTAAATATAAAAAAGGCCAGATTAAACATTTCCCAAACATTTCTTTGACTCCTGTTGAATCATGGATATACGCATAGCTGAGACAACTAGAGAATGATTCAACAGTTTCAGTGGAATAATTTTGATGGAATGCAAGTGCATAAGCAACAAAAAAATTTGGTATAAAAGAACATGAGCAACAAAAAATATGACCTGACAGATGAGCTTTAACATAAAATAGGTCAGACTAATCATTTCTAAAATACTGCTTTGACCCTTGTGGGATCCTAAGTAAGTGCATAGCTACGACAAATAGAGAGTCATTCGATGATTTCTGTGGAATAAATTTTGATGGTATAAAAAAGATGCGTAACAGAAACTTTGATTCAAAAGTGCATGAGCAATAAAGCACCTAGTCAGACAAGTAAAAGTTGACATAAAAGACGGCAGATTAACCATTTCTAAAGTACTACTTTGGCGTCTATCAGTTCCTGGGCACACGCATAGGTGCAACAATAAGAGAATTATTCGATGATTTCAATAATATCATTTTTGATGCATAACAGAACATTAGTAATAAAAAAGTTTCTTAATGTTGCGAAAAAAGAGTTGACTCATCGATAATTGAAACAATTCAGGCATTCCTAAAGCGTTATTTATAAGCAAAGTAACACTTTAGAAATTAATATTTCTAAAGTGTTACTTTAGAAATATTAATCTATACAGAATCATCAGATAATTTCGATTATAAACTATGCAATTAAATAACTCTAGTTTAATATCAACACATTACTCCTGTTCAGATATAATCTATTTATACAAATGCTATCATTATATTTTCATTCATTGTGAATTTACTGATTTTTAAAAGTGAATCAGACTTCTAAAATGAAATCCTATATTTTATCCTCTATGCAAATCAGTCACTGGAACAAGAAAATCAAAGCACATTTCAAAAATGCTGAAACATATACAGTACACTCCCGATTATCCGCGGAATTGGGTGGCGCGGCCGCCGCGGATAACAAAAATCGCGGATAATCCGAAAAAAGCTAAAAACGAGTATAGCAAAAAGGAAAACAGTCATTCCAAAATCGTTTTATGTACAATAAAATGTGAAATAAACAGCAGGAAATGTTTAACTAACGCTTAATATTTTAGTATATCACTCAAAACTAACCTAAAATGCATTTTGTTAATGAAAACAGAAAAGTGCTTTGTACTTACGAGAGGCGTCTAGGATACACAGAAAAATTAATACATATGTACTGTTTTAATACTGTAATGTATTATGTAATTACAAAAGCATAACTGTAAAACTGCACCTTTTTGAAAAAATCAGACAAAAAAAAAAAAAAAAAACTTTTTGCGGCAGGCGCGGATAATCGGGAGTCTACTGTAATATCAAATGATGGCTCAGAAGCCAACAAATACAAACAGACGGAATGTCATGAAATATTCCTAGTCAAGACAGAAAAATATATCATGATGTTCTCAATTTAATCCATTGCTTTTTTCAACTTAGACAGCTAACGGCTGAACATTAAACAGATGCCGCCGATAGTTATGAATATGTATTTACTTATGTGGGTGTATCGCAATATCACGAATCATTTTTGAAAGATCCCAAGCGCTTCAAAGAGCTCCTGCATATTTTATTTTACGTCCGTCTGGCTGATTTCGTTATATTTTTTCAATCGTCCTCTGACTTCATTACAGCGTGAAGGCCGGAAGCACGGTGCGAAAGAGCGAAACGAAATGAATAATTTTATGCTCGCCCTAACGTGAACTCGAAATGGTTTCTTTATAAGGATATTCGCCCCCATGACAGCGTCGATTTTTTTTTTTTTTTTTTGCCAATCCCGGATCTCTTAACTAGATTTATGCTTTTTTATTAAGCGTCTGTTTCCGTCTGTGAGATTTCCGTCAACATTTGAATTTGAGTCATTTGTTCGATTTGGGGTGGAACAATTTTTTTTTTTCACTAAACGGAAAAAGAAATCATATATCTCAATAACTTAAACCGTAGCTGAAGACATGAATATTCTCACGCGGCCAAAGACATGGAGTCAAAATGACTCCATTGTTATTTTTCTTTTTTGTCTTTTGTAACCAACATTAAGATTTATTTTGGAAGCGCAATGCACTCTGAGCCGACGTCCTGGCTTAGGGATATCACGTCCTCCACATGACCTGGGTTGTCCTGGTTCGGGCATGGTTGTTCTTTACTATGTGTTTTATATGTGAGGTATTTGAAAGAGCCCCCTTGTAAAAATGGGTTATGCGAGCGAATGTACACCCTGTATAACACAAGATAATCCTTTTCTTTAAAATCCTTTATAAGTCATTTGTGAGATTTTTTTTATTTAAATAAATCTAAATAAACAGTATGCTTTCATTTCAATAAAACATTTCTAAACCTGATTTTTCAATATTTTGAGTAAACAAAATAAAGTTTGGAATTGGAAATTTAATTGATTTTTAAAATGGCAATAACGAGTTAAAATTAATATAAAATTCATGATATTTGGATTGTATTGTTATAGTATTAGTATAGTACAATATGGCATACTTTGAATGGCACTTTGCTTATTATGCCGAAAGAGTGAACATTTCAATTATTATGTCTGTGAAGATGGTGTAGCGGCTATTGATGCAAATGACATGCATTTTAAGATGAAAAAATATACATGGAAAATAATATGCGCGGGTAGATTGAATTCTAAAATTGCGATTTAATTTTAATTTTTATACTTCTTAATCCAATTTCATATCTGTGAATATTTATTATGAATACTTATTTCATTATTCATAAATTATTAATAAATATTTATTTTATAAGCGTGGCAGACATTCTCCATAAAATCACATTAATTCAAACAAAATAATTCAGACATTTTTAATATAATAAGAACAAAACAAATCAGTCTAACATGCTTCATTAATGCAATTTATTTTGTGAAACTAAGTTTTAACAATTTAATAAATACTTATATGTGATTATAATAATAGCTCATATGTAACTTTAAAAAATATTTCTTGTAAAGAAGTATGTCAAGCCATGTTAAAGTAAAACAACGCAATAAGAAGTATCTATTGTTATAAATAAGGACATGGGATAAACTCTTTAAATATTTTTAAGTTCAAGGATAAATAGTTTTTCTTTTCATATAAAGATGTATTTGTATTTTTTGATTCCTCGAATGAAAAGAATTCTAAAAGGCATCTAAATTTCTCTTAAAGTAACAATGTAAGAAAAGCAAGTCCACATGCTATGTAGCAATCATGGTAAAAGTTTGGATAAAAGTTCCCTTCAAAATTGCTTTCAGTGCACCAATCTTGAAAAAGATGTTCTTGAATATAATCTTTTTTAAATCGATTACAATACCTTTATAACAACCTGGTATAGATGAAGCGCCATGTAATATTTAAGACAATTTCTATTTTATCATTTACAGTTCTTGGTTTAATCAATCATATAAGATTTTAATCATTTCATCTTAATATCGCTAAAAATAATAAAAAAGAATTAACATAAGCTAAAGCTGATGATAAAAAGGAAAGCAAGAATTCTTAGAGCTTATTTTAAAATATAACTGAAGCTGACTATGGTCCTAAAATTTACTTTAACTATCATTTAATTACATATTTAATATAAGTTTATAAATCATCTATAATTCTTCAAGTTTTTATTTTTTTATTTTTTTGTTTCTTTATTAGAATTTTTGAAAATTAAATGTTTATTCATTTCATTTTCTTTCTACGGTTTATAGATTTTTTTTTTAACATTTCTACATTTTTTAGTAGACCACATATTTTTAACATGCTCATACATAATTAAGAACAATAGCTTCAAATAATTGAACTGTGAAGCCTTTCTTCTAAAAATTTAATTAAATGTTTAAATAGTCAAAGAATTTAATATTTGTTTAGATTTTGAAATATATTAGATATTATATATATATAAAGTATACTTTTATCAATTTTAATAAGAAAACTCGTAAAGAAAGTTCGATGGAAAATCTTTTCTAATAATTAAGGAGAATGCATGTCTGTTGTTGCGAATTTTAGCGTTCTGCAAAAGAGAAAGTGTGATCTGGACCTGTTAATGCGGAACAAATTATATTTTAACGAAAGTAAATCTACACCATGGGGCATTATTTTTTAAAATTTTAAATATAATTCAAATTAATTAAAAATTAAAAAAGATTTTGGAATTCTTACAAACCTTCAAATTAAAATGTTATTTTATTAATGATATCACTGTAGTTTTCATGAAATGTTCTAAATTTTGACAACTTTTGAACAAAATATTTTGTTTCATAATTTTAAATAATGTTTTATAATATTGAAATGAAATTCAGATGATTTTAATTGCTTCATACAATATTTTGCTGCATGACATTCTTATATTATTTAAAGTTTAAAAAGAAACATTATATTTATTATGTAAGTATACAAATCACATGAGTGATAAATATTCAAAAGTTTAGTACTATGAATGATTTCCTATACGCAGAGAGTAGGTACATAATAAACGTATAGCCCTGAAATTTAAAATACTAAGATTTTCAAAGCATTGCAACACCAGATTGCTAGATTTTATTACAAAGGTATTTTACATTATAAAGAGGCATTTTTAAGGTTTCTAAAAAATTCTGAAAGTCGTGCAATATTAGTTGCACTCGAAATTCGCTTTTTCGAAAATAGTTGTTGTCACATTGATTCAACAGGCACATTGTCTATGAAGACTCCCCCCGTAAGAAGGTGCACGATATGTATTTTTTCAATCACGAGTGATAATTTACTCATTTTTCAATTGCATTATTCAAAATTTATAAAAAAATATTAATTCTTCAGCCAACCTCATATTTTCTGCTAAAATGGATCGGAAAATCATATATCTTTATTTTATACAAGTTTCTTGTTGAAATATGGGTTTTGTTGAAAGATGGCGATGGTGATTAAGATTTTTTTCATAGAAGAAATTTGAGGTGAATGGGGGGGAGGATAGTGATATTGGATCTCAAGATGAGATAGAAGAATGTTAACAGACTGATTCAGAATGAATCTCATCTCCTTATGTTGTTATGCATTGTTATGTTGCATTTTATTTTATGTCAGTTTTTTATTATATACTATTTTCAATATTCCTTTTAATAATTATCAGCCTCAACTAAAATCAATTTTGTGGAAAATCGGAAATTTTCATTCTTTTTCTTTTCACAAAAACAAATGGTTTTTTTTTCAAAAATTTCTTTTTTTTATACCTTTTAAGCATAGCCACAAACGTTATTTATTACTTCTAAAACAACACCATAAAATTACTGAATTTTATATATTTTTCTTCTTTATCCATTTTTTTCTCTATATTTTCTATCCTATTATTTTTCTGTTTATCTTTTACTATTATTTTTCTACTTATGTTTTTTCTATTATTTTTTACTTTTTCTTTTGTTCTTCTATTTATTTTTATATGGATCTTTCTTACTTGCGCCAATCAGACGAATTTAGTACTCACCAAAGCGATATGGCTCAATAGAGTTTAAACTATAATAAATTCATCTTGTGAAATGTGTGAAACATCGCTTGAAATAACCAAATCTAACAATAGTTTCTCCTCCTTTATAATGGATCTTACCCATACAGCAAAGGAAGTTCACTTGTTCTCATTATATATGCAGCTTCAATGCATTTCTACCGATCAGAAAAGAAGATATTTATTACTCTGTAATCAATTTCATATCCATTCAGGTGATAACAAATCTCGGTGATTCTAAGCACAATAGTATGGAGTGATTAAGTGATTCATTAGATCAGCTTGCGGAAACCGCTCGTACCAGTTGGCGCTCTATCAACTTGAAAGTAGCTTCAATTTGATTATAGAACAGCAAACCACTTTACGCCTCTGTCGCAATCTAATTAAGGCAAATATATATATGCTTCCACGAATAGCTCAGGTGCGGTTTCAGAATAGAACGTTAAACTAATCAATGAGTTAGTCACTACATACCTTTGGGCATAGAGTCACTGTGATTTGTTAATAGAACCTGTTGTGACCTTTTGATGAAATAATTTAGTGAGGCATGTGAGACAATTTACTGGTACTCTCATGATAACTGAATGGCAGCTGTTTCCAAGCATATGGATTTTACAAAAAGTTAACCAGTAAATATTATGTTTTTTCTGGCACTATAAACCAGAAAACAATACTTGATGCAACTTTTCCTTTGGGTATTTAAAACAAATTTATATTCAAATAGTTTATCATGCACTTAAGAGAATTTATCAACTATAATAAGGCGCATTGTAGTTCCCCAGGCACTCATAATTTGTGTTGTGTTTTTGATAGCAATACTGAAATTATTCAAAATAAATCCTTTGTATCTTATGGCACTAAAACCTTGAAAAAGATACTTAATTAAGCTTTTTCTTTGGGCATTCAATACAAAATCATATATAAATAGTTTCTCATGCAATATGATTTTACTCAAGAGGATTTACCAGGTGCAATAATAAGACATATTGTAATTCGGCAGATATTTATAACTTTTGTTGTGCCTTTGACAGCAGTACTGGAATTATTCAAAATAAATCTTTTGTATCTTATGACACTAAAACCTTGAAAAAAATACTTAATTAAGCTTTTTCTTTGGGCATTCAATACAAAATCATATATAAATAGTTTCTCATGCAATATGATTTTACTCAAGAGGATTTACCAGGTGCAATAATAAAACATATTGCAATTCGCCAGATATTTATAACTTTTGTTGTGGCTTTGACAGCAGTACTGGAATTATTCAAAGTAAATCTTTTGTATCTTATAACACTGAAAACTTGAAAAAGTATTCAATGAAAGTTTACCTTTGGGCATTCAATGCAAATTTATCTTCAAATAATTTCTCATGCGATATGATTATACTTAAGATAATTTTCAAAGTATAATAAGGCGCATTGTAGTTATTTTCTTCAACCTACAATATTTGTTCATTTTTTTTCATACCACAATAAATACTTGGAAGATTCAAACCTAGAAATAATCATCCTCAGTACATTAAATCCCCCTCATAGTAATCATGCGTTTGCAGCGGCTTTTCTCCAATCTTAGTCTCATTTATGTTCAAAGCATCCTCCTTTAATGACTTCAAAGTTGAGAGACCAGATACATTATTTTGAAGGGTTGCAAAACTGGCTGAACGGGGAGAGACCCCGTTCTCCTTTACACAAATGAATTGATGATAGAATAGAATTCGGTGGTAGCGAATTTACTAACAAACATTATACATAGCTATGCACTTTGCATGCTTAAGATTTATGATAAGATTATAATAAATGAAAACTAATAAAACTTGAAGGATGATTTTCGCTTACAACAGCATAACTTCTACAACAAACAAAAACAATTGTTTATAACAAATGCAGAAGAGTATTGTTGAAATAATTATATTTAGTTTATAAAAGTTGGAACGGTTGCAAATACTTTTTCTTTTTTTATGATTTATATTTTAAAATTTAGTTCTTGAAAGTAAAAGGAGCTGTTTCAAAAATTGATCTAGTTCATTAAACTACGAAGAATTTTAATTGTGGCTTATAGTATTTTATGTAACATATATCCAGTCACGCATTATTATGCAACTCTCAGGATATGAAATGCAGATTATTGATATTCTTTTGAATAATAAAATTTGAACTTTTTTCTAAACCGGATAGCATCCCTTTGACATTACTTTTTATTTCTTTTATGAATAATAAAAAAAATCTGTGTTACAATAAAACAAGGCATCAATAGCTAGCAAAAACTGATTTTATACTAACATGTGAAATATGATTAAATTCAGCTGTCTGGAACAAACTATTATTTGGAATTGCACTCGATTTTTAATTGATGGACTATCAGATAAACATGTTCCAACGTGGAATTTTGATGAAGTTTTGTTTTATCTTAAACATACAAAGATCAATTAATGCAATCGAAGGCAATTTTTAAATATTTTAATTTTTTTCTAGTTTTCAGTCATTAATTTATAATTTAGTAAGATAGATATAATGAAATGTTATATTTGTTTTTCAAATTCATAAACAAGTAACATTGTTCGTATAAAAAAGATGTCATTTTTTAATATTTTTGATAAAATAAGAATATTTTTTTAAAAATATTTAAATATCTCATATACATCCAGAAACAGAATTGTAGTAGATTTTTGAAATCTAGCATATTAGGAAGTACGCAAAAATTAATTTCAAAACTTTTATCTCAAAAGTCTTGAAATATTCTTTAATAAAAATGTCTAAAAATGTTTAAATGAAACATATATTAAATAACTTTAAAGATGATTTAAAATAAAAGAAACATTAATCAAATATTATTCATAAATTCAATACTGAGCTTTAATAAAAAAAATATTTTATCAAGTATTATTTGTAATTTTGAAACTGATCAATAATCGAAAACCTTCGATCAAGTATAATTAATCAACAAATAAATTGAATCAAATTAGTATACCTATAAATTTTTTATGCCAAAATTCCCAAGATATATCCCTTTTTCCCCATGCAATTAAAAAGTAAAAAAATTAAATAAATTAACTCATTTATTTAAAATAGAATTCTAAAATTAAAAACTTCATTCTCAATTTAATCCTGTTGTTGTGCATTAATAAGTGAAGCATGAAGTAAAGCATATGATTATTGAAATTTGGAAAATATTAGTAAAACTTTGCAATTCAAACTTTAAATGTTAAATCACAATGCTGATAAAGTTAGAATTATTAATAAGTTCTACAAACCCCAACCTTTTGCAAGGTAGAACATTTCAAAAATATTATATTTAATGCCTACTAACTTTATGTATATTTAACGAATTTTCTAAACAATATCTAGGTTGCCATGTAAAAAGAGGAAAATACAAAATTCTGCCCAATTTTTTATGTTTACTTTAAAACGAGTTGTTAACTTACGAAACGCATGCCAAAAAATTGTCAGTTCTTAGCTTTACATAAAACCTAAAATTCCTCCCAAAACAGCAACAAAAATGAATAAATAATAACTAAAAACTTTGACAAAATACGAGAGTAAACAAGATTTAAATTTAACATTGTATTCCACAGGCAAGACCCCCCCCCCTCAACCTTTTGCAAGGATTTTTTTTTTTTAATTATTATATTTTAAGGCTACTAACTTTATGCAGATTCTGTCAATTTTCTAAACAATATTCGTAATAATAACAAGAAAATACAAAATTCTACCCAATTTTTCTGTGTTTGCTTTAAAAAAAGTTGAGTTGTTAACTTACGAAACGTATGCCAAAAAATAGTCAGTTCTTAGCGTTAGACAAAAACTAAAATTCCTCCAAAAAATAAGTAGAAACTTTGACGAAAATTCAAGAGTAAACAAGATTTCAATCTAACATTGTATTCCATAGGCAGGAACTCTTTCTAGAAAAATATCAACATTCGCCATTTCTCCACAATGGAAAATGTATGAGAAGGTATATCTATATTTATACAAAAACAGGGAGAAAGGAATAAAAAAAGATCATTTTCCAAAGCTATTTACACAAGAAATATCTACAACTATGTTCCGTTTTGAATTTGATTTTTATCATTTGTATACAAGTTATTTTTGTTTGTCTTCTGCTTTTGTTTAATATGTAACTGTTGAATAATATAAAGAGCACAAGACGGGTTTTTGATTTCTTTTGTAAACAATAAAATGCACTTTTCGAAAATTTGAAAAATATAGAGCGATTGTATTGGACTGAATACGCAATGTTGAAATAAAGTTTGGATAAAATTTTTGGAATTTAAGTGTTTATTTTTCTCTGAAAGACAAAGGAATTCTTGGAGTTTAAAAGAAAAATAATCGGGGGAATTTTGTAATCCATGTGCAGTATCAAATAGTTCCTGTTTTGAATATAAAGATATGAATACAATAGTAGAATAAATAAAAAAATATTTTCACAATCTTTCGTTTGTAAGTTCATGCAATAATCGCGGATAATTTACAAAAAGGCGCAAATTAAAGTAAAAATTTATCATTTTTTAGAATTGCTGTAGAGGCTTAGATGCACAGTTATGACATATTAAAGAGTATACTTGTTAGAATTCGTTTACTTTTTTACAAAAAAATTCAATTACAAAGTTTGGATTAAAACAGTTTATTCCATTTATGTATTTTTTTCACAAAGTTATTTTTCCAATTCCAAAAAAAAAATGATTAGAAATTATAAATAATCAAGTATTTACTACAATTCACTTAATTTTTTTTAAGAATTATGATCGCTTTAATTGGAACAGTTAATTTCTCCATCTTTGCATATGCTTTGAAACTTGATTTCTTTCTACAGATTGAACCTAACTTGTTTTCTTATTTGTGAACAAGAAAGTTTGAAACTGATTTCTCTTTGATTTCGTAATGCCTTACTTTTCCGAAACTTGCAGAATTGTGGGTTTCTGATGATAAAGCAATATTTTTTTTGTATTTAAGAGTATAATTATCAACTAGTTTTTAGTTTAATGCAAGATTCCATGTTAATCATAAAGTAGTATTACGTAGAGACGTTGTAATTCAATATTTTAACTATAATCATTAGTCAAGAAAGCTTCTAAACTATAAATATTTGTCCATAAACGAAATTTTTAACATCTGCAGAATATATTGTGATGTGAAATAAAAATATAAAAAAATTAAGCTGTAAAATTAGAATAAATAAAAAAATTAATAATATATTAAAAATAGAATTGTTTGATGGAAATTCCACTTAATTATAACCATAATATTGATTTGTGAAGTATATTAAAAAAAAACAAGCGGGTAATTGATATAAAATTCTAATAGGAAACCTTAATCATTACACAAAAAAGTCGGAAAATATCATTTATTTCCGCTGAATAGTTTTGAAAAAGAATTTTTTAAAAATGTATGTTACAATTTTTCAAGCACAAGTTTCGAAAATGTATTATTTAAAAAAATAATTAATCAAATACATCCTTATCTTTAATAGTAACTTGCGAACATAGAAGGTAAAAAAATCTGCGATTTCAAAACAAATATTTTTTATGCAAGAAGGAACCAAATATTTTATCTTCCTTTTCTCTTCCACAATGAAATTAGCTTCCCGATAACGAAGAGTTAAATAAAACTTGTTTTGTTTAATTTTTTTTTTATTTGGAGCAATTGTTATGAAATATAAGCCTAACTGTCTTTCGGATATCATAATCTCTTTGGTCTCTAATTATTGAATATTTAACTCTCATATTAAATATATAATTACATCTAAAAAATATATATTTTTTTGCATTTTTGTACTATTAAAAGTTTTAATTTTGTTTAATTTAATTTTGTTCTATTAAAAGTTCTATTTGTAAAGTTTTAAAATTATTCCTTCTAGTTTTTATAAATCGTTTGCAGCGCATGCATTTTTCAGGTACTTTTTTAACTAAAAAAATTACTGGCAATACTCACTCAGATTTCAAACAAAAATTCACAATTTACAAAGGAAATTTATTTTACACAATAAATTCAATTTATATTAAACGCTTTCCATACCATATAACCCAACAAAAGTAAATAAATTAAAAAAAAAGGACACAGTTTCTGATGCCAAATCTTACTTAATTTCCTTTCGTCAGAAAAAAGAAACCGATTTAAAACTTTAAAAACTGATTTCACGAAAAAAAAAAAAGCCAAATTTATCTAAAAATTCTGCTACAAAGGGCTGGTTAAAATTTTTTAAGACCATTAAATATATTTTAAAAGTCAATAAATAGTCTACTTTTCCGACATTATAAAGTCTAAATTCAATTAGTTAAGATACTTCTCAGCGATATTTAAAAAAATGAAAAAGAAAGAAAGTAAGAAACATTGTTCTATGAGATATGCTTGTTTCTAAAAAGGACCATAAGCCACGAAAACTTGCAGCTGATTTTCCACTGGATTTAAACTTAGATTTGTGATACACTTGAGGAAAGTTAACTTAATCCATTATTCTTCATAAACAAATTCTCTGAGATTAATTCAAGATACAGAAACTGTAGAAATATGTTTTACCTTTTTAAATAATTTATGACATGCCTTTCATTCGTTTTTTCAACTTTATTAAAAAACTTCTGTGGAATTTCAAACAACTGCTTCCCTAATACCTTCACTTTATCCTTTTTTTTCTTTGTGGTTCTTACTGAATTCAGAATTTACTAAGCAGTTTTCATACTTTCTACAGTGGAGGATTTTTTTTAACTTCCTTTTAGGTAATTCGTATTCGGTTTATATGAGGCACTTGAGGTTACAGTTAAATACTTTAGATTATAACATGATAATGTCTTATATAAGTCTTTGATCTGTGGTGAATTTAGATACTTTGTAGCCCAAGATAATTTAAATACTTTAAAGCCCTTTTCAGGCACCTTTTGAGGTACCTTTCCAACAAAATGTAGTTTCACTTTTCAATTCTAATATCTTAATGATCCTTTTCAGGTTAAGTTTATTTGTTTTTTATTTTATGTACGTTATGAAATTGAGCTTAATTGTCTAGGTTAGGTTATGTTAGTTATACTAACGTCCCGTTTTTAAGGCAAAGTTAGGGCTATTTTGGGACGGATCTCGTAATTCTGAATCGCTGTCAGATGACGAGGACGACACCTGAGCTGGCACTCCCTCTCCAAACTTCCACACTACAGCAGCGAGACGACGTTTGACGGATTTAAGGCTTGCCGATGGTTCTTTGGTGGAATCGGGTCTCGAATCTGAAACCCACCTGTTCCGAAGCCGAGACTTTACCACTGGTCACCTCGGCCAGAGCATGATTGGCATCCAAATTTGCAGGAAACGTACGTTTAGTGCATGTAAATCTTTTAATAACTAAGAAACACATAATTAAATGTATGTTTGTAACTAATTAAGTGTTAAAACAACCAACACATTTTATAATTCACTCAATTTGTACTTTTTTAAACTTATTAATTTAGTAACTAGGTAAAGTCAGCCATCCAACTCTCCGACCCGCCACGAAGGCACACGGATTTAAACCATAAAAACTGAATAACCGGACCACCGCAACAGCAACATTGGCGGGAACTGTGGTTGAGTCCTAAGGGCCGTCACCGGCCACGGTACAACCCTCTCCGAAGGAAGCATGTCCCGTCATCGATGGGAGAAGTCAGATCCCCCACCTATTATTGTACCCTCCAGGGTGGCGAGATCCAACCACCATGCAGGAAGCATCTCATTCTCATTTCGAGGTGCCCCCCTGGGGGTAGTAACTAGGTAAATAAAACCTTACACTCACTCACCCTAGCAACCTCTTCGCATTGCCTAGTTTGCCTAGTTTGATAATCGGAGATCCTACAACGTTGTTAATCATTTACGTTACTGATTTTTTCAGAAAATTTTTGTTTGATGACAATTATTTTAAGTGATAAAACTATTGTTGGTTAATCATTCAATTAAATAAAGATTTGTGCGAAATACAAAAGTGAAAGAAATATTTTTAATCATGATATATCTATCTCATTTTACTCGGCATTTTGTTAATGAAGATATGGGATTATGCCTAGTAATATCTATTGTACTGCATTTCCATTTTGCATTTTAGAAAGACCTTACCTGAAGAAACATCAGAACTACATTTTAAGAAAAATTACTTTAATGAGTGATTTTTCTCATTTATAACATTCCTCATTGTAGCATTTATCAATTTTATGCATGAAACATTTGAAAGTTATTAATTATTTTACATTAATACAATAATATATCAATGAAAATAAAATTTCGAAATACAATAAATTAGAAGATGATTTCAAATTCTAGACATAGTAACATTATTATGTTCTATATATGTTTATTTTTAAAATTTATTCCGAATTATATAACAGAAAGAACGAGCAGATAAAAATATATTTAATGTCATCACCACGCGCTTGCATATAAATTGAATAATTTAAACAATAGAACGCATGGTTGAATTATTTAAAAGTAGAGAAAATAAGTATAAAATGTAACTTTTATCACACAAAAATTTTATATTTAGAATTCTAAATTAGTGTAAGAATACTATATTAGTATTAATATAGTTAGAAATAACCGAATAAAATATTAATTATAATTTTAAATCCATTTGAAATTTTAAAATTCATTTTCAGCGGTCATGCATTGCTTTAGCAACAAATAATGCCAAATTTATCTAAATAGATTTAACAATTTTAGAAATTTGTTTTTTATGATGTATGTCACGTAGTACAATTTGGAGCTAATAGGCGAACTTAAAAATAAAATTTAAATGTTATATTTATTTTACTATGTTTAAGTTTATTATGTCAGTGCCATTAACACTTTCATTAATAGAATAAGCTAATATCTGAAACTAAAATTTTTCTTTTTTTCCAGCCATCAAGTGAAGAATTCTACTCTTTTTGGTTTTTCGGACTGTCTAGACGAATTTTTCATTAAAGGGAGAGAGGGAAGGACAATAAATGAAAGACACATTTCTATTATTAAAAGAAGTAGTTGAACTATTCCGTATTATCACATTGTTTCCCCTTCTAATTGTAAACATTCCTACGCAAATATTTATTGCCCGGATGTTTAAGATGTTCAATAAAGTGCTTCTTTCTTGTAATAGTAACAATTCTTAGAATTATTAACTAAGCAGATCTTTCCAGTTTACAACAAATATTGATTGTTTTGTGTTTGTAAAGATGGAATATTTTGTTAATAAATTTTTCACGAATTTCTTATTCTTATATTATATTCATTTGTGTGTTCTCGACAAAAATACACTATATTAATATTTTCAGTGTTAGTAAAATTTAGTTTATTTTGTCAGTATCTCGTTTTGAAGCAACAATCAGAATATTTTGAGTAAAATCTCTTACATTTGAACTGTAATAAGTCACAACGGAAATTACGTTTTTAGCAAACAAATTACTTTAATTACTTTTTGATTCTAATCGTGTATCAGCAATATACAGAAAAGAGAAATGTTGTTGTTTATAATGGCACTTGCCATGCACAAGCTCGCTGACGAAGCCAGCGATTTTAAGCCAAGGGAGCGTCTCTTGTTTTTTGTAGCGCCAACTAGGGCCAAGAGTACGTCTTAGCTACGCACACATCTCATTCGTTTGCACAACCCCTTTTTACAGGGGGGCACATTCACACATCTCACAGATAGAACAACCATGCCCGTACCGGGACTCGAACCCAGGACGCCCAGAACACGGGGAAGACGCGCTACCCCTATGCCAGGACACCGGCAGAAAAATGAAATAAAAGCATTGATTAAAAAACTATAGCATCTAAAATGATGAAAAATGAAATAAATATTAAAAGTAGATAATGACATTTAAAAGTTTTCTTCTTTAATAAAAGTGAGTTTAAAAATATTCCAACAAATTAATTCAATCCGGTTTCTATCAATTAGGATTTATAGGTTGCGAAACATATATTTGATGTAATTAATCTTAAATGAAACACAGTAGAATATTCATGATAATACTTTACTGAAACGAAGATTTATATGGAATCAGAGAAAAATGTTTGACAAGGAAAAAGAATTTTCTACTGTATAAAAGAATTTAATAAACTTTCAGCTTCTTGTTCGTAAATATTATCGAAATTTGCAGCTTAGGTTCGAGAATCGGTTGCAAATGTGGATAAAAGTGTTCATGAAAAATATATTGACAAAAATATTAAAAAATTATCATTGTAAATATTTAATATGAGTATAATAAGTCTGGAATTGTATCATTTTGCCTGCTTTCCGAATTAGTGCCCGCTTCTCAGATAATATCACGTCCAGAAAATGCGCATTGCACCACTTTTCTGCATTTTTGGGTTTGTGAGCTGGTCTGGAATTTTGTTAAAACTCCCAATTTACATCGCCGAGGTGCGTTTTGGTCCACGGAAATTCAGCAGCTTATAGAATGTTCATCTGGTACACTTTTTGATTTATTTTAAGTCCCTCATCCACAAAAACCAGAAATGTTTTACCGCTTTCGCAAATTCCGCCCCACACCATAAGCGACTTTAGATTTTTGCGATGTTCAACAATTGCTGTAGTGCTTCGAACATCTGTAGACTAGATCCTATAGTTACGAGCTTTTGAGCGGTAAAGAGCTTATCATTAGTGAAAAGGAATCTCTCTCAGCGCTGACTTGCGGCCCACTTCAAAAGTTTGCGTCGTCTTTGGGCCGCACAAGTTTGTTTTCTTCAGTGAGAAGCTGAACATTTTAGAACTTGTAAGGCTTCAGTCCAATCTCTGTTTTTGACATTCATTGCACTGATCGCTCCCTTATTCCCAGTTCACGAGAGGTCTTTCGCATGGAATCCCACGAATTTCATTGAACTTGCTTTTCGATAATCTTAAGGCTACTGAAAGTGTTCACCATACGGTTTCGTTCACTTCCTGGAATTTTATTATCATTGCCAAGGTCTTTGAAACGATAGATTGCATCAAACACGGTTTGCCGAGGCATGTTAAGCAAACAAACAACTTCATACTGTTCGTTTTCCAACTCTAAAATAGCATATCTTTTGTTTTGGATTGTACAAAAGCGAAAAATCAGTAAGTAAACTAAAACGATACATTATAAAATATGTTATAATTGAAGTGGTAGACAAAAAGAAATGAACAAGAATTAGAAAGAAATTAACTTCTATCCTATGATGTAATAACTTTTTACAAGTTTTTTTGCCACACCCTGTATTTTCTAATCTCTTTATTTGTTGTAATTATTAATATATCTTCGTTGTTCATAAAACTCTAAATATGGAAACAAAATGTCGAAAGTTTTAAAACTAGAAAATAAATTAAAATAATTACATTCAGTGCTGAAATTATTCAAGTTTAACTTTATCAATAATAAGAGGCTGCAAACATCTATTCAACGAAGCTCCAGAGATTGGCCGAGTCGCGTGGACAGCGCTGCCAAGTTAGTCTCCTTCTCTCCCTAAGCATGACTGTTTAAATTCTCGTGGCACGTGTTTTGTACGCTTGAGACGCTCGGCTAGGTGGACTTAGGTGACAGGAAGATTTTCTTAGAACAATCGAAGGATTTCCTAGTATACATTTGCTGAATAGATATCAACTAAACGGATTCCTCTTTTGTATAATAAGAACATGAGCTTAATGCGGGTTTTGAGTGTGGGTGGAGAATTTTTGTGCAAGAAACATTTAAGTATTCCAGCATTCTGAGGTAACTAAATTAATATTATGTTATAAATGAGAGAATTGATGGTCATGCTGAAATTGATTACATGTAACCAGATTGGAATGTAATCCTAATAACACACAAATATTGTACAATATTGTATGGTATTGATCAATCTTTGCACTATTGTTTAATATTGTGGAATATCGCATAATAGTATAGAATATTGTTTAATATTGTGGAATATCGCTTAATAGTATAGAATATTGTTTAATATTGTGGAATATCGCTTAATAGTATAGAATATTGTTTAATATTGTGGAATATCGCTTAATAGTATAGAATATTGTTTAATATTGTGGAATATTGTTTAATATTGTGGAATATCGTATAGAATAGTATAATAATAGTATAGAATATTGTTTAATATTGTAGAATATTGTTTAATATCATATAATAACACAAAACATTGTGCAATAGACTGTGGTACCCGGGAATAATATTAATTTAATCTCAAGTATAATAAAGACATTTTAAAAATAACTTGATTGCATATACAAAATGTTTCACGTAGAGCCAGAAATGTAGGGTTTATTACTTCATTTTGTTTCAATATTGTGCTGGTTGCTTTGTAAGAATTGTTTGCTATCCTGTATGGAATTTCAGTCTTTCGTTTTCATTTTTTGAACCAAATATTTCTTTCGGATTTTCTTTTCATAAAATTAGGTGGCGGTAGCATATAGACGGAATCTTTCTTTTCAAATTCTGAAAAAAAAATTAATTGTTGAGTACCAGACAGTGAAATTTAAAATGTACTACTGTTTTTTCTGATTATTCATCATATGCATTGACCAAGAACATGTTAAGTTTATTATACTTGTCATGCTTTTGCTTTGATAAAGAGCAAAAGTTTGAAGCTTCAAATGCTAGCTCATACTTAGAAGAGGCCGAATAACTTCGAAACTATCAATTAATTCTATAATTGAATTTCGAAATAACTTCATATTATGATTATGCAAACAATACTTTAAATGAATAAATGTTGACTGATATTTAAGAAGTTTTGTTTTTATGTAATTGTGACTACACAAGGTCGAAATATATTTACGCCTCAAAGAAAATTCTTTTTCAATGCAGGTAAAAATATTCTTTTTCATATTTTGTATCGTCTAGACGAATTTTTCATTTTCGGAGCGGAGAAAATTCTATTATCAAAATAAAAAGTATTGTTGTTCCACCACAATACATTTTTAAAGTCACGGACCTTTCAGCGGGCTATTCGTTCACCTAAGGGAAATATGGCCCGTTGCCACAAGGGATCAGATTCTTGGAATAGTGTTTTGAAACGTTTTCTTAGTTATGAAATATTCAAAGACCATATTGGCAACAACAAACATTCTGAAGCAGTTTCGACTGCCAGGTTGCAAAGGTTGATGTAGAGTAAAAGTTCATATTTTGAAATATATATATCACATGGGGGAAATGACTTTGTATTCAGTAAACTGCTGAAGTTATTTTTCTATCATCTGCTCATGCTTCTGGTACAGAATAAGACTAGGTGTTTCAGTACTTGTAGATGTGAGATTCCAAGTTCGGGGATATTCTATGGCGAAAGAAAGTATTTGTAGATGACCGACTTTTTTCATTTCAAATTATTCGGATACAGTTTTATAGTTTCTTGCTTGTAATAAGAAATGCATAGTAAGAATCTTAAATTAACCTGCAACTGGAGACATGAATTTCCACACGCGGCCAGAGACATGGAGTCAGTATGACTCCATTAATACTTTTCTTTTTTGTGTTTTGTAAACAACAATGAATTTATTTTGAAAACACAATACATCCTGGAAATCCTGTAGTTGCCAAAAATATTAAAAATATTATTATTAAAAATGTTAAAAATTTAAACGCTGGGAAGAAAAATCTAAACTTTTTCTTAATGAGTATTTAATTCGTTTAAATATTATGGAATTACATTAATATTAATAAATGTTAGAATTTAACAAACAGAAACGAAGAATATAATATTTAAAAATATTATTTTAAGAATATTTTTTTATTCTTTTTGCATTATCCAAATTAAAAGCAATTTCAGTGGCATGGAGTCAATAACTCTAAAAATAACAATAAAAAGAATAACTCGGTAATCCGCCCATATTCACTCTTAGACTTTTGCCAACATACTTCTAAAAGAATCACTTGAAGATACTGAGGACATGATTGTATTCAATACAAAATGCCAGTTGATAATCAGAGCGAATGAACAACGCGGAGTCATTTTAACTTCCACATCCATTTATGGGTTACACACAAATCAACCAAATAAAACTTAATAATGGAAATTTGCCTTATCGTGTCAGGTAGGATGATAGAGAGATTGATAGAGCAAAAAAATTGGGTTTTTTTTTTCTGTATTCAGGTAGATTTAAAATAGATTTTTCCAAACACAAATTACCCTCTAAATCTTCTTATATTATGGGCAATAATTATAAATACGTATTGAAAATAAGTTTCAAAATCTAGAGGTAAACGTAGAATAATAATAATTCAAAACCATTCATAACAACAGGCTTATCGCAAGTGTTTAAATAATTCCTGCTGAATATATTAAAGACAAACTAATTGTTTTCAATAAGATGGTTTTAGAATGATTTCAAACTTCGGCGGAAATATTTTTTTCCAAGTCCACAATTTCTTAGAAACGCAGAATACAAAATAAAATCTGGTGTTTGTAAAACGTTGGATAAAAATTTTAAAACGTCAGGCTGAATTTAGTAATTACTATTTATTTTGAGTAATATAAATTATTCCTATAATATAAATTTCAT
The DNA here is from genome assembly GCF_947563725.1 of Argiope bruennichi. NCBI lineage: Eukaryota > Metazoa > Arthropoda > Arachnida > Araneae > Araneidae > Argiope > Argiope bruennichi. The sequence goes on along the minus strand of NC_079151.1, from coordinate 110,590,285 downwards.
TTATTCTCGTTGATCGCAGACAACATCAAAGGAAGTCCTCTCCTCGCATGCTTTTCAATAAAGGTTCATCCCTTCTTTCCACATAAAATCGTAGACTTTCGGTACTGCTGTAAATGCCTCGCATGGCATGGCATTGGAGAGACACGCTATATAAATCTCTGGTGCGTAACTAACATTTTTACTGAATCTCTCGTGCGAATATATATTTCGCATGCCTTTGATAGTTGCCAATTGATTATAACCAGAATCTGACACGAAACTACAAAATCATACATACGATTTCTTTTATTTAAGTAATTACATTTACAAGCAATTGAGTTTAGATGAATATGAAAGTGTAGATCGACATAGGGTCAATCATTTAAGAAGTTTTGTTCAAAATTAAATAAAACTCCATAATTGAGATATTAAACATGTCTATCAAATCTTGCAATTACTTTATTTTTGGAATTAATGATTTTACTGGTATTTAAATAGCCAAAAGGATAGATTTTCTTTAAATGGATTTGTCTCAAAACTTCATAGAAATCTTACAAATTTTGTCGAAATTCCATATACTAAATTTCACCCATCTAGTTCAGAGAATGCTTCAGTTATCATATTGGTATATATAGATAGAGATAATTTCCAAAATATAATTTAGAACTCATGGAGGTCTGAAACGTGGAGATTTGTCGAAATGTCGACTTTTAATGTTTAGAAGATTGCAATGATTTTTTTATACTCAGTATAAAAGAAAGTGAAAATCAACAACAGCAACAACTCAAAGTTTGAAAAATAATAGTGGGAAAATACTTAGCGGCTTTGTTAGAGTAATGGAATCCAAATAACATCATTTACTTTCAGCACCTTATAAATTATATAACAAAACTGGTTCTTTCTCTTACCATCTGTATTTATCGACTTTCTTTTCACAAGGTCTAATTGGGTGTTTCTCAATCCTGTCTGAAGTTTATAAATCTAAGTGGCCTTTATTTCCTCATTTCTGTACTTTTGCTTTTGTGTGGATGATACAACTACTATCATTAAAAGGTTACAATTTAATTCAATATAGGATTCTAGAGCTGTTAGTGCAGTTATATTTTTTTCATCATGTTGCTATTATAACATTAATGAGCTTTTCTAGACTTAGGTCATTATTTTTAAATTAAAAAAAAATACATGCATTTTTGTTGATTATATGTAATATTATTGTGTCGTATACGTGTAATAAGACCTCCTACCTAATCTAATTTATTGTGTTATGTAAATATTGCAGCATTAGAGAGTCTGAGTTCGTGTAATGCTTGATGTTAAAATTCCTGATGTTATTGTTGTTACTTATATCACTTGGCAACCCCGCAGACGAAGTCAGCGACTTAAGCCGAGTTTGTGTAGTAGCTTCTGAGGTTAATGGCTCCTGAGTACCTGTGGACAGAAATCTGACTTCTAGTTCGTATGAAGTTGACACTCACTTGAACAACCTCATTTTAAAAGGGGGCTCTTTCACATATCTCGCATGTAGAACAACGGGTAAAGAACAACCATGCCCGAACCAGGGTTCGAACCCGGGACGTGCTGATCACGGGGAAGACGCGCTATACCCAAGGGCAGGGCGCCGGTATGCTAAAATTCAATTTAATTAATTAAAATCGTTTTTTTGTGTGATTTTTTTATGTTCTTCATTAAATTTTGAGTTGTAGCAATCATCCATATCTCCTCATGTCTGAATCGGCTTGATCACAGTTTAATTCGGATAATTAGAATTTCACTGCAATTACAACTTTCTGAGGAAATAATACTTTTTGCCTCATTTCAGGCATTTCCAAAAATTATCTTACTTACAAACCTTTTATTGCAAATTCATCTTCAAATATTTTAAAACAAACTACCCACAATTCTTTATCAAACATTTTCACCTGAATTATTCATTTCCTCTAGAATTTCTAAACTTATCTAGAACTAAAAGGAAAAAAAAAAGAATTCTCAGAGTTTTCCAGTGAAACCAACTGTATCAAACGGATGCAATTGGAGCCAATAGCTGAAACTAATTTTCACTTTTTTTTCTTCTTTTACTGTAGTATTATTGCTAGAATATTCTCCAATTCTATCTGCCCAGTGCGTAGGAAGAAACTCTTGGATCCTAGTAAAAACGCCATTTCCCAGAGCGAAAAGTAAGGAAGAAAATATTGCTAGGGTACGATCAATTCGATTAGTAGATACTAACGAGGACCTATTTATTTGCCATGTGTACCCCCTTGGGGCCCTCTACCTTCGGATACATCTCAGCTCAGCTTGTTTCAGAAAAAAAGAAAAGTCTTCTGGATCCCCCTTGTATTTCTTCCATTACTAAAGCTAGGGAGGAGAGTTTTTTCTTTTCAAAGTCACGTAATTATAGCTACCCTTGGTAAGGACAAGAAAATATCAGCCTGCTTCATTTTCTTTACTATCGGTTTGGTTGAATGATAATACATTGTTGCCTTTCGATAGCTAATTTATTCATTTGGGTAATAATTGATTTGTGATATGAAATGGAAAACATAGATGATATAATAATAAATGTTAGTTTTGTATAATAGCAATATATATGAACATCTATGAACTGACCTATTGATAATAAAAGCTGTCTTAAATGTTTGCCGATAATTCCTAAAAGAAAATAATTATTTAAATTATATCTTATCATTTTGAATTTTTTTGGAAAAGTTGAATATAACCGAATAAAAGAGGATTTTCTCTTCAACAAAATCTTTAGATGAGATGGGAATTTTAGAAGCCACTGTGTGTGACTTTTTGATAAACACGGTTGATCATTTCTTTAAAGAATTTGAACTGACAAAGGAAAAGTAGTAACTGTATAATTAACTGTGAAATGAATCATTTATGGATTTACTGAACCATGCCATTGTTAGCGCTTCAGCTAAAGAAATCTTTTCTGCACTTATCTCTTTGGAGCTTCATAAGTAATTTTTGATCTAAAAATGAAACCATTTAGCTCCGATATATAAAAGAGTTTTAACTTTTAATGTATTCTCAATAGGGAATGAGTACCTGCTAGAGAATGGTGAGATCAAGCTAGATCCTCCTGCAAGAATTATTATTCTGCGAGATGATACAAAAGGTTGATTTTCCTCAATTGTACCGATTGTACCTTTGTACTGATTGGGTTATACTGTACACTGATATTAGGCGTGCATGGTTTGTGGTAGCTTACATTGATATTTGCTTAGATTTGATTAGGATGGAATAATATTTTAAATATTCGCACATATTCTTCATAGTCTTAGAATATACACATATATTTTGGTGATAGTCCTTTGTCAGGTTTTGATGAATCGTGATCAAAAATAATACAGCCTGCAACCAACCACTTTCGTTTATGTCGTATTACATTAAACTAAGAAAACTCAGTAAATAGTTGTATTCTCGTAGATTTTTCTGGTATGTGCTTGTTTTATCAAGAAAATGAAATAGGATTGCCACTGGAGGAAAATCTTGATTTGGTTTTGTCATTTTGAATGAAGGAAAAAAGAAATAGGGATGTTACCATAACAAAACGACCTTGCAAAAAAGATTTTTAAAAGCTTGCAATGTAAGATATTTGGAAAAGATTAATATTAATATATGTCTGTTTGTTATATTAGGCCTAACTATTATGTCTAATATACAAATATTCAATGGTTGTGTGTGGGAAAATGTTTTGCAATTTATATCTTCTGGGTCATCATATAATTCGCTAGATTTTACCCACAGTGATAAAAACTAAACTTTAAACAATCAAACGGGTATAGTCTTGTTTGTTGTTGTTGTTTCTTATGGCACTTGCTATGGACAAGTCCGCTGTTACGAAGACAATGATTTAAGCAGGTGGGAGAGCGTCTCTTGTTTTTACAGTAGCGCCAACTAGGGCCAAGAGTACGACTTTGCTACTCACGCATCACTCATTCGCTTGCACAATCCCTTTTTACAGGAGGTCACATTCACACATCTCTCAGATAGAACAACGGAAGAACAACCATGCCCAAACCGGGACTCGAACCCAGGACGCCCAGATCCCGGGGAAGACGCGCTACCCCTATGCCAGGACACCGCGGTATAGTCTTTAGAAACCATTAGAAACACGAAAATAAATTTTTGGAGTCCCTAGAATCAAACACCTTTTCTTTGAATTTAAAATTATCCCATTTTATATTTATATAATATTAATTTAGCATAAATGTAATAAAGAAATGAATCGGTATCGTAGACAATGTACAAATTCTCTCAAGAACTACTAGCATAAATAGTTTTCTCAAACTATTACCAGTCATGTCGTGTATAAAAAACATATTCATAACTCAATTCGAAATTCAGGTGTAGGTTTTTCTGACTTGATATTATGTTATTCTAATCAATTGTCCTTTTAAATAACTTTAGTTATTCATATTCATTAATATATTTATTATTTTATTTGGTCTATCATTGTTTTTTTTTGTGACAGAGGTTTCATTTGATTTTTAGATGTAGATTAATACACATTTAATAATGTTATTTAATTAATCATTCACTTTGAATTTAAAACTTCGATGTTTTATAGAAGTCAACTATATCTAACAGGCGTGATCAAAATAAAAATGAAAGGACTAAACTATGATATTCCTTCAGTATGACAATGAATAGAAATTTATTGAAGGGTAAAATAAAAATTATATAAAAAAATATTCTCATTTAAAAATATTCTTTCAGCAAGCAAAATGTATTAAATATTCAGAATATTTCCGAAAAGTTACTTATGTGCCAACATATCGCAGATATCTTATTTCGTTTACAAGAAAATTCGTCTGCACATGGTTTATCAATATCGCTTACATAAATTATTATCACTACGTATGTAGTAGTTTAAGTATGTGGCGTGAAATAAAAAAAAGAACATGTTCATATTTTTGTTTAATTAATGGATCGATAAATTCTTAATGCTATTAATCCTTTGAAAAACAACAAAAAAAAATCGAGGATTATATTGTATTTTAAAATGATGTGGGAACTGACAAATAAAATCCGATGAATGATCACTTTATTTTTAATATATTTAACTGCCAAGCATTCCTTTTATATCAACAAAATAAATGTTCGACCCTAAAAAATACATCACCAAGCATTTAGGAAATAGGATGCCATTTTCAAATATGATATGCATTCATGGCTGAATTATTCATGATCAGTGGAATTGTCAACCATAAAATTCTACCTGCTCTACCGTTGAAAGCAGCAATATCCAACAAGTTCCATCATAGCCATCAGAGTAAATATATTCTTTTAAAACCTTTTTCTACATTTTAGTATATTCGGTGGATACTTTGACACTATCTACAGCTGATGGCTGGAAAGTGTTGGAATTCCACTTACACATCATTTTTCAAAGGAAAAAAAATGGTTGAAAGAAAATATAAAACGTAATAAAACGTATATATAAAACGTAAAGGCACACGGATTTAAACCAAAAAAACTGAATGACCGGACCGCCGCAACAACAACATTGGCGGGAACTGTGGTTGAGTCCTAAGGGCCGTCACCGGCCACGGTACAACCCTCCCTGAAGGAAGTACGTCCTGTCATCGGTGGGAGGAGTCAGATCCCCCACCTATTAGTGCACCCACCAGGGTGACGATATCCAGCTACCATGCCGGAAGCATCTCATTCTCATTTCGAGGTGCCCCCCCCGGGGGTTGTTCTTCAGGTATATAAGAAGAAGCGCATTCATACAGATATGGGCATGAAATTGCAAGTATATATACTTCTGTTGGAATATCAGATTTTCCACATTGGACAAACCAACGTATAACAAATTTCTCGGGATGCCAACATAAAGGAACCAAAGGGTAAAAAAGAAAATGAAAGTAAGACCGAAAGCAATCCCTTCATTGTCTGGAAGCATTAAAAGTAAAGATCATCACCAAAAAGACCTGAATAAACCTACTATCACTTTATTGATTATCTGTACTTCCAGCATCTGATCAATGAAGCAGAATTTTGTATTTATACAGAAATCGTATGCAACGTGAACACAAAGAAAGTAAGAAACAGAAATATATTTGTAGAAAAAGAAAATTGTTAATTTTGAAAAAAATAAAGGTAATAGAAGAAAATAATTCCAAGTTAAATAAAAAGTTAGTTGTTAAAAATAAATAAAATGTATGGAGGGAAAATAAATAACGCGAGATAAAAAAAAGAAATAAGTAGAGGACAAGGAAAAGAAGATGAGAAGATAAAACAAGATACATTTGCTAATGCTGCACTTCCGCAAAACTATTCACATAATAGTCTTTCAAGTGTCATACTTTTCTTAAAAATCGATCGATAAAAGACAGATCACTCAGTAATATAATCAGCAGTGAACAAGAAAAAAATTCGGGTCTCTCATTATATTTGTCGCTATATTTGAACTTAAAAATCATTTGTAACGAAATATCATTTATAAATACGATCCTTTTTGAATTGTTTTGAATTGTTTGAATTGTTAAGAAGAAAAAAGAATATAAGAATAAAAGAAACTTTTGTGAGACATATAAAATCTTCAAGGGAAAAATAATTACCAAATTGCTTACGCATCCATTCTCTAGGGTAAATAAATTTTTTGGCTATATGAATTGCCAAACGTTATTTCAACTATAAAAGTAAATCTAGAATTGATGAATAAAGAATTTTAATAACTCTCTTCTTTTACTCTCAATATAATTTTATTAAAACATCATTTTAGGAATTAAATAAAACTAAACAAACTTTCTTAAAACAACAAAAAATCATATTCCCGCTATGCCTATTAAAAACTATCCAAAAAATGGCTCATCCATATACTTCTAATAATATTTACACTTTTTCTCATCTTTGTACCTATATAAGATCGATTTTATTACAATATATGGGAACGAAATTTATTTATACATAATGATTAATTGTCATTGCAGCAAAAAATCTGAATTAAAAACTTCAACATTTTCAAAATAAGCAACTCTCAACTTTTATACATGGACTCTCAATGATCTTAGCATTTTTTAACCATATCTAAGAACCGAATGCAGTTCTGCTACATTTCTAATTCAAGTCACAAATGTCTAGCATTTGAAATGATAATCATCGGTGACAATTTTTTTCATCTTCCTTTCTTTAACTTATAGTCTCTAAATCTTTTCCAATTTTCTATAATGTGTATGGAATATATGATAGATCTCTCTGCATACAAAGAGCAATATCCAGCAAATAAAATTCTCCTACACAGGGTAACAAGAATAGTACATGAAAAATATAACTAATGCCTGACCAATTCAATTAGAGCTTAGTTATTTGCTCTGTGTCTCACTCAGAGTTCTGTAACCACGGATATCCCTCCGTTCTACTTATTTGGGTAGTAGAAGATAAATAAAAGAATCTTTTGGTCTTTCATTGGATGTTGTCTAATTCTCGATCCTTAGTACATAAGAAAGAGGGATATATCTTTTGAAACATATTTAAATATAGATTCTTTAGTTAGGAATAAATTAAGTGCACATATTTAATGTATATTTACTCAGAGTAAATGGCTCAGCAAACTATCGTCAACTCGTTTTTTACTTTCTCTTATAAAAAACACAGTAGAAGTAGTGTAATCGTCAACAAATAGAAATTTTGGTGATACTCCACGTTTTAGTTCCACGAATCTGAAAAATCACATTTTTAGTATTATGTCTGTCTGTCTGTGAACATGATAATTAAAAAACGTTTTGAATTAGAATGAAATTTCATATGTTGAGGTACAATCAAACTTGTAGATTTCTTTCAGATTTTGGACAGAATTCTATCACAGGGAGTCTGTCTTTTTTAATGTTCGATGAGAAGTGATCTTGATAATTCCAAAATGCCAAAAGCCAGATCGTTAAAATTTGGTACATATATTTAGCCTTTAAAATATACATTCTAATAACATTTTAAACCAAAATAGTCAAAGGGGGGGATTGTATACCGGTTTCCATTTTTGCATGTATGTAAACGCAATAACTGATAAACGGATTGACTTAAATCAATGAAATTCGTTTGTTATTTTGGCTCCATTATAATTATTATAAATATTTTGGTTCCATTCGCAAAGCAAAAATGCTGTCAAAATACAGTCTCATATGCTAAATATTTATATTTCGTAAATATTGTTCGTTAATTCCATTCAAAAAACTACCAAAGGTCTTACATTTTTGGCGAAGGAAGGGTATAAGACATGAATTAGGCAGTATACGAGAAAGTTTTTTATATATATATATATATATATATATATATAATAATAATAAAGTATATTTATCGAGTAGAACAACAGGCAAACCTTTTCAAAACAGAAGTATGAGAAATTTATATATATATATATATATATATATATATATATATATATATATATATATATATATATGGTTTGCCTGTTGTTCTACTCGATAAATATACTTTATTATTATATCACTTACTAAATTTAAATAATTTTGATCTGACTTTTTCGTGAATGTTCCCTTTGAAATTATCTGTACTTGATAGGTTATTTATAATCAAAACCAAACATTTCTTTTCTCTTCTACTGTATAGCTCCTTTATTTCTTCAGTCTAACTCGGTTGGGATAGCTGTTGGTTCCCAGTGAAAAAGCTATTCCCCAGAGCTAAAGGTAAGAGCGCAGAGAAAATATTACTTCTGCCCAATCAATTCGATTAGCGGCTTTTAACGAGAGTCTATTTATTTGTCCTACGGCCCTTTGGGATCGTCTACCATTGGATACATCTTAGTCAGCTTATTTGAGGAGAGAATATAAAAAATACGTATAATTATCCTTGCATCTTTTCTAATTCTGACTCTTTGTGTTATTTTGAAAGGAATAATTTGTTTCCAAAAGGTATATAATTACAGATATTTTCAGATGGAATAAGAATATTTCAGCCTTAGAGATTAATTATTTTAATTCTGGTGAGAATTAAATGTTGCAAATGTGGAGTCCTGATAAATTTTGTTTTTGCTAGCAGCTTATGAATATATCTAGAAACGGAGATCATAATATTAAATCATAATAATAAAAAATTTTACCTATGAATTTATAAGTTTATTTTTAGTGTCATTAAAATAAATGTTTTGCTCTGAAGAGTTTATATAATTAAAATAAATAAATTTAATTTGAAATCAGAAATACTTCAAATGAAAAAAAAAATATGTGCTATTTCTTTATTTGAATAAATGAATAAGGTATGAATAATTAGGAAAAATAAACATATTTAACTTTAAATTATAAAAGTGGTTTTGAATAAAACAGAAAAAGTTTAAACCGATGCGTATTTCAGATATAAGGTCTAGAAGAAAGATTTTGTGTTTTCTTTCTTAACGAGTTGTATTCATACGCTAAATTCTGTAATAAGATACAATGGGCAGATCTAAATTACGTTAAATAATAGTAATAATATTAACTATTATCAGTATTTTTGGAAGTATTTTACCTTGCTTTATAGTTATTTTCTATTTCTTAGGAAAGTTAGATACCTTCGCTTTTCTCTGCTGGTTTGTTTTGGATGATCCAAAAAAAAAAAAAAAATGTAGCAAAAAATACTTTTTTCCCCCAACATGTCTGCATGATAAATGTCTGCAGTATATATGTCTGCAGGATAAAGAAAGCACACAAAACACTTAAAGTTTAATACACACATGAATCTTGCACCTACACGTAAACTATACACACATAATATTTAAGAAAGTTAGTTCATTTGTTTTCCTGCATTGGTTCATTTTAAAATGATCACAGACTATAACAAAACCCTCCACAGAATATAACAAACCCTTCAGTTTTTACCAAAATATTAAGAATTCTAACGGTTTAAAATGAATTTATCTGTATGTAGGAACAAGAAAGTAAACATAACATCTAACGTTTAGTACACACATGAAGTTTACACCTATACGTACATTATGCACTATGGAGAATAATTAGGAAAATTAGGTGCATTAGCTTTTCTGTACCTCTTTATTTTAGAATGATCACAGTATATAACAAAAAAAAACCCTCCCTCCAAAAAAAAAAAAAAAAAAAAAAAAAAAAAAAAAAAATTCAGTGAACGATTTGAAATGAATTTATCTGACTGTAAGAATAATAAAGTACGCATACCTAACGTTTAGTACGCACATGAAGTTCACACTTATATGTACACTATGCACACATAATGTTTAGGAAAGTTAGGTACATTTGCTTATTGTGTAATGACACATTTTAGAATAACCAAAACATATGAAAAAATAACAAACAAAAAAACCAGAATTTTAACGGATTGAAATGAATTTATATGCCTATAAGAAAAAGAAAGTACACATATCACCTGCATTTTAGTACATACATGAAGTTCCTGCTTTTTCTGTTCTGGTTAATTTTAGAAGAATAAAAAAGTTATGAGAAAAATCTTTTCCCCCCATATAATTCAGAATTCTAACGCAATGAAATGAATTTATCTGCCTATAGGGGAGAAAAAGAAAGTGGAAGGGATTTGAGTTTTACTGTGTTTCAGAGAAAGTTTCAACAAATACTTTTCAATCCAGGGTGTTTTTCTTAAAAACAGAGGGACGCAGAATTCTAACTCTGATTGAAACGAATGCGCCAAACCGTTGGAATGACGCGCGTAATAAAACTTTTTTTAAAAAAACAAACAAATGAAACGTTGAGTAATTTATTACTTCCGGGGACACCCCGAACGCAAGAACTCCATCAAATGCATAAATTACTCCCCGGCCCACCACCCACCTGGCGCCTGCACTGATCAAATAAAAAGACCTTAAAATCCAAAAGGCTTTCACTGCTCACTGGGACAACCAGGTCGTCTTCCGAGCCCCCCCTGGAGGCAAAAATGAATCAAAGCAACAAAAAAAAAAGAAAAAAAAAGTAGCAGCTGCTTTTTTTTCGTTTCTACTTTTATTTAAACGACAGCTGGAAATAAAATGAAAAAGTATTTCCATTTTTGAAGAGCATTTCATATACAGGAAAAGGATATAAATATATGTTGCCAGGATACTGATGCGTCTTCACAACCCCTGCAGGGTTCTCTCTTCACTTTTATGTTTGTAGTGAGAACAGTGTGTATAGAAGTATGAAGTGCAGATTTTGATGACGTCAGCAAGAAGAAAGAGGATAGCTTTCAGAAAGATTTTTATTATTTCTTTTTATCATTCATTTCATTCTGGAAATTTTTCTATTTATAAAAAAAAGATCTAATATATAAATCCGGTGAAAAAGATAAACAATTCAACTGAACTCAGTTTGCAGTTTCTTAAAAGACCGCTGTAAAGATTTTTTTAATTTTTTTTTTTTTTTTTTTTTTTATAAAGGATAAGATGAATTTTGCAGATTTTTTTTTCTTGTATTTTCAAAACATGAAGTGTTTTTCTAATCAGTTCTGCGATTTAAATATTTTGTTTTCATTTAAATATAATATGTTAAAATAATTTTGTATTTTTTTACATTTTAGATGGTAGAACAAAGTACATATTTTTAATAAATTATATAAAAAATATATAAATTTATATATTTATATATTTTTTATATAAAGAGAGATATTATATAATAAACACTTATACTACATTTTTCAAAAGGATTCGTAAAATTTTCGATAATTTCTCACATTCTTACTTTCTTTATATATATCTTATAACGTAAGGTTTTTAATTGTTACTTGAACTGTTTCACTTAAAAGATGATTTAAAATTAAACAAAATAAACAACCATTTTAAAATTTCATTCATATTTTTTTTTCTATTTATAATATAACAGACTTTATAAACCGTATGGAATAGGTACATGCTATAGACATGGTATTATATAGACAAGCTATTGACTATCTTGCAGATAGTCTTTTCCATTTTTTGCATTATTGAATTTCTATTCATTTCGTTTGATTCATATTGAATTTCTATTTCAAAATCATTTTTAATATAAATATTGAAATATTTTTTTCTGTATTTTAAATAGCTTGGATCTTTTTTAGAAATGCAGCCATAAATCTGCATATCCTTCATATTTCATTTTTTTAAACAGGAACGAAACACAAAAAAATTAATATCAAAGTTAATTGCTTACATTATTTTTTATTTGAAGAAAATAATAAAATTAAATATATTAATTAATGGATTTTCAATAAGTACTTGCCGATATTTCTTTGTTGCAAAAAGTATACGAACTATATTTCTGGAACAATTTTATAAAATTAAAATGAAATCTACGATAGCAAATTTCAATTTATCATGTGATTATTATTTTTAGTCATTATTATTAAGTCATTAACCAGTTTAAACCGGTTTGAAGCAATCACGAGACTTCTCTATCGGTCTCTATACCACAATATATATATATACATATTTAAACTTTCATTTTCAATTTTTCTAGCTGGCAAACAAAGTTTTACAATTCAACCTATTTTGAGAGGAAATAACAGCTATGATGTCACAGTTCTATGTCACCCTTTTAAAAAAGCATCTCCTGTCAAAGAAGCATATGTAATAATAAAGCAGTACTGGTAAAGGTCAACCTTTTAAAAATGCATCTGCTTTCAAAGAAATATATATATAATAATGCAATACTGGTAAAAGCAGGTAAAAAAATATATGCAATTTAAAGATGATGATGAAAATTGTCATTTATGCTTTATTGATTGCCTACGCTATTTCGAGCTTCAATATTCATTGCCTACGGGATTTCGAGATTCAAAACTTTCTAACCAAAACAAAATCATGTTCTCACAGGACAACAAGATTAAACAAGATGAGCTTATATATTCATTTGCCCGCTTTCCTGTGGCCACATATTATTCCTCCACAAAAACGATCGTTAAAAATAAGAATTATTGAGCTTTTTATTCATATATATATATATATATATATATATATATATATATATATATATTAAATATTTCAATCCATTCTTTTAAAAGATGTGATCTTTGTAAGAGAACCACGATAAAGTTACAAACAAGCTTATATTTCATCGCCGTATCTTAAATGGATGCATTGCAAACGAGTGCTTTTTTTTTTCTTAGAATCATTTTATTTTACATGGCTTAGAAAGGCATTAAATAATAATAAAGTGTCTATAATAAGAGAAGGGATTAGATAAATTAATAAAAAACACGATAATCACAAAAATTTACCGATAAAACTTATTTCATTTGTTTTATTACTTTTATAAACTAATAAAACTAATTAGTGTTTTTTTTTTAATTCATACAAACTCTTAGAAACATTTTAATGAAGAATTTAGTGGTATATTAGCTTAAGTTAAAACTTCGCAGATAGGCTTTTCAAAATAAAATGACCCCTTTTTGCAAACGTTACATCGAATGTTCACTTTTACGATCGCACTTAAATGTTGTTCTTAAAATTTATTGATCTCTAAAAAATTTTAGATCGTTCAAAAAAGCGTTCAATAATTTTATTGTTGATATTTAATGAGTATTAATTTTTATGACCTTCTTATCAGTTACTGCTAATTTTAGTGATGAAAAATACTAATGCTACAGAAATAAAAATTCTAAAATCTGTAATATGTAAGATGATAAGTCCAAAAGGCTCAATATGAAATGCTTTATTCTACACGAAAACACGAATATGCATACTAAACAAAGTCGAAGGGTATACAAAATCGCTTACTCTAAACAGCAGTATAGAAACAGCAAATCAGTAATAAACAACCGATTTAGTGCTTCTATGCAACGGCGCAAAGAGCTCAATGAGAACTGGCAGGATATCCAGAAAGATGTCTCTCAACTAGAGCTTAACTCAATTACTACAACTGTCTCGTCTAGTGACTCAACGTTTGTAAACCCCGTGTCAGGGAAACTATGGGGCTTATAAACGTTATTGTTTTTTCGCTCTTTTTCGATATACCCTCAAAATTCCAAAGCTTTTAGAAACTCATTTATGTCACCAAATGGTCGCCATTCCCGGGGATTGTTGACTTGGGATGCATTAGAATTTTCTGTAAAGCTGACTTCCAAGCCATGGAAATTACTATGCAGAGAAGTAATATTATAAATTCGTAATAATATATTTAAATATATATTTGATAATACCATTAAATTATCCTTCCCAGTTATTTTAAAATTTATTTGGGTTTTGTTCAAAAATATAATGTACCAAAATAGAAAATGAACAATATTGCTACGTTTTATACATAAATTCATTTCACCTGAAATTAATTAACAAAGAATTATTAGTGTTCTAATTTGTCATGATTTTTGTCCACTGAGAGGATTTTTTTAAAAGGAGACTTATTTGAGAAATATAGATACAACTAAAAGAATATTATTCATAAAAGAATTACTTAAAAATTACTTAAGAATTACTTATTACTTTTTTTCTCACTAGTATATATTAGACGATGAAGATCGGAAAAATATGAAGAATATCTACATCATGTAATGGCTCATAAAAAAATCATTATCGCTAGATTCTCAACAGATTTTAGAAGTCATATCATGTTATTAATATTATCCTCTACAATAAAAAGATAAATTAAGATATAATGAGCAAGATATTTAAAGAGATACATTAAGGAGCAAAATATTCACAGTAATACATAGCAGAGCTGTGTTTGTTTTTACCGCACTTTAAAATAATATTTAGAATTACAGGAACCATGGTGGTTTGATTTCATAATCTCTGCTAATGTGGAACCTGAAGATAGCGATTTCGAGACCAAGATTCAATTACGGTTGATTATTTATTCTCTAAGAGAGCATCCTGATCTTTTACGCAAGTTTCTATTTCTTATTATAACCAAAAATATATATATTTTTTTACTCTTAAGAATAGGAACATGCTTCCAATTGGTAAAATGGTATATACAACGTAAAAAGGCATTTTATGTTGTTGTTGTTTCTTATGGCACTTACCACAGACAAATCCGCTATTCGAAGACAGCCGATTTAAGCCTGAGGGGCAGCGTCTCTTATTTTTATAGTAGCGCCAACTAGGGCCAAGAGTAAGGCTTAGCTACTCACGTATCACTCATTCGCTTGCACAACCCCTTTTTACAGGAGGGCACATTCATACATCTCACAGAGAGAACACCGGAAGAGCAACCATGCCTAAACTGGGACTCAAACCCGGGACGCCCAGATCACGGGGAAGATGCGCTACCCCTAAGCCAGGATGCCGGCACTTCTTGTTTTATTTTAATCAATAAATATAGTTATGAAAAATTTACGATATCTAATTTTTTATTTTCCTCTTCCAATTAGTCATATTAAGAAACTGTTTTCTGAGACGCTAACATGTTTAACATACGTTCGAATTTCCAGCTAAAACATGCTAAGTTATTGCGCATTAAATATCATTTATTTACTCGATCACAGACCATTTCAGCTGTAGCATTAAATAAGGACTGATTTTAAAATTATTCTGTAGTTCATCATTTCTCATTTGTAATAAAGTTATTATAATTTGAATGCTTATATTTACTAAAATTTGAGTAAAATTGTATTTATATTTATTACAATTCATACTACATTATAATTTCGTCTTTAATATTTTTGACAAGCTTTAACTTTCTAAATAAAGATACATCTTTCCTGAAAATTCAAATGCATCATTGAATATTTCAAAAGATAAGATGGAAAATTCGGATTTATTCAATGAATAAATAGTCGCATACATCATTATATACATCATTTCTCTCCATTAGTGAAAAATATAATTATTTTTTAAACTCTGCATAAATTCAGAAATCCGTGATTTTAAACACGTTAATGATTTGAAAATGCAATCGTACAAGTCATTAAGACTTGTTTAATACGGTTATTTGTATTCCTCATACATAGTAGGATTATTTTATTAACAATTTTTCATTCTATTTACCACTATGCGGTCGTTAATATGAAGATTAAAATATGTTTAATCAAAACTACGCCCTAAGCTACAGTATGCTCGAAAGCTTTCATTGCAAATGTATATGCTATAGTTACAAAATATTGTTTATAAAACCTTGTAGCTTGTGTCTTGGCTGTTTTAAAAAATTTTAATTTCAAAATATGGTTTTCATAAATAGTATTTATTATAATAGTATAATAGCATATAATAAAAGTTTATCAAACCTTCCGATACTTTTAGTAGCACTGCGGTGGTCTGGTTGTACAGTTTTGGCCTCGGATCGAGAAAGTCCCATGCTTCTCCGAAGAACCGGTTTTGGATTCAGGCTTCTCAGAAGAACTGTTTTTGGATTCAGGCTTTTCCGGAGAATCCTTTTCGGTCCCAGGCTTCTCCATAGAACCGTTTTTCGGATCAGGCTTCTCCATAGAACCGTTTTTCGGATCAGGCTTTTCCGTATAACCGCTGTTGACCCTGGCCCCAATTTTTCCGAAGAACTGTTTTGTGAGAGGATATAGTTCACGAAATTCAGCGGTTCTAAATGTTTTCCGCTGGTGTAGTGAGGAAGCTTGAAATGTTAGGTGCCAGCTCGAGTGTCGTCTTCGTCATCTGATAGCAATTCCAATTTACGAGATCCATCCCAAAATACTGATGTAATTTCGAGAAATTGGGACATTAATGTAATTAAATTAATCGACAGTTTTCGTACTTCAAAATCATTGAATGATTTAAAGATTTAGATTTCTACGTTTTTCTTACATCAAATAATTATATTTTTAATCGGTATGGTATTAATGGTATAATGGTATTAATTTTAATAAGCATGTTAAAGTGAACAATAAAATGCATCATACTTTTTCCAACTTATCAATTTGTAATTTCGCATAGATTAAGAGTAATATCATAAAAGATAGGACATAAAAATTTCATTGCGATATATTTGCTTATTTCGGAATTATTTATTGAAAATTAATAATATTTTATAATAAATACTCTAAATTCTTTGATGCTATTGAAAATCAGTCAATTCGATTTTTTTTTTACTCTAACCATTTTCAAGCAAATGTTGACATTAAACATTTGTTTTTGAGAATGAATATTTCTAAAACAATGCATATAAAAGAGCAAAACTATATCATTTTCCCACAGATTGTTTTTTCTAGTTACATAACATTTCAGAGAGTTCAAAAAATAAATGAAATGCCTGGAGCATTTTGAAGTTATGAAAACATTTATTTTTCTTGTTTTAGATAAAAGCCTTTTTAATAAATGAAAGCCTATAAGTTTATATTTAGGTAATAAAATATATATTGAAATTTTGGCATGCATTTAAAGCATATCATTCGCATTTTTGTGGTATAATCCAGAATGGTAAATATGAACAAAATTTTTAAACCTGTTTATTCAATTAGCTGTAAGCCACATAGATGTTAAAATATGAGTAAAAAATAATAATAAAAATATTAAAAATTCTATTTCAAAATTAAACATAACTGCTATTGAAAATAATTTTTGAATAAAGTTCCATACAAACATTGAGCGTGAAACGTTATTTATACATATCGAAATACTACTTTTTAAAAAACCTTTTCCTGTGATGTCTTTTAAAGGTTAATTTAAAAATTCTAAAATATATTTTTTGAAATCAAAAATGGTCTTGAGAAACTCATTTGTCTTTTTAAAAGAATACTATGTACATGAAAATAAATATTTTTTGACATCCTGTAACATTTCAAATGTGCTTTGAAATCATAATCAATTAATAAACAACAATAAAACATTTTCAAAATGAAAAGTTTCATATATTAAAAAAAAGCGAGAAAATGAAAGATTAAAATTTTTACAAAAATTGCTATTTGCAAGATTTTTACAAATTCTCTGAACTAACCAGAAATCATATGAACAGAATCGTGATTAAAACTAGGAAATTAGCATCCCAAATGTTAAAATATCAACCACATAATTATTGCGAAAGAAATAATTTATATAATGACGAGATTATATATAATGGAAATCCCGTTTCTTAGATAATGATTTAAATTATTCAAAATAGGATCCACATACTCATAATTTTAGTTATAATAATTTTGATTATAATATTACATACAAACAGTAAATTGTTCGCTTATATATCTAGAATTACCCCAGATCATTATATGCAGTAATTCAAGGAAACTATTCAGCCTGCAGTGGTTAATTTTGGTGCAGTTAATTCAAGTACTCTCTGTCCTAAGCATATTTAAATATTCATATAACCTAGTTAAGCAAACTTTAACTACTGTGATTACCCTAGATTAGTATAGTTTTAAAGTTTGTTAGATATTTCGAAGCATCGTGATCATTTATTCTAAATGTAGTCTGAATTTGCACACGTGCTTGCGACTATAAAATAAATATTTTCATAATATCTGTGACAACCATAAATATTTATAGAAAGTCGATTAAAATAAATTAAAACATGACAAGATATATTGCGAGCTGTTGAAATACACTTTGCCAAGGGAATATTTTTATTTTATTATAAATAATGATTTAAAAAGTGTTTAGTATGTGAAAAAATAAAAATTCAAAATCGAATTTAGCATTCAAAAGGAAAAGAGTTTTCAATCCCATAGAATAAAAAAAATCCAGCACAAGTGATTTCCAAAACTTTCTCGCATTCTCTCTAGTGAGGCATTAGCCGAGAGAACGCTTTGCATAGTACTGGCGTGACAATAGTTAGGAAATATTAACCTTTGTTGTGTATTTAGCACTTTTATTGAAGTTATTATGTGATTCTTGTCGATATTTTTTGATGATCAACCCCAAAATTCCAATTTGTATTTCTGATGTGTTCTTTCCAACCCCTTGAGGCCGCGATGGCCTGGTGGTAAGGTCTTGGCTTCGAAACCGGAGGGTTTTAGGTTCGAGACCCGATTCCACGTAAGAACTGTCGTGTAAGGGGGTCTGTTGCACGTTAAATCCGTCCTGACCAAACGTCCTCCCGCTGGTGTGGAGAGGGGAGTGCCAGCATAGGTGTCATCCTCGACATCTGACCGCTGTTCAAAATTACGTGGTCCGCCCCAAAAGAGCCCAAGTGTTGCTTCAAATGGGACGTTAATATAACTAAACCAAACCAAACCGATCCAACCACTTGAAACAAAAGTCTTACATAAAACTACATTTGTGGTCACAAAATGTCATATCAAATTTGAAATATTAAAATCTTAGTGTTTACCTGTTTTTGGAAGTAAAGACTGACAGGCGGATAACTCTTTTATGGATTTGGTTCAAAATTTGATCAGTGCTACAATGAAGATGTTAAAGCTGTATACTGAATTTTAACTATCTAACGTTTTGTAGTTATCGTTTTAACTTTTAATCGTACAATCGGGCAGACAGAATTATGAATGATTATCTGAATGAATTTGCTCAACATCTGATAGAAAATTACAAATTTGATATAAGGACAGTATACTAAATTTCATACGTCTAGAACAAAGCGTTTTAAAGTTATATTTATTACAAAGATACAGGTGGACATTTTCTAGAAATATGTTTTTCTAACTAAGAGAGGACTAAACCATTGATATTCGTCAGAATCCAGAGTTCAAATATTTTGAAGATTATTATACTTTCCCTATACTATGTATACAGAAAATAAAAAAAACTATCATATAACAAATACGCATAAAATACAAAAAAAATACAAAAAAATGTAGAGAGGAATAAATAATATTTAACACATAAAAGAGAAGAAAGTTAATAGAAAAATGAAAAACAAAGTCGTCAAGTTATAATACTAGTAACAAGAAGATATCATGATATTTATTCTTAAATACCATGAAATAAATTTCAGATGCTACACAATTCATTGAAAATGTGTATGTGTGTGAAAGAGAATATTGTTATGGAAAGAATAGCATTATATAGTGAAACGCTGGAAACAGCTGCGATTTGGTAAATTGTACCATCATATCTCTTTAAACTAGAAATATAATATATTCTTTAGAGTAAAATAGTTTATACTTTAACAGATATTTTCAAATTAAACAAAAACTGTATGAAAATGAATATTTTATTCATTTGAAAATATGTATTGCAAGTAATGAAATCATTATTTCAATAGAACAAAAGAAAGTGTACTGTTGTAGGAAAATACATTTTTATCTTAGAACAGACATCCAAAAGGAAGGAAAGAAATAAGAAATGGATACGTGGCAAAATCTTTGTTTTAGAAACCTTATTTATACATAGCATTGATATATTTATTTCATTGCAAACTTTACAATAAGGCCACAATCTGGGAAGGATATATGAAAACTTGCGAAGACTTCTAAACAAGCTAAATTTTCGAATCTAAAATAGAATTTTTTTTTCCTGCTGAAAACTAGACAATTTCTTCTTCCTTTGTTTCAATAGTCTACTCATTTTTGTTGTAGTTTCTTCTTCGTTTTTTTTTTTATTTGTGCTTCTATTTAGACTTCTTTTTCATTATTTCAAAAGTTTACAGTCTAGAAATTTCAGCCCATTTAAACATTAATAAAATGAAGTTTTCATTACTCAATACAATCAATTATTTATTAATTCATTTGTCTACAACAGATAATTTAATTTTGTTTGTATGTTTAAGTATGCACTTTTTTAAATAGATCATATATTATTCGAACAGTAGCCTTCGAAGTATTCATTAAATTAATTATTGACTTTAAGAATTGATAGCACGTACATATCAATAAAATTTATTGATTGATGCATATAATTTCAAAACACTAATATCCAGTTTTTATCAATTATAAGATGGCTTCATACTTTTCAAAGTAAAATTATTATATAATAAATACTCTAAACATTATAAGTAATATCTAGCGAATTAAAAGAAGTAAAAAAATCACCTCCATCATGTAGATATTATAGAAATGGAGTTGCTCTTATTGTCTGAAGCGCAATAAAATTTAAAACCTCCTATGATTGTAATTTACATTGTTGGGGGATTCATATCTTCCATTATTTATAAAAAACTATCTTTTATGAAATGATATTAAACCATTAATATTTGTGACAGGGAAATAGTTTTTGTTTCCAAATCTACGAAAACATTGTAGATTGAATAGAACTTAGAATATTGTGCAGACGATTTTATTACAACAAATAAAATAAAGTCTGCATCTCGTAGAAGAATCGGAAAATATGGCTTTAGATATGTTATAATCACAAAAATGAAATAAATGAAAATACATTCTGAATCTCATCATATTATGTTTCGAAGCAGTGATAGTTCATTTTCTTGAATTCCCTTTGAATATTTTGAGAAATTATATAATGGAAAGGAAATTCATTTCTAATTTCAATAAGATTAGATTCAACCATCGAGATTATTCCAATTTTTTCCAAGCACGTGATTTTTTTTCAGTTCTTTCTTTGAAAACTTAGTTTTTTCTTGTTTTATTATTTACTTCATTTATTTTTTATTTTTAGGGTATTTTTTTTAATTTACGGATAAGAACAATTGGTACCAATTTCATTACTTATGGGCTGACAATTTCAATATTAAGTTATATTATATTTTGAACCAATTTAGATTTTATAATATAATAATAAAATCAAAGAAAATGAACGCGGTGAAATCAGAGAAATCAGATAATATAATCAGAGAAATAAATTTCAGGACTCAGAGGGAGAGTTTTGAAATAAAGATTATTTTTGTTTCTATTACAGGGATAATATGCTCGATTTTTTCTTGCATATTTTCAGAAGCGTAATTTTCTCATTTATACAATAAAAATTTTCAGTGGTTCTCATATTTATCCTAATAATACCTGATACTTTGTTTAAAAAAATTATAATTCAGAATTAACTTTATTTTGTTAAAATAAAGTCATTGCTAACTTTTATGCGCTATAATATAAAGCGCAATTTCTCTTACATTTAGAAAAGTTTCTTTAATTGACTTCTGTTCAACGAATCAAACATTCATTTTTTTTCAAAATGAACGAATTTTGCAAGCTTTGTCATTTTCATCTATTTTAAGCATAATTATGTCATGCAGGGTTCATTACATAGTAACGCTTTTTAAAAATAATTCACTCATTAACCAATTATTATTATTATTTATTATTACTTATTTTCACTCTGCAAAACTCCCAAAAATGTTCCTTGCTGTTCTTCAAGGCAAAAGCTCATTACTTTCTCCTCAGTTATTGCTTCTTTTCTTTCTTCTTCTGTATGTATCTCCTCATGGAGCTCGTTTTGATTGCACGGATGGGATTGAAGTGAAACCTAATTTAATTTTCAAGGGAACTTTTCCCCTCATATCTAACGATTTTCCTAGTATTTCAATGATGCTCTTTATTGCTGAGCGGGAAAAGTTGCTTCTTATTCCATGTAATAATAGAAAAAAAGTATAGAATAATATGGATGTAAGAATATTTCAATTGGAGAGATGCAAAGGATTAAATATTAAATATTCTGAGGCATTCAATTGAGACTTGCTATATTTCTGTTAAGTTAAATTCAAAATTTGCCTGCACTGCAAATTCCAATGATATGTAGGTTTCATAAAGTAATATCCTTTCAATAAAACATTTCTCACATGAATTTTCGAACACATGGGTGTTAACGCATATTTTTGGGAAAAAATATTCTTGTTACCTTTCGATGTACATACTTAAGAAAAATAATAAGATTTTTTAAGAAGCATACTCTCAATAAAGCTCTAAATGATTCTTATTATTTCTAGAAATCTAGGATAATATAGTAATGTTGAAAAACACTTTTAATGTCTAATATTGTTTTTTTTTTTACTTTTTGAATATGACTTGTTGTGCAAAAATAATATTTTACAAAAGCAAAGAATAATATAATGAGGTGACAACATAGATTTTCCTGAAGAAACAAGAAATATTTGAGGATGGAAAGCAACATTAGGAATTATAACATTAAAGAGATGCACTTTTTAACAAGTCATGTATATTACCTTCATTAGATCATTTATTCAAAATAAAATTTAAGAAAATTATTACACAAAATATTACATTAAGAGGTGTGGTTTTTCTATGAGTTATTTTAGACGGTCAATAGTAAGTATTAGAAATTTGTTTATAATCAATTAATGCCATTTTCTTACATTTGTGGGAATCAGATAGGTTCTGCTTTACTCACTCAGGTAAACACTTTAATACTAGAACAGAAAAGAAATGTTTGAATGGGGCCTAACAATGTGTGAGTTCTGAAGAGATAGTAATTATTATTGAAAGCAAAGCATGTTTTTAAATCTTATAAATAAAAGTCCAGGGAAACATTTCTTGTTTACTTAATGGTGGAATAAGATGTTTTTCTATGCCAAACGTAATTCTTTTTTTGATTTAAATTTTCTTATCTGAAGGAAGTTAGAAAATATAGGTTTCTTTCAGAAATTAATCATTAATTCCGAAATAGGATTTAAGACATTCTTCCAATAAGAAAAAAAATACTTTTAATAATAAATGAAAACCTATTCAAACAAAAGTTGTATCAATATTCAATACTTAACATTAATTCTGAAGATAGTATTATTCAAAATTTTATTCTAAAGGCCTTGTAGATGGTAAAACGATATTCAAATATCAAACAATTGAGAAATGTTAAGTTATAACTCAAGACAAAATATGAAACTACACAATCTGAATATTGTAAATAATGGAAGTATATAATTGATTCACAAAAAAACATATATTTCCCTAATGATCTAACATTAAGGTTGTAATATCTCCTTAATTGCATAATCCATTAAATAATTATCAATATACAGCAATAATAAGATAATGATGTACTTTCTTATCGAACAGACTAGGGGAAAAATGGAAATACTTTATGATTTTTTTTTCAATATGCACACAATGATAATAAATCAGAATCGATCTGAATATCTTATATATTGATTTTTATTTCATTGCCATTTTTATCAGATACGTTTCAAAGGTTGCATCATGCTAGCTAAAGTTTGGTTTAAGAATAAAACTTATTTTCCAAACGCAAGCGCGGGAAAATTCTTCTCTACTCAGCAGGTGAAAATGTCTCTCTTTTTTTTCCAGCTGTTTCTTTCCTTCCCCCTTTTTTCTTTCTTATTCAGTGAGTTTCAATCCGAATGTGAAATCTACTGGAGAAAATCTACACTATCAAGAAGAATTGTTCCGAAGTCGGATTTATGCTCATTTAGATTCTCGTTTCTATCACAAAATTTTCAGTGAAACTGCGATGCAATAAATATCAGCATGCCGAATGAGACATATTGTTTGAAAGAATAGAAATTCTATACTTCTTCTATTTTTTTTATGATCGATTATATATAATGTACAAAAAATAAGTTTCTTGCGCTGTTTTTACATTGGTGAAGCAAACCCATTGGTGAAAGTTAGATTAACTTTCAAACTTTCCATTTGTATCGATACAATATTTTGTATTCCATTAGAACTATATCCTTATTATTTAGTGAGAAAATTGGAATACGTATATTTCTTAAGTAGAAATTAAAATTCCATGCCGATTTTTGTTGCATTTTTTTAACAAATGAATCTCGGAAGATTAATTAATAAATATTGAAAGTTGGAAATTTATTATTTCGCACTCTATAAATGCATTTATTGTTTTTATCGTAATATATAAATATAAAAGCAATAGATTGCACTTTTTTCTCTTCTGAATTGTATAAAAAGTTTTTAGTAATTATATATCCAAATTGGATCTCTCTTAAGTTTCAGGTCTCATCATATTCAAGGTTAAGTAATTTCGTGAGATCATTTTGGCATTTTTATTAAACAAAGCTAAACTCTATGATTGCTTTGATACAGTGTTGAATTCAGTTGGTTATGGTCTCGTGTTCTTTCAACAAACAGCAGAGACTTTTTATGGATAATAATCAATTACTAAATAAGAAACATCACTAGATTGAAAGTGCGTAACTAGAGAACTTACAGCTAGATCAACACTTGAAAGCAAAAATTAAATTGTCGAATGAGTGTTTTGCCTTTATAGTCTTTCTCGATAAGTGTAGAAATTTTCTGGAAGAAATTTAGGTCTCAAGTCCTCATAAAGGCATACATCTAAAAATTTTGCATTATTCTTCAGTTTTTTAGTTAAATTGTTAAATGATCGATAAGTGGTAGGTGATTGACTCATTATTTTTTCCGCAATTTCAAGAATCTTTGCAAATCTCTCTTTCCAATTATAATGCTAATTTAACAAAAAAATTTGAATACATATTCATAACAATATTAATGTTATTAAATGCTTAGAAATCTAAGGAATTTAGAAGTTTATGATTGAAAAGATAAATTATTTTAATCAATGAAAATACTTGTGATTACATTTCTTTTAATGTGAATAAAATAGATTCTTGTATTGTATACAATTGCGCACAATTGTTAACACAAATTCTACAGATGTGTCTAGATGGTTCAGATTATCTCAGTTTAAAACACTATGCACATTTAATTTAAGAAACTGAAAATTCAGCTTCATAAATAACAGGGGGGTTTTTTTACTATTTTTAGTGATTAATAACCTCGGTTACCTTTAAAGTCACGCCCCTGACGTCATTTTCTTTCAAAGCATGTCTAAAATTTATTAATATTCTAAGGCGCCAGACAGAATAGTACTGATGATTATACATTTAAGTCACAAAATATTACTATCACATTCTTTTAAACAAAAAAAATAATTTATAACTTTAGAGTGAAGTGAACGAAATATGAACATTTGATATTCTGCTCACAGTTTTAAGAATTTTTCGAACCACTCCCGCTCTATGCAAGGACTTTATTTTGTGCTGCTGGAATAAATATACTGAATTTTTGAGCATGAAGAAATTTATCATTAAAATAAATAAGTATCACAGACTTTAAAAATAGTACCAGTTCTGATCCAATTGTGTTAATAAGTAGAATACAACACTTTATACAAAATTTCGATATTTATTATAATATAATAAGATTACAAATGCTGTTACTTGTAACAATGGAAAAGCATTTTCCACTATCCTTTATTTATTCAAATAAAATATATCAAAATAGGTTTACAATAATGCATAACTGATATATAAATTTTTTACTTATTGTACTATCTTGGTAAAAATTTAAATAATGATTTTAACAATTTTTATTTTTGTACAATACCTGTTATTTATTGTAGCCATAATTACTAAAACTACTCTGAATTAATTATGCAATTCAAGATAACACGACCATGCATTTTTGGAAGTTACAAAATAATATAATAAGTGAATTAAGAGAAATGACTTTGATTTATTTAATTATCCTTCCAAGAGGTTGGATAAAATTAGAATTTTAAGAAGTTCCTCAAAGACCAAATTTTAAGCGTCTAAATTTGAATGCCAATGTCCATTCAATACAAGTTGAACACGAGCAAGGAAATTGCGAAATAATTACTCTCTGTTCATTGAACGCCTTTTTCTTATTTATTTTATAAATTATGTACTTAGTATTATGTATAAATTCAACTATGCATACTTATTTATAAGTATTTATCGACATAACGATTACAGATAATTTATATAATCAATATGTAGGACAAATAATCGTAAAATAAAAAATTCATTGAATAAAATGTAATCAATTTTTCTATAAAAATTATTATGGAATATTTAGAATTACATGCTCCTAATTTCAATAACAACAACAATTTATTTAAACGTACTATATGGTTTTATAACAACAATGAAGTAAAGAGTCATTGAATTATTCCTAGAAAGCTCTATTTTAAAGCAATAAACCAAATCTATTTAAATTATCAAAAGAAAATTCACATCAAAATAAATATTTTATAAATAGAAAGAAAGTCAAAATTGACCTAGAATAATTTCCAAATAAATTAGATAAAATAAGTGGATTAATTCAAACCAATTCACTGACGACTATTTCCTCTTATGGGTCCGCTCAAAGATAAATTAAAACTTGAAATTATGGATGAATTAAGCTAAATTAAGTAGACTGTTTTGATGACAATCTCATTATAAATATTTGATTCATCGTATTAAATCGTGCATTTATTGTATCGTAATTTATCGTATTAGTATATTTTTATCTTTTTCCACCATGAAAAGGTTTATAGCCTTAAATACTATGTGTAAGTTATATTTGCGAAATATGATATACATTACAAAAACACTTAGTAGGGCAAGTCGTTAAAACTAATTCTATAAAATTTGGCACGTAGTTACTTCTTGAATAATAAATGCTCATTGATATAAGTTTTTTTTTAAATTTTACATATATATATTTAAAAGTTTTCAAAATTTTAATATATTTCAGGAATAATTAGTTACTTATAAAACTAAGGAGCACTTATTTAAATTTTCAAAAAAAAATATTATGAAGAGATGAAAGAAAAAGGTCATGCATGCCCCTTGCACTACTTATGCTTACATGTACTATAGTTGCTTCCATCAACTGTAATCATATTGAACTGAACCAGAGTACTTTCACAATTCATAAATGTCTATTTTCATCTTTATATCCAAAGGACTTTATTTTATTTCATTTCACATTTTTTTTCTGTATCAAAATAACTTCCATTCAAATATTAAATGTACATAAAATTATGCATAGAACACAATCATTCTTATTTTATTTATTTAGCTATAAATAACGAAAGATGCAAACAGGAGATATATATATTTGAGTACATAAATTATCTCTTCATATTATGCAATAATTAATTATTAAACAGAAATATAATCAGGAAAACAAGCAACATATAATTAATTTGTGGGGAAATCTTGTCTTCGAACTAAAATTAATAATACCATGAAATGAATAATTGAGAATTTTTCCTAATAAACATTTTTTTTCGGTTTTATCTTTGTTCTACGCACATATACACACCACTATGCTAGAAAATAGGAGCTGCAAAGAAAAGAAAATTTCATCTACGTGAAAAATGTTATTCAGTGAAAAAACGTAAAGATTATGGTAATCCTACACGTAAGAAAAAAATTATTTTTCCGAACTTTCAAACTAAACCTGTACTTTCCTCAGAATGTGCGGAATTAATTTAGCTGGACGGAACGTTATTTACTCGCTCTCTATATTTTCTTATAATGGAAATGTTTTTGATGGCGTAGCTTGAAATGAAACGTACAATAGTGAGAGGGCAACAAACCAATATTCAGTGCTAACAAATTTATCAAAAAAAAAAAAAAAAACTGTTTAAAAAAGACTCCCTAATTAGCCCTCAGGTTTGTAAGTTCTTTTTAAATATTACGTTTCAACATATGATTTATTATAATAACTATTTAGAATTATTAAAATAATTAATTAACAAATTTACTTCCAGATGGCGCCATGAGTATGGAATCAAAATTTTTTTACTCCAATTAATTAACTGATAATAAAAGATATTGAAAAAATGTATTGTTACAAAATATGCTTAAATACTGAAAATTTAAGAGGTCGGCTGTATAGTGAAAAAATAATTACCAAATTCATTCGTTACAAACAAGAAGAATGCCGAGTTGTAATTCCTATCTATTGATAATTAAGAGCGATCTGCACTGCATCTTGTTTTATTAAATTGCCCAACCTCAAAATTAATCCTTTGCATTGAGCAATCTTTTTCATTAGCTTTCGTAATCTTTTAATTGAACTGAATTCTCTAATTCTTTCATTTTATACTTTAGAAATATTCTGCCATTACTTAAACTCCAAATTTCATAAATGAATATAAGCTAGCTTTATAGACTTCACATATATGTATAGCGTTCACTCATCAGTCATTTGATATCTGCTACAACAAAATTATCATAATTCAACTAATATCTGCTACAACCTCTCTCTGACTTTGCTTCAATCCGCATTAGCCAAGTGGTATTATTTCGGCTTCAGTGTCTTGGAACTTGATTAAAAAAATAATAGTTTAGTTTGAAAACTGTTCTTCAGAACCAACAAGCTTTTTTGGTTAAAGTATGTTTAGTTATCAAATGAATTGCTATTGCACTTTGAAATATGTTTAAGTTTATTAGAAATATGGTTGAAAAAAACAAGCGGTTAAACTTCTTAAGAATTCAAATAATTTATAAATAACTTGCAGTAAGTCATTAAATTGCATTTAAATGAAAAATTACGCTTAAGATAATTGTTTATATGAAAAATGAATTTACATGTTTTTACGTAACAAACATGACTGACTGACATGACTTTCCAAGAATGCTGACTAAATGACCGGACCACTGTGAGCTAACATAATGCCATTGGGAGCCACAACGGAACACATCCTGCCAAGGACAATGTGATCTTTTACTGTACAATAACATTATTATACAGCTTGGAGAATCAAAACTTATCGCCCTCCTGTTTTTGTATCCTTCTGCGAAGGTATTTTCAATCACTCGGAATATAAATTAAAAGACTGGCTAAATAGATTAAATATAGATTAAAAGACATTCACCAAATATTAATATCAATAAAAATTATCTTTTGCTTAAACGAACATAAATAATTTTGTTCAGATAATCTTGAAATTATTTTCCAATTCACTGCATAATGTTTTAAAATTTTAATTTCTAATGTACTTAATAATTTCAGTAATCCAATTCTACTGAATAAATTCAATATAAGCTCATTTATATATTAAAACTCAAATGAAATACAATTTAATACCATAAAACCAGGAAATTTAATCAGTTTACGAGGTGTTAGTCATGTGGAATCGTAATTAATGCCTAATAAAATATCTTTAGTGCATTAAAATATTTCCACAGGAATATTATAAATATTTCTATCAGAATTATTAGAAATGTCAGAATAGCTTTCGAAAGGAATATTTAAGCACTTAATTAATTACATGTTTCATTAATTGTTTGCATTCTGTCAATTAAAATAAAATTCATCGCTAAACACAGATAATTAAGAATAATTGTAATTCGAATCATCCTTATTCTCAATTGCTTTTAATACTTCCGAATTTAACAATATGTGATTATAATGCTAATTGATATGAAGAGCAAAATTTATTTGTTTGAGATGAACATTTCTCAGGAAATGTTTGATATTATTGATATTCTTCAGAAGATGCGGAAAATTTATACTCATAGTTGTTGAAATTATATTTTGCTAATTCAGGTGCTTGTAGAATGTACTTTAATGCTCAAATTATAAGATATTTCAATAACAAGTATTTCAGATAATGTTTTCACCGTTTATTAAATGAAAACAAATAAAAAATTATAAAGGTCAGAAGATATTTTATAATGATAAAGCTGATTTTTTAAGAAGACTGATGATCAAAAATCGCATAGAGTGAGTTCAACTTAACAAAGATTACAAATTGTTGTGGAATAACTGTAGAATTGAAATAAATGTCAACTATTTTCAATTATGGAGATAGTGACATTATTTTGCATTATCTTTTTCTTCTGAATGCATCGTTGTTTTCGAAGTTGTGGGGTCACAAAACTATTTAAAATGACGGTGGGCAAATTTAGACACTTTCGTGAATTATTCATTTAAGTTTAAGATATTTTTTATGTATATGCATTAAAATATAAATATGTCAAATTACTTACAAAAAATTAAAAATTATACATTTTTACAAAATATATTATAATAAATTATATATAAAAATTTCAAAATATTCTAGGCGATTAATTTTGTTAATTTTTTTTCGTTATTATCTAGTATAAAAATATTTGGAACAAAATTATGTATGATTTTCTAATTCTAATTAAGAGCTAATTTTTATAAATATTTTTATACACACTTACAAAATTTTAATAAGAATTTTATTTTTTTAGAACTAAAATTGGCTCTTAAATACCTAAAAAACCTCGAAATATAAAACGCATACCCTATTTAATTATAATGTAAAACGGAAATTTTTATTATCATTTCAATTTAATTTCTTCAAAAATGAAGACACCTGGAACATTTCAAAGATATTTAAATTTAATTGCAATATTATTTTGAGAAAAGCATTTACAATATTAATTTTTTTTATCTAGGCCCTACAAGTGTTCATTCCATTGAAAAATACATATTACGACTCTATATTAATTGAATATAAACATATATTTAGATGATGAAATGATAAAAATAAAAGTTCTTGATTTCGTCCATTTTTGCTTATTTCAAAGTCCACTGTCCCCTTAAAATGCCATAATACCTTTTGCAATGGTATCATTCCTTTCCTTCTGACCTCCAAGCGGCGGCGCTACAATCTCTGATTAGTTGGGGTAATCTGTGAATAATAAAGTGTAGGCGGCTAGGAGAGCACCTGAGATAACGAAACAACCGAACATCGATTGGGCGTAGGCAATCAGTTAAAAATGATTAATATATTTTAATTAGAGAAGAGAACACCGGCTTGCAGTGTCTTTAAAATCTTGTGATTCATTTTTGTTCTTAGACGCCGAGGTCTACAAAGTATATATTATGTTTCTATGTCACCAGAGTTCCTTTCCCGTTGTACACGATCGTTTACTTGAAGCACCGATTTCGTAATCACTAGACAATGAATTCTACACCATCGTTTTATAATGGATATTTTGCATCTAGAAGAAAGAAACGTCTTCAAAAAACAAAATGCAATGATTTTTTTTTACAAATTTTTTACGCCTTCTTTTTTCTCTAGAAACATTTTAATCCTTTTTATATTATTTGCATGTTTGTGAATTCAATAATTCAAGCGGAGTTCATTTTGTATGTATGAAATTTTGTATTGTTTTTATTTGTAAATTTATTAATCTACAGAGGAATTTATCATATTTTTTTTTATTAATTTTATTTAATATATGATGATTGACGTGTCTGGTACATAGATTGTTACAAAATAGTTTAGATTTTTTCCAAAATATGTTCAAAACAATTTTAATCCCAAAATACTGTGTCTTAAAATAGCAATATTATGATTTATTTTAAAATCGCCTTACTAACTATGAAAATAAGAAGTATTTTATTAAAACTGCATAAATAAAAATATATTATTTCAGTCACTAAATACCCTTAAGAGTGCATTATTGATTCGTTTAAAGTAACTGTATAAAAACTTATCATTCTAATCCACCAAATATTATTAGCATCGGGACAAATTAAAACTACTAAACCGTTCAATTCATGAAGTCTTAATTATGAGGGCAAAGCTAACTGCCTTTACGACATAATAAAATGGATTAACTATTCTTGTGTTAAGGGAAATAGACCAAATAAACACCCCCCTAGCATCAAAACATCAGCTCACGGTCTCCCTAGGGTAAAAATTATTAGGTTGATTGTAATGCAGTAAGATCATTTGTCATTGTCTTCTGCAATATCGAGAAATTACACTTTAAATAATGTACATTTTGATAACATCTTAGACTTCTCGTACTCTCTCCTAAAATAAACTAAGCATCAAAATTATTATGATCATTCATCAGTAATTTCCGTATCGAAAATTAAAAAAAAAAAAAAAAAAAAAAAAAAACAATTTGAATAACAGTTCCATCATATAGTTTTAACATTGACTGGAGTGCATAAAAACTTCTGTTCGAGAAAATAACATTATATATTTTATAATAAGATAGATGGCTTTATGGAGTTTATGTAAGATTACCATTTCATGCGCTTTTATAATAGTATGCAATCAACGCATCACTTTTCATTTGAAAACATAATTATGTTCAATTACATATTAATCATGTTTATTAAATATTTTAGATAAATTAAAATTAAAGAAATTCACACTTCTGTAATCAAAACTAAGAAGATTATATGGCCTTTAATTTTATTATTGCTGAATCAAGTTAAACACCCGAAGAAGTGTTGAAAGATGTTTAGTAGATTTTTCATTGAAATAAGGCGAATAACTTCTGAAAGATTTATATTTAAATCTATATACCAGAAATTTCATTTGACAGTAATTGCGAAAAGTTCGGAACTTCTTTCGTTTAAAATGTGAGTGCATCCAGAATATGACAATCAGACACAGAAAACTGCATAAAAATTAATAATTAGCGATCTTTTCAGTGCCATCGAGCTGAGTAATATTGTAAATTAATTAAAAAATAAAATAAAATAAATATATTACTTACCGAAAGACATATTAAGTTAATAAATGATATCATTATTCCTTTAACAGGAATGCAATCTCTTCTGAACTTCCAATAACTGCAAATATCCGTCTGATCATTTATTAAATCTGTCTAACTTAGCTACGCAAACAACAATTACGAATAAATAATTAAAATTTTCAGAAACTTCTACGAAGCAAACATCTCAGTTCGAGGATTCCACAGAATCATTACCGTTTGGGCAAAAGGAATCTTAATCAATCTTCAACTCCAGAAATATAGACGTTCACTTATCACCTCGTCAGTGTTCTAAACACCGATCCCTGCAAGACCTCGGAACAAAAGTTCTCGCAACCTTCCATTAATTAATCCAAGAGAATAATTATTTAGTTTCTACGTTTCAAATTAAGGCTATAAATCAGATGGGATTCTTGAAATGCCCGAGGTGACGTGTATTGATTTTCCGTTTTGTGACAGAGAATTTAATGAATTCTTGTCTCTCTTCTCTGTACCAAGCGAGAGTTTAATTTGGACCGCTTCATTTGCGTGAGAAGATTTCCTGAATGTTTTCGGTTTGTCGTCTGTCCCTCTGGCCGTGAATCATGTGTTTATCAACGATCTTACTTCCTGTTTATTGTTTGTTTTAAAAGCAGATGGAAGTTTCGATTGAAGTGGGAGTGTTTAGTAGAGCTTGAATGGCAGCGTGGTAGAAGTTTGAAAAGTACTTCTTTCAAATCAAATGCCACATTAAAACAAATAAATATATTTTCCCATTTCCCACTTCTCAATTAAATACTCGTGGACCAAAATGTTCTTCTCATTTATTTAAGCTATTTAACTTTTATCTGCAGCATTAAAAGCAATTTTTCATTTAGAATATTTCAGATGCTTTTGCGTAACGTACTATAAAATTAAACACGTTGTTACGGTGATTTTAATGTACTGCCTTATATTTATTTTTAAAACAAGAGTATAAACGCCATGGTTTTCTCTTTACTTTAATTCGAAATCAAAGAAATTGTTTTACAAAAATGACTTTTCTTTCTTCGTTACAATACTTTTAATATTATAAGTATAGCAATAAGCAATCTTTAACAATGGAAAGTACTTGGGAGAAAAATATTTTCAATTTAAATCATAACTGGGTTATATCTCCAAATAAAATTTCAATTCAATAAAGGAGATTTGAAATAAATATGCTGGCCCGATAAAAGTTGGTGTAAGCTTTTTCTACAAGTATTGCAATAAAAGTATATGGTGTGTTCCGAGAAATCATTTGCCGATTATTAGAATAGATCAGGCAAATAGAGAAAATTAAGTTTCGGTTCGGAAACACAATGGCTATCTTTTACTAGAGATTGTTTGAGAAGTTAGAGAAAGATAAGGATACACAAAATAAAGCATAAAATACAAATTGAACGACTTTCAAATCTATAATATCATTATAACTTAAATGCATATAAAAAATTAACAATGCAAATGACATATACGATAACGATAAGAAGGCTGCATTATAAAAAATATATGTATTAAAAAACTTTTAGGGTATACATATGCAGTCATTTTTTAATTTCTTGTATACGAAATATAGAGAAAATATAATAGTCGTCAAAATTGAAATTAGATATTTGGAAAAATCTCCTCGTTTTAGACCTTTCTAAGTTAGAAAAACTCAATTTTGGAAATTGTCCTTATGTTTGCCTGTGGCAAATATAAGTCAAACCCGCTTTAAGCGAGATGGTTTAAATTTGGTATATGTGTTTTACACTGAATGTACATAATTTTGAGAAATTTTGAATAAAATCTGTTAAGCGGAAGATCATGTGGTCAACAGATACTATATATGTTCACATGATAATTATAAAACGAAGAGAGCTAGATGAATAAAATTTGAAACGCAGATTTAAGATTTATTATGTAGAAGCCTATCAGATTTTCAGTCAAATCCAACTGTCTGTCGGTCTACAATTTTAGAAACATGTAAATTCATAAACGTAATGACTTAAGTTTGTCAAATTTGGTATGGGACTTTGTGACTACAGTTGTAATTCTACGTAAAATTCTTGGTTTAATTGGTGGTGAAAAACATGTTTAAAACACACTTTCGATTTTTGTATACTATTAACGCATGTCTGGATTAATCGCCAAATAACTCGCCAAGGATGGCATGATATATTCTGTAAAATTACTAAACTTACACCGACAGTTAATATTTCGTAACTAGTGTACATCAGTGCCATGCAAGATGTCCGCTGCCATGGCAAGTTTATTCGAAAATATATAAGAAAGTTTTGATGAGACCATTTCTACTGATTTAGATATGCTAATTAAAGCATTTTACCCCAATTTAAAGTCATGATGAATATTTCCATTTATATAACTGTCGCGTTTTGAATTAACATGTTTCAACTGATACCAAACAAAAATGAATGGTTGAGTGATAAAGAAGATATTTGAAGCAACAAGTTTCTCCCCAAAGTTCGGTATCATACAAGTGAGAGGACGTTTCGCCCTGTACAGGAGATTAGTATAAGAAGTCCGTGTACATGTTACATATTTTGTTTCATCAAGTTTCGTACTCGGGATTCTTCTGTCTCTACGCCAAACATACCAACTTACCAGCTGGCCACATTCGTTCAATAGATGATTAAATGTGTGAGTCGAAAGTCAGTTGTAAAAACATGTGTGAAAACTAGTTTGAGGAAATTTTACGACAACACTTCAGATATTTATTTGTAAAACGAATTCAATCAGCATTTTTTATTCATCTGATAGTCAGTCATAACTGTATCCCGGCAGCTGCAAGTGGCAGCTGAATAGTAAAAGCGCGCAATGATTTGTTTTATGAAGGCAAAATGCGCAGCTGGGCAGGAATTTATCGTCAGATGCAGGAAATACATGATGAAAATGTAATGTGGCGTTAACTAATCTCGAAATATTGCAATATATTTGAAAATGGATGGATGAAAAATTCTGAGATCACAGCTTTCATGAATTATTTAGATTATCTTTATTGAAAGCATTGAAAATCTAATACCATTCCTACATAAATGTTCAAATAATAATTGTAGTTATGTCCAATAGTAGATTTTTCCAAATTTTAGATTAGATTGGTTTTAGATTTTACTAGATTTAGGATGCAAAAAAGAAATCACGGTTAAATTTCGATTCTATTTTGTATTCTTAAGCAATATAATTAACTTTGTTACTGACCCTTGTGCTTCATAATAAGGAGGAAAATAGAAAATAGATGAAAGCACTTTAAATTATCCATGCTTTCTCGCCACAAAAAAATAAATGGCTTTGAATTCGTAAAATAAATGCAATCCAATGCTGTACAAATTTATTTACTGCTTAATTAAACTAGATTTCCTTAACAAATTTATTATTTCCATAATATAGCCTATAAAATTCTGGAATCATTTTTTGCCTGCCAAGAGATTTTAGTCTTTAATATTTGTTCAATTTAAAGTTGAATCAATTACAGATTCAAAGATCAAAAACTACAAAAGTTAGTTTATACTCATATTATTATACATGAAATGGCTGTAAATCCATAACGACACTCATCAGAAGCAAAGAATAAAGTCAGTAGAAAAACTACATCAGAATGCAGTGAAATAATAAACACAAATTATTTTTATTTCGGTTAAAGACTAAGATAAGATTTTTTTTAATATTTTCTTTTAAAAAATGCCCAGATTTCATTTGTTAACAGAAAATGCAATTTTTTATAGCGTCTATAAGTTCTAATTGTGTTTCATATAACTTTCAGTTCTTAAGAATTATTGAATTTTCTCAAATAACACATATGAAAATTATTTCAAATACATATTAAAAATTTGACAAACCTCCATTGATAAGCGAATTGAAAATCTTTACATTTCGCAATAAATGCATATGTTTTGCAATAAATAAGGCTTTGATAGTTTCAAGATGTTAAATTTTTCATTTTACCAACGAAAGACCATATATTGATGTAAAAAAATCTGTTTATAGGAAAAATATTTATGCTTAGAGTTAAAATAAATATTGTACAAATAAATCATTTTCAAATAACAGTTTACATATTTTGGAGCAGTTGGTAAAATCATGTATCGACTAATTTTTATCATAAAAATATTTTCTTTAAACTGAGAATACAAACCAAATATGCATTTTTTTTAAATGCAATTGTAACAAAATAATTATAAAAAATCGTCAGTACATAAATTTTATGGCAAAATTATATTTAAGCGAGCATGTTGAAAGATTTATAGTATCCACAGAAGATATCAAAGGTTCTGTGGAAACCCAAGATACATTGTGATATTTATTATTTTTAAAAGATTGATAAAAGCTATGAAACTGTCATGATATAAATAAATAAAATGAAGGAATCATTTCATCATTCTGTAAAATATGTGAGATATCGTTTAAGATTTTTTAAAAATTCAAGTCAGACACATTAAAGAAGAATATCAATAAATTTGAGCCTTGAAATACGTTTTTCTTTTTTGCTATTACTTTCGAAATGTCTGAGGAATTACGAACTAAAAACAATCCTTGTTGCATTTGCATATTATTTTAATATATATATCATTAATATGAATATGTAGTAAATGCCTGAAATAAATCATAAATACCTATCATAATATATATTTATAATATGATAATATATATTCATATATATTTATCATAAAACATATAAATCATATCAGATATCTGTAAACTACAGGCTCCGTCGAGGTTGTGTGTGACGTAATTGCTCATCATCATTGCGCGACACTCATCATCCGGGTATGCTTCTAGAAAAGCTATTCTCTCTCTTTTCTCTTTGAAATGCTTTCGCGCACTGCCTCGGTGTAGCTCGCAGTAAAATCAACTGTTTAATTAATTTAGTTAAATTGTAAGTGAAATTATTTTTCTAAAACTTTGGAATAAATGGAGTCACTACAAATACACGCAACCCTAATTACGACAAATAGAGTAATCTGTATCTTAAAGATATCAAATTTCTATAGACTACGTGCGTGAATATGTGTTTTTATAGCTAATAGTAAATGCGTAGACGTATGATTATTTAAACACGCATAAAGGTTATATACATATTCAGTAACATACATTTGAGTATGGGGAACCTTTATAATATGCATTTTTAAAACTAAAGTATGAAAACAAATTTTTCAAAAAAATATTGAATTGTTTTCATTCAAACTAGATGTCGCAGTGATAAAGTTTTGTTAAGGTAATATCTAGAATCTAATGCTCATATTTCAATATTACTTTGCAAACAGCGAATCTAGAAGATTTATTGAAAGAAGTACCGGAATGCCAGTTGCCTCACATAATATGCTTATATTTGCGTTAATTGACTTCATTAGTACTTCCTAAATAGAACCTGAACATAAAGTCTAGTAAAATCATAAAATCTATAAAGTAATTTTTTTTATCATATTTATTAAAATAACATTGTTTGTGAAATCTTATATATCGGTAAAAAAAAGGTTCATATATTTTCCTTCGCATTTAGTAATATATTAAATTCAACTGGATATCATATCATATTTAAATGATGCAATTTAAAATGCGAGTAGAATTATTGTGATTTTGATCACATGCAAATTTATTCCGATGAATGGCTTTGAATTAAATATTTCACTCTGCTTAGTACACCAATATCATGGCATATAACAAAATGCAATTTCGAAATACTCTAATCTTTTTTCAATTAATCATATTTTAAAATAATTCATCGCTATATCCTGATATTGTATTATCTAAAATCGAATCCACGTGTATTGCCCACCCTTCCACATGAAAACCGAATATGTTAACTTCCCATTCATAAATTACAAATAAATAAACTCATTGGTTTTCAAACTAAAGTGGACTACACCACAATATTCCATATTTATGATAAATTTAATCGACCCAAAACTGAAATGACAAAGCATGATTTATGAATCATTAATCTCATCATTTCCCACATGACAGAAGATAGCACCATTGTATTGTTTAATGACTTTATGGATTGCAAAACTTTAGATACATTAGAGGAATAGAAAAATCCTACACGCGAATTTATATTTGCAATATCATGTGAATTCCAAGAAAAAATCATTCCAAAGAGCACTCTCTAGAAAGTTCCCCCAGACTCTATTACTTGTTTAATATAAACTGATTCAAGATTTTCGACTAGTAAAGAAGCAGAGAGATCGTTTATAAACACGGCCATTTCTGATACACAGCGATCTTTCGAAACACTCGATAGGATTGAGAGACAACAAACCGAAACTTTACCGGAAAACTTGTCACGCAAATGAAGCGATTCAGATTAAACATCCGCTTTCCAGAGAGAGAGAGAGAGAGAGAGAGAGAAACATAGACATTCATTAAATTCTGTCACTTAAACGAAAAATCAATACATGCCACCTTAGGAGCTTGAAGAATTTCATCTGATTTATAGGCTCGATTTCAAAGGTAGAAACTAAATAATTATCTTCTTGGATTAATTAATGGTAAACTTGCAGAAACTTTTGTTTGGGGTGTTTGTAACACTGAAAGAGGTGATAAGTGAAGATCTTTGTTTCGAGGGGTACAAGATTAATTGAGATTCGAAAACAGTAATGGCTCTCGAGAAAGATCTAACTGAAAATATTTGTCCTCTAATCGACATTTCTAAAAATTTCAACTATTTATCAGTAATTGGTTCTTGTGAAATTTCTCAAGGTATTTTAATAAGTGGTCTTGCAGAAAGTTTGTAGCTATTGGAGAAATGTATGAAAATTGAATTTCGTTACGTTAATAAAGGAGGCTATTAATAACTTTATACGCTATTGTACGCATAAATTAGTTTATTTCTGTATCATCTTTTATTTAGGAATTTCCATTATCATTTTGGATTTTAAATTTCATAAAACATAATACTGCGGAATAACTGGAATATATATATATATATATATATATATATATATTATTATATATATATATATATAATATTATAAACATTTTTTTTTTCCAGAAACTGAAATAAGGTGCTTAACAAAACAATTAAACCATGACAATTAGAGTACCTTGAGAAGTCATACCAAACCAGAGAAAATAGTCAGTTACTATGCGAAAACTAGTATAGAGTATGCGAAAACTAATGTTTTCGCATACGTTTTAATAAAGTAGCTATGCTTCCTTCTAATCCGCATGAAACTGTGGTCCTTTGAAAAAGCTATGAAGGCTCGCTAATTCTCAAATTTCCATTTTCAAAGTTCCATTCATGAAAGTATATTGCTTCATAATATAATGATAAAAAAAAACCAATTATACATATTTTACGAGTTTTTTTCAATCGATTGCAACTCAAATTTGAGAGTTCTACAATTTTAATAAAAAATCTCAAATAAAATTTTCTTTATCTAAACAGTTGTTTTCTTGAATTTTGTCTTTTATATGTGTATGAATATACAAAGCGATATAGATAATCATTTCATTGACGAACTTTCTAAAAGTTGACAAGCATCTATCTGCACTTTAAATATGTAAACTTTAGTACTGATTAAAAAAAAATCTACTGTGCATTTTGAAGTTATTGTGTTCATCTGCATTCGTCCAATTCCTTTGAATGGATTTTATTCAAAATTTGTGAGATATCTGTACATTTCCTTCGACGACCATATACCAATGGATATACCAAATACTATATGCCAATAGATATACCGACCATATACCAAATTGCATCTGGCAGTATAAAAATGTTTATATATATATATAAATAGATAACACAATTTATAAAGATAATTTCTATTTTTTTCGGACACAGGAAATTTTAGATTCGTCAAAATCTCGTTGTATTTTTTTTATGTTTATAATATTTCTCTTAATATACTTCCCTTGCGAGAAAGTAAGAATAGATCACAATACATCGAGCACTTCATGAAAAAATAAAAATTTAGTATTCGTATAATAACATCCTACTTTCTAAGAAATAGACGAAGAATATATAACAGCAAAAATAACTAATACTTTAATAAAATTCTTTCTATTCATATTAACGTATCATTTCTTTAGGA
The DNA here is from genome assembly GCF_947563725.1 of Argiope bruennichi. NCBI lineage: Eukaryota > Metazoa > Arthropoda > Arachnida > Araneae > Araneidae > Argiope > Argiope bruennichi. Next base: position 110,549,373 of record NC_079151.1, on the reverse strand, counting down.
ATCTTCTTTTTTACAAGGTCTTATAAAAGAAACTGAAACGACAGCCTCCAGTCAACCGGTAACTGGAATAATAATGGGCATAATAACTTTCCTACTTTTCGACTGACTATCTTCGCAATAAAAAGATGAAATTTATCAGGGCATAAATTCATGGAGCTGAAAGCACATTTGCTCCGACTCCCACGACTGTTAAACCCATTTCGAGAACTGCCTATACCCTTCTTTATTCAACATCGGCGTGGATAAATTTTGGCAACATCTGAAATTCTCGGCTAAGTAATTGCGTAAGTTTCAAGATAGGTAGGTTTACTTATTTTAAATTCTGGCAGGTCTTATATACTCTACATAAACTTAATATTTAATGGAAGAGTTTGTAGAAATGAATGGCACGACGGTGGCGCTGAGATGATAATTTGATTTTTTCGCATGCCTACCTCGTTTTAAAAGCCAACTCTCTTAAGAAGTACTTTAAATATCTCTCCTGGAAAATATTTAAGTTATATTTTAGTATTATGTTTATATCTCTAATTACCAAAGAATACAAACTTGCAGATATAGATACAATTCTATTTATAAATTAAATGTTAATGTACTCTTACTGGAGATAAATATACCTTTTATCATTTTAATTTAAAGCTCATAAGTTGTATAAACTGAATTTTAAGTTGTTTCTAGTCAGCTTTTTATGGCTAATGTAAGTTTTTCTGTAAAGTTATGCATTGCTTTTAATGTCATTGTTTCCAAGAAAGAATTCTTTATAAAATTGGAGTCATGCCAAGTGTAATAATTTCATAATTGGTTGCAATCAAAATTAAATAGGCTTCTTCATTTTTTATTCTTTATCTTTTACTTGATATAAATAATAAGTATATATACTTATACATCACCTTTCCAATTCACGAAAAAAAAATGCCTATACTTCTCAGTTTTTAACTCTGTACTTTAACAAGCATGCAAATATGATAACTCAAAACTGCCTTAACATGAATACATGGCGATACTATTGTATATGATTTTATTATTACAATTGCCACTCTGTATGAGATTTCTGTTTCAGTCGGTAGGAAGGACGTCCAAACTATGCGCTCGGTGTTCTGGTGTATTTTGATTTCCCAGCATTCCTGTGATTAAATCAATAATGATTGCATGTAAAAAGGTTCTTTCGTAACTATTGTTCGCCAATGGCAGGCGTTTAATACTGCAAAATTATATTTAATACGCATGTAGTGAATTTACGAGAGGGTTTCGAGGAGTCCATTCGAAATGGTTTCATTTTATATGAATAATACATCCAAAAAAAAAGATGAAGCTCAGTTTTTAAACCTTTTTTGCTGAACATAATGAATTTGGTCCCGTATTTGTTACGTATTTAACCTTTAGATGTTAAATTTGTGTTACAATATCTAAAGATAAACTAAATTATTTTATCTAGTTCTCTTAGTTTTGAAGTTGTTGTTCTTGATAACCGGACAGACTGATTTCTTTTAAATGATTTGCATTCAAAATTTGACAGAAATTTTCAAATTAGTTATAGCGATAATACATCAAATTTAATACATCTATTTCTAGGAGTTTTTGATTTATCAAATTCGTAAGCAGACAGATTATGTCAAAAAAGTAGTTTTCAGGCTTAGGGAGATCTGGAAAGTGGAAATTCGTTAAAATCTAGAGTTCGGAATTTTTGATGACTACAATAACTATATCTTAACTGCTTTTGTATACGAGAAAAAAAAGAATTAAAAAAAATTGTACACATAAAACATTGACTCTTTAAACATTCGCTCCTGAAGATAATAGTAGTCTTTCTTACTGAATTAAAAAAGACGTTTTTAACTAAAAACAAGTTTATTTATTGAAAGAAAAATAAACTTGACAAGTGAATTTATATCCACTTTTTAAAAGTCTGAAAATATTTTAGAGTGCGTTTGAGCTACAATGTTAAATTTAACTTCTAAAATGTTCGCATTTAAAATTCAATTTTTTCTAGTGTCGATTTTTGAACTTAAAAGTTTCAGCAAGAAGATATCATCGGCAAACTTTTACTTGAGAAACCTATAAAAAGTAGCATTGATTCCACCTAATCAATTTTCATTCTTGTTCTGACAGAATGACAAAATTTATCTAGGAATAAATTTTGTCTATGTTGCGAAAATAAACCTAGGAGATAAATCCTAACTTCTAATACATCTACTGTAAAAACTTTTCAATCCCTGCCTCCTCGTCGGAAGAAATGTATTAATTTATTCGAGCAGAATCAAATAACTTATATATAAACCTAAGAAAATAAACGATTCAAGCCAACAGTACAATCATGCAAGAACCTAAAACCTAGAAAAAAAATGAACTAATTCATAAAAGATATATATGTCGTCGTATATTAAATATAAAAATAATAATAAATGTTTCATTTTTGTAAAGTATAGTAAAAAGTGTTGACAAATTTGACAAAATTCAGAATCCAGAAGAAATGGTATCCCTGACATTTTCTCACATATGATCTAATAAATTTGCTATCACTTTTCCCTCTTCTCCACATAAAAATCACGGACTTTTCGAAGGCTTTAAAGAATGAATAAGAAAGAGAAAAAGACCAAGGATGCTTAAAATTTATGTCAAGAATTCCAGACATAATGCTCTTTTGCTTCATTTTATATTGAAAATAATGAAATTATTTTTTGGCCCTTTTGTTTAGAATAATAGAAATAAAAAATTGACTGAGTCTAAAAATTTTGTAATAAGTTACATACTAAGATTCCTCTTCTCCGTATTTAAATTGTTGTTTTCCTGAGTTGTCGCATTTATATGTATTGTAAGACACAAAGCAACAAATGGTCAACTTTCCAAAAGATTTGATTCAAAATCAATAATGTAGAAAATAAATATGTTTCCTAAATTTCATTTAACTAGATCTTTACATTTTAAATGTATTGCGATCACATACATATGAACTGCCAGACAGAGAGGGAGAGAGAGATTTTCTGTGTAAGTTATTGGTGTAAAAACCTAACAAAGATTTATAATCTTTCTGTAAACATCAAATACCAAATTTCATTCATCCAGCTCCATGAGCCTTTGATTCATCATGTATACATGCAAATATAATTCCAAAAATAGGATTCAAGCTTCATTAAAATCTCGGATTCGAATCTTCTCTTTACATTACTTACCGACGATGGCGATAATTTCTGTTAATACACGTATAACAGAGAGTAAAACCGCTTTTGTATCAAATACATTGAAGTACAGCTGGTAAACATAATGCATATTATATAGGGTGTTAGTTCATTGCAGTACTGCTGATATCCATAATTTATGATTTAGATTCATTCACAAGTCCGACATACAAACATAATGGACAATTGACTTACTACAAAAAAAAAAAAAAAAAACCTCTTTTTTATGATAGTGCACCGGGAATTTTAATTTTGGAAATGTAATGTCTAATTATTTATGCGTACGAATTATCTTTAGCATTACCACATGAACTTATGCAAGATCCATTCTGTGTGATTTGGTATAAATAGCTCGTACAATAAATTTTACAACTTAAGATCCGTTGACGTAAAAAATAAAAGAGATTCGAACCTGTATCACAGATGTTCTTAAATTCTTGTTGGACACGATCAAATTCTTGTTGAGTGACAACAGGACTTTGCATATGTGTATGTAGCATCAAGTTTTCAAAAATGTAAAGCGATTTTAATATCTTCATAAAGTCATATGATAGCAGCCTGACAAAAAGCGCAATACGCAAACAAGCGATTCCTGTCAGTTCAGAGCCGCCCAACTCATCAGAAATTCAGTTTTGTAAAGAGTATTCAATTCAGCTCGCTCATGCGCTAATGAGTGGAAGTGTTCATGCAATGCATTAATCGAAGACGTTCACTGTCATTTGCTTAATTTTTTTTTGTATTTGATAATCAATGCTTTTTCATTGTAAAATTTGCTTTTGGACTCAGGAAACATCTTTTGGGGGAAACGTATGTTGTCAGTCTCTGGAAAATTCTGGGAGGCGTGGATGAAGTGGATCACTGTCGATTATGTTATTAATAAGGAAACCGCACTATTTAAAAATTTCGTTGACAGTACTCTATTTGGAAATATTATAGTATGGTAATGTTTTAAGATTTTCTCCCATTTTAACATTTAAAATTCGTTCTTGAAACAGCAAATATATATATAATATATATATATATATATATATATATATAATATATATATATATATATATATATATAATATATATATATATATATATATATATATATATATATATATATATATATATATATATATATATATATATATATATATATATAAACTTTGAAAAACGTCTATATATATAAGTTCCTTTAATAAATATTGGAAAATATTGTTGAAAATATATTTAAAATGACATAAAGCACCATTAAAATTATAAGAAATGTTAAGTGGAAATATGTTTGATATTACAGTTTTTTTTAAACGTTTTCATTAATTAATTTGTTTTATAGTAATTAATGGTAAGTATTAAAATCAACTTTAATTCAAAATGTAATGATTATTTTGAGTGCCAATAGACCGAGATTTATCTGTTTAGAAATTGGTGGCTCTATGTACATTCACCCAAGTTTAGAATGATTAAATTGATAGGCAGTTATAAACATCATATTAGCATTGAAATACTAAATAATTTCCTGACCCTATAAGAAATTCACACATAGAAATGTTAAGACTTTTTATACCATTTTGAATCATGAGAAAGAACTGAGTCTTTACTTCACCAAAGGAAAAAAATCAAGTCCATCCTTTAAAAAAAAATTTTTTTTTACATCCATATCTCTCTTTATAAGGTTCTAAAAAAAGAACTGAAAGGCCTCGAAACGACAGTTTCCACTCAAGCGATAACCAGAATAATAATGGCCGTAATAACTTTCCCACTTTCGAGCGAAATATCATTCTACTAAAAAGGCAAAATTTATCAGGGCATAAATTCCTCGTCCTCATCGCATATTTCCACCACCCCTTATAGCGATAAATCCATTCCCTCGGATGTCTATAACATGCCTGTCTATGGTCTTCTTTATTCAACTATTGCTACGTATTAATTTTGTCTACGTCTAGGATTCACTGTTAAATAATTAGGTTAGTTGAAGGATATCCACATCTTCTCATTTAAATTCAGAGAACTCTCCTCGCTTGTACAGAGGCATAATGTTTAATGAAGGATTGAGATAAATTTATCCTATATATATATATATATATATATATATGTGTGTGTGTGTGTGTGTGTGTGTGTGTGTGTGTGTGTGTGTGTGTGTGTGTGTGTGTGTGTGTGTGTGTGTGTGTGTGCGTGTGTGTGTGTGAAAGAAACAATTACAGAGATTAAACATTAATTTCATGTTATTCTATGCGTACTATCCGTTGATGTACTATTAGATGTTGGCTCCGAAATTGTATACATGCCACATTTTGCACAAAATCTACAAGGTATGGGTTGTATATTTGCTTTTCTGTCATTGTTTCACGAAGTGTGTTTTAAGAGTAGACAATTTTAAATCTGAAATTTGAATACGAAAGGAGTATTTTTATTTTTGTCATGAAGTCTTTTGCATACACAAAACAGATAAATTGTTTTGCTATGAAATGCAGATAATATTATAAGATTTATTTTTCAAAGTCTCCGATAGTGAATTGACTTATGTTAATTGTTAAATTAATTTTTGCAAAAATGTTAAAGTATTTGTTTTTATTTATTTTGCTTACAAAAAAATTTGCAATTTCGCGTTCACAAGCACAATGTGTTCCCGTTTCTAGATTTTTCTTTTCTTTAACAAAGTATATAAAGAGGAAAAAAAATGCAAACATCAACAAAATCAAAATCGATATTTTGATGAATCTGTATTTTTCAGATCTCCGAGAAATCGAAAACACTGTTTCATAATTATGTGTCTGTATGTCAATTTTGATCACAATAATTCAAAACTTCTCCCAGCTGGACGAATAAATGTCTATGGTCTATGAAATAAATATGATCTTTACACCAAACATGTAGATTTCCATCAAATTTTGTAGGAAATTCATAAAAAGAAAATATGACTCTCCGGTTGTCTGAATGTAAATTTATATGATAACCACAGAACTAAGGGAGCTAGATACATAAAATTTAGTGCATAAATTTTATATTTAAAGTGAAGATTTGAATTAAATTTCGATTAAGAGATTGGAAGTCCATTAATCTAAACTTTCACAGGCATATAAACAATTTAACTCCAAAAGAAACTAATTTAATACGTATTGCAATTATACTTGTAGCTAAAATTTTGATTTCAGTCTTTCAGAAAGAAGACATTCAAAATCGACGCTCATTCTTTTTTTTTTTTTTTTTCGGAATTAACATTATCTTTGCGATTAATGATCAAAGATTGTAAGCTAATAATATCTTTCGTAACTATTGTTTGCCAATGTCATGCGGGTAATAATATTCAAATATATGTATTAGTTAGTAAGCGAGAAACCTCCAGGAAGGACACTCCCGTTGATTTGTAATAAAATGAGAGGATTGTTAGAAGTGTTGAATTACTAATGCTTCTGTAGTTGTTGCTTTCTTTTCTAATTGTTTATAATTGTACAAGCGTATATCATTTGAAATTAGTTAGAATATATCTAATAAAGGAAATAAACTACAGAATTCAACTAAGGATAAATCCGGTTTTGTAGGAAATTCATTTATAAAAATAATACAAAGGAAAATGTTTTCTTATTACAATAAGCAAATGCTAATGGGATTGGGTAATGTCGAAAATTTATAGCTCACTCTTTAAATAAAGGCATCATACCACTGACTTAGCATAAGATTGATGATTTCTAGCAAATCATTAATGCCATGACTATTTTAATTTTAATTTTAGATTCTCGCACATGGTTGTTTTTCGCTTTGTTGTATAAAAAAGAAACGCACTGTGGATGCCTTTTTGTCAATCGATTTGACACAAAAGCAGAGTTTTAGTAAAAAGAACGCATGTCAAATTTCATCAATTCAAATTCATTTTATTTTTGAGTTGCCGCTTCTTCGCTATACATTAACAGAGCTAAAATCATATTTAAGAAATATTTTAAAATTTGGAAACGCTTTAGATGCTACACCGATACATTAAATTCTAATTTTCATAGACGTTGCTATTTTTAGTTATTGCGTATGCGAACGCATACACAATACAGACGGCCAATCTCTTAAGGAATTTGATTCAAAGTTTGATATGTATCAACATTTCAGCTGGTTAATGCGTGTTCCAAATTTTATTTAGCTTCTTTACATTTTATAGTTCCGTATCGTGGTCACTTCTACTCGGACAGCAGGTCCTAAAGATTCATCGTGAATGAATTTCGTTTAAAATTTGTAAGAAATGTATACATTTTGATGTATAAATTATATACCAAACTCCATCGTATAGTAGTCACACAGATGAAATTTGAGGTTTTGAAAATTCACATTTGAGTTTGAATCTAATTGAAAATATCTTTCAATTATTTTACTCATAGCAGAATAAAGATATAATTATAACATTTTAAAAATATAGTAAATAATTACAGAAAAATATAACCTTGTAAATTGTTTTTTTCGGAATCGGAAAAGATTGAGACCTGTTGAGATTCGTCAGAATCTGGAGTTCAATCATTTTTGTCGATTACAATATTTTTTTTTGTATACTCCGTTTAATAATAATCGATATTATTATTAAAATTAACATTTAATAATAATAGATATTTTTGAATATCGTAAAAATAATCCTCGAAAAATTTTAAAAAATAAACAATGAGTTTAGTTGAGAAATCCTTAGGGATGTTAGAAAATAAAAATTAAAAAAACAACCGAAAACGTAGGAAAAAAACAAACACAATAAAACATTGCAACATTCAGTAAAGTCCTATATCAAGTAAAAATAAAATGCAATGTCCCTTTAACGATTCGCTTCCTTTTCAAAAAAAAAACGCCATAAAAAAGCAGGATGCTTTAAAGCATCATTAACAGTAATTAACTCAACCGGAAATGATAAGAAAATTAAACAGAAAAATTAAAGAAGAAGGGCTCTGAAGAGATTAAAGAAAAGGCGACATTTCCTGTATATGCGTTCAAACATGGGGAGAGATTAAATATATTTTTCTTTATTTTTTTTCCACCTACAAACTATTATTTCTCCTACAAACAGTTGCAGTTTAGATAAAGATGCGGCTCATTATTATTAGCTCAGTTAAGGCGCTTTCGTTATGTTGCTCTAGTAATGACAGCGAACGGATTAGTTGTAATCTGTTAACAACATGGTGATAATTTAAAAAGAAATTGCATGCCAAATTTAAAAATAGAAAACCTTGTAAGCGGATATAAAGATTAAAAGTTGAGATTTTGATGAATTTACATGTTTTATTGCGACAAAAGCATTTTACAAATCTACCTTTTAGTCAGTATGCAAGATGGATGAAATTTTGCATATGGGCTTTACAAAAATTTGTAGTTTCCTTGAAAACGTTTAATCAGAAATTCTTAGATGGAAAGACAATTAATTTATCTTGTGGATGCAAATACTATAACTCAAAACGCAGTCAGTTAGATGAAATTAGATAATGCATATAAAATGTATATCAGAATTAAAGAAATTCTCCGAAATTTGTGAATTCATGTGAATATGTGATGTAGCTGAGAAATATAATAATCTAAATTTATGAATTTTAATATATTATCTTTACATTAACATTATTGCTATGTGATGAATTTTGGATTGAGTCATCAATGGGTTATCTTGATATGCATTTTTCTGCCAATATATTAATGAAAGTGGCAATTCGAATGCATAACGGATATAAATAAACGTGCTATGTGGTTATGACGCTATGATTGCAAAATTATATAAAATACTATTCAGTCAAATGGAAAATATACGAATTGCAAATTCTTCTCTTCGCTCTACTGCAAAGGAAAACCCAAAATCCTCTTATCATTTAAATATAAGAGAAAATTAAATAGAAAACATCTTCAATGGTCATTATGGTATGTAAAAAATTACATATATCAGATAACTTTTCATGGTCCAATTATTGTTATTAAATCATGTAGCAAGATTAAATGTTTAGTGGATCACGAAAACATTTTGTATGTATATGTATTTTTTCGTAATATAAAAAATGTGATAAGGGTAAAAATATTTTCCAAGTCACATGGTAGAAGCAGAACAAAAAAGCGCAATACGCAAACAAACAACTTGTGTTAATCCGATCCTACCTATCTATTCAGTAACTTCTTTCTCCAATGGATGCTAGATAAGGTTTGTGTAGGCATTAATTTGAAGGAATTTCTTATTACACATAAATTTTTTATACATTTATTTTGGAGTTACTCACATTTATTATATTTAAAAAATAATGATTCATTTGATTGCTACTTGTTGGCCTATAAAATCACTTTCAGAGATAATTCGTGCATCTCATCTAAAAAAAAAATAATAATAAATAAAAAACTCAAAGCATCGAGTTGTAAGTTGCAATGCTCCGCAACTTAAGCACTTGGAGATCAAATCTCCATTTTAGTTTTCCTCAGGCTCTTCTTACAATATGACATATATTACAATATATATCTACGCTAATTCCAATTAATTTAAAATTTTCAATAATCAATATAAAATGTCTTTTTCATTATATATAAACTGTAAAAATAGTTAGTTTAGTATAAAAATATTTTATATCACTTTTAACACTTATTATATTGTTATATTTATATTCTAACACAAATTATTGTTAAAAAATTGAGATTTAAAATATCTTGGGGACTTAATATGAAGTTTGTTGATATTTTTTATTAATTTTTTTAAATAATATCAATTAACTTTTCATAATCACAGAGAATCAATAAAAATAGCAGGTATATTCCGGGACTTTTTCGCAACTCTCCAGAAACGATTTTAACCTAAGCATAAAATTTCGGACCTTGGGAAAGACCGCGAATACAGGAAAATACGATATATGATAGTTCTGAAATATATATCTTTGGTTGGAATCTAGCATTTTTATTAAATCGATATGTATTTTGCACATCATGACACCAAACGTTGACATGGAACTACAGTTACAGTTAATTACAAATAATGTACCAAATTTTATTCATTTAATTCATTGTGTTAATTAATTACATACAATGATATTAATTATTATATGATAACATATGATAATATGATAACAATGATATTATGATAACAATGATATTAATTATATCATTGAGTTAATTAATTATATTAATATTAATTCATTCATTCATCCGATCTCATGCAATCGTACAGGGTGAGAAATGGTCAAATATACAAAATATTTGTACCAAATCTTATCTATCTAGCGTTTTCAGTTTTGTAGTTATTGAACGCACTTGAATTCGAACATCTTGACAGATAAAATTTCTCTGAATGAATTTCATTCAAAATTCAATAGAAATCTATAAGTCTTAAATGCATAAATTTTATCCACTTTGATCAAAGCTTTTTTGAGATATCGCGTTCAAACTCAGACAAAATAACAGCAAATATTTAAAAAAAAAAAATAAGTCAATTCCTACTTTCACAAGAAGTGAACTCGCATTCTTCACCTTCAAGTGAAAATTACTGAAATCCTTGCAGTTTACCTATTAAGCTACTGCCTGTTAATTTCAATCTTCATTACAAACTGCTAAAACTCTATTTAAAATATTAAAAATTAATTAAATTTAATAATTAACGAATTAATATTTGAAAAAACTGTATTAACTGTAAACCACAAGTTTAAAAAATGTATTTGAACTTGTGTGGATGAATACAAAGTATTTTTTTTAACAATTGAAAATTTGAACAAGATATATAAATATATATAGGGAGAGTGTGAACTAACATTAATATGTTAAAAAAAAATGTATTTTTCGGACTGGTGGTAATCCATCTGGATCTCGAGTTCGTAATTTTTGACATTTAAAATACTTCCTCTGTACTTTGTACTTAAAAAAATAAAATTTCATTATATAATGAGTTTTATGGACAAGAAAGTGTCGAGGGTTTATGCATATTAAACATTTTTCTTCGCGGATTCTCTAAATACGTGTTTTACAAATCAGGCATTGCAAAGAATAAAATAAAAACGCTCGAATGATTTTCTGCAATTACTTATAAAAAATCACAAAAATGCAATGCATTAAAAACCTTGTTAATTGCAATTAATTCACCAGAGAATGATAAGATAATTAAAGCAGAAAAAATTCTGAACAGTGTTAAGGAAATAATGCGCTAATGCAACTAGTAAAAGATGGATAAATAATGGAGTGGGAGATTATTATCTCCACCCCCTCTTTTTGTTTTTTTTTCAATGTCCTGACTGTATAACACATCTATTGTTATCAGTCTTCATCAGTTAGATAAGGATGCTATTTTTTACTACATATTAATAGCTTCATATATTTTGTTTTTATATTACTGGAAACTAATATACGATTATTCAGCTTTTATAGCATCTTTTGGGAAACTGGTGGAAATGGTATTTCCAAAAATTTCTGGCTTACTCTCTAATATTGGTGTTATCCCATAAAATGCCTTGAGTGACGGAGAATAGGTATAAAATATTAATTTTTGGCATGGATTTATTATTTTTGCTGAATCTATTGCGTGATCCTTTGCTTGTTTTGGCGATTCATCCCAGGCATGCGGTTAATAGTAATCGAACGGCAAATTAGACGCGTTTCAATATCATTTTTCGAAACTAATTATGAAAAAATTGATATATTTCTAGTCACAAAAGCCTATGCCAAATCTGATATATTTAGTCATTGCGTTTCTTTCCTATCTCGTTCATATGTTTCTGAAAGTACAAACTGAAAAACGCTCAAGCCTTGGCTAGATTTGACTCAAAATTTGCTTGGTGTCTTCTTTAGAGATGCCACATCTATATACCGAATTTTATTCATCTAGATCGTTCCGCAGCAATTGTTTTAAGCAATATGCAAATAGCGAGACAGACACTTCCTCTGAACGAATTATGCTCAGAATTTGGAAGGAAATATACACATTTGGCATAAAGGCGGTATTAAAATAATTTGATTCAGAACTGAGCTAGTTTGTTGAATTTAAACTAAATTAAAAAAAAAATGATTAAATTTAATTTGAGATGTTTCTTTTTTCTATACGAAATTTGAAATGCCAGAATCTCGAATCTGGAATTTTAAAGGAAAAAAAAAGACATAAGGAAGAAATGCAGAATGAAATTTCAAAGTGCAGTAAAAGCGCATCGAGGGCAGGGATAGCCTAGTTGATAAGTGTTGGATTCGCATCTCTTGGGTTGTGAGTTCGAACCCCGCAGGCCGAAGACGCCCCGTGTATTTGAAGGCTGGTGCAAGTATAAATCTATCGTAATCACAAAGTCCTCCATGTCAAACAATACCTCTGGGGATATTGGTTCAGAGGTGATCGTTCTTTGATTCAGGTCTAAATTGCGATCTGTGGATGAGTGAATGAAATGCACGGATGAAGTCCGCCCCATAAAAAGGGTTGTGACTAGCGTGAGTAGCTAAGACGCTTTCTTGGCCCTACATGGCGCTACTGAAATAAGAGACGGTCACTCGGCAGTATTGAGAAATATATATATGCAAATAACATGATTGAAAAAAAAATCACTGATATGTTTTGAAAGTTTTTACTATAATGAAATAGATGATTTCATTCTATGATTTCTAAATGACTATAAAAATTAGAACTTTCTTAAAATTAAAATACAATTGATTATTTCGATCTAGATAGAGGAAAAAACCGTTACACAACATTTACCACATACTTTATTACTCCCACTCACCCTTTGGGCCGCGGTGGCCTGGTGGTAAGGTCTCGGCACGTGAGTCGTAAGGTTTCAGGTTCGAGACCCGATTCCACCGAAGAACCGCCGTGTAAGGGGGGCTGTTGCACGTTAAATCTGTCAAGGCCAAACATCCTCCCGCTGGTGTGGAGAGGGGGTGCCAGCTCAGGTGTCGTCCCCGTCATCTGACCGCGGTTCAAAATTACGAGGTTCGTCCCAAAATAGCCCTAGTGTTACTTAAAAGCGGGACGTTAATATAAATAACTAACCCACTCACCCTTTGAAGTTGTGTCAGACTTCTTGTCTAACAATCAATCTCTTCATCTGTTTTCGGTTCAAAATTATTGTCAATAAAAGTTTGATCTTCTTTAAACTTCAGAAAAGAATGAAAGTATTCAGCCAAATAATGTAGCTAATAATGAAGTTACAACTTTAAAAAAATGTTAGAAAAATCCATTTATTTTTAAGCAGATTATTCACACGATAATTATCCATAAATATTTTATTGCAGCGTAAAATATTTTATGATTTTCCGAAATTTCATACCAGACCGAGAATGCAAAATTTCCGTTACATTTTACAAAATTTCCGCCAAAAATCAGAATTACATTGGCGTTTAAAAAAAAAAAAATGCCAGAAACAATCGCTTGCGTAATCACGAAATAATATTGAGAAATATTTCACTTTTACTTATATGTTCAAGAATTGATATTAAAATGCTGTGGAATGATATATAAAATAAAACCAACATTGATTTTTGTCGTCATTAATTTTATATTGTAGCAATTGCATTGCTCTATCTTCTGTTTTGGATAATAGATGGCAATGCCTTATTAGGTACGCACCCCATGGTGCACTGCGATTGTAAATATAATGAGATGAGATGCTGTTCTGTTAAGGTGTGAGTACATGAATGCCTTGTCTTGTCTTCTTGTTTTGTGTGAAATATGATCATTAAAAGAAATGTTTCTCAAAACATAGATCATCTTGCTTCCACTACACGATCGTAATGATCTTTATCCCATCACAACATATTATAATTCAATAAATTCAATATTTTTCAATAAAAAAATAACATTACTTTCGTTAATTATGAAATTGTTCTACATTAATTATTTTGAAAATTAAATTTTAGCATATTGCTCAATATGAAATATCCATAAATTGAATAAATGCAAAAGAAGTCAGTCAGCATAACATGTCTGAAAATATATGAGAATCCGTTCAGTAATTATTAAGACAATACTTTTTAAACTATTAATCTATAATTTATATTCCCTCATACCTAATAAAAGGATACTAAAATCCAAAAATAAGTAAAAATCAAATCTCAAAAATATGAAGGATAAACTTATTTGAATTCTGCCCATATCTTCCATTTCATATTCGAGCCATAAAATTGATGACCGAACATACATTTCCTATTTCTTTAGGCAGTATATAGGAAGGAAAGCCTCTAGGCAATATCGATAGTGAGGATTTTGATTCCAGAATATATGACGGTGAAGGTATTTCCGTATATTAAAGAACGCCAGTGAAATATGTGAAGTTTAGTGCGGTTAAATGCGCAAGAAATGACATTTTTGAATCCACTGTATTTACTTTCGAAGCAAAACCTTCATTTATTTTTGTATGGTTCAGTACAAAATTAAAGAATATTTGAATATTTTTATTCAGATTTATGACCAAGTTTCAAGATCCATAAAGACTTGTTTGTTTGTTTGTTTCTTATGGCACTTGCCACTGACAAGCCCGCTGTTACGAAGATAGCGATTTAAGCATGTGGGAGAACGTCTCTTATTTTTTTTTATAGCAGCGCCAACTAGGGCCAAGAGTACGACTTTGCCACTCACGCATCATTCATTCGCTTACACAACCCCTTTTTACAGGAGGCCACATTCACACATCTCACAGATAGAGCAACAGAAGAACAACCATGCCCAAACCGGGACTCGAACCCGGGACGCCCAGATCACGGGGAAGACGCGCTACCCCTATGCCAGGACGCCGGCCCCTAAAGACTAATTAAATGGATAATTATTATAATTTTGAAATCTGTAAATGGACTACATTTCTCAAGGTACGAATTGTCGGAGCATATAAATTTAATTCAATTAGCATAACTACAATATATCAAATGCATTTATAAGATTAGTCTTCAGTCTCATAGAAGTGGCATTATTTAGCGATGGAATAAAGTGTAATTATAGTGAAGTGAATATGACGAATTTATTGAAACAGTTTACATCCCCTAGCGATGTAATACAAAAGTTATAAAAAAACATAAAAAAGGGAAAAAAATTAATGGGTTATCTATCTTAGTTATTATGTAAAATTGGTGGAGATACTTAAGGTAAAAATATGAACTTTCACCGACTCAAAAAAGGGTTCGTCCAAAAAGTGAAAAAAAAATGTATTTTTCATTTAGGATAAATTATAATATTGTTTGCTCCTTGCAAAATCATTATTTATATGCAGTGATTTATAAAACGATCTAGCAGATAGATATATTTAAGTAAATGAAATATCATTTCTAGGTTTCTAAGCAAATGTGTGATATCGCGACAATTTATTCTAAATCATTTTATGATGATTCAGCTCAAATTTTTAATAAATAGTTATTGCAACCATTAAATATAAATTAAATAGATGAAATATCTTATAAATTACATCCTATAAATATTTATGATCATAAATTTATTTTAAATCAATTGAATATTTTTTGCGTAAATTTTCTGCATAAATGAATTTTCCGAACATATGGTTGTATCTTAGACATTTTATGTAAACTAAAAGGCATTTTTCAGCATTTCATTTTAAAAAGAAAATCGGACTTTTTCTATTTTTATTATGGCCCTTCCATTTTATTAACGCCATACATAGGTGTTGCAGGTGGCCGATGGGCCCTTATAAATTACATTAGTTCTATTAAAATTACGTTAGTTCAATTATTAAGAAATTCAGTAAGGCAGTCAGTCCATTAACCCTACAATGCACCGTGTAGTCATTTGGTTACATGCTTTTATTTCCACTTATAAGCTTCACATGACTCAACCATAAGGCAACACTGAATGTTTAGAAAACTTTTCAAAAATTCTTTTTGATAAACATTTGTAGAAAACACCGATCTATGACAACCGGGGTACTAGAATTGATTTAAATTGGATGCATGAAGAAAAACAAAGATGGCTATTGTATGAATAATTACATCATTAAGGTGTATATACGCATTTGAAACTTCGAAAATCGTTCTAAATAACGAATATTTTTTTTATTGCTTAATAATGTTGTCTGATCCTTTAGCTTTCAAACGATACCAAGATGTTGTCAATATTCGAAATCTTTCTCGAGTTATAATTATTTTTCTTGAGGTGCTTTCATTAAAAACTCTAGTTACGGTGTTTTTAAAACTCATTTTATGAAGAATGATATTTTTCAACTATGTTGCTTCATTCAAACAATCATAACTCAACAAGAAATGAATGAAATGGAGTTATTTATATATCAAAATAATCTGTATGATATATGCGGATGTTTTGTGCCTCAATCAAAGTTATATGTATAGAAATAAATTTTTATAGCTATTTAAATGTTAAAATGACAGAAGAAATCTCGCCTTTTCTATTCATTGTTGATGAAAAAATTGTTTAAAAAAAACTATATCTTTTTATACCTTGATTGAGGCAGACAACATGAAGACTAATATTAGGCATAATTTCCAACTAGAATTATGTGTATGTACAAATTAGAATTTCAGATATCATGTTTCAAAAAATAGGCTAATTAGCTCATTAAATATTATTTAATTAATTAATAATTAATGTAATATGGTTTTTTCTCACTGAAATGAGTTTAAACATATATTAATGACCTACTGTGAAAAAACTGGATTTTTAAAGTTAAAATTTAAAAAAAAAATGTCAAGTGTGTACGTACATCTTAAAAATATTATTAAAATATTTTTCCTTGCATCGTAAAAAATATACTGCTAAAAATGGACTTTTACTTTTATTATAGAATTTTTATAATGTGATTTGTGCTACTGGAATATATTCTAATTCATAATGTAGTTATTTGACAAATTTTAATTTTTTAAAACTTTCATGAAAAAAAGTATTTAAGAATTTTTTAATAAATTATTTTTCTAAATTATACGCATTTCTCCAAAGCATATATATTTCTATTATAAAAAAATAAAAAGTGATGCATTCTAGGGTTAATACGATTCGAAAAAAGTATTTTTATTTTATTTTTTCATATAAAATATTTATATTCTCTGCAATCTATGTAAATTGAAAATATCAGGATTAATATAAAAATTACAAAAATAAGATTGACAGGAATTATATAATTTAAAAAGCGTTAATGATTATTATAGTAAAATCACATAATTTAAATACAAAATACTTTCCTCATAAAATACGCAAAATTTTGTTCGAAGGTGAACCTAAATTATATGTCGGAAACGTCACCTTCAGATGATAGATGGCTTTAGAGAAAACCCATACTGTAAAAATACGCTTAAAAAATGTGATTCAGCAAGTTTTGCACTTATTAACAAGAATGTTCATGTTATTCTTTATCATGAGCATAAAAATAACTTTTCATATTGAAAACCGACCCGAAATGTGGTAAAGATAAATAATTACTCAGCTTAATGTTATCTGAATTACCTATTTTAATAGTAAGATATTATATTTTATTTAAGAGATTTAAGGCACTTATCATCTTCATAACAGTTTATAACAACGGGATAAGGCTTTCAAATCATTTCAACTTTTTAGGAAATAACTGAATCTAAAGAAATAACACTTTGGCATGATTTTTGAAGTATCGTTAATGAACATGCAATAAAAATGCCACATATGTTATAAGGTGCATAGTTTAAGTACACACATTTCTTTACTTAAATACTTAATGTGATTTTAATACTTGATATACCGAGCTTTGAAATTAACAACAACAAAAAAAAGTGCCTTAGTATGATTTTTAATGTGTCGTGATATGCTATAAAAAAATCAAAACTGTCATTTGAGATAAGTGCTAAGGATTAAGTACCATAAAACTTTCACAGACGTCATACGATGCATGGTTTAAATACGGTTCATTCAATTAATATGTTTTTCCGATTTTAATATTTATAGATTTTTTTAAAAATAAGATAAAAGAAATATGAAGAATATTAACATGGTTTTTAAGAAGCCCGCGAAAGTCATGTTATAAAAATATTAAAGATGATATTCGGTATACGAAAATATATTTATATGTATTTACTTAAGGCAATTGTCCCCACTTTAATAATTTATACTACCGGCCATTGAAAATAACTGAAATGAGAAAAAAGACATAGCAAGAATTTAATGTGTCCATAATATAAGTTCTACAATCTATAAAATAATCATTTATGCTGTAAATAATATATATAAAAATGATAAATGACACGAAAATGAATGCATGCAAAATGAAGTATTCGTAAATTTACAGCGATCGCCATTCGAAACTAAATGCAGTTTGTTATACACGGCAAATAAAACATACTCTTGAAATTGTCATTATGGCGTCGCAAGGAGCAAAAATTATTTCACATAGTGTAGGTTTACTTTCACAAGGCGCAGTAATATTTGAATAATACTAAATTATTATATTGAGATACAATTTCTTTGGATAAAAGTTTCAGGAAAAAAAAATAATATTTATTTACAATTTTTTAAATGCAAAATAAATAAATAAGTACAATGACAAAATATACTACATCGACTTAATTTTAAAACTCTATAGGTCAGCTCAAAAATCGAAATTTTCATACACCTGTTCCTTTCCCGAAGTTATGCAATAGCTACTTGGATAAAGTTTACTTTCATTTCCATATATGTAGCAATTCTTATTCATATTCGAATTCTTCTTTAATAAGCGTCTTTACTCTTACTTAATTTACAGAATGATGAAATATTTCTATTAACCCGATCTGGAATACAATTCTCCAGCGAGCATTCCTGTCAAATTTACTTAGAATAAATTAAATAAAAATTTGATTAATAAAATTTATTATAAATTAACTGTTAAAAATTTGATAATCAACTTTTAAAGATGCCCAAACATCACTTCAGTGGGCATTAATTTTAAGTTTAAAGTTTCGATTTCAATTTTAATTTTAGCATATTTGAATTAATAAAGTAAAATAAGATGAACTGGCCTATTGATATTAACATTAACGTTTCTATGAAATGGAAACTTGAAAAATAACTGATTTTTCACACGTATAAAAATCAAATGCCAAAATTATTAATTAAGAAACCACGAAGTAAGAATTTTTTTTTTTTTTTATAATGATTATAAAAGAAAAAGAATTAAAAAAAAAGGGGGTGGGTAGTTGAATATTATATATTTGTTCTAATATCTAAAGCCAAATAAGTACTTAATTTCATATTAACTTTTATTTTTGTGTATGAATAAAAATTATGTGGTGTGGTGTGATGTAAAATTATGTGGTGTTCAATTTATATATTCCATTTACCGTTCTCTTATTTGTTGTAGAACATGTTGAAAATAAGAAATATCTTTCTGCTACTCCCTTCTTAACCTATTTGAAGCCAATTCCAAACCATGCAATTTCACTGATATTAACACACTGTTTGAAGAGAAAGAAAAAAATTCGCTCTTTTTTTGAGAATCAATTATTATTTTTATATCGGCCATGCATCTAGGATACACAAATATAACCGTTTATTGCATTGTCAATAAGTAAATTCAAAGCCTTTTGAATGACGGTGGCTTGTTTATTTTCACTTTCGATTTTCCGAGAAAAAGTTAATATCCTGTACTCACCTTCAGCAGATCCGAAGGACCAAATTATCCCACAAACGCAAACCAGTAGAATTATCCTGTTTGTCACAGCCATTATGATCAAAAACAAAATATATCAAAATCGCAGATTTCAAAAAGTTTCCACTAGTTTGTATCCTTTTCTAAAATCCAACTGTCATTCACCACCAAATCCAATCAGAAGAAAGAAAAAAATTACCAATTATTTGCACAAGTCACCAAAACGCGAACAAAAAAATTAAACCAAAAAAAGAACGAAAAACCTTATCCAGACTTTTCACCAATACCATGCGCGGCAAGTTAAAAGTTCTTTGATGCAGACGAGAATTTATTTAACATCTATCTATGACCGTAACCGGCCACTGAATGAGCGTGGCGGGGTGCATCAGAAGAGGTTGGCTGGTTTGTTCGACCGGCCCCCGTCAGCGCATGCTCCTAAGCTCAGCAGGGCAGAACGTGTTTTTGGGCGAAACAAGAAGATGAAAATCATCAAAAGCAAGAAGACGAGTCTCCCAGACAGAGAGATGGATCTGAATTAAATTTATAGTGAGTTCGCCCTCTTGACCCGCGTGGGGGGCCCAGTAGGGGGCCCGGGTGGATGGGGACATTGCCCCATCTCTAGCAATTTTATTTCGTAATCGATAAGAGCGTCTATAGGACTGGCGCCTACATTGATTTCTCTGTGTAGAAAGAGATCTCATGGTAAAGTCGTGTCGCTTTTGGAACCATTAAAACAACTAGATTTGTAGAGCCAAAGTCATGCTGTTAAACCAAACTGTATAAATATATCGGTTCTATTAGAGAGGAATCAGTTAAATTGTCTTCAGAGCATTAAATAAAAACAAACAATCTTTTAACTTTCTCAAAATATATAATTTTGTATGACATACTCCTTAATCTTTTTCTTACAAAGCCTACAGATTCTTAAAAATCAATTTATTTCCTCTGCTTATAAATTGATTTCCAGCTATTTTTACCACTAAGTCATATTTTACAATATAAATGCCAAAACTGTATAGTTTTGTAAAATATTATCAATGCCTACAGCAATATTGTAAGTAATGCTTTTCTGTATGGTACGATTTATAAGAAGTTTACAGATTAAGAACTTCAACACAAAATCCAAATTAAACCATACACCATTTCATTTTTTATGCATTTCCTGCACAGAATTCCTTTATTGAAATCGGTTTCTTGCCGTTTCCATAAAATTTTAAAAAGCCCGTTGTCGGATATTCCCGAGAATTCACGTAAAACGAGATGCATGCAACAGTAAAAATTCGTTTATTTTTTTAAATTCAAAATCATTAATATTTTAAGTATCTCAACTTTTTATTATTGATACTAAAAATAATGCATGCATTATGATTGAATATCGGTATGTCAAATTTAAAGAATCCTGTGAAAAAAATTCAATGCATAAAAATTTCGATCTTTATTTAAAATAATTATACTTAAAAAAACTTACTTATTGTAAATACTTATCACTTAAATTAAATTTAATTATTTTATTGCTTATTACTTCTGTATTATATATTATAAAATATTTTTTTAGTATTGAAGCCTAAAATATTAAATATAATGAAAGTATCAACAATTTTATTTTTAAAACTGTGTAAATAATAATGAGTAAACTATGATGAAAAATAGTAAGTTCTACATTTTCCCTTCTGTATTAGGATAATCTTCACTTTACCACTTTTAAGACTTACATTTAGGAGCCTTACTCAGTATAAGAAATTTAAGCTATATCGAGCAAAAGTAAAAATAAATAAATAAATAATGAAAACAAAAAACACTAAAAAAGAGAGAGAGAGAGAGAGCAGAAGCTAAAAGTAACATTTAACAGCTTGGCAAGTTATTATTGTCTTTTTATAGAATAATTCAGGACTTTAGAGAATTTTCATTCAAAATAAAGGCCAAATCAATTTTCCCTTAATTAATTTATATTCCTTATAAGTGGCATCAATGTTTGCTTTCGACTGAAGTTGGCATCCATTATAAGCAGGATTACTTTTTCTCATATGGTCAGTATTAGTTTAGTTATACTAACGTTCTTTATTGACGCAACACTATATCTATTTCAGGAGGGAATTTTCAACTTTTAACTTTAGTTAAATGACGAGGACGGTACTTGAGCTGCCACCCCCCCCCATTAAATGTTTACACCAGTGGAAGAAAATTGAATTTCCATAGATTTAACGCAAATTAGATCCGTTTGCACCACGGATCTTTAGTGGAATGTATTCCAAATGTAAATTTACGGCCCTGAAACCAAGATTTATTCATCGATTTATCGTACTTTTTCACCCTCTAAAGATTTCCGTTTAGGAGCCATACTTGGTATGAGAGACCTAAATTGATAAAACAAAAATTTCACTCAATGTTAGATAAAGGATCTGTAAAACAGGATTAAAAAAATCCTCATGATTCACATATGTATTATTTTGAGTAATTATTGCTCATGATACAAATATGCATTACTGTGAATATTTATTGCTTTTTCATAAGCGATTTCTGGTCTTCTTTAAATATTTAATGAAAAGACAAGCAGTGAAGTTTTATTTGCTCTTTACTTTCTTTTATATGAAAGACATCAATCTTCACTTTCTGGTTTCACTAAGTATACATAATTTCTTTGGATTAATTGGCTTTTCTTCAGTGTTTAGAAATTTTTATTCATTTACATGTACTTAACGATTTAAAATCCTTGTACAGAAAAATTGTTCACATGTAACATTTTTCCAGGATTTTAATGCGTTATTGAAATTTTCAAAAATGAAAATTATTGAAAATTGAGAGGATTCCATTGTAATTTCTTTCTAGTGGTTACATTTTTTTTTATGTATTTTAATTTCTAGAAATATTGCTGTAATGAATTATTTGAATGACGAAATGTATTCAATGATGGATAAATCTTATTACCATATCCCAATATATTTCCATTCTAATTTTTTACAATATCTGTATTTTTAAAATATTATAAATTGTGTCACCTGAAAATGATAACATCATGATTAGAGATTGCAATACCGGTATACCGAATACCGGTATTTTAAGCCATTTGTACAATTTTGTAATACCGGTATTCACAAGTTTAAATACCGGTTTTCCGGTATTTACTAAAAATTTTTAAAATTGTCTCCACTATATGTTCAGGTATCGCGAACATAGCAAAATAGCATACGTTTTTGTTTTAATGTCTCCCCAAAGGGGAAAATTAATTAACTAATTAATGGTTTAAAAATTGCTTAAGTCTAAATTAGCAAAACAGGGATTATCTCTGAAAGAAAATATTGTATCCATAAAGACTGATTGAGCAACAATTATGAAAAAAGTTGGAAAGTTGATTGGTGCAAATCAGCAGTTGTGCTATGCACATGGAATTCAGTTAGGCGTAATAGATGTATTATACCAAAAATATAAAGAACAGAAGAATCCAAATACTGTGGATATAGAAACTTCGGACGGATTCCAACTTTGAAAAGAGTAAGAGAGAGAGAGTGATATTGACAATGAAGATAATGACAATGTAATTGTTGAAGAAGATATTGTAATTGAGGATGAAATATTAACCTATCAAAAATTGCTTCCTATAATTTAGAAAGTTCTAAAAATTGTTAAGATATTTAAACGTTCCCCTATAAAAAGGTTATATTGCTAAAATATATACTAACTGAAAATAAAACAGAATATATGTTAATATTAGATTCTAAATCACGTTGGAACAGTTTACTCCTAATGATGGAACGATTTTTGAAACTGAGAAATCCAATCCAAAAAGCAATAATCGCAATCTAAAAGCAACCTTTAAATTAATTTTTCAGATAATGAATTCGGCTTAATATCCAGAACTACATCAGCTCTACTTCCAATAAAACTGACTATTGAGGCATTATGTCGGAGAGATTCTAATTTATTAACAGCTAATGCAACAATAAATTTCCTGTTGCAGTCACTGAAAGAACAGCACACATCACTATCTGAAGAATTATATATTACATTGAAAAATCGCACAGAAGAAAGGCATACCGAAATAGAAAATGTCTTACAGTTTTTACATAATTCTAATGATTTCAAAAATCAAAATGGAAAAGAAGAAAAAAAAATAACCAATTCAAATCTGATTAAGTTAGAGTAAATTTTCTTAATTTTTTTTTCCTCACAAACCTACCCACATTCAGAATTCAGTTCAATTATCGAAGATTTTGATGTCACTACTGTCGATAGTGAAAAGGAATTGTCTCTTGAACAAAAATTAGAATTAGCGATAAATAAAAAAATTGTCAACGAACCAAAATACAATACAAAAAGCAGCTATATCCAAAACCATCAGACAAGAAGATTTATTTGAAGATGAGGGATTTTGAGGTAAATATTTAGAAAAAGTATATCGCGTATTGCTAACAGTACCACCAACTAGCGTAGATGCCGAAAGAGCGCTTTCGACAGCTTGTAATTCTTACACAAAATTACTTTTCAGGCTTAATGACAGTACAATTGATGCATTATGTTTTTTAAGATCACATTTCAAAAATTTGTAATAGGACCACAGTCTGAATAGTGATATTTACACTTATTTTGTGATTTAAATAAATAAGATGTTTCTTTACTTTATTGTGATTATATACTGTTATAATTTATAAGTTACAAATTATTTTTTGTGATATTTACACTCTTTAACAAAACTGGCAAATAAAACAAAGAAACACCTGTGTTTTCTTTCTTTTTCTAAAATTTCTTATCTAATTGCAATACCTAATAATGATTATTGTTCTTATTTTAGCACTGATAGTAATAATTTTATTAAATTTTTTTAGCCTTTTTATAAATTTGTGCTTTTTTTTCTTTTGTAAAAATGTGTTTTTCTTATGACAACTTTTCCGGCAGTTATAATAAATAAAGTTGAATTACCTACTTTTCGAGATGAGTAATTTTGCCAGGAATATTGAATTTGTTAGCAGTGAACACTGCAGTGCATATACATAAAATTTTCTGGTGATTTTATTATATGATAGGTTGTTGAATTATTATTTGCGGCCTTCATTCACCCAAATGAAACAGAAATTTAACACACAATTATAATTTTTGTCACAAGATCACTCACCAAATTTTATTTATTTAAACCATTGTTTATTATTATTATTATTATTATATCGTTGTTGTTGGAAAACAGATTCGTTGTTGGTAAAGGAGTAAACTGATTTGTCTCAAAATTTGACACAAAACTATATTTTAGATGTTAAATTTGTGCACAAATTTTATCCATTTGGGTGCTTACATTTTATGGAGATCTTGTTCGTTTGCACTCAAACAATCAAGCAGATAAACATCCTTTAAATGTATTCCAATCAAAATTTTGCTTAAAAAAATGTGGAGTAAAAACCACATCCCACATTTTATCAACCTCGTTTAAGGCAATTTTAAATTATCGTGATCCAAGGACATACATAAATACCAAAATACATTCAAAAAGGTCTAAAATATGGAGATCCATCAAAATATTAATTTTAAATTCTTTGGGAGTATAAAAATTTTCTTTGTGCACTTCGAAAGGGAAAGTAACAAGAAGATGAAACTTAAAAGAAAATAAATAAGTGTGCTCGAAAGATGCATCAGCATTAAGTATGTAAAGATTTTTTTCATGTAAAGTCCTGATTTTCATGTTGATAGAGACCTTATCCATATTTCCGTAGTTTATATACTGAATACTATTTGAGACAAAAAAAAATCATTGGTATGCATTTACAATAATATTTCGACAAGGAATTATTTTTTTATAAATGTTTTGTATCAACTTTCATTGAGTTTCATAAGGTTTAGGCAAAAAAAAAAAAAAAATAAGATGGACTTCGGTTGAGTTAAAGAAGTTTGTCGTCGCGAATTCCAGACGTTGTCTATTACAAACTTACTTCTTGTCTACTGAATTTAAATATATCACCATTCAAACATGTTCCATTTAGTCTAGATGCAAAAATCTGAAAAAAAATTATTGCTATTTGGGTTTTTTCCTTTTCGAAATATGAAAAGAAACATGTTGAAATTGAGAAGCTTGACACCAACTCTGCAATTGTAGTTTTTTATAGATCTCTTGATTTTGTATGTCTAAAAAAATTATTACGCATTTGAAATGACGTTCATTTTTATTTCCATGCTTTTAGGTGTTAGTGATCATTGCATACTTTCGGTTATTTTGTTACTTTGAAGTAATTGTTTATTTGTAAATTATCACGCTACCCTTTCAAGAAGGTAGTTTGATGTATTAGGTACATTTGGCGACAATCTTGGCGACAAAATATCTTCAAATGTTTATAAAGGCGTAACAATTTAGAAATTTCACACCGTTCTCTTCGTTGTATTATGCGTTCTCATAATTTTGTATCTATATTTTGTATTACAGTTGTGTTGCAAAAATAATCAGCAGTGTTTGAATATTGATGCATTTTTAAAATTTTACTTTATTTACCGCTTCTGTCGAGCAACATTTCAAACATTTTATAAAGAACTGTATATTATACCAAAGCTTAATATGTATGGAAACAAATACGCCGCATCTAAATATCCTGATCGTAAAAAAAAGAAAAACAAAAAAGAAATGAAGAAAAGGGCAGAATGCAATATTTAGAACAATAAGGAAAATTCAATAATAAGGAAAGGTATCAACAATAAGGAACAATAAGGAAAATCAGAGTTTCATTTCTACAATTATGTATAAATCTTGAATAAAATCTTCGTTAAATTGATTAAAAATAAAAATAAATTGCATGCCAAAGATTTTATAATTGTCAATATAATTTTTAAATTAAAAGGTGATATTAAAACCCCTTTTTCTTATCTTTTAATAATTATTGAGGAAGAATTAAAAAAAATTCTCGTTTTTAATTGTTTGAAATTCTAATTAAACTTTTCCAAAGACCCTCCAAGTTCACACTCCCATCTCCCAAATTCTAAAGTATATATATGATAATTTTTGTAGTTATACGTCAATCATCTACAGTGTAGGAGCACCAACACACGCTCACGCACATATCCATCTTTATTATTAGTAAAGATTAATCATTATTACGCTATTTTACCATGTATTATATATTTTGGATATATTTTGGTTCGATTATGTATTATTTATCAAATCAAAACATTTATCTCCCCATTTCCTATTTTCTAGCCTTACATCCTTTGTGTAAGCAGGAGTTAGCGTGGGAGCGAATTAAATAAATAAGGATTTCCATTTCCAACAACTTTAGCTAGACTTCAGATAAGAATAACTGTTGAATTTATTAATCAATTGATGGAAAACTTATTTTCATGATAAAGCAGCTTTGATTTCTGTTGAATTGCAATATGAATCTTAATTAGTTGTCTCGTGTTTATGAATTCGCAATTAACTAGTAGCAGCTAAATTATAAATATATTCTTAAATATATTCAGCTATTATTTAATATATTCTTAAAGATTTATCCTTTTTTTATCTCATTTTTCATAATTATCCTTTTAATTTATAATAAATGCCATTGTAAATTAGTGCTACTGATTTAAAATTCTGAAAGTTTTAATTATGATTGTGAATTAAATATATTTTAAACATAATGGCAAACGATAAAATATCCTATATCTTGAAGTAGATGTAAAGGAAAAAATTACTATTTCTGGTAAATGAATATTGGTTTTATGATCCAAAGATTGCTACTGAAATAGCCATAAAATCTAGAAAGATAGGAAAGGCATTTTCAAATAAGATTTCTGTTATTACAAATTTTTATTATGAAAATTTCAGAAAGCAGACTTTAAATATATTTTCTGTTAAATTAAAAGAGAAAAAGCAATTTAAAAGATAAATATAAAATGAGCATGTATGTATAAAATAATGATTTCATATCCTTAAACTTCTATTCCTGACAAAAAATAGGAAGTGCAACGTCAATTATTATGATTTTCATCCTCTAAAACAGAGAGTTTTAAAACATGCAAATAACAATATTTAAATCCTAATCAATTTGCATCCTATTAAAAGTTTTCAAATTGGTTTAAAAAATGATATCAGTATAAATATATATTCCAATTAAGAATCGATACATCCTAAATATAGTGTCCTAAATAAAAAAAAATGAGTTAAATATTTTAAATTTATATTAAGCTGCAATAAAGTCCTTAATGCATCTTTTTATCCTAATAAAATATAAATATATTTTTATTGTAATAAATAGTAATAATACATAATAGTAAATATTAAGTATTAATTAAGAGATAACTTGCAATACTGAGCTTAATGTATTAAGTTTTTTTTTTAATATTTTATTTCGATTATCATTCAGATCCATGACTATTTATTAAGTTCTACATTTATTTATATTTAATAACATGATAAAATATAATTTCGTTAATATGTATTTCTCTAAAAAACATTAAAGCCTTTTCAGGAATATTTTCATTTTCATTACTTCTTTTTAACCAAAAATCAAATAAATTATTTATTTAGAACTTATTTAAAAAAAATTTTTGTCACATGATATCCAAACATATAACCAATGTGGCCAAATATCTCCGAGAGTTTAGAAAGGTGGTTCCACCTCAAATGTCGTCCTCTTCATCTGACCAGGGATCAGAGTTATGAATCCTGTCTCAAAACAGCCCTAGCGCTGCTCTGAAAAACATACCATTAATGAAACTAACTATCTAACTTGATAATATAATTTAAAATAAAATATTAAGTGAAGCACATTTTCCGCTTATTTTTTAACACATTCCTTAAATTTTTAAGAAAAATTTGCATCATCTAATATATTATCAATATTACTTCATATGTGAGAAGCCACTAGCAACAACGTTCATCTTAGATTAAAAATCCCTTGCCATACCTAATGTGTGGAATTGATGCTTGATAATGGGTTTTTAAACCGAAGAATAATGAACTTTATGTCATATGCCAATAAAAATTCTGTGTATTTCTGATAATTCGGAAGCTAAATCTGTCACTGCGTACTAAATATTACAATGTCTTCCGTTTTCTGAAAGTATGACGATACAAGTTGTAATATTTTCTTCCTTCTTCTATCCCTTAATGGATCTTTTTCATTAAAAGTACATAGCCAAAATAAGAAAGAAAGTTATTAAATGTCGGGAAAATTTCATGTCTTATACTGCATAGGAATATCGTGGATACGAAAACCAATCCATCTGTAACAATTTTATTTTGTAATCGATACACAAGCATCTACCTTCAATATATTTCGATTTTTTTAGCTTCAGAAATATATCTTATGATAGGGAAAGAAATCATTAAGAGAGATCTGGCGAAAGAAAAGGTTTTGTCGCTAAGAAAATATTTCCCTGTATTTTAACATTGGAATATTCACATTAGAGAAATGAAAATCTATTATTTCAAAAAAAGCCAATCAGTTTTTTTTAATGAAATTAGAATTATAGTTATATCACTGTCAATAGTAAAATTTGAATCCGCCTATTATAAAATAGAATTGCCATCATAATTAATAAAAATTACATAAGTTTTTTTTGTTTTAAATTGATTAATTCTTATTAATTGCTTTTTGACATGTGTATAAACTAATATCTTTCATGAACTGAAACATCTAACGGAATTTCATTTAATAAAGATATAAAAGAGTGTTGTTATTTCTTTTTTGACAAAAAAATTCTTGGAATTTTCAAACATGCATTTATTATATCCAATCATTTCATAAACTATCTAAAACGAAATAACTGAACTCGGGTCCAACTTTTATTTTTGGTCATTGTTAGATTTGGCATTTTATTTCTTAACATTACAGATTCATTGTACGTTATCGTTATGAGAATATTTAATTTGACGATATAATGCGAGTGTATGTACAATTTTGAATAATACAAACTATTCTTATTTAGATTGTTATGATTTTTTTCTGAAACATGATTTATTTGTAAAAAGCAATACCCAGATAATCGATGTAATCTTTTTTGCTAAAAAGACAAACTATTTAAGAAATATTAATTGTCTTACAAAATGGGGTCCAAATGAAGCCGATTGTGAACTTATTTTACAAATGCAGTATAAGCGCTGAAGGGTTAAACTAGATATGGAGAGTTAAATGTCACAATCTGCTGTTATACATATACAGACATTTTCAGATTCCCGGGGGCACCTCGAAATGAGGATGAGATGCTTCCGGCATGGTGGTTGGATCTCGCAACCCTGGAGGTAATACTAATAGGTGAGAGATCTGACTCCTCCCATCGATGACGGGACGTACTTCCTTCGGGGATGGTTGTGCCGTGGCCAGTGACTGCCGTTAGGACTCAACCACAGTTCCCGCCAATGCTGTTGTTGTGGCGGTCCGGTCATTCAGTTTTTATGGTTTAAATCCGTGTGCCTTCGTGGCGGGTCGGAGAGTTAGATGGCTGACTTATTGACATTTTCATTGCATTGCTTTTTAATCATTAAAGGACATACATTTGGGCAATAAGGATCAATAAAGTAAGTAATAATTATCTAATAATATAAGATAGAATTAACCTGCACTTATACTAATATTTAACAAATGGTAGTAAAAATCTTTCCGAAACTTTCTCAGGTACTCTCCAATAAAGTCTATTCCCTTAACTCCAAATTGAACTGTGAAACTTGTATAAGACTGAGAATACATAAGAAGACATTAGTGAAAGAATAACAAAAACAGATCTTTGTTGTGAATCTAGCAATTTTTACTAAATCTATCGCTATAAAATGTATTTTGGATACCTGTTTGCTGATTTATTGACATCAAAGTTGATACTAATCTAGTTCAAGACTAAATCAAAGTTGATACAGTTCAAGTGACAAGATAACATACCGAATTTCATTGATTTAACTCACTGCATTTAGAAGTTTTGGTTTTTACATATTCTTAAAAGTACTAACAAATACTCCATCGTTTGACAGATATGGTTCACAATTTTATTCGGATTTACATTTGAAAATCTACTGAATTTCATCTATCTAGCATTTCGCGTTGGGTATTATCGAGTTCATAGGTAAAAGAACCAGACAGATAGGCTTGCTTCGAATGGATTTCGCTCAATAATTGAAGGGAATTTATAAACTTCGTATTAATTCCATATTCCAAATTTCAATCATCTTATTCAGAATGTTTTTCAATTATTTGTTCACTTACAGACAGGTAAAGATGGTATCAAAAATGAGTTTTGGAGACTCAAGGAGGTTTGAAATGTAAATATTTGTCAAAATCTCGAGTTCAATCATTTTGATGATAAATATATTTCCTCGTATGTTGTATCGTATGTCATATATCTTGAGCTTTAAGTTTCTGAATAATTTAGAATTTGGATAATAGTTTGTATTGCAAAATTTCTGTACTTGTCTGTCTTGAGATCGAGACGATTCTCTTTAATTTTTCTTCTTTCTCAGAAGACTTTTAAGTACAGTTTATCTAATCAGCTTTAACTTTAATATAATGCCGAGTAAAAAAAAAAAAAAAAATTCTTTCTTTTATAAAATTTTGCGTGTTTTACTCCTTCCTCTTTTTACATTTTTCAAAAATAAACATTTTGAGTTAATTCTGCTTTTGAAGTCTTTCTCCAATCATTTGTTCTTCGGCGGTCCTTGGTTGGTGGCGCCCCCTTTTTTGTTTGATATGCCTGATCTTTGTGTTTAAAATAAGAAATGTGTTTTCATTTACAATGAGTGAACAAAAGCACGTTTTTAATGGAATTTGATAAAAATTAGTCTTTGATAATGGATTATGTTTCCTAGGATGTAACAAAAGTGGTGGCTTTCTCTAATGACAGCTTCTTCTCTAGATTCTAAGTTGAAAAAGTTTTGTTTCACAATCAAAATGATGTCTTTGTTTCTTTACTAATAATCAGAAAATTAAGTTTTAGTGAAACTGTTAATTAATTGAATTCAATATGCATTTCATCTCATATATCCTGCAAGAATGATTTTATTTAAAATTTGTCAGTTGTCGACGTTTGAGTCAAAACACTATGGAACTATACTTTTTTGAATATTAATTTGTATAATTATCATTTTTGATTTTTATTTAATTGAAGAAATCAATCAATTTTGGTATTTGAACATACTAATATGAATTATCATTTTATTACTTCTTTGTATTCACCTAATTTTAAATGTCGCGTTATATTTTTTCATTATAAAAGTGCCTTTTTTGTCCCTTTAATATCTTTTTTTTTTTTTTTCAATTTTTCTTTATGCAATTTTTTTCAACCATATTATAATTTTTTTTATATGCTCTTAACAATGCTCTTCCGCAATTTCTTATTTTTATAATACGGTTCAAATATTAAATATTGGCCATTCAAAATAATAAAGAAAAAGTGATTCATGTATTTCCCTTTTTACGACGATGTTCTTTAGGTTGTCGCATTATTAACTAGTTGGCCTTGCTTAAATATTTGAACAGAGCATTTTAGAGCAAAGTAGGATGTAATTGCTTGATGACAAATGGTTGGGTTCTGGGTCAATAACTTTACCATGATTCTTTTCAGTCTATTGTCCGTATTAAGTAGTAATATAGCGCATGTCAAACTGACGTCAGTTTAAAAATATCGTTAAATTGATCTATAGAGGAATTTGGCAGGAAATATTAAATATATATATTTTTTATCAATCAGTTTTGTTCAAATATTTGAACAGAGCATTTTAGAGCAAAGTAGGATGTAATTGCTTGATGACAAATGGTTGGGTTCTGGGTCAATAACTTTACCATGATTCTTTTCAGTCTATTGTCCGTATTAAGTAGTAATATAGCGCATGTCAAACTGACGTCAGTTTAAAAATATCGTTAAATTGATCTATAGAGGAATTTGGCAGGAAATATTAAATATATATATTTTTTATCAATCAGTTTTGTTCAAATATTTGAACAGAGCATTTTAGAGCAAAGTAGGATGTAATTGCTTGATGACAAATGGTTGGGTTCTGGGTCAATAACTTTACCATGATTCTTTTCAGTCTATTGTCCGTATTAAGTAGTAATATAGCGCATGTCAAACTGACGTCAGTTTAAAAATATCGTTAAATTGATCTATAGAGGAATTTGGCAGGAAATATTAAATATATATATTTTTTATCAATCAGTTTTGTTCAAATATTTGAACAGAGCATTTTAGAGCAAAGTAGGATGTAATTGCTTGATGACAAATGGTTGGGTTCTGGGTCAATAACTTTACCATGATTCTTTTCAGTCTATTGTCCGTATTAAGTAGTAATATAGCGCATGTCAAACTGACGTCAGTTTAAAAATATCGTTAAATTGATCTATAGAGGAATTTGGCAGGAAATATTAAATATATATATTTTTTATCAATCAGTTTTGTTCAAATATTTGAACAGAGCATTTTAGAGCAAAGTAGGATGTAATTGCTTGATGACAAATGGTTGGGTTCTGGGTCAATAACTTTACCATGATTCTTTTCAGTCTATTGTCCGTATTAAGTAGTAATATAGCGCATGTCAAACTGACGTCAGTTTAAAAATATCGTTAAATTGATCTATAGAGGAATTTGGCAGGAAATATTAAATATATATATATTTTATCAATCAATTTTGTTTAGATCTCAGTCGCAGTTATGTACGAGTCTCACTTACTTTTCATACATTAATTTTATGAATAAAAATTATATAATGCCGAGAGCATGATTTAGAGTGAATAAAAAAAAATATTACATATTTTAAAGAGAAAATTCATGCAATGAAGCAAATTTACTATTTGAATGTTAATTGAATACTCTGGACTTACATTTTATTAACAGTATTGCACAGGAAACAATTACTATTACTTATAAAAGATTTAATAGATTGCCCGAGTATAGGGATTGCAATATCGGACCAAAATTTCAATACCGGTATTCGGTATTTTTTAGATCTTAATACCGGGATACTGGTTTTAATACCGGTATTAGAGATTTTAGAAAAATAAAGAAAACACAGATGTTTCTTTGTTTTATTTGCAAGTTTTAATAGAGAGTGTAAATATATCAAAAAATAATTCGTAACCTAAAAATTATAACAGTATACGAAGAATCACATAAAAGTAAAGGAACACCTTATTTATTTAAATCACAAAAAAGTGAAAATATCACTATTCAGTCTGTGGTACAATTACAATTTTTTGAAATATGATATTAAAAAACATAATGCATCAATTGTACTGTCATTAAGCCAGAAAAGTAATATTGTGCAAAAATTAGCAGCTGTCGAAAACGCTCTTTCGGCGTCTACGCTAGTTGGTGATACTGTTAGCAACGCACGATGTACTTTTTCCAAGTATTTATCTCTAAATCCCTCATCTTCAATGGATGGTTTGTCGGATAGTTTTGGATATAGCTGATTTCTGTATTGTATTTTGGTTCTTTGACACTTTTTTATTTATCGCAAATTCTATTTTTGTTCAAGAGACAATTCTTTTTCACTATCGACATTGGTATCATCATAATCTTCGATAACTGAACCGAATTCTTCTGAATGTGGATAGGTTTGTGGGTCAAAAAACTTAAAAAAATTTACTATAAACTAAATCAGAATTGAATTGGTTATTTTCTTTTCTTCTTTTTCATTTTCATTTTTAAAATAATTATTATTATGTAAATACCATAAGACATTTTATATTTTGATATGCTTTTCTTCTATGCGATTTTTCTATGTAATATATAATTCTTCAGATAGTGATGTATGTTGTTCTTTTAGTGACTGCAACATGAAATTTATTGTTGCATTAGCTGTTAATAAATTAGAATCTCTCCGACATAACGCCTCAATAGTCAGTTTTATTGGAAGCAGAACTGATACAGTTCTGGAAATTAAGTCGAATTCATTATCTGAAAAATTAGTTTACAGGTTTAAGTCGATTATTGCTTTTTGGATTGGATTTCTCAGTTTCAAAAATCTTTCCATCATTAGGAGTAAACTGTTCCAACGTATTTTAGAATCTAATATTAAGATATATTCTGTTTTATTTTCAGTTAGTATATATTTTAGTAATATGTCATTTTTTGTAGGGGAACGTTTAAATACCTTAACAATTTTTCGAACTTTATAAATTATAGGAAGCAATTCTTGATGCGTTAATTTTTCATCCTCATTAGCAATATCTTTTTCAACAATTACATTGTCATTATCTTAATTGTCAATATCACTCACACTCTTACTCTCTTCAATGTCGGAATCCGAAGTTTCTATATCCACAGTATTTGGATTCTTCTGTTCTTTATTTTTTTGGTATAATACATCTATTAATCCTAATTGAATTCTATGAGCATAGCACAACTGCTGATTTGCACCAATCAACTTTCCAACATTTTTCATAACTGTTGCTCCATTAGTCGTTATGGATACAATATCTTCTTTCAGGGATAATCCATGTTTCGCTCATTTATATTTAAGCCATTAATTAACTAATTAATTTCGTCCGTAATGGAGACATAAAAACAAAAAAGGTATGCTATTTTGCAATGTTGGCTATCCCTGAACATATAGTGGAGACAATTTTAAAAATTTCTAGTAAATACCGAAAAACCGGTATTTAAACTTGTGAATACCCGTATTACAAAATTGTACAAATTGCTCAAAATGGCGGTATTCGGTATTCCGGATACCGGTATTGCAATCCCTACACGAGTACCTGGAAAATACTAAACTTATAAACGAATGATATATGTTTTAATTATCTTTTTGCAGCAGATAGTTTTGTGAATATATTTTACTAAATCTTCTTATTATTAAGGACAAATTGAATAATAAATATCTTTCTTGAATTACACAATATTCAAGTGACATTCAAATTTGAAGAGTTAAGTATCAGCCGATATTTAAATCTAATAGTTTTATTACTAAACAGAAAATACGCATCATTCACTAATTCTATATTGAATAAATATGTTTAACCACTTAATATCATATCATGTGCTATACTGGTATTAAATAATCGCCTTTCTAATCTTGAAATTCAAAAAAAAAAAAAAGGCACCATAATTCGGATGAATTAAACATAGTCCACAATCTCCTCAAATATACAATAGATTTTTAATAGAATATGTAAAATATCACGAAATGGAAATTCTACCCTAATTATAATACAAAAAACTTTAAAAAGTTAAGAGGTCAGTTTAAAGTTAAAAACCTTATATAGTGAGCTTAGTTTTTATTAAATAATTAATACTGAAAATTTTCACTATATCAGCCTCTTGTTTCAATGACACCTATTTTCAATTTTAAAAGCTTAAATACAGTTTTCAATTATTCTATAAGAGCCTTAGAGTTGCTCCTTAATGGAATGTTAATATAACTAAACAGAAGTAGTCTATTATACTTTCAATTTTATTTCTAATAACTTCAAGGTCTTTCCTTTTATTTAGGTAAATATTAAAAGTCAAAACTTAACTGAATGTAATGCAACATTAATTCATTTACTTATTTTTTACTTTTGTTGGACTATTTAATTAATTCGTTGTGAGGTGCTGTTGTAAAATGTTGCTTAATGAAGACTGAGAATTTTTCTAATTTTATTGTAATCAAACAAAATATCTGATTCAAATGATAAAGGGAAGTTTCAAAAACTGAAGTTTTGAAGCTTTTGTCTTCGTTTTATTCTATAAGAATTGCTACTACTGATTTATTAAAAAGAAAACAGCAATAAATTTAAAAGCGAACGAAAGAGAAAGAGGTTTCGATGGTTCCTTCAATTCTACACTAACTAAATAGACCTGTTCCTCATTTCATTTCAAAGAAATTACAAATAACAATTTTCCAGGGCGAAGAGTAAAAAAAAAATTAAAAAGCATACAAGTTTTTACAGTATAATTTTTACATTTGGAAATTTTTAGAATTGACAAATTAAATTTATTGACTCTTTGACTTTTTTCAATTAAATATGAAACGGATATGAATGAATGCTAATTAATGCAGTTTGGAGTAATGCGGAGTTACAAATTTTTATATTGCATGAAAATTTATAGAATGATTCGCAAGCTTAGGAGTTATTTTATTATTACTTTCTTTATGAATCCCTATAAGAGCATAACAAGAGGGCGTATATCCGTAAAATCTTCTCTATAGTATGTAATAAAAGAGTTATTCCCTCCCAACACATAAAACTGAGAATCTTTGCTCAAGCAACGAAGCCTTGCATGCATTGATGAACTAACTATAAGTTAAGAATACTTATGAAACACTTTTACTGAATCTATAGTGTGATCTTTGGATTTTTTTTTTTTTGCAATTAATTCCAAGCATTAGCAATTGGTACCCGTACTTCGACATTGTGTTCCAAACTGGTTACTTTCAACTGAATGAAATTAAATTTCGATGCAGAACTAAAATCCTAATCTCATACTCAGGGATGTTATATTTTTGAGTTATTATTCTGTATGCTTGTATGAGTAGAGACTAGTAGATAGTCAACCGATTGATAGATTTGGTTTAAATTTAATAGATAGATTAGACCACACTCTGGTCTTTAAATCTATCTACTAGATTCTATTTATATACCTGTCTCCGTTTTGAAGTTATCCTATTAAATTATATTCGGACAGTCAAACAGACAGATTTCCTCTGAAAGGATTACGCTCAAAATTTGATAGAAATCTACAAATTTGGTGTAAAGCTCGCATACCAAATTCCATTCATCCAGATCAAAAGTTTTTGAGTTTATCTTTGTCACAGACACATAGACAGACGATTTCTAAAAATGTGCTTTTCGAATTCAGGGGGGAGGGTCAAAGGATTACGCTCAAAATTTGATAGAAATCTACAAATTAGGTGTAAATTTCGCATACCAAATTTCATTCATCCAGCCTAAAAGTTTTTGAGTTTATCTTTGTCACAGACACATAGACATACAATTTCTAAAAATGTGCTTTTCGAATTCGGAGAGGGGGGGGGGGTTAAAAAGTAGAGATTCTTCAAAATCTCGAGTTCGAAGTTTTTGACGATTACTATACTTTTCTATACTACTATTACTTTTTCTATACTACATATATGAGAAAAGATAGGTCTGGCGGTCATTCTTATTCAGAGTAGGCATGTTCATAGACATGCACACTGTTAGCTTTAATGTTAATAGGAATAGATAATTCGATTACAGCCAGTCATGCTATCTATAAATTCGTTAAGTGACATAGATAATGCAACAGCGTTTATAAAGTTCTACAATGGAACCAAAGTACTAAGGAGTTGAGCAACATATTTTAAATTTAAAAAAAAGCAATCATTTTAATGACAGTAAATTTAGCTCTAAAAAATTTTCTTTTCACATTAAATAAATTTAAAAGCATTTTTAATGTTCTTTTTAATTTGAAGGAAGAAAACTTGCCAGTTAATTTTGTAAGAGAGTACA
Source organism: Argiope bruennichi (assembly GCF_947563725.1). Taxonomy (NCBI): domain Eukaryota; kingdom Metazoa; phylum Arthropoda; class Arachnida; order Araneae; family Araneidae; genus Argiope; species Argiope bruennichi. The sequence goes on along the minus strand of NC_079151.1, from coordinate 110,511,379 downwards.
AAATTTCAAAGATAGAAGTGTGAACATTTTTTACAACACTTTTCATTATATTAGTTACTGCCTTTAATTTCTCACACATTGCAGCGATTTTTGATTTGATAATCTTGCGATATATTCTGCATGCGAGTTATCGGTTATTTATATTAAATGAAGAAATAAATTTTATTTAGCTTAAAAAATAAACCCCAGGGGGGGACACCTCGAAATGAGGATGAGATGCTTCCGGCATGGTGGTTGGATCTCGCCACCCTGGAGGGTACACTAATAGGAGGGGGATCTGACTCCTCCCATCGATGACGGGACGTTCTTCCTTCGGGGATGGCTGTACCCTGGCCAGTGACGGCCCTTAGGACTCAACCACTGTTCCCGCCAATGTTGCTGTTGGGGTGGTCCGGTCATTCAGTTTTTATTGTTTAAATTCGTGTGCCTTCGTGGCGGGTCGGAGAGATAGATGGCTGACTTAGCTTAAAAAATAAAATAAAATAAAGAAAATTTGAAAAAAATAAACTAATGTTGGATGAATTAAGCTGAAAATATTCCCCGAATTCTTACTAAGGATACATCACTGATTCATTTTTTTTTCCAAGTTGTCCTTGCTTTATAAATATTTGATATATAAGGATAAGATTTTTAGTTTATTTTTATCTTCTCAGATAGAAGTATATAAACAAAAACTGTCGCAATCATTAAAAAAAAAATCGCATGTGATATTTTGACGAATCTCCGTGTTTCAGATCTTTCTGAACATGAAAAATGCCTTTTTGAAATTTTACATCTTTTTCTCTCTGTCTGAGAACACGTTGACTGGAAAAAATTTTGAGCTAGATTAGAAACTCGATATTTAGTTTTTTAAAAAAGAATAGATTTCTATAAAAGTTTGAACGAAATATATTCATAATAACTATGCTTATTTATCTTCTGAAACCAAATGAATATAACTATTAAAAAACGCTAACATGCTTTTGAAAGTGTAAAAATAATTAATCATTCAAAGAATTAGAAATTAAAAATTTTGTCTTTTTTACATTGTGAATATCTCTATTATTATTTTTTTTAATTGTCTTTTATTTTAATACATTTTTGATAATGCTTCTATTCATTATGAAATAGTGATTTAACCATGCTTAAATTTAAGTTTAAATCAATCCCTGAATTAAACAGAACATTGCGAGCAAAATTAGCAATGCAACAAAATTGCAACAATCGAGCATTGCAACAAATATTAAAAGTTTACGAAGGAATTTAGCATTAAGTGTTGTTTTTTTTGTTTCAAAAAAGAAATGGTCTGTTTCAATTGATATTCTAATTCTAATAAAAATTTGTCAGACGATAAAAAGGATTTTATACTTAATAAATGGAAAAGTAGTTTTTACGTTTAAAATGCAATACATGAAATGAAAGGAATACCGAATATATCCGCTGCTGTAGCTTAAAAATCAAAGTTACATTTAAAATTTCGAATATTAAGGAAGATTTTGAAAAGCAATTAATCTTTGCTAGTTTGAATTAAAGACTCTTTATCAGAGAGATTTCGTTTTGACTTTTCCTTAAACATAGTATCTGAGCTTCTTTCTCAGGTTTAACCTGATTGTAGAAAGCAGAATTAATTATTCTGTAGATAGTTTCATACTTGTGCTCTGCCATATATCCTTTGCTTCTTGTATGCTATTTATATCATCACACAGCAAAGCATTATTATCACATTATTTATTGGTTGAAAATGATTCCATATTTTTCTGTTGTAATTTCCAGAGAAGAAAGAATGTTTTTTTATTTTTATTTTCCATATAGATTCATAATTTTTAAACGATATATTGAGATTTAATCAAGTCGTAAATGGAAATTTGGCATTTGACTTTGATTGTAGGAATTTTTTTTGTTAGAATAAGAAATGGAACCACAAAAAATATTTCCGAAACAAATACAGATATTTGCATTTCAGTGATGAGCCTGTTGTTGACAGTATGGGACGTCTTTGAGCTGCATCACATATTCAACCGCAACGTATGGGATACCAATTGGTCACTTGTGTTCAGAAGCTACTAAATCATACTATGTACCTATAATCCTAGCTCTAACAATCCCCTTCCGAGACAGGCGTCTACCACGGAAACAGATTGTACTGAATTGACGAACAGGTTCATCTAATATACATAGCCCAATACGCAACTGCTTTAACGTCACTCACGCATTTGATTAGTTGCCTCACAGAATTATATTCTTCAATATAATTATTTTTATTTTTATTAATTTGAGATTCTATTAATGTATCAAAACCATTTCTGAATTTATTATATGCTTATTTTACTTTGATTGGCCTTGGATTTTGGCATTAATATTATTATTCCGTGTTCAAATTTATATAAACTTAGTATCATGTTAGAACATATTACAGCACAGTTATATTTAACGAATTTAGGTACAAGAAGATTTAATTTCCATTTCGTCAGAAGAGTGTTCCGAACATGGTTAACTCAAGTGCGAAATCGCCAAAGGAAATTTACACTATATCCATATTTACTATATTACATATCTATATCCATTCAGAGAAACGAACAACCTCACGAATATATTATACAAATTAAATTTAATTCTGATTATATGCTAACACTGACATTTAGTTGTATTTATATGTATTGTATATATTTTATATATATGTATGTTTTGTTGTGTATATTTGTTAAATAGGTTATTTAAAATTTAATTCTGATTATATAATAACACTGACATTTAGTTGTATTTATATGTATTGTATATTTTTTATATATATGTATATTTTGTTGTGTGTATTTGTTTGTATTGTGTATGTTTGTGCATATACGTTGTGTATATTTTTTAAATTAAAAAAAATATTACTGTAAACATTGAATGGCATCCATGGTTTTCAGTTTTCTATACAGAAAAGTTTAAATACTCTTAGATTTTATAAGTTTAGAAATATTCAAAAATCAATTGCAGTGCCGGGATATACTTAGTAAAATATATATGCAGTATAAATTCTTATTTTTTAAAAAATTCAAATTAAGGGAAACATTTAGATATGTTACTGAAGAAGACTGGGAAAATTTAAGGGAAAAAAGAAAGACACATATAAAAGTTCTGTAGAAAGTGATGGTGGGGTATTGTGCAGGTAAGAAAATAATATTTTTATTATATGAATAACACAATAAAAAATGACGAATATGCTAATCTCACAACATCGAGTGCAAACATACTCTTCATCGAAAGACAGAATGATACCTATGTACAACACATTCGACTATGAATGTCGAATTCATCAACTCGCCCAGCCAACAAAAACTTGATTACTATGCACTGAGCATTTGGGAAAACTCATGGTATGAAGTTAATTAATTTGCAGCTTTTACTTTCCCACTTATAATTGATATTTTCTGGCATTACCTGTCAAAACATGTGCGTATATGTTATCATCTGACAATCGCAGTCTAGTCAATACGAAAAGGATGTCACAGTTTAAATACATGAGATAATACCACAATTATTTCAGCCGACTCATTTCCATTTGGCCGAGTCATATTTATTGGATGACTACATGTCATTGCGTAGTTATCAGATTTGAAGGATGAGAGTGACACAGAATTCACGGGTAGGTGTTTCAGTGGTAAGGTGTGGGAAGCAGATTTGAGAATTTTTTCTAGAAATGTGAGGTATGTATATCGTTGAAATATGCAAGTGTAATCGGCGAAATTAAAAAAAAAGTAAAAATCATAAAATGGCAGGTAAAAAAATTATGTATTTTTTTTAATGTTTTTATTATGAACCTGTTGCCGTGATAAAATGGTAAACCAACAAAAGACGAGTGTCATATTATTGCTTCAAGATCTAGTTACAGCTGAATATCACTAAGAAAAATCACTCAATTTATATTTTTGAAGTAATATACGATAAGAAGCAAAAAAAAAAATCACTTAACATTTGCTTAACCTTTTAATTATTAAGTATTTAACAGGGGTTAATTAGTGAATGACATCAACAAATTGGTTAACACCATTTAGATAATTTGGGTGCATACTTTTTAGAAAGATTTTTTTTCCAGTTGGAACACATTTAATTTAATGATACGTGGAGTAGTATATAAAAGATTTATCGGCGAATAAAGTTTCATTAAATTCAATATAATAAAATTGAATAAAATTTAATAAAAATTTTTCTGACAAATTAAGTTCGTAATCTGCAGCTTAGGCAAAATAGCTATATGACATGTCTTAATCGTTAAATGTGTCTAAGGGGATTAAATAATTTATAATATTATATATCTTTCTACATATCATCCCTAAGTCGTATAAATAGTTATAAATAACATTTGGAAATGAAATAGAATGAAAACATTCAGGAAAAATAAAAAAAACGAAAAGTTCTTCATAAATCACTTCAGGTGTGGCAGTTTAAATGATTTTCTAAACGACTTATTATTGAAATTATTTAAAATTAAAAAAAAAATGCATTTAGAAATAAAGCAGTTTTTCAATTGATATGGGCAGTTTTTTTCCCTTGGTATGTTTTGAAATTTAGTCTCAATAATCTTTGATGTTACGACAATCTTTTTTCTTATTAGCGTATTCTTAGATTTATAAAAGAGAAATTATTTGGTTGATTATAGAATACATAACTTTAAAATTTCTTTTTGCAGCTTTATTTTAAATACTTCTTTTTTTAGTAAAATTGTCTTCCTAAATACATATTTTTTTTAAAATTATAAATAGCAGAATTTGTTTATTTATTACTAAAATACTCTCTTATATTCTCCCATGTATTCGGCATAAAATTTCTAAAGCCTCTGGAATATAAATATTTATAGAAATTTAAATATTTATATAACATAACAAATATTAAGCGACTAACATGCATTTTTTGAGAGAAACCAAACGATTTTGAAGCAGAAAATGCGTTATTGTTTATTTTCAAGATAAAATGCATTTCATTCCAACAGAAGATTTATTTTTTAACGATTCTTCTTTTTTTCTGCTTTTCGACTTTAACAAACAAGAGTTTTTTGTTTTTTTTGCAAAAATTATATTCATTTCTGGAAGAAATACGCATCAATAAATAACGTTTAAAATTATATATTTAATTTAATTTAAATTCTTTTATCAAATAAATTTGAGAAATATTTACACACATCGTATTCTGAAATATGTAACTTCCCAATTCATTACTGTCAGCTTGCTGCTGACTAATTATTTCCGAAACAATTGGCAAAATTGCTTTCCTTTAAGTTACTTTGCATACCCCATCACAAAAGCAGCGTCGCGAGAATGCAAAGAGTGATTTTCCGAAAATTTTCTCAAATTGAGTTTCTATTTGGAAGTGTATACATCTCTTCTCATAATTTGGAAAAGAATTTTGATTAAGATTAATCTGTTGTACTGTTTTACTGAATTGTTTACTACATTTTTTATTTTTTTAAAATCTGAGATTTAAATGAAATTTGTTTAAGCAACTGGTGAAAACATATTTTTTTACAAGCTAAGAATAAATAAAAAAACATTAAATAATAAAGTAAAAATCATTTTTTTTTAAATTTCAAATAATATTTACGTTTTAATAAATAATTTATCGATCATTCTAATAAAAATAAAAAAATATAAAATCTTGAAACACATATATATATATATATTAGTTTTACTGTAAGATTATTACTAAAAGATGCATCAACGTTTGATGAAATTTATGTAGTCACTGACATTTAAGAAAAATTTATATAAAACTATTAAAAATATTAATATATCAAAAATAAAAAATATAAAAAGCATTAAAAATACAAAAAAATTGCTAGATTTTAATTACCAAGATCTAAGTAAAAATACGATTTTTGCAAACTTTATCTTTACAAGCATGAAGCATGTGAAAGTAAGTAAAAATATATAAAAATATCGGAAATATGTGCAGGTCTTCAAAAATAAAAAAAGCTGTGGTTTGAGAGCTTTTTTTTTCCCTCTTAAAAATATATTTCATGTACATAAAGTGTAAAATCTTCGGATAACTACATGCTAAGTTATTTCAATCAAAAAGAATTAAAAATGAAAAGTGACTCTGTACTGTTCTTTACATCTAAAAGACGAAAACAACATTTTATATTACTAAACAATGTTCTAGTAATACCAGAGTATCCATTTATTTAATAAATATCTAAGTAATTTGGGATTGTTTATTTCTATTTATGAGTTCTTTGTGACTCCGTATTCTCATTACGAAGGCGTTAACTTTTAAATCTTGTAATGAATTCACCACTGGGGACATCACCACGTAATTTATTTTATCGTAGTAAGACGTTTTTATTTATATTTCACATGGAATTTCCACGATTTGCAGACTAATCTAGGTGCTTGACAAATCTTCTATAAAAATATCAAAAATTAAAAATAAAAAGAAGAACTAAGTTTAAAATCATTTAAAACTGGTCCACTTTCAAAAAGCTTCCTTTATAGATAAATAAAGCTTTAAGAGAAGGTTCGAGTTGTCCATAAACAGATAAAGCATTGTCAAATCAACCTTAGAACAAAATGTTGAAAAATCATTTATCTATAAAAATGTTTCTTTCCATTAAAACGTTTAATGCGATTGATAAATCATACATTTTGTCTCTTATTTCCTTTTCAAGCACTTTCTATTACATTTCATCAAGAAATTATTCTTTAGCACGTAGATAGAAAACACTTTTGTTCGCAAATACGTTCCAAAATGCACATTCTATTTCCCTTCCTACTTGCCCGTCAGTTTCCTGTCAAATTTTCTCGATTTGGAATGACAGAGTTAAAATAGCTCCCCGAATCACTTTTCAGTAAGTTAATTTGAATGTCGTGATAGAAACGGAATCTTTTGATATTATACATGACTTTTATAGCCATTACTGATCATTATTTATGCATGGATTTTAAGTATTCTTCTTCTTAGAATGATACGTTGTAAAATTATAAAATAGCTTTGTCAACAAATTCAGAGAAAGTGTATTAAGCCCCTGTATTAATATTTGATTATGATCCATTCCGATTGTAACTCAAAATTTTATTCTCTTTATTATTCAATCTGTAACATTTACATATATCGCTTATAAGAATCAAGGGAACTTTTGATTGAATGTAAAAATATATTATGAAGAATTTCCTTTTTACTTTCGCGTATACATATGTCGAGATAGTATAATAATCGTCAAGACAATTTGAACTCGAGATTTTGACGAATGTCCACATTTCACACTTCCCTGAATTCGAAAAACACGTTTTTGGAAAATGTCCGTCCGTCTGTTTGTAATAAAGATAACTCAAAAACCCTTTTATCTAGATGTTGAAATTTTGTATAAGGTCTTTACACCAAATTTGTAGGTTTCTATCACATTTTGAATAAAATCCGCTCAGAGAAAATCTGTCTGTCCGGTTGTTTGAATATAAATAACTCGATATCTACAAAACGAAGAGAGTTAGATAAATAAAATTCTTTGCATATAATTGATATATCTAACCAAGACATCTATCCAATTTTGTGCCAAATTCAACTAGAGGTTGAACATCTGTCTTTCTGTACTTTTAGAAACATCTAAATATCATAACACAAGGACGCAATCACTTAAACATACCAAATTCGGTATATGATTATGTCACTATGATTAAAGTTCTGCGTCAAACTTTTGCTTTAACCCTTTCTAGGGCAGTGGGAAGTGTGCTTCCCACCAAATTTATCAATCTTTGTATGAAATTATGTAGGCTGGCATAAGTTCTGACAAACTTAGAAAGAAACAGAAAGTCAGAAACTTAGAGGCTTCAGTTCTTTATCTCACACAAAATGATGTGTCTTAATTTGTTACTTAATTATTAATTAACCAAATTAATTAATTAATCAAATTAAATTTATCTAATAAGCTAAATGAATCCCTTTTCTTATTCTAATTTCAAGTCTAAAAATATTTTAACATGATATGACTAGAAAAAAATGGCCCTTTAAAGGGTTACTTGATTGTGAAAAATGAGCCTAAAACGCAAATTCGATTTTCGGATACAATTAACAATATCCGAGGGATTAATCTCCAAGAATGACAAGATAGGTCCAGTGAAAATTCTAAATTAGCATCAAAGATTAATATTTTGTAACTGTTATACGTCAATGCTATGCAAGTCATTATCTGGGATAACACCTTTATTAGAGAGCATGCTAGAAAGTTTTGGATAGACCACTCAAACTAGTTTGAATAATGCAATTTAATCAGAAAATGTAATTACGAAAAAAAAACCCCTGTTCGATTAAGAAATGGAAAGCGATTCTGCATTCAAAGCATTCAATGCCTTCCACAGAACTGTTGGATGTGAAACCTGCTTTGTGGCAAGAGTGGCAAGGAATCCCGCTAAAACAGATAAAAAATCTGATAATATCCATGTCCTGTCGCTGTCAGACTGTTTCACAGCCTTCGGGGACCACATAGTATACTAACAGCTAATATGTGGCACTTCCGTCCAAATTGACATGCTTCAGTCTACGATGTTACCTGCCTGTTACCATAAATGAATTGTAATATCATTTGCACAGTTAGAAAGCAGTCCTTAATTCTTATTTCTTAGTGAAAAAAATCAATGCTTCCTTTATTTTATTGCTTTATGTTCATATTATGATACAGCTTTTTTTTTCTTAACAGACCATTTATGCGAAAATTGTACATACAATAGCTGCAAGGAATATTGGATTTTATTGTATTATCTCTGATGAGCATGAGATTACAAAAACATTTAAGTTGATATATAATTTCAAACATCATAACAATGATTCTTTTATTAAAAAAATTTCTTAACTAATATAAGGCAATTTCAAAGTTGAATATATTATCTTCCATTTAGATTTTAGTAATACTTTTTTCTAATTTATAATTTTATTTCAAAATGATATCATCATTAATATACAATAATATCATTTCATTTTTTAACGGTCTTATCTACCTTATCATCATTCATATTCGTAAATTTCTACCAGCAGGATTGGTCTCTGGTGACTTGCTACCCTCTAATAGAGGCATAATACTCTTCCCCTCTCTTAAAAAAGATGGCGGTTGAGCACGTTCAGGGGCATCGTGACTCCATAGATTCTTATTTCCACATTTGAGAATTGTACTTTTTAATTTAGCAAAGAAAACTGGTTTACTTGTCTAATATTTGGATACCATTTAGAATCATTAGCTATGAAAGCTCGATCTTTGGCGTGAATATAACATATTTACTGTATGAAGCATAAGACTTTTGACATTTTTTTTTTTTTTTTTTTGCTTTTTTTTGGCAGTTGATTGTTGTTATGCGGTTAATACAAAAGTGCTTACCCTTTTTTTCCAACCGGCCGAAATTAGAATTTGACGCAGAACTAAATTGTAATTACAAACGTAACAAATTTCACATATTTAAGTCTTATACACTCTTCAAATATTGCAAAGGAATGTGGAAAAATGATTCATTTTTTTTGCTAACAGAAAGAATAATTTATTACAAAATAATGAAAACGATCAAATTAATGAACATGTAATTAAATTAAAAAAATTAATTTCTTTAACATTAGTGAAGTCACGGGCAACGCTGTAGGAATTTTGCTAGTTTGAAAATATTTAAAATTTTACAAGAAACAAGTTTCATGACGAATTGGGGGAATTAATCACATGACGAAAAAGGATATAAGGACTTTTTTTTCCTTTCACATGTGTTGTGTGAGGTATAAAATAAATTGATATAATTGCTGTAATCATGGAGATGATTGTATTTCAAGAACATTTATAGAAGATTATGTATACATAAAAATAGTGAGATCTTTCTTGTGTGAAATAGCGAAACCATATGTAACTTTATGCTTGTTTTATTATCCTATAGGAAAGTAATGCAATTGATAAAGAATGCATAGTTACGCGAGACAACGTAGTTGCAGAAGAAGAAAATGGAATTCATACATCATGTTTGGACTAGACAGAATGATCATGCTTTTACTGTATATAAAAATAATATATACAAAAAATCTGATCTTTTGATTATGAAAGACAATGTTTTTCATTTATAGGCCAAAACAAATGCATAAAGTAGAAACTTGTAGATATTGTCTATGTCTGCCCCAAAGTGCTTTCTTGAGACCGAACACAATTCTATCAAATCCTATATATATCGCCTGAATCCTATCACAAGGTTGAGGAATCCTTCGTTGATTAAATTAAAAGCATAATTAAAAATTTCAGATAAATTCTTAATTGCACTAAAAACATAAAGCTTCGATCTTTGTCAGATACCTAGAAGATACCCTGAATATATAATGGAGTTATTAATGTAATTCAAGATGAACATTTAACAGGACATAAATTTAATGGTGGAAAATACTAGAACAAATGGGGTACTCATATAATGACTTATTGAGGTTAGAATGTAACAAGAGCCTTGCATAAACGCTCAAAAATATCAAACAAAAGAAAATTTTATAGTTGAATTAAACGGTTTAAATTTGTTTTTATTGTAGTTTACTAACTTCTAATTTTAATTAAGAGAGTGTAAATTTACTGGGGTTATGATATGTTTTTTTTTCCTCATTTAACTGAAATGTTTTACTAAATCAATTTAGAAAAAACAGATTGAATTTGAAATATATTGCCTAAGGCAAATTTAACGTTTTCCCAAAAGTAACAATATTGTCATATTTAACAAATAAGGATAAAAATAAATGAAAGACATATGCATTTTAAACGTTTGAAATACTTATAAAAATAATTAAAAAGTCTTCGGAATCCATATAAATATTCAATAACATGATAAATAAATTCCTATTAAATTTATTCATTTTAAATCATTTATAATTTGATTTTTTTCTCTTTTTTTTACATTAAAGCTATAGTTTTTAATGTTTATGCAAAAAATATCGGTTTCGTATCATTAAACTTGACATAAAAATTTATATCCATTTTTTATTATTTATATTCTTTTAAACAGCAAAAAAGCAATCGATTTAGAAATTAATTTTTTTTCTACAATTCTTTTCTCAAAATTGTAAAAACAAATGTATTTCTCAATCGTTTAAAATTTTGGATGATGTTTATTTTGTGCGCCGAACATCATTTTTAATTCGAATAAGCTCTCAATTAATTTAAATTAATTATGGCAGTATTCTGTAAGTTGATACATTAAAAAAAGAATTTCTAAATACAATTTTCTTTTTTTTAATTTCTTAAGAAAGTATATAGCTGACTTTTTCATTAATTGAATTTTTTTGCGAATTTCTTGAAAAAAAAATACTTTTATCAACATTAAAAGAATGTTTTTTTTTTTTAATTTCAAGATAACTTATGGAGCTTTGAATTTTTTATGAAATAAATTAAATTAATCGCATTTGATAACCAGAAAAGCAATTTCAAATCTTTATAATAGCTAATTGTTAAAATATTAAAGTATGCCATAAAAAATTGTGTATATTCAGATAAAAATGTCTTTAGAATAAAAATATTCTATTTCTTTTTTTTTATAATTGTATCTCTTTCGAACACCTAATAATTTATACATACTTGCAGTCATTTTAATAGCAAATGAATTTGCTTATTTTAATTAAATATTCTTTCGAAATGTGTGCTTATAATTCGTTGTATCATGTGATGGCTAACGTTTCATTATTGCCTTATAAATTTTGTATTTATGATCTTAAAGAATTGCATTTTATACAGACATTTAAACTAAGGCTCAACTCTCCAGATATCGGATAATAACAGGGTGACGCCACTTGACCTAGAATTGATAATTTATGTCACCAATGAAATTTAATTCCTACTTAGAGATTACCACACCAGCTTTTGAAAAAGAATATGGTAATGAGTGTTTTTCCAAAAGAACATTTACAACGGCAGCGCTAATTTCTGACTCCATTATAGTTAATCGTTGCAATCTGCATAGTTTTTTTTCTATATGATGACATCACACTATCCTTGGTGATACGCATTTTCTAAATCGCCCTTCATGAAATAAAGTAGAGAGTTTCATGTCGGAGAAATATGAATGAACATGAATATAGGTGGGGATATTTATAAAGATGAGTAAATAGAGATTTTGAAAGAAATTTCGTTTTCAGTTTTGTTTTTTCAATTCCTACTATTAGTTCACACTCTTCCTATATATATTTATGTATCTTGTTCAAATTTTTGATCGTTAATAAAATACTTTTTATTCATCCACTCAAGTTCAAATACATTTTTTTTAATTTGTAGTGGATGACACTTGATGTTAATACAGTTTTTTCAAATATTAATTCATTAATTATTAAGTTAAATTAATTTTTAATATTTTAAATAGAGTTTTAGCAGTTTGAAATGAAAATTAAAATCAACAGGCAGTAGCTAAATCGGTAAAATGCAAGTATTTCAGTATTTTTTCACGTGAAAGTGAAGAATACGAGTTCAATTCTTGCAAAAGTAGGGATTGACATTTTTTTTTATTTTATTTTACTGGTTAGGATGAGGATAAAGCAATATGTGCTTTGGGTGAAAATAATTCAAAACATAATAGTGTTCATAACACAGGTATTGAAAATAGTGAAGATGAAATCAAAAACATGAATTTTGGAAAAAGAGCACCAAATAAAAATCCCAATCCAAATATCTTGTAATTTTCATAAAAATACTGAAGGTGTTTTGATAGTTTGGATTGGAAGTGTGAGATGAATTCAACTAAAAAATACAGTACACGAATAGTGTTCTTTTTTTGCATATCTGTAAGTATTAATATTAATTTCGCACATTTCTATTTATTTTTTAAAATATTAATTGCTGTTTAAGATTTTATTTCATGAAATTTCTATTTCGTTCCCTTGCTTTAAATACACGTAAATACATGTTTACTCACGTAATACACGTCATACAGAATGGTTTACTTTAATACATGTAATACATACGTAAATACATATTTGCTTTAATACTCGTAAATACATATTTACTTTAATACTCGTAAATACATATTTACTTTAATACACGTAAATACATATTTGCTTTAATACTCGTAAATACATATTTACTTTAATACACGTAAATACATATTTACTTTAATGCACGTGAATACAGAATTCAGGCACATTTGGGAAGATATTAGGATAAATGTTAGAAAGGAAAGTAGACAAATCACTTTGTTGAAGGAGAGAAAATGTGACACATGTCCTGGAACATAAAATAAAAATTTTGTCAGGAATCTGTTTATTTGACAGTTTGCAGTGCGATTTGAAAGGTTGTGTTTAGTTTCTCGCTCTATTTTTGGGCTATTTTTAAAAGTTCTTTTATTTTCGAAATTTTTACTATAAAAATCTGACTTTGGCGATTTATTCAGGAAATGAAATATTATAGATACAACTTGTGTATTTTTGCTTTATTTTTCAAGCATGATTCTTAACCACTTAATTGTTTTGCCCGAGTGCCATACGTGCATCGATTTATCGAATTTTGATAGTTGTAATCAAAAAATAAACCATTCATATGAATTATAATTTAATATTAAAATTACTTCGAATACATAGATAAGTCAAGCATTCAATGGATTTCCATTTGAATCAAAATAAGAAAATATTCCCAAAATAGAAAGTGTCATCTTATTAGATAATAAAGAAAATAAAACAGTTAAGGGGTTAATCATGTTTATTTAAAAAATATATATATAAATAATACACCTCCTTAGCTATTCAGCTGTCAAACATACCTTGCCTTTGCATTGTAAAAATCTATGATAATTTTTTGCAATATAATACGATTATTGGCTTTCTTGCATTTATTGAATATGCTGCAATATTAGCTTGGAATAAAATAAATCAGAACGCCTGCAATTCGATGCGTTTCACAAAGCCAATTAAAAGTTCAATTTTGAAAGAACTACTTTATAACTCGCCTACGAAATCAAGAATTCAGAGTATGTGTAAGTAATCTGAGAAAAGATAGTATAAACGTACGTACTGTATTTGACAGTACGTACGTATTATTTGATATGTGACATGAAAAATATTATTTATGTTTTTAACTTACATAAAGTTACTTAATTTTAAATTTTTATTCTAAGAACTTTCAAATTTTTCATTGAAGCATAACTTTATTAGATAGTTACTTAATTTTAGATTTTTGTTATAAAAAATTTCAAATTTTTCATGGAACCAAAAGTTTATTAGACAAAGTTACTTTATTTTAATTTTTTGTTATAAAAGCTTTCACAATTTTCATGGAAGCATAAATTTATTAGAAAAAGTTACTTATTTTTAAATTTTTATTATAAAAACTTTCGAATTTTTCATTGAAGCATAAATTTATGAGACAAAGTTACTTAATTGTACATTTTTATTATAAAACTTTCAAATTTTTCATGGAAGCATCAATTTATTGTACAGAATTATTTTATTTAGGTTTTTTTTTGTTTGTTTTAAAAATTTTTACAATTTTCATGGAAGCATACATTTATTAGACAAAGTTACTTAATTTATTTTTTGTTATAAAAACTTTCACAATTTTCATGGAATTAAAATTCCTTAGGCAAAGTTACTTAATATTAAATTTTATAATAAAAACTTTCACATTTTTCATTGAAGCATAAATTTATTAGACAAAGTTATTTAATTTTAATTTTTTTTATAAAAACTTTTACATTTTTCATTGAAGCATAAATTTATTGGACAAAATTACTTAATTTAAAATTTTTGCTATAAAAATTTTCACAATTTTTATGGAAGCATAAATTTATTGGACAAAGTTACATAATTTTAAATTTTCATTTTAAAATCTTTCAAATTTTTCATAGAAGCATAAATTTATTTAAAGGACTTCCAGTAATTAAAAGCATTTATCCTTACAAACATTTATCATATCAGTTATATTACCAACATATTTTTTTGGAAAAATATCTTAATGCATATGATTCAAATATATATTAATATTTTTCTTGATTTATAAAAATACTTATGCTGCCGTTTAACCTAGTTATCATATCAAAACAATATAGTTATTACAAATTAGTTATAGTTATAGTTATTAACAAATTAGTAATTACAAATAATAAAAATGGTTCTCGGTTTGGTCTCTAGATTTTTAAATTAGTGTACGTGACCTTTGCCTGATATATAGCCCTGCAATGAGCCTTCTAATTATAGGATTCATAGTTTCTGAGATACTATGGAATTATTAAATGAAAAGTAAGCATGCATATATAATTTAATAATTCAGAATAATTTTAAAATAATCGATTATTTTCTTGAAGAAAAGGCTAAAAAGAAATTATACAACACTAGTTTTAGAAAATAGAAGCATATCATTAACATATTATTGTGAAATATTCAAAATATATGGGAAATATTCAAACATCTCTTTTCTCGTATTATTTTCTCAGCGAGGCAATAGAATAAATTTGATTTTTAAATTCCTGCTGTTCTTTTATTTCCAAATAATATAATTTCGAGAACCATTGTTTAAATGAACCAAAATTTAACAAAGGGATTAAAAATAAAATTTAATTCCCTAACGACCATCTTAATAATTATTACTATTAACATCTTTATTTAATTTCTTCCAGGAAAATGAATTCTAATACACCTCCAAATTAACAACCTTCAAAATAAATTCAATTCCAAACCCTCTCATTTGTATCTCCATAAATACTATTTTCCATTTCACCTTCTGAAATTTACAACACCAACATCTACAATTCCCAGAATCTCCTTTAACACCTATAATTTCATCAAATGATCCGTGTCTGCACCGTCATCGTATTTATTTTCTTATTACTACGCAAAACAGTTTTTCGCAAATGATGACTCTCATACAACTTTCATGGCCTACTGACTCCCTTCACTTTCACTGTGACCGGCACACAGACATCGAACTTGCTCCTCCAACCTTGAAGATGATGATAGTCATTGACATTGTTAAATATCCAACCTGTTGCGTCACCCAGTCAACAACACGAGGAGATCCCACTCGTACGATCGAAAAACACACCAAAAAGGGATGGTTCCGCCACCTGTGGGAAGCGGACAGGTCGTAGGCAGATGACTTACACGGCACCCACGGAGGTATTCATTTCGTCATTTGTTAAGAGGTTCAGACAGTGAACTCAAGTTATCCGCCATGTTTGGACACATAGTGACTAAACATGGGGATATCGATAGCAGTCTCCCCAAAATTTTCTCGCATATTCTCTAATAAACTCGTAATGCCAGAGAATGTCTTGTATGACATTGGCGACAACAGTTACGAAATATTAATTTTTGGCTTGAATTTAGCCTTTTTATCGAATTTATCATCTAATGTTTGGCGATTAATCCCTGCACGGGAAAATAAATCGAATTTGAGTTTTCGATACGTTTCTCTCAATAGATTGAAACGAAGATTGGGCACAAAACCGCAATTGTAGTCACAATATTCTAAACTTAATTTGGCGTATTTAAGTCATTGCGTTTTTGAATTATCGTGTTCACCTGTATCTGAAAGTACAGACCGACAGACTGTCAACCCTTTGTTGGTTTTAGCTCCAACTTTGACAGTGTCTAAACTATAGATGTTAAATCTGCATACAGAATCGTATCTATAATCGTAATTCTTTGTTTTATTCTTACCGTGTTAACTTATATTCAAAGCAGGACGTGCTCTCAACAGATTTTACTCAAAGTCTGAAAATTTGCTTTAAATATCGTATATTAAATTTCAATTGTTTAGCACAAAGCGTTTTTGAGTTATCTTTGCCACAGACAGACTTATAAACAGACATTTTCCCAAGATGTGTTTTTCTAACTCGGAGAGTTCTAAAACTTTGAGATTCGTCAAAATCTCGAGATCAAATTTTTTGCCGATTACTATGATTTTTCTATACTACGTATACGAGGAAGTAAAAAATGCATGTTTACAAATGTGTATCCAGTTATTTTTGTTTTTAAATTGATATTAATATTTCTTAAAGTATGTGACTGTATTAAAAAGTCGATTGAAGGAGAAAATATCAAATTATTTTATTCATTATTTCAAATTATTGAACCGTTTCCATTTTAAAATCGATTAAATTTAATCACTACTTTTATTATTTGGAAAACGATATTAATTTTTATATTTGTCTCATACATACTTCGATTCAATTTTGTCTCTTGACATAACATTTTCTTAATATCTAAAATTTGGTAAAATCTTCTGGCGATAAAGTAAAAAAAATAAAATCTAATGCATATTTTTTTTAAAAATGGGGTGTAATAATTTCTAAACATTTTCTGCAGTTTCTGAATAACAGAATTAACTATTACTTTCATCAAAAAATGCAATTGTTTAAATGGTTATAATTACGATAATAATTGAAATTTTTATGTTTTTTAATAGTTAATTCCAGTACTTAACAAGAAATAACAAGAGTTATTCTTGAACAAGAATATGAATAACAAGAATTAATTCCAGTAACAAGAAATACATGTTATTTTTGATTCAAGGTTTAGTTAATATATTTATTAAATTAATTTAATTGCAAAATTTTGAACAACTCATTTAGAAAACTTTTAAATTACGTATTTTTTTATTCAATTTCATTTCATATTCATATATATATATATATATATATATATATATATATATATATATATATATATATATATATATATATATATATATATATATATATATATATATATATAAACTATTATTTCGACTAACGAGTATATATATATATTCTCTTTGTTCAAAATTTCAAAAAAAAATATTAGTAAAATATAACATTTTTCAAAAAACCTTCATTATGAACACATGCCTTAAATAATTGTTTAAATGGACCTACACATTGCATTTTCCATAAAATCAAATTTTAATTATAAATAAAATATTTTCTTACTTTTCCTTATATGCTTTGTTCCTATGACACCCCAAAAGCGAAATAGAAAATCTCAGTTTCTCCGGTAAATGTCGATAATATCATCGGATGAATGTCGAATGGTGATTAAATTTATCTTGGCATTCGCACGAGAATGTCGACATGTAAAAGATATTAGTAATTTACATAAACATTTAAAAAGATAAATTATTGGAATATGGATTGATATTTTAATGATTCTTTACATTTTTTTGCTGGAATTAGGTCTATATGTCTATCAAACTCAGAGAACTGATATTTGAAAATGTGATGATAACTCAAAATGTCAATTTAGGAATCCTATTTATAGTATGTAACTGAGTGATTTAAGGATGACAGACGTCGTCTAGCTCAAATAAAATTATATTTAAGATCTAACGAGCTAGTCGCAAACAATTAGATACAATACAGTTAAGAAATAAAACAATTTAGACAATCCTTAACGACGTTACATTTTCAACGGCTAGAGGTTGAGCATTTGTTTCGCTCTATATCTGCTAGAGGGTTATTATTCTATTTGTTATAACTATGCTTTTGTCTAAAAATTACGGCTTTTTCTCAAATCTTAGTACAAATAGGCATAATGCCCATTTGCTGGCCCATATTAAAGTAAACACAACGATTACAATCAGTTAGTTGCATCATACATGCACATTTTCTCAATAAAATAATTAATGAACCAATATTATTGATTTTAAGCAGAATAAAGACTAAAAATTTTACAATTCTCTTATAGGATGATTAAAGCTATGAATGCTTATGACAAAGTTCTAAAAGTTCAGGTTATGCCAGAGAATGCTCTTCATAACCTGTCAGGATCCCGAATGCACGAATGTACTGAATTTAGAATTATTCTATTATTTTAAAATTTGCCACTAGACAAAGAAATCCTATTAGCGCCCCATCACTTATCTATCACCGAACAAATGAAGTTGGAGAAATGATTTTCGTTACAAAATTGCCTATCTTTAGGTATATGAAATTTATTTTTATTAATAAAATTGACTATATCTAGACATATAAAATTTGAGATATATTTTTATTGCTAAATTTTTATATCTGTTATAAATGTAGGGTGAAATATATCAACAGAATAAATGCTTTTCAGTTGATTTGTCCATGTTTTAATCCATTGTCCATGTTACCATGTACAGAAAATTGTCCATGTCCATTCAGAAATTTAATTCATTGTCCATGTCTGTCCATGTTACCATGTACAGAAAATTGTCCATGTCCATTCAGAAATTTAATTCATTGTCCATGTCTGTCCATGTTACCATGTACAGAAAATTATCCATGTCCATTCAGAAATTTAATTCATTGTCCATGTCTGTCCATGTTACCATGTACAGAAAAGGCTATGAATAATAATTACTGTACAAAATGGATAGGTGAATGCCATTATGCAATCGTTGCAGTGAAAATGTATCTAATTTGGGATTAATAATTCAGCAAGCATGCTGTTCATAATGCAATAGAGGAAAATAAATTTTAAAATTTTGTAAAATGTTTTGACAATTGTCGAATATGATTGAATTGACACTACATTTTAGAACAATGTTTTTAGAATTAAAATTTTTATAACCATTTTAATTGAGAATATCCAAAAAAATTTATTATGTAATCTTCTCAAAATTATGAAGCTGAAAAAAAAATGCAGTGTACTGCGGTAGTATGTGTCTGAACGTGGAGGACGAAAGAAACACCTGGATCTTGTAAAATAGGTAATAAACACTAAAAGCTCTTGAGCAAAATAGCAGTTGTTTACAATAATCATTCAATCTCATTTTTATTTTTCTACTGAAATAATATTATCTTCATTAACAAGTGTAAAAAAATAAATCAAAACTATTTGAATATAAATAAAAAAATTAAGTTAATAAATCAAAATTAATCAATGGAATGATTTTATTTTAATTAAACATCAAAACATTTAAGAACACGATAGTAAAAAAAATTCAAATGAAAGTGAAAAATTCATTGTGCAGTACAATTTTAATTCAGAATCATGTGGCAAGAAATGGCCGCCAAATTTTTGACCCTTTCATCTTTTTTCAAATCTGAATAGACCATGTGAACGAATGACCCTGAATGATGCGCGAAGGCTGTTTGAAAAGGAAAAAATAATAATAATATTAATAAATAAGAAAGGTGCGACAGTTCTTAGAAAGGAAAGGACAATAACTTGGAAGCCGTCATGCTTCACAGCCCAGCCACAAACATACCGACTGCCCACGGACGGTTACGGTTAAAAGACCTATATTTTGCGCACATTTTCCCACACACATCGCATCATATCACCTGCTGACAGCATTCCCATTTTTTATTCATTTTATTTTTATTCCTTTATTATTGTTATTTTTATCGAAGGATTTGCTTGTAAAAGCACATTAAGCAAGTTGGAGCATCTGTTTTGAATTTAAGAAGAATTTCAATTTCTTCTTCAATTTTTCAAAGCTTCTTTCTCTAAAACTTTTAATGTTATCTTTAAAATTTTATTTTTTCCTAGTATATAGCATTTTCTCTTATCTTGGAGATGGATGGGTTTCGAAACTTTATTTGTTGAATAATAGAAAAAATATTTCAATTCAATTTAATTTCTTCTTTAAATTGAAATTAAACTTTTTTCCAGGCGGCCAACATTAATACAACAAATAGGTAATTATAATTTTACTCATTCAAATGCTTATATTTATTGCATAAATAATTATAAATAATTTAATTTCTAATTATAAAATAGTGATGATGAGAATTATTAAAATATTGAAATATTTTAGTTATAAATGTTATAAAATATTTAATTTATTTAGTTAAGAAATTTAGACCATCAAACTAATCAACTAACATATGAAACACCCTAATGAATATTAGTTAGGTTAACCTAATAACGAACAACATAATTTAAATCATTATTCCAGTTATTGTTTTTTTTAAATTGTTAAAGCACTTGAACTAAAATTAAATTTCAAATTAAGATATTTTTTATCTCATTTTTCGGATAATATATTTTGTATCGATTATTGCATCTTTTTATAGATTTAATTTAAAAATATTTAAAAGGATGGGAAAAATAAAGTATTTTCAAATTATTTGCTTCCCTTGCTTCAATTCAAAGAAGAAAAAAAATCAAAATGACAAAACACTTAAATTTTTAATTCCCGCTAATGGGTGACAAAAATTAAATGAAAATTCTTTAGGAATTTGGAAAAGTAGAAGGGAGTTTCCGAAAATACAAGGAAGAATACAATATAGTGACTTTATATTTATAGATTTAACGATGGAAGTGAAATCTAGAACTTTATGAACACAAAGGATCCTGAGAGCGAACGGGTTATATGAACGATATTCTAGAAATGTCTTATCCGATAGCAAATATCTGCTGTATTAACAATTAAGTTTGAGATAAAGTTCCAGTTTCCATAAAAATAATTTTTTAAAGTGAAGAAAACAGTGATTTAGTTTCAATAAATGCGGAATAATCTTCTAAATAAGGAATAAAAATACTTTTTTTATCTCATTTTTATATTTCTTGTTTTTTCAAAAGGAAATAATGAGAATGAATACTGTTATTTTCTTAGGAATCTTTGAGATCTGTTTGAAAAAATTCCAAATAAGAGCTCATTTTTAATCATCATTCATCCAAATAATTATCTGTTTTTTTTAAATTTTTTCTTCTTTATTTTATATCTGCATTCCACTAATTCTTGGGAATTCTGTCTGCAGACTCAGTTTTTTGAGGAAGATAATTTGTTTGGAATAAAATACCCATATAAATTGCTATCATTAGTACATGAATATAACGTTTCTTTTTAAAAAAATTTCCCTTTAACAGAGATTATGTATTTTTTATTCCTAAATGTATTTATTTTGGAAAATAAAAACACCACTTTGGCAAAAATGCATTCCGTAATTGATATAAATTATTTTAAATGATTCACTTTTTTTTTGTTATTAATCGTTTTTTTTTGAACTACGCTCATGTAAATATTTTTCTTGCCTGTTTTGTGAGGTTTTCTTGCCTTTCTTCAAACTGTCTGTGAGGTGCACAGTTTATAGTGATGTTTTGTTTAAATTAAACATAATTTATGACTTTTCAGTTCTAATTTCATATTAAAAATTGGAATGCATTCATCTTTTTATGTCATCTAATCTGTCTGTCATCTAATCTTATAAAGTATAATAGTACGTGTATAAAAAGGGATTTAGGAAATCTTGAATTCAGAATCATGATATGAGTGTTTAATAAATAAACTTCAACGTTTGCAAAAATTAAAATATTATAATAGTACTCGCAATTACTTTTTACATTAATGCATCTAGTTTATGTTTTCTTGTATACGAAATATACATAGATTGTATACTTTAATCGTTAAAATATTTTTAATATTTTTTGAAACATCCCCATTTTAGATCCCCTATGATTCCAAAAACCAAAAATCTTTTCTACTTTTACACAACATGTTACTCATGAAACCACAAGATAATAATAACATTTCTACAACAGAACTCCTTTAAAATCAGGATTAAATATTTTTTTTGAAAACTTATGAAATATAGGTCGTAAGAGTCATGCAGCATATATTTTGAGATCTATCGACCTGTTTGCATATATCAAAAATATCTTTGAGCTGTGCACAGATTATTAACATGAAGGGGTTGGTTAAATTTAAGCTGGAAAATATATTTCGGTGACTATTTAATTCCATTCCCCTATTTGCACTCCATTTCACGCCTTTCAGTTACAGGTTCCACCTTATTCTTCCAAAACCTTCTATTCAACTAATTGCTCAATGAATGAAATTATAGATTGAACAAATCATTTTTGTTCCTTTCCAGATATACAAAAAAAAAAAAAAAAAAAAAAAAAGCTTCACATATACCAAAAAAAAATGGATTCATAATTTTCATATTTCTACATAGCGATGATGAATATCTTGGACTATGTGATAACGGTGATATGAAATTGCTAACTGGCAACCATTGATTAAATTACAATTAATAAAATTAAGCTGAATTTCCTTTTTATGTCTATTTTCCTAATTTCTTAACCTAAATACAATAGTCTAAATTTGCAATTTTTCTAGGGTATTTATCTTAAGAAAAATTATGGTTGTTTATATTATTCAAATAGAGATACCGTTGTGATTGTAACATTCCCCGTTTCCAGTACTGATAAGATATTTACAACCAGTTGTGTCGTCGCTGTTACTTACTAAACCCCTCGAGATAGCCAGATAGTAGATCTTTTAACTTGGGTGGTCTCACATCTGTTCATTAGCGACTACAGTGACACACCACATGTGGAATTCCTCTTCCAAAAGGTATTGATAGTACCTTCAAAGATAAAAGGATGTTCAAACATCTGGATGCTAGATGTTTCTCCTTGTGAAAGGGCCTTCCCACGACCCACTGGTGTCTTGGAGAGAACATATAGCTGAACCCCGATTGGCCGACAGAGAGCTCAAAGGACCAATGTAAATTAAGAGGCGGAGATTGTCGCCAAAATAAAGTGCGGAGATATTTTCTTTTAGGAGGAGAGAAGAAACGAATAGCAGGAGGCGGTGGGACTTCTCCCACGAGTTCGAAGTCTGGGAAACTACCCCTGGAGTGGTCGTGTTGACGTGATGAAGAACTAAGTTTCAAGAAAAGCCTTCTACTTTGACTGATGTATCACCGAATACAGGTGTAAATAACTATTTATTTAACCAAGATTAGATCAAGTTGTTCTTTGTATATATAAGGCTGTAAAATAAAGAATTGTCTTGAAATTCTGCTTGGTTATTTGATCAGTCTAGATCAGGACATTACAAGATACATCAAAATCTTTAAAACATGGCTTCTTCATCATTATTGGCTGAATGATAAATGATATTTAAATCAAGGCAATTATAATCTTTCTCCATTCGTACTCTAAGGAAATATTTAATCTAGTTCGAAATTAGAAATATTCGAAAGAAATGCTCAAGCTTTGGAACAATTGTAAAGTAAATTAAGTTTCCAGATTTAGAATTATCTATTATTTAGAATTATCTATGAATAACCAATTTTAGAAAAGAATGAAAATAAAAGTTTTTCGAATGGATCAGAAATATATTAATGCATTTTTGTTTATTTTTAAGAGCACTTAGAGAGCACTTTTAAGAGCACGTTAGCAGATCGTTCGAAATAAAAAAAAAGGAAAACTTGTTATATAAAAGTTTAAGAAGGTAATACAATTTAACTAGATTTTTGTACTTACCCTTTTTCATAATACAATATTTAATACTGAAGTTTTTTTCCGTCCTTCAGCCAATATATTTTTAAAGAGTAGAAAAAAAAAAACTTTCTTTAAAGGCTTTCAAACGAGGCAGACTTGTTTATTTAACCATTGTTTAACCATATTTGAGTTAAAAGCCCTTAGTATAAGATAATAGCAACCACTAAATTTATAAATTGTTTCGTTTTTCTTAACTATCTATCGAAATGCAAATAAGTTTATGAAGTCTCGCCATAAAAATATAATACTTTTGTTTTGAATTAAAAAAAAAAAAGACATCCAATAAAAAATCTTTTGAAAGTGTTTTCCAACTCTCTATTTAGCAGCAAAAGATTTTTTTAATAAAATAAATAATGGGAATAACTGTGATTATAATAAAAGAATTTATGTTGACAGATGGAAAAAATATTTAGCTGCGGAAAATCTCAAATAAGATTTCATCTCCTACCATCATCATTCATATAAATAATTATCACCGAAAGGATTTGTTTTTATTTCTGTTTACTTTTTCATCTTTTGGTATTTTTTTGTCTCCGCATTCAGTCTTCTGACTTCGCTGAAATCTGCTATCATAGAATTTAATTATCAGGTTTTCAGTTGCTTTTTCTTAGCCGCTAATTTGTTTGGAGCGAAATGTGTATATAAATTGCCTTAATAACTATCTGAAAAGGATTTCTTTTTGTCCCAAAGCAGCTATTTGTTTTTTTACTAGAATAGCTGATTATTTAGCTTTGCAGTGCATTGTTTTTCTAAAAACAGAGATGGAGTCAGTATTTTGTTTAAAAATCTCCATACGAGCTTCCATTAATAATAAATAATTTAAATACTTTTTTTTAACATTTTTAAGCAGTACTTTCTGTTCTCCATATTTAATTGATTGGTCATTTAATATGGATACAAAGTTATATATTGCAAAACCTTAATTTATAAGAAAGTCAAAGTGAATATTGATTTTGTGTAAAACTCTTCATATGAACTTTTATGAATTAATCATTTAAATACTTTGTTTCATTTTTAAGCAGTACTTTCTGTTCTCCATATTTAATTGATTGGTTGCTTAATTGGATATAAATTTGTATATGGTAAAATCTTAAGTTGTAAAAAGATCCTGGTGATTATTAATTTTGTTTAAGCCTCTCCATATGAGCTTTCATCACTTAAATAACCAAAAACGTTTTTTTTTTTCTTTCATTTTTAAGCTGTACATTCTATTCTCCGTATTTAATTGCTTGTTTTTTGATTTTTTTTAATTTGGATGCAAGTTATATATGACAACACCTTACGTTATATATAAGAAAAAGTCATAGTGAATATTAATTTTGCTTCAGACTCCCCTAATGTGCTTTCATGAATTAATCATTTAAATACTTTTGTGCAAGTTTGAGGTTCGAACCGAGTTAGGGTTCATAGCCGAGTAACAAAGCCACTAGACAAAAGTGTACACTCCTCTCCGGAAGTTTTTATCTGGCTTATGGTGTTACCACAACACTTTCTTTTCATTTTTAAACAGTGTTTTCTGTTCTCCATGATTAATTATTTGGTCATTTAATACAGATAGAAATTTATTTTTGGAATGAATTTTATATTAATTGTAAACCTTTATATTAATTGTAAACCTTAAATTGTAAAAAAAGTCATGGTAAATAATAATTTTGCTTAAAACGTTTCATATGATCTTTCCATGACTTAATCATTAAATACACTTTTTCAGTTTTAAGCAGTATCTTCTATTCTTCAAATTTAATTGATTGGTAATTTATTATGCATACAAAGTTGTATATGGTGAAAACCATATAAGTTGTAAAAAAGTCATGGTGAATATTCACATATGTAAATAAAAGTAGTTTAACAATTAAATTAGCATTTTTGCTTGGGATTCAGTTGATGTTACTTTAAGGCCGATTTCGTAATTTTGATCAGGAATCAAACAAAAAGGACAGCACATAATCTGATATATATTTTATCAAAATTTAACACGACATCCACAAAAGAGCATATGACTTCTGACAGGTTAAACTGGCAACTTTCTTGTAGAGTGGAAATTTCGCTTAACTGAATCTTGAAACCCAGACCTCCCAATCCTGAACTTGAGAACTATTGTTCATGAATTCCGAATTCCACATTGAAATGTCATTCCTGAGCACCAGTAATATTGTTCAGAGATTCCGAATTGAACATTGAAATGTCATAGCTGAGCACCAGTAATATTGTTCAGAGATTCCGAATTGAACATTGAAATGTCATTCCAGAGCATCTGTAATATTGCTCAGGAATTCTGAATTCCACATTGAAATGTCATTCCTGAGCATCAGTAATATTGTTCAGGAATTCCGAATTGAACATTGAAATGTCATTCCAGAGCATCTGTAATATTGTTCAGGAATTCCGAATTCCACATTGAAATGTCATTCCTGAGCATCAGTAATATTGTTCAGGAATTCCGAATTCCACATTGAAATGTCATTCCTGAGCATCAGTAATATTGTTCAGGATTTCCGAATTCCACATTGAAATGTCATTCCTGAGCATCAGTACTATTGCTCAGGAATTCTGAATTCCACATTGAAATGTCATTCCAAAACATCAGTAATATTGTTCAGGAATTTCGAATTCCACATTGAAATGTCATTCCAAAACATCAGTAATATTGTTCAGGAATTTCGAATTCCACATTAAAATGTCATTCCTGAGCATCAGTAATATTGTTCAGGAATTCTGAATCCCACATTGAAAGGTCATTTATAAAATTGTGCGTAGAAATAAATCTGGTACTCACATAAATATCCCTCCACTGAACTCTTAATAGGGAATAAGATCGTAGATCTAGAAGGTCAGTCCAAAATTCATAAACCAAATTTAATCCGCCTGTTTTAAGCCATTTTGGAATTATCATGTTTAAAGAGATACAGACAGACATAATTACATAAATGTATTTTTTTGTTTTCAAAGAGGTCTGAAACTTCGAGATTCATGAAATTTTGATTAATCTAAATTTATTTCATTGAAACTTTCTCGATTTTTTGACGATAATCATACTCTCTCTATATATTATTCTCATATTATGGATTATCCTACGCTCTATCTCTATGAAATACATCAAATAAAAATTCAATATAGTTATTTTGATTTTTATATTTCAATAATGGTAAAAACATGTAAAATGCACTTCGATGAACTTATAAATAAAATCTGAAATAGTTTAGTAAATTTGGTGTGGAATTCAAATATCAAATTAAATCCGTCTAGCTAAAAGCATTTTAAAGTTTTAACTTCACAGACAGAAACAGAACATTCCATGAATATGATTTACCTCTGCATTGAATTCTGAGAAATGGAGAATCATCAAAATCTAGAGTTAGAATAGTTTAACTATTAGAGCATTTCTCTTTTTATACTTCGTATATGAGAAAGTTAAAATGAATATTTCCTTCTGATATTAGGGTTTTAACATTCTTCATGATTTACCGGAGCATTTGTATTAGCTTTAAATCATCATGTTTAAATGTCAAAAAATCATAATTTAAAAAGGCTCTGTAAATTCCATATATCTTACTCAAAAGAGGGCGTACTCTGTTTATTCTTTTGCTATCAAGCCTCTCATATTATCAATTTATGTTTTTTTTATTTGATAGTAACTATTAGTTTCATGAAAGATGGATTTTTCAGGTGATATCGCTCATCAATCATTTAGTTGACATAAATCATCAATCAACCTATTAACAATACCTCTTAAAAGTTGGTTGTACATCAAAAAGTACAAAATAGATACGTGTTTCTTTGATTAATTATTATTAATAGCTAATCATTCTTCATTTCAATTTGCTTCATTTATTAACTACGTGATCAAACAATGTTTGGTAATGATAATAAATTATAAAGTGATGGATTGATGTTTGGATGACCATGTATTATATCCTTCATTATATGTTAAGGAACGATGTGATTAGCTAATGTAATTAATTACTGTACATCAAATCGTTTTATGCTGTATAATATCATTATAATCTTCATAATGCTAAGTACAATTCCAAAGCTATTACTGCTTTTCACTACCTTTCTTAAAAATATATTGAATAACTTATATATAAATATTTGACTGGAATGTATAAAGCTTATTGACCCAGAATTTTTAATTTAAAACTTATATCTTTTAAATGTCTAGTTTTTATGATGAATCCATGCTTCCAATTTTTCTGTAGACTTATTTCTAGATTTATACAGAGTTGTGGATGCCTGATAGTTGAATATTGGCTATAAAGTTTCTGGCACAGTGATTGATTGCTTTCAAGAATCACCTTGTGAAAAGACTTGTGCTTGTTAATTGCTTCTCAAAGGGCATCCCTATTGCCTTATGGGAAAATTGCATAACTTGTAATATTCAATATTTAACAATATTATACAATACTGGGATTTTTTATTAGCATGCAATATTTTATAATATATGTGTACTTCAATAGTTTTTTTTTTTTTTTTTTGATTGGATGGAAATTCTCTGCTTGGTTAGAGCTTACAGAGACGTGCAGGATAAGGTGTCTCCTAACTAACTCACCAAAAATATGAATTCCATTCAAATATTTTTGAAACCCATTTCAATCCGATTCTTATTTTGAAGTAAAATGGGGCATTAAGGTAACTAAATGTTTATAGACAAAATTATTTTTTATGTTCTATTTTTTTTCTTGTAAAAGAAATATACAAAGAGAAATTAATGCAAATGTTAAAGAACTTCGAACTCACGATTATGGCAATTCTCATTGATTCAGACCTACTAAATATGAAAAATTTCATAGACAGAGATACAAATATTATTTAATATTTAGAATTATATCTGCCTCTTGCTTGTCCGTTCGTCTATGAATATAAAGGTTTACAATTCATTGAATGTAGACGCATCAAATTCAAAGTCTGGACTTTTCAAACTTTGAAAAGTATTTACAGAAAGCATGTCTATCTGTTTAAAACATGGGAACGTAATAAGAATAAAGTCTTAAAAAGTGTGATAGATAAAATTTGGTAAAACGGTTTAAAATCCAATTTAAAATTTTGAACTAAATTTAAATCTAATCTTGAACTGTTGAAAGGTTAATCATCTGTAGATGTTTATTTTTTTCAGACATGTGTACACGATAATTCAGCAACAAAACTAATTAAACAAATAAAATTTTTCATGCGTTGTTTGTACTATTGTATTAAATCAATTTCCTTCAATAGAAAAAAAAAACTTCCATAATGCATACTCGACATTTTTTCCTAAACTGCGAAAGTATATAATTTACGTGTGAGGAATTGTGAAATGAAAATTCTGAGCATTCATGGTATACATGGCTTTGCTCAGTTAACACAAATTTATGCGGGGAAAAGGGGAATAACCACATTTTTGAATCTTTTGCTGAAATGGTTTAGGGAGATGTCTCCCGCTTCATGTCAGATCTCTATGATAAATAATCCAAAATAATTAAAACATAACTCGCCTTTTACATCATCATTTTTATAAAATAACTACACTGATTTTGATTCTTAAATAGAACCACCAAAACCCTCAGTACTCGATAGCAAATGATGACAATTTCGAAGCAAGCATTATTTTTTTGTCTTTAAAATATTGTCCCGTAGGTTCTTTAGTGTGGAACTCAATGACACACACAAGAAGTAGAGATAATAACTTAAATTAACTCCACTCTGAAACCAGTGACAGACAGATCTTCCGCTTTTATACTAGTAGAGAAAGTTCCATAATATTTTTCTGGAGAAAATAAGAAAAGTTCGGAACTTTTGTCTGGTAAACTAAAGAAATGTCCAGAATCTTCTGGAACATGAAATACAGGGAGACATAAAATCAAGGAATTAAGCATTTACACAAACTGTGAATCGCATTGTCTCTAGCGGGATTCGAACTCACAATCTCTTGAGTAAGAGACCAGTGTTATGACCATTCGGCCATGGAGAGCCGCCTCCTTCGTTTTAATGCGGCAATATTGTCTCAGACTGGCTTAAAAATTTTTAAAGAAAAATCAGGAATTTTACATTGATCGAATGATAAACTAAACCTCATATTATCTTAATTTGAAAAATCTAATAAATACATCCAAGATAAAAAGTACAATGAGCAAAAACACTTATCTATATGTTAAGAAACAATATATTAGTATAAAATATTTTGAGGCAAAATTTCAATTCATGGTATAATACTTCCTTTATTTTATTTACAATTAAATTCCTACTTTAAATATATTTACATAAATAAAGTTAAAAAAATCAATTAAAATTGTTTTATAAATATAAATCTCATAATTACTGAAAATAGAGAACGAAAAGTTTTTCATCTTGATTGACTCCCATTGATTCAAGACTTATCTTGGGAAAAATGTATTCTAAAGTAATTGAAAGAATTTGTCTTTTAAGTTCACTATAAGTTAAATAATTATAAGTTCTCTTTTAAAAACTTTGGTACAATTATAATTAATATGTTTGTTTATATAGTCTATCTTTGATTATTTAACGACTTGCATTACTTCTAGTTAAAATTGGTAATAAACATGTTTGTTAGATGTCTGTACAGATAGAGAGAAATAAATGCGAAAAAATAAATTGACTAAATTGCAATATAAATTGAATAATAAGACGAAGCAGAAAAATATGGGCGATTCATTTTTATATGAATAATAGAGGAATATGATCATATATCAAATGAGTCCTTTTGTTACCCCTTTTGTCGGAAAATAGTATGGATTCCTTTCAAATAACCTTATAATTCATTCCAGCAATTTATTTTTATAAAAAAAAGTATTAATCAGACGCCGTGGAACGTAAATCAATCGTCATGAATCGAAATAGATAAAGAGATTCTGTTTATATTCACACAAGAAACAGGAATTTCATTTTTTTCTGCGGATGGCTTATTTTATGTAATTTATGAATCCATGAAAGAGGTGTTGATGTGAAAAACTTGGTATCCACAGCACCATTTGCATTGATAGAAAGGAAAATGAGGCATCTTTGGTACTCGTGTTTGAAATCTACGTTTTTCAATCAGTAGAAAAGACCTCCGAAATAAATTTCTTTCACTGTTAGAAACTGAATGATAGACGTATCATTCATTCTTATCCCCAGGTGGCGCTAGTGTACCTAGTCCGAAGGGAATAAGCTGAAGTCCGGTGGCGAAAAAAAAGATTTAGTGCTATTCCACTCAGGAGAAGTGTGAAGAGCAATATAAATGAGTAGACATTCATAAATATTTCTAAGCCTTTAGTTGTTTTTTTTTAATTTGTTAAAAAAACCGATTGTGATTCATTCGTACTATTAATCTTGCGATATCTTCAAAAATAAAACCAATACAGATATAAAACTTTCACCACGTCTTTCCTTCCATGATGTGAAAATGCAAAAAGGCTCTTGAAATAAAAAAATCAATAAAGAAAAGTAAACAGCTTGTTTCTTCAAATGTCTACTTTTTCAAGATTTCCTTATTTCTTAATAAGTCATCCTAATCTGAAATACAGAAAACAGGCGTTTCAATTTCTCACCCTTTCATACATTATCAGCTAACATATCCTAGTACAAACTTAAAAAATCTATTTCGAATAGAAAATCTGACAGTTTAAGATAGTAATATTGTTTTTATTTCCACATCAAAATAAATTCGACTGGTTTAATAGGTTGAATATAAGTATGAAACAATTATTTTCTTTATTATAAATGTCCATGTCCTCTGTGTTTCATTGTTTTTATCATATTTATTCTAAATAATTATATTCATAACAGATAAATTATTTTTATAACTTTAGATTTGTCATGTTTATTATGCACTTTAACTTTCTTAATAGAGATGGGCGCTATGACTTTATAGAGCCAATATAAATTTAAATGACTGTATAATGTATAGAGATTGCAATACCGGTATACCGGGATACCGAATACCGGTATTTTGAGCCATTCGTACAATTTTGTAATACCGGTATTCACAAGTTTAAATACCGGTTTTTCGGTATTTACTAGAAATTTTTAAAATAGTCTCCAATATATGTTCAGGGATGACCAACATAGCAAAACAGTATATATGTTAATATTAGATTTTAAAACACGTTGGAACCGTTTACTCCTAACATCACACTAGAACAGCACACATCACTATCTGAAGATTATATATTACATTGAAAAATCGCACAGAAGAAAGGCATATCGAAATAGAAAATGTCTTATGGTATTTACATAATTATAATGATTTTAAAAATGAAAATGAAAAAGAAGAAAAGAAAATAATTCAAATCTGATTAAGTTTATGGTAAATTTTCTTAACATTTCTTACCCACAAACCTATCCACATTCAAAAGAATTCGGTTCAGTTATCGAAGATTATGATGACACTAATGTCGATAGTGAAAAGGAGTTGTCTCTTGAACAAAAATTAGAATTAGCGATAAATAAGAAAATTTCAACGAACCAAAATACAATACAGAAATCAGCTATATCCAAAACCATACGATAAGAAATCGATTTATTTGACGATGAGGGATTTAGAGGTAAATAATTGGAAAAAGTATATCGCGCTTTGCTAACAGTACCACTAACTATCGTAGATGCCGAAAGAGCGTTTTTGACAGCTAGTAATTTTTGCACAAAATTCCTTTTCAGGCTTAATGACAGTACAATTGATGCATTATGTGTTTTAAGATCACATGTCAAAAATTTGTATTAGTACCACAGCCTGAATAGTGATATTTACAATTTTTTGTGATTTAAATAAATAAGTTGTTCCTTTACTTTTTTGTGATTCTTTATATACTGTTATAATTTATAAGTTACAAATTATTTTTTGTGATATTTGCCCTTTCTAATAAAACTGGCAAATAAAACAAAGAAACACCTGTGTTTTCTTTCTTTTTCTAAAATTTCTAATTCCGGTATTAAAACCGGTATCCCGGTATTAAGATCTAAAAAATACCGAATACCGGTATTAAAATTTTGGTACAGTATTGCAATCCCTAATAATGTAGTATTTTAGTATCCGCTTTTGTTCTTGGTATAATTTAAATACATTTCGTAGATTTTTAACTTTAACCATAGATGTAATCGGCTGCTTTGTTTCTTAGTTTTCACGAATAGAAAAACTTTACGCGATTAAACATTTGGTGAAATTATGTGAATGGCTTGATTTTATTTCAAATAATATAATCTGTCAAAATTTATGCAAAACTTACTTTTAAAAGAAATTTCTAGAATTCAAGGAAATAGTGCATGACATGTACATTCGTATAAAATGTCAATTATTTAAATTTTAAGTGGTGTAAAAATGACATTTTTTTTATTTTCAAATGTTTTCTTGTAAAAAAAAAAAAACAAGTCTCATTCAATTTTCATTTACTTACAATTTTTAAAAACTCACGTCGTAGGGTACATTCATGCCCTGCAGATTTTATTTGTCCCAAATTTGGAAATTTTTAATCAAATGGTTTCTCCTGCAATGCTCCAATATACAAACATATTCTTTTTTATTATTAGAAAGACATTTTTAGATATATATTTGTACGTGAAAAATAAATATAAATAATTTTAAAGCACTGATTATTCTTCGGATGTCTAAAACATTTTGCAGTATTCGAAAAACAATTGATACCTTAAGTTTCTTCGGTTTCCATAAACTTGACTTGTCATTTCATTTTGAATTATATTTGATTATGTAAAATTTATTTTCAATAACATAATTGCTGATAATTAGCATTAGTTGACAAAAAAACGAAGAACTTACATTAGATGCATTGCTATTAAAGGAACAATTTATTTGTTTCATTTTCAATGCTCCCGGATATGTTTGTCATCTTTTTCCTATTTTGTTTATCAAAAACCATATAAACATTATTTTTTAAAGCATATGTGTTTAATGAGGCTTAAAAAGCTACATATCAAGGAAAAAACGGGTAATGATAACAAGTTTCAACTATAAGTGGCAGTTTCCAACACGTTTGAGACGATTTGGAAGCTATTAAATAAGAGAAAATTGATCCCAGGTTCCTCTTTTAATTCCTTAAACATTGATAGGTCTTTTCACTACATTTTGTCTAAAATTATAAAGAGAGATGATGAATCATTAAGAAAAGAGTATCTGAGTAAGTCGAATAAATAGTAAAATGTGTCTTCCCAGAGCTATTAGTCGGTGTAAATAATAATAAAAAAAAAACTTGAATACCAGATTGCAAGAAGAATTAAATAGGCTATACTAATAAAAGTTAGAAAGGGGAAGTTCACTGCTACTATATGTTAGAATGTATTGATTTTAAGAATCATATCTTATGAATACTCTGGAAATATGTCTTTGGGTAGATCAGCATTAGTAAAAGCTTTAAGAAATCTATGGCATATTTTTTTCACACAGATTTTACCTCTGCTCCTCCGTAAACATTTTTGTTCAATTATTTCTCTGCCGAAATATTTGATTTGATAATTTTTAATTTTGTCGTTTGGAAAGAAAAGTGGAAAAAATCTACTTGAAATCCCATTTCAAAAACAACCTTATCAACTTGAATAATAATTCTGCATAAACTTTGTCACACGAAAATATTGAAGCTTGCTTATTACAATATTCAAAATCATTGTTTTTTTTGTTAAATAAATTGCAAAATCAGATAGAGATGTTACCATCACTCATTTATTAAAAATAATTTTGGTCTTATTGAAAGAAAGGAATGTCAATAAATGATAAATTTATTAAGTATTAAATAAAAATATTATCAATACGTTAAAAATAAATAAGAAAACGATAAAACGAATTTCAATTACGCTACTTTTTATTTAATCTCAAATGTCATGAGCTTTGGACATATCGCCAATACTAGGCTGCCCATAAGTAGACTTTTGCTTTTGAGAAATCCTTCAAACACATTATTTCATTGTAGATTCTCAATTGAAAAAAAGGAAATCATTGTCATCTAATCCTACATCCCCAACTTTTATTTCATATGAAACACTTGACCTCTAGATATGTTATCAATAATCACATGTCATTCTCTGTCATCCAACTTTGAGAGAGTCCGCAGAATATAAATTTTTCAAATCTTTCGAGCTACGACAAGGGGAATTTCCCAATTTTTTTCAACAAATAATTTTGTTAATTTCAATTCATTACTTAGCTGTTCAATTTATTTAACTTTTTAATCCCAACTTTTATTCTATATGAAACACCTATCCTATAGATATGTTATCAATAACAACATGACATTCTCTGTCCTCCGGTTTTAAGAGAAACTGCAGAATATAAATTTTTGAACTCCACGAAGGTTCTACAAGGAAGATTTCAGCAATTTCATTCGACAAGTAATTTAGATAATTAAAGTTTATTACTTAACCTCTCAGTTAATTTACCAAATATACCTGAAAACAGTGCTTTTATTTAACATGATAAAATGTAGCTCTTTAGATCATTAAATGAATGCTTATAATATAGTGGGAAAACAGCCAGTCGCTAAAATTGTCTAGTTTTCTTAAAATTTAGTGATTCAACGAAACGAAATATGACATTTTATTTCGATTTGAACTTTTGAAATATTAATAAATAAGTCGATAAATAATATAATAAACATATTTATTATATATTCTATATTTCTGTATTAAGATAAAATTATCAATTGACGCGTTTTAGTTATATATATATATATATAGCAATACATTATAATACATTAAGAAAACATAGCAATATATTAAAAAAAACTGATTGGGAGAATCTTTACAAATTTTGCACAAATGCAAAGCTGATGAATAATTATAAAATGAATATATCTTCTTATTATGTCAAAAAGTTTGAAATAAAATTGAGACAAAAAATTTTTCAATAATATAATTCCTTAGCTTGATAAATAAAATCAAATGAACTAAAATCAGTTCAAGTTGCATCAATTTGCTTTCGAATCAAAATTCCGCTATAAGACAGTGAAAAAAAAGATTAACTGTTTCAAAAATTTTGAAGGAATAAGAGAAATTTATCAAATGAGAAGTTTTAAAAACAACTTCATCGATGATTTATTCATGATGCATATTCCGTTAGTTTTTATTTTATTTTATTTTATTTTGAAATCGCACAAATAAGAGAACCTTTCGAATGCAAAATGTAGAAACTCTTCAGAATGTGTCAATAAAGCGAGTTTAAGCTCGAAATTTCAAAGTATTTCCATAATTTAATTTTAAATGCATATTCTTCGCTTAAAAATTTATCTTTTTTTCAAAAGTTATTTTCTAAGTACTTCAAGCATACAATGAAAGTAAAGGAAAGTTTAAAATTCTAATGGAACATTTTGATTCAGGATTTTATGTCACAAAGGAATGATGGATATCGTGGAGAAATACTAATGGGTAAGAGTATTTTATTTATGAATTGTTAAGAGGCTGTTTTTTTTCCTAGAATTAGAGGGAACAATAAAAAAATATTGTAATACAGAATGCATTGTTTGCCTAAAATTACATACAAGCGTGGTTACTTTTCGAAGTATTCTTGTGATGATTTAAGAGTTTTTCATAAGATTTTAAGATATCTTCTTTAAAGGACATTCTGTACAAAAACAAACAAACTTTGCTCTAATCTGTATTTTTGAGAGGGTGTATGTGTTCATTTCAAGTACGTGTTCATTTCAACCGAAACTATTTTGCAAGGAAATCAAGTGTTTTGAATTTAATCGAGTGTTCAATGGAGTATTTTGAATCGAATCGAGTGTTTTGAAAGAAATGGAAGATGCTGGAATCATAGACAACAGCTGGACGACCAGCATACTGAAATTGGAAGATGGATGTTTTAACGTTTCTGTTCCATATTCGTCCTTTAAACGGAAACTCAATGTATTTCCAGACCAATGGGAATTCCCAAGGAATTTAAATGTTCATCTCACAGCACTGGATGCAACGTTTTTCAAAAAGGACAACAGAAATCCCATCCGCAGATTCTACTTGCATGTTCTCGAATTTCCACAGCAATTATTTTGAAAATACAGACATATTTCGACATAGCAGTTGATAAAAAATTCCTTTTCTTCTCTACTCTTTTGCCTTTTTTCATGGTGCATCAATGGATGAAAACGAAAATGGTGATTTATTGGCCATTAACAGATTTATTGTCCATTAACTGATTTATAGCTTACAAGAAATAAGATCCAGCTATAGTAATTTAGATATATTATGTATGTGTAGGTTAGGAGGTTTTATGGATATGGTCATGGAGTGTTATATAAAGTAACCAGTATATGAATTTTATCCTAGGGTTATGACTTTATTTAGATTCCTTCAAAAATTCCTAAGCATATATAATCTTTAGGAATAAATTAGAAGTCTGGATGACTGTTTAAGATTCTCCGTCCTCTCAAAACAAAAAGGTGAACCGTTTCCTCTGAATGATATTCAGAAATTCCCATGCATCTCTACTATTAATAAAGGATAATATACTTTTATATTGTCGTGCTGGGGGCATCTAGTTTGATTTAAGGCTGAAAAATTTGGAACAGATATTACTTCGAAGACAAAAATATTCATCTTGCAGTTATCGTTTTTAAAATTTTAATTAATAATTTCATTAATTATAAATTAAGTGATTTTTTTATGATAGCTCCTAAAAATGTAATTGTATCAGCCTGATACTTACTCTGATTTCAAAATTGAAATAAATATTTTTGATTATATCAATTTCAAATTTTTGAATTCATTTTTTTTTTTTTTTTTGCAATTGTCAAAATTTTATAGAATAATTTTCTAAACTTCAGCAGTTTAACAAATTTTCAACAATTTATTCTATAGTTGTAATGAAATTCAAATCCTTTTCAAAATGCCTATAAATATCTAATCATTTTGTATTTGTATTTTGTATTAGAAATTTTGAAATAGTTTTTAACAGTCAAACAATTTTATTTTGTTGGTCTTTTTTTACTAATAAAAAAACACACGTTAGATTTCAAATACGAATGCCAAAGATGCCTCATTTGCCTTTCTATCAATTCAAATGGTGCTGTGGATACCAAGTTTTTCACATCAACACCTCTTTCATAGATTCATAAATTACATAAAATAAGCCATCCGCAGAAAGAAATGAAATTCCTGTTTCTTGTGTGGATATAAAAAGAATTTCTTTATCTATTTCGATTCATGACGACTGATTTATGTTCCACGGCGTCTGATTAATATTTTTTTTATAAAAATAAATTGCTGGAATGAATTATAAGGTTATTTGAAAGGAATCCATACTATTTTCCGACAAAAGCAGTAACAAAAGGACTCATTTGATATATGATCATATCCCGCTATTATTCATACAAAAATGAATCGCCCATATTTTTCTGCTTCTTCTTATTATTCAATTTATTTTGTAATTGAGTCAATTTATTTTTCCGCATTTATTTCTTTCTAACTATACAGACATCTAACAAACATATTTATTACCAATGCTAACTAGAAGTAATGCAAGTCTTTAAAATACGAAATAATCAAAGATAGACTATATGAAAAAAACATATTAATTATAATAGTACCAAGAGAACTTATTAATTATTTTACTTATAGTGAACTTAAAAGTCAAATTCTTTACAATTACTTTAGAACATATTTTTTTCTCAAGATAAGTCTTGGATCTATATGAGATCGAGAAAAAAAACTTTTCATTTCCAATTTTCAATAATTATGACATTTATATTTATAAAACAATTTTAACTGATTTTATTAACTTTATTTGTGTAAATATATTTCAAGTAGGAATTCAATTGTACATAAAATATAGGAATTATTATACCATCAATTGAAATTTTGCGTCAAAATATTTTATACCTAATATATTGTTTGTTAGCATATAGATAGGTGTCTTAAGGGTAAATTCTAAAACGAAACCTTGTATACACAATAAATAAAACAAATATAAGAGTATTAAATAACACTGCTTTAAAGTCTGTCAGAGTTTTTCTTAAAAAACATTTTGTTGGGTCAATAATAAATATTGTTAACCTATAATTTTGCTTCCCATCACAAATAGTGTCATCATAAGAAAGACCGTTTTACAGTCATCTGTATTGGATACTGCCGGATACTGAGCCAGTAATCCCAGAGTTTGGCTTCAAACTTGACGACCATTTGGCGACTTGGTAGAAATTTGGCGACAAAATAGATAGTGCTAGAAACTTCGAGAATTTTGTCGTTAGGAACCGAGATACGCCTGATTCGTCTAGAAGATTATAGGTCCGCCTCCCGTTAATTATAAAAGGTTGCTGGCACTCTCAAGCTGTGGTGTGTCGTCGTGATTTGTAGTCGGAGTCGCCGACAATTAACGAGTTTTCGAGAAGATAGTTAAGAAACAGAGGCGTGCCAGTGTTGCGTGGAGCGAGTGCTGAACTGCTGTGTGCCGAATGCTGTTGTCTACTGTGGAAGCAGTGCCGTATCTTTTGTGTAGTAGCCAGTTGTGAGAAGTAGTAAGTTGGCAGTTAAAGCGTGAAGAGACCGTGAGAACTTCAGCCGTTGGAGAGACTGTAGAGTTAAGCTCCGAGGATACCCTCTCCTGCTTGATTCTCTCTAGCCGCTTCGTGTGCTGTGGTCGATTATTACTTGTGGGCTACTGCTTGCTGTAGTGTGCTGCTGCATGCTGTCCTGTGTTCGTCTCGGCTGTTTATCGTCTTTGTCTACTCGTGTTCTTCCTGTAAATTGACGTCGTTGTTTTCTACAGAAACCTGCTGATTGTGTTCTCACACCATATCATTACCACTATTAAAAATAACCCGGTTGTGAGGAAAATCCATAACAATATCAAGTTAGTTATAAGAGATTTAACTAAAATTTAACATAAAAAATATTCTTAATGATCCAGATGGTCCTCAAAGTTGGCTAGTAGGAACTAAATCATAATTTTTACTCTTTGTTATTAAGCTGCTTTGACCAACAGAATAAGTCATACTACTCCTTTATAATCATTCCTTGTCTCTTCTTTTTGGCTAGTTTTATTATTTATTTTGATTAAATAAAATTTAAACTGTCGATGAATGAAATAAAAATAGAACAATTGTGGCTAAAAATTAAACTTGTAATTCAATAAAAATGTTATAAGAATGAAATTGTAAATTATAAAGTAAGAAGGAATATACTAAGTTACGAATTATGATAAAATTTAGCTAGTTCAGTAAATTAAGCAATATAATACTTTTATGACTAAAAATAAACTGCAAAAAGGTAAAAATTAAGCTTAGTATTACTAAACTAGAGTAGTATTAAATTGTCAAGGAAGTAAATACATTATAAACATTTTAACCACATATTTATACATGGTTCTTCTGCAAAGTACCACAAATAAAAGGCTTTTAGCTGTTCACTTGGGCTTCAGTTATTCAGTTAATGTTTCCAGTTTATGCATACAATATATAATGGTTTTGTTGCGTTTGATTTCCAGAAATAATGTAAAAATAAAGATTCAGAAAACTATGAGAAAGTAACTATTTTAGCATCTACGTTACTTATTTTAAAATATGTTCTATGCGTCTGTTCTATACTTTCTAATAAATAATATGGTTCCAAAGTCCTTTTTTATTTCAAAAAATAATTATGAAAGAACAACTGAATATAATATAGCATCATTTTTGCTATAGAATAGTCATGCTCTTAATATTTTTTAGGTCCAACAGATGTTATCTCAAAAATGTTTACATTCGAATATTATCAAAATTTCACCATGAATTCCTAGCATAAATTAAGTAAACGGTCATTCATGATAGCTATAAACGTTCACCCGATTTATCTCCACTAGATTTTCATCTTTTCCCACTATCTTTCTCTATAGGTTTGCAAAATGTGCAGATTTTTTTTTTTTTTTTTTTTTTTTTTGAAATGCCGGTTGAAGATGTTTATACGCTCAAAGTTAGGATGTCAAATGATGTGACAAATGAATACTGGACAATACTTGGTGAGAATTGGAATATTCTTCGAGCTTCCAAGAGAGCTCACATTGAAATTCTTTGACGTAAACGATTATTTTTAAAAAATTAGGCATCTTTATAATATATCGAAGTAACCCTGTACTAAATTATAATAGTATTTTAGAACAATGTTTTGCACTCAGGAAAATGCACTGTGATCACCTGTAAATATTTGCAAATATATAACGTTTAAAATTTGATTTTTTAGTAATACTATTTGCTGCATTGTTCAGTCACAACATTTGTCCTCCCGCTGGTATGGCGTGGTGTGGAGAGGGGGATGGCAGCTCATGTGTCATCATCGTCATCTGACCGCGGTTTAAAATTATGAGGTCCGTCCCAAAATAGCCCTAGTGTTGGTTTACAACGGGACGTTAATGTAACTAAACTTAACTAAACATTCACAACATTCTAACAATGATTATAAAATTGAAAGTAAAAAGCATTTGTTACTTTGAGTAAATTTTTAAATTGAATTATTTTGAATGACGCCATGCCAAAGTTTTATTCATAAGTCTACAGGAGGTATTCATATTGACCCTTATATATTTTGAAACTGCGTTACCTTTTATATTTTGAAACATATTTTTCTAATTGAATTTGCTTTAACTATTAAAATCAATAAATATTACAAGATAATTCAACTTTGGTGATAATGGACGGTATTTGTGCGTTAAAGAACTGCTATATATTTTATTTTTAAAACGATGATGAAAGAAAAAAAAACATCATT
Organism: Argiope bruennichi; assembly: GCF_947563725.1. Lineage (NCBI taxonomy): Eukaryota > Metazoa > Arthropoda > Arachnida > Araneae > Araneidae > Argiope > Argiope bruennichi. The sequence continues at coordinate 110,469,628 of NC_079151.1, read as the reverse complement.
ATTAAAGATTTCCACTGAAAATAATGTTTTGTACTTTCCAAATAAAATAATATATTATTAAAATATCTGTTCTCATTTTTAAAAATATGTTTGGACAGAAGTCATCGGTCTCTATTAAAATTAAAATAAAAAAAATAAATAAACAGGTTCAAAGTGAAGAACATTTAAAATAATCGAATAAGACAAATCTGTGCAAGAAGACAACAACAATGTGGTTGAAGCCTCAATAGTATTACAATAAGATATAAATGATGTACTATTTATGTCAAGAAAAAGTGAATAACAAAAAATGGACATTAGCCGAATGAACTCATAAAAACAAATTTAAACAAATGGTTTTCTTGTTATGGAAGTACTACAAATGAATTGTAAATTTGATAAAGATTACAAAATTAAAATAAAGTTTTTTTTGATATGAAAAAAACCTTTACTTGAAGAAGGAGTTAAAAGCAAAAATATTTTTGAGAAAGCATATAGTTTATTCTAAAAAAAATAAATAATGAGATGGCTTTTTTTGTGCATTCATTTTCGGACTTCGACAAAACGACTTTTCCTTTGCTTTTGATGTTTGTTGTACTTTAAATCAAATCGTTTTACATTCTGCATTTTTATTCAATGTATTTTTTACTGACACTTTTTGAGATATTTATGATAGAGACAGTTATATCTACATACGCTTTTGATGAATAATATCTTTTAAAGATGGAATTGAGAGATTTGTGATTCTATTCATCTTTTCAATCAATTCCCTGAAGCGATATTCAGATTTTCAATAAGAAATAACACTTGAATACTTTTTTTTAATTCCGAATTTTTTAGAATAATTCCCTTTATTCATTTTTTTCTATGCAAGAACTGCTAAATTCGATTCGAAGAATTTCAATAATCTTATCAAAGGAAGAGTTTTTAGAATTATTATTTATCTATTGAAAGTGTTACATTTCTTTAGATAATTCAAGATTTCAATCGTTAGTTCTTTTGAACTTTTTGCTTCACTTTTTACTTTGAAACAGAACCAAAAAAGGATTTTAACTGAACAAAAATAATCAAACGTCTCGAATTCTGTAAATTCAAAGAATTTGAAATTTCGAGAATTCTGTAAATTCAAAGAGTTTCCTATATATTTATCAGACTGGTATTAAAGTTCAAGAACCTTTGAATAATATTTGCTTTTATGTCTTTAATAAATCTGTATGTCGTTCAATGCATCCGTTTCTAATTTCTTCAATAGTTTTTAAATAGTTTCCGGAATTGTACAATTAATAATCATGAAGGAAAAAGAAACACATAAAGAAATATACTTATTGAATATTTTTAAGAACAAATCGATTTTTTTTAGTCTTAATGAGAATATAAAACTAAATATTTATTTCTAATTGAATAAAACATGGTGTGCAATGGTTTGAAACATTTTTTCATATTAATCAATTCAGTAAGGTAAAACTCTGCGCGGTTCATTTTTCAGCACAAAATAATGCTTCATAGAAAAAAATAAAATTTTTATATATATTTTCAGGCAGCTTCATATTGAATTTGACAGCGAATTTCAACAGTTAATTTTCAAATTTATTAATTTTTAAGTGACTTTAATAATACTTTTTTTTATGCCTGAATTCAAACAGATTTCCACGCAACTTATTTTAATTTGATCATTGCTTCCTAAATATTTTTGATCGTGCAATTAATAATCAGGAATATGAATAATTAAAAAAAACACTTGACTTCAGCACAGTGGAATTTCTTTTATGGCGTAGGTTTTGCAGACCCAATTCCATAACGAGAATCATACCAAACATATATTTCTTATTGGTTAGCAAGTGAATCGGCAAGTATTTAAAATAATTTTATATTTATTTATGGGCTTATGAACAGAAAACATTGAAAATGCCGGGAATCTTTGCATTGCAAATTGATTTTGCAATTCGAAGATTGCCATATCCATGGTGTTGCAAATGAACTTTTCAATTCGAAGATTGCCATATCCATAGTGTTGCAAATGGATTTTGCAATTCCAAGATTGCCATGTCCATGGTGTTGCAAATGGAGTTTGCAATTCGAAGATTACCCTATCCATAGTGTTACAAATGGATTTTGTAATTATAAGATTGCCATATCCATGGTGTTTCAAATGGATTTTGAAATAAATATATTATTTTGACATGCTGTTTTTTTATAGCAAGAAATAAAATAAAATGGATAAGAAACCTCTTGCAATGTGGTTATTGTTGCTAATCCCATAAAGTTTAACAAACCAAGAGCATCTCTATGCATCCGAAACCACTAACACCTCGTGGTAGTGGAAATGGAGCAAATTCAGTTGGTCCGAAAACTTCGGATACTAGTGGGAGAAGTCTGACTTATTGTTAATCTCAAGTTCCCACTTTAGGAGAGCAAAGTGGAATGGCATCCGCTATTTGGCGGTTCTCTATATAGATTGCCCAATCCACCCAAGAACACATTTCCTACACAAAGAGCCCTCAGATCAGGACTCTGCAGGGCATCTTTTGCAATATCATGGTAACAGGAATGAATATTAAATTCCTCTAATGCTAATCAGTCAAATTGTTTCAATATTGTAGTTGAACTTAATTATTAAATACAATCAATTTATACGAAATAACAGTTCATAGGATCATGTAATTGTTAATATCATTATTAGATTATTCGGTATTACATTGAGTGAGCATTTACTTCTGTTACACAGAATGAAAGTTTTTTAATGGAGACAATTTATCTTAACATATTACGAATGCCATATTGAATCTGACATCGACAGCCTTTAGGATTAGATATTCCACTGGAAAAACAGTTCAGTCATTCTTTTTAATTTGAAATAAGTAAATTTTTATGCATACCTTGATATTCATAGCACCCCGTCAAAATATTTTTAAGCATTAAAATTATAATTGATATAAAGCTATTTTATTTTATAACCTTGAACTTGTTTTTAGAGAGTATATGAACCTTTCTAATACTGTCATGTACAATCCAAGGCCATTAAAATTGAAAATAACGCGTATACTATTGTTTAATTGCATGTTGTTTAATGAGATATTGTATGAACGCTACGTGTGATTTGTTATTTTCTTAATATAAATGAGTATTGCATGCTTCATAGCTGTAGAAAATAACGCCAAACATTTTTGCATTCTTTTCTATAAGTTGGTTGAAATCAAAAATCCCTCTTTTATTTTAAATAAAGTGTAGCAACAGCACTTATTGTGTATGTGCGTGATCTTTGCCAGACACTATTGGAAAATTAAAAAAAACCTGCATCTTCATTGTTTTATTCATTTTTATCAGGCTATATTTTAACTTCAGGTTATGTAAGCCTGCTTCTATATTGTTACGTATTTTTTTAAATTAAAACTAGCTTTTGTATATTTATAAATAATATAAATTGCAAACAAAAATAAAGTCGAAGTCCGTGGAACACAAAGTGGACACAAACATCGTATATAGTTTTACCACTGTATGGATTTACTCCTAGATGTATTATGGCACACAAATACATTTACATCACAGAAACAAAATATTGGTCTGCATAATTTTCAAAAATACATTATATTATGACAATGAGATTCAAACAATTTTCATCATTTAATCAGTAATGGTTTGGTTTCCATTGTTAATTCTATTTATAATCAGAGCAGCCTGTTTAAGGAAAAGGAAGTTTCTCTGTCACGAAGAAAGAAGTAATTTTAGAACATGGATTATCTAGAGAGTTGAAATTTCAATGGCACTATATTATCATTGGATTCGACTCAAGAATTTTATACATATAAAATATATAATAAATACTTGTATAAAATTAAAACGAGAGATTGTAAAGTATTATAAGAATGTTACTTTAATATTTAACATTGATTTGATATTAATAAATACTATTTATCGAGTAACCTGCAGCTTTTATAGCAAATTTAATTGAAATTACAAGCAGTATCCCTGGCATATCAGCTGTTTGTTAAAAGTAACTAAGAGGTATATATACTTAGTAATATCTCTTAATTTAAACCTAATTAATTTCCTAATTTTTTTCTTAAATTTCCCATGTCAACGTCATTCTAAAATGTTCTCTTATTTCCTGATCCCCTTCCCACGTTTTTATTGAATTATTTCTAATACTCGCTTAACAAAACCCACGTCAGAAACGAAGGGGAGAAAATAGTTAATATTTTCACATCATTTTACAAGATGCCTAAGATTTCCATACCAAAATTAATGCGTGACAAAGAAATCCCTATCAAAATACCATAGCAAAATCCCAAGAGGGAAAAATGTCCATCACTTTGCTCTTATATCTAGATGAAAATGTACCAGGAATGAGAAAAAGAAAATGTGCTAGTAATGACAAGTAACATATTGAATGTCTCCATAGCGTTAGATAAGCTGCAAAAGATGATTTGTTTGATAAAATGTTTTGGTATTCGAACAATTTTACGAATGTTTTTTCTTTCTTACTTCGTCTTTAAAAAGACAATACTTTAGCAACACATTCTGTTCAGTGTCACAAAATGATAGTAGAAACATTATCACATAAGAAATTTTCGTCCTTTTTTTTTTTTTTTTTTTTGCTATTTTAATTTAAGTCTTTGGATTACGAATGCACATGATAATGCTTATCTTTGAAATATTTCTTGAATTCTCTTAATATTAACAGCATGTATAATTCCTTTGTTTTTATAAAAGTAACGCACACATAATAAAAACGTCTATATATATAGTGTCAAAATCAGTGAAATTATGAAATTAACGATCCGAATGTATTTGCAATCTTTATACATTCCCATCACTCATTGCTACGAAGAAGCTTTCATAAATGACCGAAAACAGTTTCCTTCTGGTATTTAATACACTATGATAAGGCTTTTATTCTACAGATATCTGCGAAGGGCTCTACAGAAAATCTCATTTCAAGTATTTCAGCAAATATCCTTCCAAAAAGTTGATAGCTCCATTTGGCACATGGTCGACTGAACATGCGATTCAAAATGACATATTGAATAAATGACCATTTAGTTTCCGGAAGTACTTAACATCCTGCTGGACTCAACACTTTATTGTTCGCCGTCCGCGAATGAAACAGTGATAATCAGAAGAAGCATTGAATGGGTGGTGGGAGAAAGGAATATGTGTACTTCTAATTCATTGCTTCATAATATAATGTATGGCACACTGAACATACTGTTTCAGTGTTTTAGTGTATTAACTCTTTGTTAGTTCTTTATTAATATTCATTTAATATAATTGTATTGCCATATTACCGCATATTTTTTTACCATTATATACCATACTTATTTTATTAATGTGCTTCTAATTCATTCCTCCTTAAAATAGTGCATAATACACTGAACTATTGTCTGTTTCAATGTTTTAATTCTTTGTTAATTCTTTACTAATATTCGTTTAACATGATTATATTGCCATATTACCACATACATTTTTTTCCATTATATACCATACCTATTTTATCAATGTGCTTCTAATTCATTCCTCCTTAAAACAGTGCATAGTACACTGAACTAGTGTCTGTTTCAGTGTTTAAGAGTATTAGCTGTTTGTTAAATAATTTTTATTAATAATCGTTTACCATAATTGCATTACCATATTATCGCACATTTTTATTTCCAGTATATGCCATTCATATTTTATCAATGTTTTTCTGATACAAATTTAATTGTGCAGACATGAACAATTGCGCAGACAAGTAATAACATCATATAATAAAATATTTCATTTTTAGGACACGAACTTTCAACAATATTTTTTAAGTTATTTATTTACATGTCATTTGAATTTATTTTCATAATTTTTTTATTGTAGTTGACAAATCACATAGGACTCCTGATGCAGAGGAAATGTGACAACTTCTATTCGTCAAAGCGACTCAAAGCGTCAAGGCAAATGCACATGGGATAATAGTGTGAATTAGTACGAACAGATAGGGAAAGAGTGCATTATTAAAAAATACATTATGCTGGGTAATAATCTGAATTAATATCGAATTACAGATGTAGTTTGCTTTTTTTTAGATGACTCTTTATTCTGGAAAATTGTGACATCTGTTGATGACTTTAGAGCTCTCAAAGTAATATTTTCATTAACACCATAAAGCAGAGAAAGATTGCCTTTCTTAGAGGACTCATTGCAATGGTAAATTGTATCAACTTCATTTAATCAAAGCAATTCCGAGTTCTTATCGAATCACCGAATAATACCCAAGGTAAAAGCTTCACTTGACTTCAATGTATGGCATTAAGTTCTCTTCCTAGAATGTTTTAAAGGAAATATAAACTAAAATGACAAAAAAAAAATATGTTAAAGCAATTAACACTTTGATTCGTTTTTTAAACTGATGTAATATGTCTTTTATCAAAATAGATTAAGTGCAAGAAATTTTTATTGCGCTCGTAAATCTATCAGGTCCCTTATTGTTTATTGGATTTATATTATTATCTACATACATTTTTTGATTAATTTTTTCCTAAATTATTTATATTGTAAAAAGTCAGTTTAGTTATTGCAAAAATATTTTTGGATGAAAATATATAGCGGTTTTACACTTTATATGATTTTACACACAAAATACTTTTAGACTTTCAATATATTGAAGAAAGTGACAAATGAAATGAGTAAGAAAATGACAGAAACACCGAAAAGGACATACAAACTATCGATCCAGATGCTACATAAGGTACTTATTAATGCCGGAAAAGTAAGTAGGGCCTGTATTTCAAATGAAAGCATTCATAAGTATTTATATGTAAGACGAAAGATCATTATAAGATCTACTTGTTAAACGGCTTTAACAAAACGCAGTGTTTTTTTTTTGTTCAATTATTTATTAAGTACATTCACTTCTTGAAAAGATGTGCAAATCATTCCATTTTTTTATTTTATTATCATATTGATAATCTGAAAAAAATATATTCTTGCATTTTTCAATAATTGTGGGATAAACAATGTTTTTATTTTTGACATACTAAATAAGTGTTTAAGTAGAATGAATATTAAAGTATTTATAAGCATATATTAATTATTTTATTAATTTGTTATCTTCATTATTCCTAAGACTGTAAGATTAAGAGGAGATTCTCAAAATCCAATATTCACATATTATGTTAATGTTTCTCATATTTAAACATAATATTTTACAATTAAATATTTATTTGGAAGTTAGAAGAAATATGCACATAGTAGATATGAGAATAAATATTTTAATTCCAAAACTATATTTTTTCGAAAACTATTCATCACTGTGAATACTAAAAGAGATTTTAGGTCTCAATATTTTCCAACTTTCATATAATTGTTCGCAGCCCAGTAACATGACCACAATACAAAAGCAATTGCTCGTGTAGTGTAGCTGTTAACTGGCTTATAAGCCTTCACCACAGATTCTCCCTCCAATGAGTCGAACGATATGGCTGTTGAGTGGTGATGTATTAACTGTTGATTCTAATGCATCTGTACCCATTTGAGTAGCGTCAAGCGTTATGGCCAGCTTGTGTGGGTGAGTGGTTGCTGCGTGAGTCTGAAGACTTTGGGTTGTTGCGGCCTTTTTGTGTTGCTGCGTCAAGTGAATCTGACGACTTTGGTTTATCTGTGGGTAGATGGCGCCACAACAGTTGTACGAAGGTTGAAGGATCATCGTTCGAGGTCACCAATGTAGCGAATTGGTATGAACGAGGATAGAGACTGAGACCTTGTAGTTCGCAGTCCAGTAACATGACCACAATACAAAAGTAATTGTTCTAGTAGCGTAGCTGTTAACTGACTTATAAGCTTTCAAAACAACATCATCCTTTTTCGTACTGTTCAGCCTGGAAAACGGAATTACAGGAAACTAATTTAAAGGAACAAGTTCTAATTAGTTTATTATTTTTCAATGACAATGCGACATTCAAATGACAATGCGACTCCAATATTGCTATTGCTCCCCGAGCTGTCGGTGCACATCTCATATTCAGGAACTCTGATATCAAATGGTAATTGCATAGTTTTGCGTCTATAGAAATATCATTAATGTTTTTGTTATGAAATTTATTCTAAAATAAAGTCCTTGAAATGTCATGGAAAATTTGGAATTTAGAGAATTTTTGTAGCAACATAGAGACATTCCCAAGAAAACATTCAGTCTATTAGATAGGCTGATCCTGTAACATATAGCTATTTTAACTAATGAAAACTCTTGATTTTTATATCATTTAGCATTTTTTTTTCCACCTAATATATCTCCTTCACATACGCCAGTAACATAAAGGAGAATCTTTTCTAGCACAATATTGTATCATTCTTTTATTAAGTTAATATAGGTAATGCAATTAGCCTTGTTTTATAATTAAAATTATTAGTCAGTGCATAAGTATTTTTAAGTAAATTAAGAATATGTGTAGTTCGTGTTAGTTGATTATTTATAATTGCTATAAATGCTAGATATATCCGAATATCATCTTGTTTGAATATCAGTGATTGCATGAAAATAAAAATATTTTTTTTAATTACTTCTATTTTGGGCAATAGGTATAGGTGAGTAATTATGTATAATGGGTGGTTAAGAGATATGGGACAAAGAAGATTGGTCAGTAGGAATTCGTAAGAAAAAGGTTGAGAAATGCTAGTGTTTAAGGAATTAGGACATTGCTGTGCATCATTTTAAAAAAAAAGCTGGTTTCAAATAATAATGCAATTCAATACAATCTCAGAGTTAAATTTGGATTTAGGGAACTTCTAAAATGATAAAATTACCACCACTCCATTTCTAAATAATATAATATTTTTGACATGATTACTGTCATCAAAATAAAGAAAATGTAACTTCCATTAATATAATTTTAATTCATTCAAAAAAGAAAATCAAAAAGAAGGGGAAAAAAACTGATATTGGTTCATTTAAATTTAAAACTTTGCAAGATAGTGAGAGAGAAAAAAAACACAATAAAAATTGCTTTATTAAACTTCAGTTTATCAAGAATACTCACAAGCATTCCAAAATCGAACATGAAATCTGATTTAATATATATTTCAATGCAAATGCTCAATATATTATATAATAGTAACTTGAATGAAACAATTATAGTTATTTTACCTCCAAGAAAAAATACTTACCTGAGTGCACTCAAACACAAATTCAGAAGAATAAGAAAAAACAAAAGAAGCTGCCACTGACGGTGGAATCGGCCAGAATCTGTGAAGTGGAAAATGAGCGAATCAACCGCGAAAGAACGTCGCAAGTCAGAATCACCAGATGGGGCTTTCCAGGAAAACCCTTCTGACCAGGATGAAAGACGTCCGAAAAGTGGTTCGGTGTTTTCTCCGGACTGCTGAGCTGAGCCCATATGTCTCGACATTCGGGTGGCTGGTTTATTGCTCTTTCTCTTTGCTTTATGTTTTGTGGTTGCAACATTCAGATAGCCTCTTCTGTTTTCTTCTCTAGATAAATAATGTCGAGATGTTGAGAATGAAACAATCTGCAATATGTGCTATACATGTTTTTTTTTTAGTCTGCATAAGTTTTTGCAGACCAAATTTTTCTCAATTAGAATATTCATCTCGTAGAATAATTTTTTATTCAATCTCAAATTATGAGGCGCTATTATTAATTGCATAACTATATATTCTAAATTGTTAATTATAATAATTTATCACATTTTAATATATATGATCAAATATTTTTCAATCATATATTAGCCAAAATATAATTAAATAATTATTTTTAAACAGGCAAACTTAAAGTCAGAAAAAATAATATCTTCCTACATGATATGTATCACACTATATTTCATATATTAAATTCAGCTAAAAGAATAAGTTATTTACATTAGAATGAAAAAAAAAAAGAAAAGAAAAGAAATTTCCTAGAAATGTTAGTTTTATCAGTGGTTGTGTTACCGGGAACGAAACCTTAGCCGAAATGAAAGTACACAAATATTGATTGGGCAGTGCACTTTACAGGAAATAAAATATCAAACAAATAAATACACTTTTCGAAGATATTACGTATAATTTATACAAATCAATGTTTGTAGAAAAGGTATAAAAGTAAACATATATCATATTTTTCGCATAAACTTTAATATCAGGTAAGTAACTGCATTTGATATTGATATTAAATAAATTTTTTGAAATGTGACAAAACATTAGTCGCACAAATCTTCAGAAACATTAGTCAGTATATATTCATGTGACACTAACTTTGCAAGCACTGAAATATCAGAATAGAAATTACACTTTTTTAAAGCAATGAACGTATTTTTAATGTCGTGACAAATCATGAACGTAAGATCTACTCCTTTAAGTTGCTTTTATAGGTATTTACTAGTATTTTCGATCTAGTGTTATTCATTAGAAATGCTGGTACTTTTTCTGGTATCTTTAATTTTTATCTTTTCGAATTTCTTGTATCCTTATCTTTTTACATTTCAAAATGCATAAATTTATTGCAAGATTGAAAAAATAAATTCCATTGTAACAGACTGGTTTTGATTCTTTTTCTTTACCTAATTAGTTATATTAAAAGTTTATAGACGAAGATTTTGAACAAATTTGCTGACAACACCATTTCCAAACTCGTTTGTCACATTTGTGTTGGTTTTATTTTTTATAAACTTTTTTATATACATCAAAACTTTTTTGAATAGAATAAAGCGTTGAATTCACGTTTCTCTGATCTCAGAGATAAATAAGACATCTATAGGAGATATTCTGGTATAACATGCATAAGTATCATAGGGGATAGGTTAAAATACCTATTTAATATTAACACTTAACTGGGGAGGTGACATTTTAGGACTTAACTGGGGAGATGTGGTCTACGAGACCGCATTTCATTTACACTCAAATTAAATTTTCTAATGAATGTATTAGTATGAAAAACTCTCAATATATTCTGCAGATATTTTTCTTGATAAATAGATATGTTTTAGAAAATTTTCAAAATACATTATCGTTGAAAAAAATAAATGCTTTGGAACATACATTTTCTTCTTAAATTACACGTTACAATAAATAATATACTTGAAAAAACATATTACTTTTTACTTTCTAAATCATATTTATTTTTACAGTATATGAAGGTATAGAGAAGACAATATAATGTAAAATTCAACAATTATATATATATATATATATATATATATATATATATATATATATATATATATATATATATATATATATATATATATATATATATATATATATATATATTTATATATATATATATATATATATAAATGACAATGTGTAAAATTAATCTTTTTTTTATCGGCCCGTGTGACTTTCATAGAAAAGTTTTCTAAGGCATTTTAAACATACAGATTAAGAACTAGTATAAAAGTCAACTTATATATGCTGTATATATATATCTTGGTATATTAATATATTTTATAAACTTTTCAAAATACATCATCACTAGAAAAATTAATTATGTTTCAATCTACATATCAGAATTAGTTGAATGCGAACTTTCATCGAAAAACTCTTCTGTACAATTACTTTATAACTAAAATCACTTTCTGCTTCATTTAAAAGTGTCTGGAGCACTCCATCATAATAGGATCAGTAAATTGGATGATATTTCGAAGCCCACATTTTAGTGCCATCTGCTAAGCCTTGTTTACCACTGGGACACTAACAGGGAGGTGCAGTCTCAGAGACCGTGCTTAAAGAAATTACTGAATTATTTTAAAATGCTGAAATCGGTTGAAAAAGTGCATGTGTATTGAAAGACACAAAACACTAATTTTCAGGATCCATCCATTCAATTGAGCTAAAAATAGAATAGAGGTGACCGAAAATTCCTCGTCATTTCACAGACCGCACGTCCCCAGTAAAGGGTTAACAGTTTTATATGCTTTAATTTCTAATGGTTGTGCTGGTATGTTATCATGATGTAGACCGTTAAGTTCAAAATTTGAAATGATATTTCAATATTGTTTCACAGTGTATGCGTTGTTATTATTATCAAATGTTTTATCTCTGATAGACCAATTTCATGAATTTAGACACCTCCATGAATAATAACGGGCCTTTTAACACCTTGACTGCCATATGGGTCCTCGGGTACCAGCGAGCCCATATAAATTACATTGTAAGAAATTTAGCGTGGCAGTCAACGTCTTAAAATGTTGTCTTTGGAATCCAAAGGAATAAGAGAATGTGGATAGGAGTGCCTAGTCAACTTCGCAGCAATGGCATTCTCGAAAGAACTTTCAGCACTGTTGGGAATTATCCCCATTGTTATGTACATTAATAAATTGCGAAAAAAAAGTCTGCTATTTTCTGGTAAGTTTATTCTTATAATGAATATACCCTCCGTGGCCTTTCATAAAGTACTATGCATGACTGGATATAATTTTTCAAAGCTTGTTTATTTCCCCTGTTTTTAATTGGAGATATTTCAAAATAAATAATATCCGCTAAAGCAATCTTGGAAGATACATCAACTAGATATTCCCACTCATTTCGAAGTAAAAGTAATGTCTTAAGCACAGTATTAACGGTACCAGAAAATCTTAAAATACAGAAAGACGTGATGCTAAACATTGTCAGTTTTTTGGCCAACTATTTAAAAGTTTAAAAGTGATTGCCTTTCTTTTCTTATGTAATGTACTTTCGGAGGGATATGAATAAGTTTGAAGATATTTATTGAAAATGATGACTTGCTCCATTGTAAACAGAACAATAGGTGTAGGGGGAAATGAGGAGGAAGGTTAAAGATTGACCGCTATGTGGTTGGCGGCCAAAAGATGACGCTGAGATGATGCCAGTTCGATAAATTGGTCAGTGACATAGATAATGATGAAGACAGAAATCAGCCACAGCAAATCTTATCGATATTGCTTCGTTCAATAGTGGTGAGGTGGCAATACACAAGAAGAAAAAGTCCAAAGTAGAATGAGGGCCATTGAAAGCCGATAATGGTTTGCAAGGCTATCCGAGAAATGTATATGTATCTCAAGAAAAAGAAATGTAACGTCAATGGGTAGTTATATCCCATTTATGTTATGTAAAAAATTCGAACAACAGTACCAGTTCAATTAAATTCTTCGTCATCTGACCACTGCTGAAACCCCCAGAACCCATCAATAAAATATATGGTGATCATTGTTATCAACAATGGGCATTGCTATATTTTGGAAAAAATATATTGTGTATCGACCAATTTTTGTGTTTATCCGTAATATGAAAACATAACTAAACACTTAAATACTTCACTAGCACTTTGTTCATTTATTACAATTTCAAGAATAGAAAGTTTCATTGAATTCTTTACAAATATATTCCTTTCATACATCTCTCAATAATTAAATTGTTCATGAGAAAATGTAAATATTTTTAAATATTGAGACAAAATTTAGAGAATTTCATGCACTCAACAATTTAAACTTTTACTTAGTGCAGGCATTCTAGTGCATGTCTGTATTTGAACAGAGGCTTAACTAGAATTTCGGATATTTCAATAGTTTTGAAACAAAGGATAATAAATTAATTGGAACAATGCGATTAATGTTTGAAGTAGAGTTAATTGTTCATAAATTTTATTTTCTGTCTCGTATTAAACATGCACTTTTGTAATAATATATTTGTTGTAGTCTCTTTCCGAAACTGCCTTCTTGAAGTTTAATAAACATATTATATAAGCGTAATGAGGTAATTAATTATACGTTTATCTTTAAAGTAAGGCTTATTGAGAAACCTGCTTATAACAGATATATTAAATTTATTTTGAAATTTTATTAATACATTTGGGAAATGAGACATTGAGAAAGTTATTGCTAAATTTATTAGATTTGATAAAGATTAAGAAATTGCAAAAATATTTCTTCCAAATGTCGGTTGATAATAATATTTAATCAGTAGTTTATAGTATTTTAATAAGTAGTTTATTGCAATTTATGATTTCCTCAGATCTGAAGAAAAAAAAATATTTTTAAGTGCACGGCCCCCTTCTTATTCTTTATATATATACATATAAAATTTTTGAATCTAAAAGCAGCACAATAATTTTTATCGAATATTTTTTATGTTAAATGTTTTTTAACTTAATTAAATAGAGTTAAAATTATTCTGATACTTATTTGAAATTAAGGAGCAAAGAAATTTAAGTAAGAAAACAATTGTGGTAAAAAAATGCAATTATTTTAAATTTTATTTTGAGAAATATAAAATTGCATGAGACCAATATTTTACTACATTTTTTGCAACTGGATTCATTGCATCCTCATAATTTCCTTTTAGGGCATAGTGCAATATTTTATTTCAGCAACAACAACATTCCTTTTCAAATTTCGTAACACTAATTTCAGATTTCCGTACTTGAATCCATTTGGCATTGCTTTGCTACAGTCTCAGAATCTTGTTCTAGATATTTAAATGTGCAGTGCACTCAAATGGTAAAATAATAACTTATAAATCCAGTTATTTTAAATATTGTAAATCCACGATATCGATATATCTATTAAAAGCGTTGTAATGCCAGTCTTAAAATCCCTGTTCTAAACAAAGTAATTGCACAACGTGGAATATGACGGGATTTGTTCGGAATAATGATATTCATAAGAATTTACAACTTCCTGCTGTTAGTGATTTACACAAAAACATATAAACAGCAACAAAAAAAAACTGCCCTAAATATTCTTTGAGAAACTCAACAAAAATGATATTGCAGCCTTTTAAAAAAATCAGAATTTATGATATTTAATATCCATTACAACTAAAAAATATCAACGAAACAATTTCATGATGTCAGTAAGCAACATTTCAATTTTTTTCTATATTTCTTTCAAATAATTCGCTTAAATTTCTCTCCCTATTATGAACTCATATATATTATAAGGTACTTCGATTTTTATTGTGTAATTGTTTTGCAATGCCTCTTACCAAAATCAATACCAATTCCCGAAGGATAAAAACTATTGAATTTAAGAACTTCGGGAAATCTCTGGGACATTGGCCCTCTCGTACGAGTTATTCTGTTTATAGCATTCCAATGAAAGAGTCTCAAAATCTGTTAATTTGTCACTGCAATAATAATTTCAATATCAATATTTTTGACACCGCAATAATAACCTCAGAACCCATATTTTTCACACTGCAATAATAATCTCAAAATTTATGTTCTAAGTTTACCAAAATCCAAGTTTATATGGATCATATTATTTACTTAATATTTTATTAATTTAAATGATATACCTAAAAATTAAGGTGAACAATAAAATATATCAAGATTGTTTAAAATATAAATTTTGAAAACGTAAAGAATTAACAAACATACCAAGTTTTTCATTCTTTCTTTCTATTTCTCCAGAGGTTTGAAAGATTTAGGATGCATAGTAATTGATGTATAAAGTACACTACAATCTACTTGCATCATAGAAAATTTATGATAATAAATACAAATCATTTTTACATCCTTAGAGAACGATACAGTAGCAAGGTTTGAATCCACGCAGAGGGCAGACAATATTCTGTTTAGCCACTATAAAAAATGACTTACCGATGCACAACCTGACCCTGATCTGATAATAAAAAAGTTTTTCAAAAATTTCAGAATACATGATTAGGTGAATAATTTGATTAGTAAAAAATATTTTTCAAAATTTATATTAAAGTCTTCCTTTTAAAATTCAACGCATTCAACAATCTTGAAATTTGCACTTAAAGGAACCAAATTTTTTCAAATAGTTGTTTTCAAGTAATTAAATAAATTACTTCTTCTCGAAGAAGTTTAAGAAAAAAGTTTTTTTTCCAAAATTTAAACTAAAAATTTATCTTTTAACATGAAAATAGCTCAAAATACTCTACAGGCAATAACAATGTGCCTAGACAGCCGAATAATTACTTGTCCAATAATTAATTTCTTTGCGAATAAAGCATTTAATTAGATGGATTTTTCAAAACTTATTTCAACTTTTGAAAAATCCTTCTAATTAAATTGAATCCTACTAATTAATATTGAAGGGGAGCACTAATTTAAGTAAGCAGAGATTTTAAACTTATTTCAACTTTAAAATTTCTCCTTACTTAAATTAGGGCTCTCCTTCAATATCTTAGGAAAGCATCAGAGAGCACAAAAATTTTTATAACACTTTAACATTCAAGATTTATTATTTTAATAATATCAATATTATTTCCATAAAAAAATTAATAAATTCTTGGAGATTTTTTGGGTTGACTTGGCCTGTTAGTAAAATCTTGGCTTTATTTCTCTGATCCCACATAATAACAAGCTTATATAAATAGCTGATTCACGTTAAATTCCTTAGGAGCACATGTGAGGTGCAGGAGTTAGGAGAAGAGAATGTCAATTACACTCATTAGTCAGTGTTCATCATTTGACCGTTGTTCAAAATTGCTATATTCATCAGTCAGTGTTCATCATTTGACCGTTGTTCAAAATTATTATATTCATCAGTCAGTGTTCATCATTTGACGGTTGTTCAAAATTATTATATTCATCAGTCAGTGTTCATCATTTGACGGTTGTTCAAAATTATTATATTCATCAGTCAGTGTTCATCATTTGACCGTTGTTCAAAATTATTATATTCATCAGTCAGTGTTCATCATTTGACCGTTGTTCAAAATTATTATATTCATCAGTCAGTGTTCATCATTTGACCGTTGTTCAAAATTACAAGGCATTATATCAAAATAACCGTTTTGATCGTTCAAAGTGGGAGGATAAACAAATCTATTATTTTTTTAATAAGTTTTAACAACACTTTTTTATGATTTTATTTACTGCATTTGCATACAATCATGTTGCGTCGATATTTAATATGATTTTTGCATGCACTTTGTTGCTATTATTAAGAATAAATATTTGAAAATAATACAAATATAGACGAATAAAGTCCATAAAATATAATTCCAGACTAGAGAAATACGAATCTGCATAAATGATTGCTTAAAATTCAATATTTTTCAAAATAATCCTGCATTTCTATAAAATCTGCAGTCTCTTTTCTTCTGTCTTTTGAGGATTACATTGAGTTAAACATTGCTTATTTCAAAAATATAAATAATTATATTTTTCCATAATTCCACCTATATTGTTAGTTTTTTTGTAAAAAGATTTTAAAGTAAACATCATAATTCTTCATCAAATATAGTCTGGAATTCTTTACCTAAAACCAAATATGGAATAAGAAACAACCATACATTTAAAACGAAAAAGTAAAAAAAAAAAAAATGTATGACTGTTTCTTATGAGTATGACTGTTTTTAGCATGCATTTGACACAGAGTGAAAAAACATATACATATTTTCAAATATAGTTTTTTTAATGAAAAAAAAAATAGTTAAAAGAAGACACAAAGAAGATAAGCAAATAAAAAAAGATGAAAAAGCAGGAATCTTTATTAATTCTCATTGAGATTTAAAATAAAAATCGAATGGTAAGGTGTACGTACAGACTAGAAGAATTTTTAAAATTTTAACTTTAAAAATCCAGTTTTTTCACAGTAGGTCATTAATATATGTTTAAACTCATTTCAGTGAGAAAAAACCATATTACACTAATTATTAATTAATATTTAATGAGCTAATTAGCCTATTTTTTGAAACATGATATCTTAAATTCTAATTTGTCCAGACACACAATTGTAGTTGGAAATGATGCCTAATATTAGTCTTTATGATGTATGCCTCAATAAAGTTTTAAAAATATATAGTTTTTTTTAAAACAATTTTTTCATCACCGATGGATAGAAAAATCGAGATTTTTTCTGTAATTTTAACTTTTAAATAGATATTAAAAATTTATTTCTATAAATATAACTTTGATTGAAGCACAAAACATCCGCTATTTCATACAGATTATTTTGATATATAAATAACTGCATTTGGTTCATTTCTTGTTGAGTTATGATTGTTTGAATGAATCAACATAGTGGAAAAATTTCATTCTTCATAAAATGAGTTTTAAAAACACCGCAACTAGAGTTTCTAATGAAAGCACCTCAAGAAAAATAACTATAACTCGAGAAATATTTCGAATATCGACAACATCTTTGTATCGTTTGAAAACTAAAGGATCAGAGAACATTATAAAGTAATAAAAAATATTCAATATATAAATATGAATTTTTTTGCGTTTTCTTTTAAAAAATTGCTGAAATTAAAGCTATTGGCAGAAAACTATAATGATTTGCTCTTAATTTAATAATTGCTGATTGTGTTTAATTTAATAATTTGTGATTATTTACCATAAGTTTGCAATAACTTTCTAAAATATTTTTCTTGTAATTAACAATTAAATTTGTACCATTCTTGAGACAATTCTTGAAACTCAAAGCACAAAAGCAACATTTTTATCAATATATATTATTTGACACTTCCTTTATACGAGAACTATATATTTTCAACTTCTGATAGACTATAAAAAATAAAAATAGTGAATAAATTGATTTTATTGACAAAATTTATGTATACAAATGGATGGTTTTTGAATAATCTCAGCGAGAATTGAGGCATTTGTCATTATGTGAACTAGGTTTGAAATTCTCTCTTTAAAGAAGATTAACACCTGTTGTAAGATTAGTCTTAATATTCTTTGAAACTTCTCATTAACGTAGAACATTTGGCCTACTAAACAGTTCCTCAATTCTGGAAAAGATAAGAATCAACCAGCTCAGAGTCGAATTTTCGATGCGGGGGGTGCAATGTTAGATCTTACCTGACGAATTTCAAAAGATTTGGCAGAAAGGGCAAAGTTTATTTGTGTCAAATCTGGTAGCTCAGGAGAAAGCTGTCTGGATTGTTGAGACTGAATATTTACACATACTCAAATAATCAAACACACCTTCACAAATATTCTTTTACACTTCTTAAATTTTAGAAAAGATAAAAACTATTTTTTCTACATTAAAAATATTTAAGTTATTTGACATTAGTAGCTTAAACATAAATTAAATTTTTATAAATGGTTTAAATCGAAATATTCAGCTAATCTTTTTCCATCAAATATCTAATTAATTTCATACTTTCATTCTTGGTGGAGGGAATATATAAAGAGAAAGTAATGTAATCCTCAAAAAAAAAGAAATTCGAAGTCGAGAATTTGGAGAATCTCAATGCTTCAGAACTACAGTGATTTTTTTGGAATTAGTCTGCCTGTCTGTCTATCTCTCATACAATGATTGAAAAAAAAATCGAAGTCGAGATTTTGAAGAATCTTAATGCTTCAGACCTACAGCGAATTTTTTGGAACTAGTCTGCCTGTCTCTCAAAAAAATGATAAAAAAAAAAAAAACTCTAAACTGTGCAGATAAAATATGGTATATGATCCCAACGTCAAATTTGTAAAATTTTAACAAATATTCAAAGAAAATCTATCTGTCCGGATGCACCAATATAACACAATAACTGCAAAATGGAGAAAGCTATATTAATAAAAGTTTACACAATAAGTTAGGGTCTGAAGTGTAAGTGTGCATAGAATTTGATACATTCCTAATTATATAAAATTTGAGAAGTTCATAGTCTGTTATTCTGTACTTTCACACGCATTTAAACGTGATCACTGAAAACAGCAATGGATTAAACATATGGAATTTGGCGGTCTATTTTTGAACTACCATTGCAGTTATATGCCAAAATATAGTTTTAAACGTTCAGAATAAATGAGTACAAAAATTCATTCATAAAGTGCTTTTAACCGCAGCTCTGCTATTAAAAAGTAAAACTGTACTCTAATGGACTCTTTTGCAACTACGGTTCTCCAATTGCATATGGTTAAATAAAGTCCTTACATATTATACAGATAAATTAATATTGCAAGGGAATTTATTACATAGTATGTGAAAAAGTTTCGGGGAGACCATTTCCATTTCATATTAAATATCCATGCCATTGTTTTGAGATCTTGAATAACAAGATTAATGTTTAAAACAGTAAAATGTCGGCTTATAAGGTTTTAGCTTATAATGACCGCCATTTTAATCCCTGCATTCCATCTTTTAATTATTTATCTTTCTTCAGAGAAAACTTATATAAGGCATTATTTTCAAAACCACCAGGTAGTTTTGTTTTCTTTTGAATAACGAAGAGTTGAGAATAAATCTTTATTCTGTTATTGAAAAAGTGCAAAAATTTAAACGATGTTATAAAATTTAAACAATCGAAATTACAAAAAATAGAAAGTACCAAAAGAATGCTTATATTTCATTCAATCAGGGAATAAAATCAGATCATGAGTTTCACTTTAAAAACAATGATTTCTTTCCATTCTGAAATAAAGTTTAAGAATTGTTTCCATATGAAGAAAACAAAGCTTCCAAAGAATAGCTACTGAATTATGTTACTTGTTTACAAATGAAAAGCAATGATCAAGTTTACAACATTTGAACAGTGAAGAAATAAACATATTTCAGATTAGAATTATTCCGATTAGAGAAAATGTTTACTATTTACTTTGAAATGCTTTCCAACTTATATGTTTTAAATTATTCATTTCCGTCGCATTTTTATAAAATTTCAGTTTCTGAATATGTATTTTTATGTTTATTTAAACAAAATGTTATTAAAGAAAAGACACAAAAAATT
The DNA here is from genome assembly GCF_947563725.1 of Argiope bruennichi. NCBI lineage: Eukaryota > Metazoa > Arthropoda > Arachnida > Araneae > Araneidae > Argiope > Argiope bruennichi. The sequence continues at coordinate 110,449,078 of NC_079151.1, read as the reverse complement.
ACAAGCCTTTAAGAAAATGATTATTAGTGTTGCATAAATTGAAATATTCCACTTAACTTTCTTTTTTAAGTTAATGAATTCAAAGTAAAAAAATAAATTTAAAAATATATATATATTTTTTAAATATACAATTTTTATTTGGTAAATTTCTAATATATCTTTATTTTTCCAGTTTTAATCAAGCTAAGTTGTAAAAAAAAATCACCAGTTTTACATATCAATAACAAAGAAGTATTTAGAATTTTTTTAAACTTACTTTCAATCAAAGTATAGTTTTTTCAATCAAATGTTGAGCATTTCTTCCCTTTCCTTTTTTTTTACTAGAGAGAACCTTGAAAAGAGAGAAAAATCAATTGGACATAACCCCTAAACTGAAAGTATATTTTGGTTGATTAAAAGAGCTTTACTGATGGTTCACTTTATTTAATGAGGATACGATTTACGGGGATAATTTAAGAAGATGATTATGATCGCGTTTGTGGACCACTGTACACGAAATTTCTATACGAAAGGTGAGAGACGTTGATGGTGAAGAAAATGCTCGAAGTCTCTTTTAAACACTTTCCGCCTTTATTCTCTTCTGTTTTTATTTTCTTAAATTACCTTTTGAATCTGTTTTATGGTTGAAAAGATTATTGATTAAATTATTGAATGGATACAATAAATAAATCCTATAAAGGAGTAAATAAATAGAAATCTCAAAAGTATTTTAAATTGGTGGAACCATTTTCAGACTTTTAACTGTTCAGCTCTTTGTAGTTTTATATTGGAAAATAATTTTGAAAAAATCATACATTAAAGATTTTTTTTCTTTTTATCAGAAGTAAATAGGTAATTTTTTTAAAGAAAAATTGTTATGTGGCATTATATATTTTCAATGTTATTAACTGAATAATTGATATTTTCATTCATTTCTATTTTATAAAATAATAAGTAATTTACAAATAATTTATTTGCTCAGTAACAAAATTGGTCAAAAGTGCTTCAGAAAGATAATAACGCTTTGGAAAAGTGTCAGAAAATATACTTGTTTATTTTTACTTAGAAGTCATGCAACTTATAGTTATATATCTATTTATTTATGCAAAATAAACACTTAAATTCAGTGTAAGAAGCAAAAATTAATTATAATTATATATACTATTTACATGAACCTTAAAACTTTGCCAATGATTTCCTATTTAAAGAAATTAGGTTTTCAGAAGCAAAGTTATGACCTTACATAAAGAAAGTCTCATAAAGGGCATGCATTTTCGAACTTATGAAACTTTTGATATTTCGATATAATAACACAACATATTTATAAGCAAAATAAACATTTATTTGAAAAATTTAATTAAAATTTTCTTCCTTAGTAAAAATATGATATATCAAGAGCAATCATTGCAGATTCTCCGCATCAATTGACAGAAAAATAAGAGATTAATGAAAAATAGGAAATATTAACGACTTTTCCAGAAACCCATTCCACTTTGAGACTTGGTAATATCATAGAAAAAAGGGAAACCATTCCTTAATCGTCAAAAGAAACCCAGTTTGTCATTCTGTTATTCCAGTGCTATCCAAATTCAAACCATTATATCTCGAACTCTACTTCATGGAGAAAACTGTTATGACTCAAAAAAGAAATATATGTCTTCGAGAAACAAAATCCTCACTTGTCCCTAGAATCAAAAATATACATATGTCACTAAAAGTGAAGACATGACCTTCTAAGAAAGATAATAGTGAGTTTGCGACGACCAAAATCTGACCCATAATAGAAAATTGCACTTTATTCCGCCAAAAAACACAAAGCAGAAGAAACAAACACTTGTAGATATTATCTACACCATAAGACAACAAACCGCTAAATGCAAAACAGCTCAGATCAACGAATTAAAAGACTGGTTTTGGGATAAAAACTCCAAAGAAAGAATCGATTATCTTTTTGGCACTTTGTGATTACCTAGGATATAATGTGGAGTTTTCCAGAAGAAGTTGTAGAGCTTTACCCATATAGATATAGAAGCAAAATTCTTGTATTTCCAGAACCTTCCTTCCTGTCATCAAAATTGAGAAATCAATTGCCAAGCCATCAAATGTTTACTGAATCTGCCACGGAAGTAGGGGATAAAACCTTATCCATCAAAAATCGTTGTAGATTCTCCTCCTTATTATTAAATTGTCTGAAAAGAGAAATGGTATTACAAAATAGTATTAATACACACGTTAATATACAAAATAATTTTTTTATGACAAAACAGAAATACTTCAAGATTTCAAAATGTATGTACGAATATTTAAGAATTTCTTGTAGAAAAATTTTTAGAACATTTTCAAGTAAAAAGAATCCACTCCATTTAACATAAAATCATATGTGAAATACTTACCTAACTCTTAAAAAATGCTGATTTAATTTATAGAGAAGAAAACATTATTTAAATAGAAACTAATAAAACTAAAAGACTATCATAACCGCCATCAATAAACAGCGTGAATAAACATCTCATGCATCTGAATAATTAAATGCAGGTAATTTAAGAATATTTTTAGAAACGATAGAAAAAATAATCTTTTTCAGTTGTAGACGTAAACAACTTCCTTTCATAAACAGGATAATTTGTCATCTTTTATTTCACAGACCTCTGATTTCTAGGGTAATTAATTTTTACGACCAAATTAAAAGGAAGAACCAGGAGATCCTATATTTTATTCAAAGCTTTTTATGGAGTATAATTGTTGGTTGCATTTGAAATGTACTGCAATTGAATGAGAAATAATTTATGCATTTAATTACTCTGTAATCATATCTTATGCATTTTCAGAGACAGATGTCTTAATAATAGGTATGCTATTCTATCTTCAGAATCCTTTTTTAAAATTTTTATTATATTATTTATTTTTAATGTTTGATCTGTATTATAATTATTCAAAAATTTAATAATTATATGACATATTATAATTCTTTTATTATTTTCTGCACTTTTTTTATTTCTAAAATTTAAATATAACTTCGAATAATATATTTATTAAATATTCTATTCTTTTAAAATTTTTATTTATTTAATTGAAATTCTGTTTTATATATTCTTGGTATTGTTGAAAATTTCAATAATCTGCAGATATTTGTTATATCAATCTCGTTTGTGATGTCTGAAAGGATTTCGTACAAATGTTAAAAAATACTCAAAAATCGTCTATGGATCAGTTAAATTAGTTTAAATTGATTTTAAGAGATACAATTTGATTACAAATAAAATATATATAATACAACTTGATCTCAAACGAGGTGTTGGACGTACAGCCTAATGCAATAAAGAATAGAGAGGGCTATAATCAAAACTTCCCATTTGGTTTCCAACGAAACAGTTCAAGAAAAATTTCAATGTTATGAAATTAAATTAAAATAATATATGAAAGTTGAAATTCTGCAGATGTTTGTTTTCAGTAATAATTATTGTTTGAATTAACTGGAGCCTAAATAGTTAATAAAGCATTACAATTTTCTACATTTCATTTGTTTTCACAGTTTCACGGTTTAGATAATATGATTCTAGAAAATATTACCGCACAAATTTGGGTGTCATCTTTGGACACGGCGCATGCTTATGTTCTTTATATTATCCCAGTTTTTATATTCTTAAAATATCAGAGCAGATACACAATTTTTATAGTTTATCAAGATGGGGACACACATTTTAGAAATTCTCCTGCGTCTCAAGAACTAAGCATTGCCAAGTCTCGAGACTACGAATTTTCCAAACAAACATCTATCGACTTATTTTATCACTAAGTTGCATCGACAAAAATGCTTTGAAGACAGGAATGCTTCAAGGAAAAGTGCGCGGATATAGGAATTACATTCAACTATTCATAGCTTGACTTTTCAGCCCGTGCAAGCCATGTATAGACGTTAGAGTAATTTTAATTCATGGCTCTTTTTTGAAATTGGAAAAATGACCAGAGTTACAGTCTATGCCTCTCTGATTGGAGACTGTTCGAATAGTCATAGTATTAATTTTAAGTCGAAGTAATTTACCCATAGACATTTTATCTTATGACTATTGCGAAACTGCCAAATCAATGCAATTTCTGATCAATTATGGCAGAGAACATTCTAATGAATTCCAAATCACCAATCAAACAGCGTGATATATTTTGAGTAAAAATCTGTATTTTAATGTATACAAGTTAATTATTATGCTAAGAATTTGAAAACGTAGATAAATAAACAGAGAGTCGAAATTGGTAATTATCTTCATGGTTGCATGGGGAAGGATTTATAAAACCACTCACAACAATAAATGGATATAGATAAATATTTTATGAGAAATACTGTTTCCGAAGAATGAATATCATTGTGAGCTTTGTGATCAACAACGTTCTCTCAAAATTGATCACAACCGTCAGTAAAATTTTCATGCCAGAAATAACAATCAATCTGTCATATCGAAAGTGCACTTATCCTCTGTTTTCTACTATTATGCATCCAATCTTAAATGGATATATGTTGATTCAAATGTTTATCTTTCAATTCTATTTCTATATTTATTTCCAAGATTGTCTTGACATTGTCATGATTTTGCTTTCCAAGAAATAATAAATTATCTTAGTAAAAAATGTGTCAATTTAATTGAAATATCTGTTACAATAAGGCTGAAATTCGAACCTCACATAACAGAAGCATAAGAGAAGAAAGGAAACACGTGAGCACGTCCTAAATAATGTATTTACGGTTTCAAAAATACGGTTTCAATATGTTTTGCGTGTAAGCAGATATACCAAGTAGTTAAATATAAAATATTTCTATTACATTCTGCACACGCTTCGGGCAAATAATGTTGGTTTTTAGAATGATGTTTGCAATCCCACATATTGCAATATTTCCAGACTAAATCAGTTTTCTTGTTTCTTTCAAATAACGTCCTCTTTTCTTGGAAATTGAGCCAGTCTTTTTCAAATACAATGTTTATTTCATTTTGTCTTATGTTATCTGCCCTTACTTTTGAAATTCTACTACTTGTGGGCAAATGTTTTATAACTTCGATATATGGTTTTACAAAAGTAAAACCAAGTTGTTACTAAAGCCGGAGATTCCGGACTGTGGTGGTTCTGAGCTCGAAAGATAACAGAAACTTAATATAAGGAGATGCCATATGTATTGAAAAAAGAAATAACTTGTAGCCATCTGTTGATTTTCGTTTTTACACTAAAAGTTACTGACAATTTATTGAAAGTATCCACTGCTTTTTTTAGTGTTTATACTAGTTGTTACTTAAGTTTGACGCTGGGTGTTTTATGATCAACAATGCTTATGGAATATCATGATAAAAGATCTTTCGAAATAATACACACTCGTTCTTTTTTTGGTGCATAAGAAATAAGAATTGAGTCTTTAGTGAAATCAAATATAGAACAGTTCATGGTTTTTAGTTTGATTTCCGGAAGAGTTAAGGTTTTGCCTTATCGTTTAGTTCTACTCGTTCCGATAATTTTTTCGGAGAAATGACTGTCCAAACTCTTAAGAACAGAAGTATTGTCAGAAATAATATCGTGATACTTAAATCCGTCTGACAGGTCCATCATAACTGTAAATAACAATTTACTTTGCCAGATATATCCAAATTGCTTCAAAGATATAGAATTATGTTCTACACTTACATGTCCCATGCAAAAATATGTACATTATTAGTACATGTAAAAATATGTGTTTGCATGTACTAGTAAACATTGTATGAGGGAATAATTTTTATGTATCAATTAACGCATACAATTAATTATAAATTTTAGTTTAAATAATCGCATTCATACTTATATGAGTATTTATAAGATCTAAATTATATCAAACACAAAATGAGCGATACTGATCACATTCTTTCAGTTTAAATGGATATGTGTCATATTTTACCCAAAAGACAAAAGAGTGACTGTTTTTTCCTGCTCCGACATATTTTACATTTATATTTTTAAGGTGTACGTACACACTTGAAGATTTTTTTTTAAATTTTAACTTTAAAAATCCAGTTTTTTCACAGTAGGTTATTAATATATGTTTAAACTCATTTCAGTGAGAAAAAAACCATATTACACTATTAATTAATTAAATAATATTTAATGAGCTAATTAGCCTATTTTTTGAAACATGATATCTAAAATTCTAATTTGTACAGACACACTAGTTGTAAATTATGCCTAATATTAGTCTTCATGTTGTCTGCCTCAAACAAGTTATAAAAATGTATAGTTCTTTTAAACAATTTTTTCATCAACAATGAATAGAAAAAGCGAGACTTTTTCTGTAATTTTTACTTTTAAACAGCTATTAAAAATTTCTTTCTAAAAATATAACTTTGATTGAGGCACAAAACATCCGCTATTTCATAGAGATTATTTTGATATATAAATAACTCTATTTGGTTAATTTCTTGTTGAGTTATGATTGTTTGAATGAAGCAACATAGTGGAAAAATATCATTCTTCATAAAATGAGTTTTAAAAGCACCATAACTAGAGTTTTTAATGAAAGCACCTCAAGAAAAATAATTATAACTAGAGAAATATGTCGAATATTGACAACATCTTAGTATTGTTTGAAAGAAAAAGGATCAGGGAACATTGTTAAGCAATAAAAAAAATATTCGATATTTTGAACGATTTTTGAAGTTTCAAGTGTGTACATACACCTTAAAATATTTTACAGTGCTGTTAAAAAATATAGAATAAGTAATGACATATAACTATGTAAGCGTTCATGCAATATTTAGAAGATATTTGAAGAAAACATGGTGTTTGGGTCCAAAAAAAAAGTAGTTCCATTAAAACAAAAGTATATTGGTATTTAATAACATTCTGGTTGTTTCGATTTAGTTATCACAGAAAGTAAATTAATATTTTTAGTGTATAAAACTTAATTTTTAATGCAGCATATTTTAATCTGTGACATTGAATCTTCTGATAAAACAAAATTGAATCATTATAGAATTAAAAAAAATATCTGTGGAATCAAGAAAAGAATAAATAGGTACTGTCGATGCAAGAATAAAAATAAATGAATCGCAGACAACGAAATGATAGGAATTATTTTTGCACTATTGTGCAATTCTAAATATTAACGGAGAGGCAAAATGTATTAAATAAAATAAAGTACAGTTAATTGTATCAACAAATTTCGAGTCGTGCTGGTTAAGAATACATTTGAATTGTATCGAATACTCCTTGATAAATATATCTGTTTCCTAGCTAATATAGAAAATTTTCCACATTATGCCAAAAAAAAAAAAAAAAAAAATCCAAAAAGCAAATATTCAAGGGGGAAAAAAATCATTGGATTGGATTGTACTGGTACGGTCAAAGAAAGTGAAGAGGAAATTAAGAGCAAGAGTTACAGAACAACGTGCATATCATGATTAATGAATGAATCTTTCAGCGTAAACCTTCTGATAGGAATAAAAAAAGTTCGAAAAACTTTTCGATGTTTTCATCATACCTTGTCCTTGAAATCTTACTTCAAATACTCTAAAGATTTGTTATTGATAACTTGCTATACAAGCAATTACCATATTTGTAATGCAATGTACGACTTGCATGATTTTATTCATGTAAGTGCTTGGTTGTGGTATTGCAAATTTGTGTTTGTAAAATTCGTGTTATATCTTTCGTATGGGTATTCATTTATTGCACTTAATTCACAGATAAAATGCCAGCATATTATGGCTTGGCTGTAAAAAGGATGTTGTATGATGATAAAAAACAATGATGTACTAATTATGTATTAAATCAGTTAATTTAAGACTTTTCAGCTTATATAATTTCCAATGAATTATATGGAAATCAATCTTAAGAAATGCTAAGCAAAATTGTCCATATCAACGTACAGTGAGAAGTTCTGTAATCTCAATAATGTACACTGACGCAATATTTTACAAGTAATGTACTAAAAACTGCTTGCAAAACACAACCGAGGAGCATATTTAAAGACAGCATCTGCTGTGATCAAAAATAAATACAGACAAGAAATCATTATTTAACAGGGCAGCTAGAGTAATCGTTATTAACAGGCACTCTTCAATTTTTAACTCCAAAGAAATAATTCCGCTCATATGTGCTCCTCCGTTTATATATTCTTTATGAGAAGATATATAATTTTCTATAATGATCTCCGATTTCCGCTCATGATAAAAGCTTTGCCAAAAATGTTGCCTTTTCTAGAATCTTGATTTTTATAGCAAAATTTACCAAATGTATCTTCAAAACTAGGGAATTTCGACCTAGTATCCATTAATGTATTTGAGCACTTTTAGATCTGATTCTAGTTCTTTATATAAATGTCTTCCATTTTATCAGATTATTTTTAATTTTTTATTACATTCAAATGTTCTTCTCAACTATTGTACCCTTAAAAATGCGCATGGGCATACGTTATAATGAAATATTTTTTGAACTGCTAAAAAGCTGTTTTCCTTATTAATTTAATTATAGCTGAATATTAATGTTTCATATCTAAAAAGTATTAATTAACAACAAATTTATTTATCATGCTATCGTTATTTATCTATAAAGGATCCATATTTCCCCATATTTTAAACTATATTAAGCTGTGACAATATTTAAAAAAATATTTAACGAAATTTCATATATATTGATTTCCGATTTCTAAATGAAGCACTGCGTTGAACAGTACTAAGATAAAAATAGTTTTAAAATCAATTCAAATATTCTAAATGCATTTTTTACTTTAATATACATGTGTCTTAAATAACCATTTTCAATTGTAACGAGGAAAACTCAGAAAAGCGCATATAAACTATCGATCAGATGCTACATACAGTACTTATTAATGCCAGGACAGTAGGTAGGGTCTGTATTTCAAATGAAAGCATTCATAAATATTTATATGCAGGACTAAAGATCTTCATAACATCCATTTAGTAAATGGCTAAATTGGAACACAATGTATTTTTCTATTCAATTATTTGTTAAGTGCACACACGCACACGTTTTGAATTAAGTGTGCAAAATATTTCACCCAATTGTTTCTAAGGATTAAATCAAACTGATTGTGACAGTCCGTCAATAATTTATTATGCACGCTCATTTATTCTGCAATAATTCTGTAATCAGCAATGTTTTGTTTTCTGGTGTAAAATGGAAATGCACCTTAAATTATTTATTAATTTATATTAATTAATTCATTAAATTGTTATTTTTATTATTCCTGGGTTTTTATCAGAAAGATAAGATTTTCAGAATCCAAGTTTACATTATTGTTTCTCATATTTAGAAATATATTTTTAAAATTAAATATTTTTGACAATTAGAAGAAATAAGTGTAGGGAAAATATGAGAGTAAATACTTTAATATAATTTTTAAAGCTGCCTTTTTCGAATATTAATCAAGACTATGACTAGTATAGAAGCTTTTAAATCTTTCTATTAACTTCGATTCTTATTATACCTCCCTTTAAATCTTCGTAGCAAGGATATATTTTCTATTTCATTGGGTTTAATATTTTGTTGTTGTTGTTTTTCTTTTTACAATTTGATTTTTTTTTATTTAAGTTTATTTATTGTTTTATACTTTTAAATATTTTCTTACAATTAGTTCAAAATCTATTGAAAAATATCTTCACATGTATTGTTTTAAAGTTAATAATATATATAATTTTTTCGGGTGACTCAAGAACTTAAATGGAATATTGATTAATCTGGCGATATTCATAGAATAAAGAAATAAGTTGGAGGAAATGGAAAAGTATTTAATACTTTTGTTTAAATTCTTTAAAAATTGGAAAAAAGATTATAGTTTAAGTCTACGTTGATTCCGAAATAAAGGCCCTTCATATCGGCATCAAAGCATTCAATCTATTACATATAATGATTTGCCTAAAAACAAATACACAGAATACACTTTCTAATTCCACACATATAAAACTTCTTACTATAATATCTGGGGTATAAAAAATTACACACACACACACACACACACATATATATATATATATATATATATATATATATATATATATATATATATATATATATGTATGTATATAGACATGAATGCATTAATTATAAAATGGTACATTTTGGTATATGTAGGAAAAATGTAAGACTATGTGTGGACAATAAGTAAAGAAATCATGTACTCATTTTTCAACAGGAAAGAAGGACTCATCAAGTAAATTGTTCCAATATGAGTGTCTGACTATTGTCTGCTTTAAAAAAAAATCTTTCAAATGCTTCTCAATATAAATTTCTTTGTAAAATATGCATAATATTATTCATCAAATCTCCAAGCTATGCATAATATTATTCATCAAATCTCCAAGCTATGCATAATATTATTCATCAAATCTCCAAGCTATGCATAATATTATTCATCAAATCTCCAAGCTATGCATAATATTATTCATCAAATCTCCAAGCTATGCATAATATTATTCATCAAATCTCCAAGCTATGCATAATACCTTTTATGCGATGCTTTTAACTGGACAAATGAATTTTTGTATATGATTTTTTTACATCAAAATTTTCTTTCAATGATAGTTTGTCGAGCCCAATCGCTGGACGAGAAAATATTGCATTTCCAACTTTTATTCTTCCCTATTTTATCCATATTAGTTCGAAAATAAAACAAATCTTGCTTTACTTTGGAAATACCCGAAAGGTCTTGTCAGAACTTTCCTGCTGGTTACATGCTGAACATAACACGAATACATTTTAGAAGAATGGACGATTTCTGCCATTATATTGATGGATTAATAATCCACAGTAGCTTTTCTCAGTTTGTAGTATGAGTACTTTCCGGCTGTCATAAAACAATGCAAGACATACTCGAAAAGATAACAACAAAGATTGAATTATGGACATGGCTAAATGAATTGGAAATACGAGAAAAGTTGTAAAAATTGCATTTCGGATTCCAGTTTTAAATTATTAAGTGCTACCAAACAGCTTCAGAATCCTATTAAATGTATTTATATGAATATATTTCATATACCTATAGGTAGATGTTAATCATTATATATAATGATGTAGTTATAGGATATGAAGCATACATAATTACTCAAGAAGTACGTAAAGGAAAATATGATTGAGGTTAGCTCAAGGAGGTAAGATATTGTTTTGGGTAATACAAAAAAAAAAGATTAAAATCGTGATTATTACACAAATTCAATTAACTTTTTACCTCTATAACAAATTGAGATCCAAAAAATTCCTGAAGTGATAAAATTAGCACAGTTTTCTTTCCAAATAATGCATAATAATAATAATTATGATGTCTAGTTTCTGCAAAGAAAAAGTAATTTGCATCACTGTAACGCTAACTGGAGAAATTAAGAGAAGTAAAAAGAAGAAGAAAAAAATGTATATTGTCTAATTGAAAAATAAAATTTTATTATGTATTCGAAAAACTTAATGAAAAAAATGACTTTATGAAAATTTGCTTGTAGACTGGATCATAAGCATTCAAAATTGTACATTAAATCTCGTTACCCTGTAATAGCAAACACTCAAAAAAGCAAAGTAAATAATCAACCTATATTCCAATAATAATTTTAATGAAACATTCATACTTCTTTGTTCTCCATGATAAAAAAAAAAAAAACTGCCCAGGTGCACCAAGACACAAATTCAGAAGAAGGGAAAAAAATCTGCAAAAGCTGCCACTGATGGTATCGGAATCGGCTAGAATCTGCGAAGTGGAAAATGAGCGAATCAACCGCGAAAGACCGCCGCAAGTCAGAATCACCAGATGGGGTTTCTAGGAAAACCACTTCTGGCTAGGATGAAAGACGTCCAAAAAGTGGTTCGGTGTTTTCTCCGGACTGTTGAGCTGAGCCCATATGTCTCGACATTCGGGTGGCTGGTTTATTGTTCTTTCTCTTTGCTTTATGTTTTGTGGTTGCAACATTCAGATAGACTCTTCTGTTTTCTTCTCTAGATAAATAGGGTTGAGTTGTTGAGAAGGAATCAATATGCACTTTGTGGATACATGACGTGAATGAACTGTATTAGTTAAATTTTTCTCAAGTGTAGTAGTGTACTGTATTTATTTGAATCTCAAAGACAAATAAGTTATTTATTAACAAATTATATTAGAAGTTCTTGATACTAGCATTACTGCATTAATTCATCCAATGAAAGAATTGCATGGGAAAAAATTGAAATATTTAATGATAAACATTTCTAAAATTATATATTAATGAAACTCTAATTATATAATTATTGCATAGCAGAAAAATCTCAGCTATACACAAGATATGAATCAAATGGTACTTCAGATAATTTGAGGAACTAAAATAATCTGTAATTTTTAAAGATTGGAAATGAAAATATTTTGTTTGCTGTTTAAAAGAATTGAAATGCATTCTTGATTTTTACTTGTAATTAAATTGTAATCTATATAATGAATAGTTTACAGTGTAAATGATCATATGAATATGTAATCATATGTAAATGATCAGTTTACAGTGTAAATGATCATATGAATATGTAATCATATGTAAATGATCAGTTTACAGTGTAAATGATCATATGAATATGTAATCATATGTAAATGATCAGTTTACAGTGTAAATGATCATATGAATATGTAATCATATGTAAATGATCAGTTTACAGTGTAAATGATCATATGAATATGTAATCATATGTAAATGATCAGTTTACAGTGTAAATGATCATATGAATATGTAATCATATGTAAATGATCAGTTTACAGTGTAAATGATCATATGAATATGTAATCATATGTAAATGATCAGTTTACAGTGTGAATGATAAAAGCTGGCTGAAATGAAGGTGCTAACAAATAGTCAAATAACGGATATTAGATATCAGACAGGGAAAAATTTCACCACGCATTTTCAGTATAATTCTGATGCTTAATGGAACTCTCGTTTGGAGTAATTAGGAACAATAAGCCTTTCATCATCTTCCTCAGAGGGACTTAAATTTATCGGAGAAATGACATTGACATTAGTTTTAGTTTAGTTATATTAACGTCTCGTTTTTAAAGCAACACCGGAGCTATTTCCGGACGTACCTCGTAATTTTTAACTTCGGTCAGATGACGAGGGGAGCACTTGAGCTGGTACCCCCCTTTCGACATCACACCAGACCAGCGGAAGGACGTTTGGCCCGAACAGTTTAACGTGCACCAGATCCAGTTCCGAGACGATTCTTCGGTGGAATCGGGTCAAGAAACTTAAAACTCTCCGGTTCCGAAGCCGAGGCCTTACCACCAGGCCACCGAGGCTGACATTGACATTAACACGGTTTCTAACGGTTTTGACAATGCAACGGTCAGATCAAAGGTTTACAAATATTTGTGTATCGTCTACTTCGCAATAATTCAAATACCGGAGTAGACACTACACTTTTTGAGGACATTAAAGACTTTTTATAAGGCATGGCAATCCATGAGTATACGGATGATCCATAATGTTGATATTAATGTCATCGCTTTTTCAGAAGTATTTATTATTAAGTGTATCAAAACAACTTAAGTTTCTAGAGTATTATTAATTTTTGAAGTCATTGAATTACTTTTCAAAACTTAGAAGTGCTTGCATTCATTTCAAGAATAAAAAGATACTTTAAATTTCAATGAAGCAAATTGATTTTGGTTTATTTTATTCTGTTTAGGATATTGAGAGACAGCAGGCCATCATTTCGATAAATTTCCTGACACCTTTCTTTTCATTACATTACATTATGGTAAAGAAAGTTTTCTCTTTAATATGGGTTATTTTTTTAAGTACACCAAAATCTATTTTCATTCGAGTAGAGCTTCCAATTCTGTATTATATGATCTCATGGCTTTTTCAAAGTTCATTGAAGAATATCTAATGGATCTTTTCAAGTATGACATATGGAAAAGCCATACAGAATAGCTTTAAGATACCTATAAAACATTTACAATTTACTAAGTTTTTAATTTTTAATACGCCTGCTGGGATATCTAGTATTCAGGAGCATAGTTTTAAGATTTTAAGCTATATTTTACTAAAGTTTCCCAATATATGTGATTTCTAATAAATGAAACGCAACATAGATGATATATTATCCTTTTTTTTGTCATTTAACAAACAGCCAATAAAGGTACACGATCAAATAACGTCATCGTCATCTGACCACTCCTACATTTTACCACTCTTATTGATTCAGAACAATGTTGTCAAAAATAACTGTTATTGTTGATTCAGAACAATATTGTTATATAAAGTTGTTATATCGTTTTATTTTTTGATAAAATTTATTTAACGAATAAATGCTTAAACTTCTATAATGAATTAAAAATATTTTTTGTATTCTAGTGCTTATAATACTGGGGAAAAACAAATGCTTGAAATCTCTAGCTAGTTCAATACAATTATTGCAATTAAAACAATAAATCATGTGTTGTCCATTATCAATTAAGAGTATTATGTATTTTATGAAGGAGATCTTGTGTATCTACCGATTTTACTATCTATTCACGGAATAATAGAAAAACGAATTAAATAACCACTTTGGAAGAGCATCCTTCATTTATTAAGATTTTAAGAATAGAATATTTCGATGAACTCTTTGCAAACACATTACAGTCATTCATTTCCATATAAATAATTAATTTGTTTCTGAAACACTTTTTTTTTTAATACTGAGACAAAGCCTCGGAATAAGTAAACTATTTAACAACTATTTAAATTCCTATTCTAATACATGCACTTAAGTGGAAGCTTAAATGGCACTGCGGGTATTTTTATAGTTATGAAATAGAGGACAACAAATTAATTGTAACAAAGCGATTACTGCTTGCAAAGGAGTTAAGGATTCATAAATTTTATTAACTGGATCATATAAAGATGTGTACTTTTAAAATAATATATTTTAATTTGTATTTATGGTAATTACTTTTCGCAACTTACTTATAATTGTTTATTTCAAGTTGAACAAGCATTTTATATAAACTTAATGATATATTTAATCATATATTTATTTTAAAAGTTAGGCTTATTGCAAAGGCTGTTTGTATTGATACACGAAAGTTGTATTGAAAAACATTTGGAAAATATTAACCGGAAAGATAAAAGAAACTTATTTAATAAAGTTGGAGGAATTATAAACTTTTCTAGTGATCGTAGAGAAATAATAATTAATCCAGTAATACGTTGCATAATTTCAACAAAAAAAAAATATGTTGATAAAAAGATCATTGTTTATAAAAGTTCATTTCATTACATTCTTCATTGTTTATCTCTCTATTTTGTATAATTGAATCTAAAAGCAGCTAATAATTATTATAATTCAAGCTGAAAATCTATACTTATATAAAGCTCAATGTGTGTGTGTGTGTGTTGGCGCTCTACAGGCCAGACCGTTTGACCTACAGCTACCAAATTTTGTACATGAATACCTTGGAGATCGGGAATGTGCACCTGGGTTCTCTTTTTTTAATTTTTGTTTAGAATGTTAATTATTAATTAAAAACTAAATTTCCCGCCAAAAAATCTTCATTTTTCTCCCCGCCAAATTAGTAGCATTCATTTTTTTTCAACCACGCTAATGAGGCTAGGCTTAACATTTTTCGGACGATTATTTCAAACGATTCTGTTTATTTTTTTTAATTTTTGATGCATTTAAAAATATACATTGCTAATAAATTGATCTTTCAGATACATTCTGAAGTACTTTTGAATTAAAATAAAACAGATTAAAGGAAATTAAAAATTTCTAATCCGCATAGCGTTGCCCCAACTGGCGTAGAAAAGTTTACGCATTTGCATTACCGTAACTGGCGTTGAAAATTCATGCATGCGCATTGTGTTCTAATTGTTGACAACTATTTTCAAAGGATGTGGACTTGATTTAAATTATTTTTAGGTTAGTTTTATGTTTTTGTAATTAAATTGCATTTATGTTAGTCATATATTTTTTGTATATGCTTATAGTTTTAAGTGCATGGTTTTTTTAAGTAGTTTTTTTAACATGTTTACGACCGATTATTTTAAACGATTCTGTTTATTTTCTTAGTGTTTGATGCATTTAAAATCAACCATTGTTAATTAATTGGTCTGCTCATGATGATCTGAGAAAATTTTGTTGACAAATTATTGAGATATTGCATAAATTAAGAAATATATTCTTTAGTATCCATAAGGTTTAAATGCTCAGTGACTCTGTTCTGAGTAATCATATTATTGAAAAAAAATGCTTTGTTTCAGTAAAAAATATTATTATATTAATTGCAGATTAATCATTTCCACTTTAATTTAAAGCATAAATTCTACTGGAGCTAAAAGAAAATTAAATAGATACATATCACGTTATGACTGAATGCCTCTATAATATTATGAGTGAATTATACGACTATCAAAACGAAGATTTGAAATATTTTAATGAAGAAGCTATTAAAGTAGGAATTACATAAAATATCTAATTATTAAAATTTTAACGAGCATTAAGATTGGCGAACCGGCTGGTCGCCATAGGCGGCCAGTTTGAAATAAATTTCATTTAATTTATTTAACTGAAACTAAATTTTCCATGTTTGTATCTGATCTTAACAAACGAAGAAATATAAATAAAAGCAATTATGGTAAGAAGAAAAGTAATTCTTCTTACTTTTTTTTTCAAAAATGTTATAGCTTATAACTTAAAAAAGTTTTTTCTTTTTTTTTTAAATTTAATTTATCATAGTCTTCAAGACATAAAATTCCTTTTCTAGTTTCCCAATTATTTTTTCCGTTATCACAAATATTTTTTTTCAAACTTTTTAATGCCACTCTCAAAATTCATTTATTGATGTTTCAAAATTGTAATTTCAGAACTCTTGTTCTTGATACTGAAATCGCCATTTCGCTCGAATGATAAAGTATCAGACTATAAATCAAATTGCTATTATATGCTGAAATTCACAGTTCTGATATATCTGATATACGCATTGTAATGTTAGTAGCATAACACTTTATCTTGAAGTTACAACGCCATAATTTCAGAAATTCTGTTATTAGCTTTGTAATATCTGAGTCTCAAAACTTTGTTCTAAATATAATAATTTTGCAGTTTGCCATATGGTATTCTACTGTTAGTGATTTGTCCGGAACACTGATATTTATAAGAATTTAAAAATAAATAAAGAAAGTGATTTCCACAAAACACTGTCTTCAAGATTATAAGAAAAATCAACGAAAGTTATTAAAAAAAAAAAAAAAAAAGATCCAATCTTATGATCTAAGAAATCTCAAAGAGTAAGACGTTTTTTTGTAAGTAATTCAATGATGAATTGCTTCAATGTTAAACAATTAGGGCGACCAATAGAAATTTACCAATAATTTTCCATTATGTTAAAGATGAAATTTAATTTTCTCTTTCACACATTTTCTCCTTTTTCATTATTTACTTATTATGCTGTATTGTCATGCCATTTTCCCGAAATAGCTACAAGTTCTATAAACTGCCTCGCACATAGGCTTCTTTTCTAAATGTTATAAAGCTTATCTCAGGATTCCTGTTCGTGACATTGTTATGGAACAACATCAGATTCCTTATTTTTGATATTAAGATCTCAGAATCCCTATTCGAGACATTGCTAGCACTCGGATGGTTTGGGTGATTCATTGGTCTCCTAACTTAATCATTCTATATTTTGCGAAACCATAATCTCATTGTTTAGTGAAAATCTAGCAATTCCCGTTCTTTGCTTTGTAAAGGCGTATGTTTAATCTTTTAATACTTTAAATGGTATACCTAAAAATGAGACATTGTTATGGAACAACATCAGATTCCCTATTTTTGATATTAATATCTCAGAATCCCTATTCGAGACATTGCTGGCACTCGGATGGTTTGGGTGATTCATTGGTCTCCGAACAATCATTCTATATTTTGCGAAACCATAATCTCATTGTTTAGTGAAAATCTAGCAATTCCCGTTCTTTGCTTTGTAAAGGCGTATGTTTAATCTGTTAATACTTTAAATGGTATACCTAAAAATGAGACATTGTTATGGAACAACATCAGATTCCCTATTTTTGATATTAAGATCTCAGAATCCCTATTCGAGACATTGCTAGCACTCGGATGGTTTGGGTGATTTATTGGTCTCCTAACTTAATCATTCTATATTTTGCGAAACCATAATCTCATTGTTTAGTGAAAATCTACCAATTCCCGTTCTTTGCTTTGTAAAGGCGTATGTTTAATCTTTTAATACTTTAAATGGTATACCTAAAAATGAGACATTGTTATGGAAATACATCAGATTCCCTATTTTTGATATTAAGATCTAAGAATCCCTATTCGAGACATTGCTAGCACTCGGATGGTTTGGGTGATTTATTGGTCTCCTAACTTAATCATTCTATATTTTGCGAAACCATAATCTCATTGTTTAGTAAAAATCTACCAATTCCCGTTCTTTGCTTTGTAAAGGCGTATGTTTAATCTTTTAATACTTTAAATGGTATACCTAAAAATGAGACATTGTTATGGAACAACATCAGATTCCCTATTTTTGATATTAAGATCTCAGAATCCCTATTCGAGACATTGCTAGCACTCGGATGGTTTGGGTGATTCATTGGTCTCCGAACAATCATTCTATATTTTGCGAAACAATAATCTCATTGTTTAGTGAAAATCTAGCAATTCCCGTTCTTTGCTTTGTAAAGGCGTATGTTTAATCTTTTAATACTTTAATGGTATACCTAAAAATGAGACATTGTTATGGAACAACATCAGATTCCCTATTTTTGATATTAAGATCTCAGAATCCCTATTCGAGACATTGCTAGCACTCGGATGGTTTGGGTGATTTATTGGTCTCCTAACTTAATCATTCTATATTTTGCGAAACCATAATCTCATTGTTTAGTGAAAATCTACCAATTCCCGTTCTTTGCTTTGTAAAGGCGTATGTTTAATCTTTTAATACTTTAAATGGTATACCTAAAAATGAGACATTGTTATGGAACAACATCAGATTCCCTATTTTTGATATTAAGATCTCAGAATCCCTATTCGAGACATTGCTAGCACTCGGATGGTTTGGGTGATTTATTGGTCTCCTAACTTAATCATTCTATATTTTGCGAAACCATAATCTCATTGTTTAGTGAAAATCTACCAATTCCCGTTCTTTGCTTTGTAAAGGCGTATGTTTAATCTTTTAATACTTTAAATGGTATACCTAAAAATGAGACATTGTTATGGAACAACATCAGATTCCCTATTTTTGATATTAAGATCTCAGAATCCCTATTCGAGACATTGCTAGCACTCGGATGGTTTGGGTGATTCATTGGTCTCCTAACTTAATCATTCTATATTTTGCGAAACCATAATCTCATTGTTTAGTGAAAATCTACCAATTCCCGTTCTTTGCTTTGTAAAGGCGTATGTTTAATCTTTTAATACTTTAAATGGTATACCTAAAAATGAGACATTGTTATGGAACAACATCAGATTCCCTATTTTTGATATTAAGATCTCAGAATCCCTATTCGAGACATTGCTAGCACTCGGATGGTTTGGGTGATTCATTGGTCTCCGAACAATCATTCTATATTTTGCGAAACCATAATCTCATTGTTTAGTGAAAATCTACCAATTCCCGTTCTTTGCTTTGTAAAGGCGTATGTTTAATCTTTTAATACTTTAAATGGTATACCTAAAAATGAGACATTGTTATGGAACAACATCAGATTCCCTATTTTTGATATTAAGATCTCAGAATCCCTATTCGAGACATTGCTAGCACTCGGATGGTTTGGGTGATTTATTGGTCTCCTAACTTAATCATTCTATATTTTGCGAAACCATAATCTCATTGTTTAGTAAAAATCTACCAATTCCCGTTCTTTGCTTTGTAAAGGCGTATGTTTAATCTTTTAATACTTTAAATGGTATACCTAAAAATGAGACATTGTTATGGAACAACATCAGATTCCCTATTTTTGATATTAAGATCTCAGAATCCCTATTCGAGACATTGCTAGCACTCGGATGGTTTGGGTGATTCATTGGTCTCCGAACAATCATTCTATATTTTGCGAAACAATAATCTCATTGTTTAGTGAAAATCTAGCAATTCCCGTTCTTTGCTTTGTAAAGGCGTATGTTTAATCTTTTAATACTTTAAATGGTATACCTAAAAATGAGACATTGTTATGGAACAACATCAGATTCCCTATTTTTGATATTAAGATCTCAGAATCCCTATTCGAGACATTGCTAGCACTCGGATGGTTTGGGTGATTCATTGGTCTCCTAACTTAATCATTCTATATTTTGCGAAACCATAATCTCATTGTTTAGTGAAAATCTACCAATTCCCGTTCTTTGCTTTGTAAAGGCGTATGTTTAATCTTTTAATACTTTAAATGGTATACCTAAAAATGAGACATTGTTATGGAACAACATCAGATTCCCTATTTTTGATATTAAGATCTCAGAATCCCTATTCGAGACATTGCTAGCACTCGGATGGTTTGGGTGATTCATTGGTCTCCGAACAATCATTCTATATTTTGCGAAACCATAATCTCATTGTTTAGTGAAAATCTACCAATTCCCGTTCTTTGCTTTGTAAAGGCGTATGTTTAATCTTTTAATACTTTAAATGGTATACCTAAAAATGAGACATTGTTATGGAACAACATCAGATTCCCTATTTTTGATATTAAGATCTCAGAATCCCTATTCGAGACATTGCTAGCACTCGGATGGTTTGGGTGATTCATTGGTCTCCGAACAATCATTCTATATTTTGCGAAACAATAATCTCATTGTTTAGTGAAAATCTAGCAATTCCCGTTCTTTGCTTTGTAAAGGCGTATGTTTAATCTTTTAATACTTTAAATGGTATACCTAAAAATGAGACATTGTTATGGAACAACATCAGATTCCCTATTTTTGATATTAAGATCTCTGAATCCCTATTCGAGACATTGCTAGCACTCGGATGGTTTGGGTGATTCATTGGTCTCCTAACTTAATCATTCTATATTTTGCGAAACCATAATCTCATTGTTTAGTGAAAATCTACCAATTCCCGTTCTTTGCTTTGTAAAGGCGTATGTTTAATCTTTTAATACTTTAAATGGTATACCTAAAAATGAGACATTGTTATGGAACAACATCAGATTCCCTATTTTTGATATTAAGATCTCAGAATCCCTATTCGAGACATTGCTAGCACTCGGATGGTTTGGGTGATTTATTGGTCTCCTAACTTAATCATTCTATATTTTGCGAAACCATAATCTCATTGTTTAGTGAAAATCTACCAATTCCCGTTCTTTGCTTTGTAAAGGCGTATGTTTAATCTTTTAATACTTTAAATGGTATACCTAAAAATGAGACATTGTTATGGAACAACATCAGATTCCCTATTTTTGATATTAAGATCTCAGAATCCCTATTCGAGACATTGCTAGCACTCGGATGGTTTGGGTGATTCATTGGTCTCCGAACAATCATTCTATATTTTGCGAAACCATAATCTCATTGTTTAGTGAAAATCTAGCAATTCCCGTTCTTTGCTTTGTAAAGGCGTATGTTTAATCTTTTAATACTTTAAATGGTATACCTAAAAATGAGACATTGTTATGGAACAACATCAGATTCCCTATTTTTGATATTAAGATCTCAGAATCCCTATTCGAGACATTGCTAGCACTCGGATGGTTTGGGTGATTTATTGGTCTCCTAACTTAATCATTCTATATTTTGCGAAACCATAATCTCATTGTTTAGTGAAAATCTAGCAATTCCCGTTCTTTGCTTTGTAAAGGCGTATGTTTAATCTTTTAATACTTTAAATGGTATACCTAAAAATGAGACACTGTTATGGAACAACATTAGATTCCCTATTTTTGATATTAAGATCTCAGAATCCCTATTCGAGACATTGCTAGCACTCGGATGGTTTGGGTGATTTATTGGTCTCCTAACTTAATCATTCTATATTTTGTGAAACCATAATCTCATTGTTTAGTGAAAATCTACCAATTCCCGTTCTTTGCTTTGTAAAGGCGTATGTTTAATCTTTTAATACTTTAAATGGTATACCTAAAAATGAGACACTGTTATGGAACAACATCAGATTCCCTATTTTTGATATTAAGATCTCAGAATCCCTATTCGAGACATTGCTAGCACTCGGATGGTTTGGGTGATTTATTGGTCTCCTAACTTAATCATTCTATATTTTGCGAAACCATAATCTCATTGTTTAGTGAAAATCTACCAATTCCCGTTCTTTGCTTTGTAAAGGCGTATGTTTAATCTTTTATTACTTTAAATGGTATACCTAAAAATGAGACATTGTTATGGAACAACATCAGATTCCCTATTTTTGATATTAAAATCTCAGAATCCCTATTCGAGACATTGCTAGCACTCGGATGGTTTGGGTGATTCATTGGTCTCCGAACAATCATTCTATATTTTGCGAAACAATAATCTCATTGTTTAGTGAAAATCTAGCAATTCCCGTTCTTTGCTTTGTAAAGGCGTATGTTTAATCTTTTAATACTTTAAATGGTATACCTAAAAATGAGACATTGTTATGGAACAACATCAGATTCCCTATTTTTGATATTAAGATCTCAGAATCCCTATTCGAGACATTGCTAGCACTCGGATGGTTTGGGTGATTTATTGGTCTCCTAACTTAATCATTCTATATTTTGCGAAACCATAATCTCATTGTTTAGTGAAAATCTACCAATTCCCGTTCTTTGCTTTGTAAAGGCGTATGTTTAATCTTTTAATACTTTAAATGGTATACCTAAAAATGAGACATTGTTATGGAACAACATCAGATTCCCTATTTTTGATATTAAGATCTCAGAATCCCTATTCGAGACATTGCTAGCACTCGGATGGTTTGGGTGATTCATTGGTCTCCGAACAATCATTCTATATTTTGCGAAACCATAATCTCATTGTTTAGTGAAAATCTAGCAATTCCCGTTCTTTGCTTTGTAAAGGCGTATGTTTAATCTTTTAATACTTTAAATGGTATACCTAAAAATGAGATGATTAATAAAATGTATCCATAATGGTTTCAAAATTAATTGGAAAAAGTAAAGAATTGACAGTCAAATCAGTTTGTTACTTCTGAAGAGGTTCGAAATATTTAAATCCGCCGATTGATGTATAAAGCACTTTCTAATCTAAAATTTATGATCACCTATATCATTTTTCATATATTTAGAGAAAGAAAGAGAGAGAGAGAAATGCAAGGTTTAAACCTGGTCAGAGAATATTTTACTAAATTTGGAAAGAAAATTACTTACGGATGTTTAGTCAAGTGCAGGCATTCGCTGATAACAAAAGAAATATAAATAAAAAATATAAAAAATGAAAAATAAACTTTGCAAAACGTTTTAGTAAATGCAATTATCCAGAATATTTTAATAGGCAGAATCAATTGTAATAATAATAAATTACAAAATAATTGTCCTAATAATACATAAAACTATAATTCATTTGTACAATATGCATTGTTGTAAGTAGTTACACAATTTTGACTAGCTTTTTATAAACGAATTCTGAAATGCAACATGTTTCTGAAAAAAAAACCCCAAATAAAATTATAAATCTGTTTTTTTTAATTATTTATTCATTATTAATAATGTGTTGTCTAGAAATGTTGAACTAATTTAAATGTGATAAAATCTACTCAAATAATGGCACTTTTTGCATTATCACATCCCGTACAGCCCGTATCAAATCACATAATTAGTGATTCATACTGCAGAAATATGACGAATTTACAAATGAAGTTTAGATGAAAAAACATCTATAAGAGGCTGTTATCCATAAAAGCATGAACATTAAAGTCAAACTTAATCTATAAAACTTAACATCTAAACGTTTTCAGGTTATAATATTTCTTTGCTTTTAATCTTTGAGTTTCTCTCTATATAATGAAATATGATCTAATAATATTGAAACTTATATCGTCAGAATGAAAAACTATGAACTTCATTGCTAATATCATATAATGTAAGAATTCTTATTGGTAATTGAACTGATGCCAAATTAATATTCTCCGAAGTTGGAGATCATATGGCTAAAAATGAAGGTTCCGCAAATTCCAGCATTATGACCATATTTATAAATTAACTGAGATTGGGAGATTTCTCTAGAAAAGATCACATATCATCACACCTAGCCAGATCACCTATTACGCTTAAGCCTGAAAGAAACATAACAATTTAGTTTTAGAGGTCTTAATCACAAAACGAATTCTTCTGATTATGCTGAGGACTATTACTTTTTTCTATATGGTGATTTTCTATTTGTTTTCATTGTTCATATCCACAAATGCTGCACTTTGTGTTTACATCTGCTATGCTTTTGCCGCCTCTGCTTAGTCGTTTAACCACTTATGGGAGATAAATCATCGTACATTTTACATCTTATGTACACTAGACAATATACATACATGCATACGCATGGTTCAAATTCAATGGAAGTATATCTAATTTTGCATTATTTTGGCCTATTTTATGATTTATTGATTTATAAAAGACAGCGAAATACAATTATATAAATAAAGACGATAAAATGAATAATGATTTTTAACAGTAATATATAATTTTATGATTGTGTGAATATTAGAGATGATGGCGGAATACTATTATAAGGAATAAATAATTATTTCTTAACATTATGTTTCTAAAATCGGCATGAGTTCAGTAAATTACATGACGTTAAATTTTTTTTTTATAAAGAATACAATGGTTGATGCACTCCAAAAAGTATAAAACGCCATAATGCTATGATATTTCGAAATAAAAAGAATGTTTTACTTTTAACATGAAAAATAATTCAAACCTCTCTATCATTAAAAACAATTCAAATTTGGAAAGTAGTTACTTCATGCAAATGAAGTATTTAATAAAGAAATAGGGTTTTTTTTTTCCAAAACTTATTTTAAATATTTATCTTTTTAAATGAAAATTATTCAAAACATTATATAGGGAAGGGAAAATTGTGTCTAGAGCATACATATTTGTCAAGTAGTTGTTGCAGGTAAGGTCTTATTTAGAAAATATGTTCTTTTTTAAAATTATTAAAATATTTCATTTAAAGTAATAATCATTCAAACCATTTTACATACTAGAGAATAATCTTTATTAGAGCATTTAAATTTAAGAAGTAGTTATTTCTTGAGAGTAAGACACTTAATAAAAGAAAGATTTAAAAAAAACATTATATTAATTCTTTCTTTAAAAATAAAAATCCCTCTGAGCGCTCCACACACAAGAGAATAATTGTATCAGTCTCATAAAAAAGTGGCCAGAATTTAATTTTTGAGAGTAAGGTATTCGGAAAAAGTTTTTTTTCAAAATTTAAAATTAATTTATTTAAAATTAACCAACATTTTAATGTTTTATTTCAGCATCAGAGGAACCAAAATGTTCACACCTTTTTAATATTGAAAACTTATTAATTTGGTTATACCAATTTCATTTCCATAAATAATTTTTATAATTATAGAAATTTTTGGCTTGGAAATAAAGTTTTAACAGATTCACAGAATCAGGTCCCTGATTCCACAAAATAATTGCTTTTTAAGCGAAACTGGCAAATTATAAATCCGTAAAGGCTATTGGCAGAATTTGAAAATGGGCTGGGGAGAAGAGAATGCCAGTCCTGCTATCGACCTCATCCTTTGATCGCTGCCCAGAATTATGAGCACCAACTGAAATTAATCCTAAAGTCGTTTTCAAAAAGTACATTAATGTAACTAAACCAATCAAGCAAATTTTTAAAGACGGCTTTATTATTTATTATACTGTATTTATATGCAACCATGTTGTGACTGTATTAAAAATATTTTTTGTGCAAAAATTATTAATATTACTAAGAATAAATATTTGCAAATAAGATAAACAAAAAGGGAAATGAAAACTATGAAACTAAATTTCAGACTAGAGATTCAAATCTGCATAATTTTTTAGTTTATTGTTTTAATAATTTTTCAAGATAAGCTTACCCATCTATAAAAACTATAGTTTCTTTTGTTCTGTCTTTTGAGAATTGCATTAAATTGAGCCTTGCTTATTTCGCAAATGTAAATATTTGTGTTTCAGATGAATTTCCTCTATATAGTTTCAATTTGGATCTTAGTAAAATAGTACAATAGCTGTAAAGTAAACAATATAATTCAGCAGTAGACACATTTCAAAATTGTTTATCTAAAAACAAATATGGAATAAGAAATCTCTATAAATTTTAAAAAGCAGTGTAGAAACCGACATTTAAAAATTAATCTCAATTTTTTAGTAAGAATTTAACACAAGTTAAAATAATTTCACATATTTTCAAATATCTTTTTTATAAATGAGTTATATGCTTAAAAAAGTAAATAATGTATATAATTGCATTTATTTGAAAGAACTTTGAATAAATAAAATAACAATTTCCGGTGATTACAATTTTAATTTAAAATATGCTCAAGATTTAAATATGAAATTTTATATCCTCTGTAAAAAGAGAGAAAAAAAGATGTAATGAAATCTTTGATAAATAGTAATAATGATTTGCATTTAGTTTATTGTTTAAATTAATAATCGTTTTTCTTGTTTAGTTAAGAATTTTTTGTCAATTCACTTCAGAATTGTTCAGCAATTTGCAGTATAATTCTGAAATATTTTCCTTGCAATAAGCAAATGATGCTGTACCAATCGTAAAAAATTTTTTTCGCGCAAAAAGTAAAAAAACCATTAAATATTGATTTTTATCAATATTTATTATTTGAAACTTTAGTATACATTTCTTTATTAGGGACCCATTTTCTTGAATCATAAAAAGATATGAAGAATATAAAATGAATTTTTTAGCATGCCTACTTTTCGACATCAGCGTCATTAAAGTTGAAGCATTTGTCTTATCTGTGAAGAAGGCATTCTAATTCAAGCCTGTTTCGTCCTCCTGTTGATATGGTGCGGCAGTTAGAAAAGGGGGTTCCAACTCAAATTTCGTCCTCTTTATCCAACCATTGTTCAAAATTATGAGGTACGTCTCAAAATAGGTCTAGCTATGCTTTAAAACGGGACGTCAATATAATTGAGCTATACCAGTTTCTCAATTCCGAGAAGAGATAAAAATCTCTCAGCTCTAAACTGAGTTTTCTATAAAGGCGAACGTGGATGCAAGTCCCTCGGAACAGAAGACCTTCTTCAAAGAGCTGATCATCGGTTCGAAAAAAATGGCAGATACTAGAATGTAAAAAATGAATTGCTGACTAATCATCGAGGATTATGAATTTGGATTGCGAATAATCAGGCAACACTGATCCGTATTTTTTTCATAAATTCAGTATGTAATTCAGTATATGAGCGTTACTTCAAAATTAGTGGATTATTTTATTAAATGCTAAACGAAATGTATTAAGAGAAAATCTGTCTCTTTTATCTGTCAGAACACAAAAAACGATAAATTAAAATAATAATGACAAATTGATGGATAAAAATTAAAGCAAAGACTTAACGTCTGAAGTGTAGCTATGCATTAATTTCGAAACCAAATCCGTCAAGAAGTTGACCGGCAGTTGATCTGTACTTTCACAAGCATTTAAAAGAGATTATTTGTAAAAAAAAAAAAAAAAAAAAAAAAAAAAAAAAAAAAAAAAAAACGATGAGTAAATCATATGGAATTCTGTATATGATTTTTTTTAACTAAAATTCTAGTTCTATGTTAAATTGTGATTTTAAACAGTCGAACGAAAGACGTCCATATCACATGTATTAACATATTTATTAACCGCATTTCTGCGATTAATCGCCAAAGATTGCGCTTTCGTAACTATTGTTCACCAATGGTATGGATTTAATAATAAACGTATGTTGTTGTCGTTTATAATGGCACTTGCCATGGACAAGCTCGCTGGCGAAGTCAGCGATTTTAAGCCAAGGGAGCGCCTCTTGTTTCAGTAGCGCCAACTAGGGCCAAGAGTTAGTCTTAGCTACTCACGCATCACATTTGCTTGTACAACCCCTTTTTACAGGGGGGCACATTCACACATCTCAGAGATAGAACAGATGAAGAACAACCATGCCCGAACCGGGAGTTTAACCCAGAACACCCAGGTCACGGGGGAAGACGCACTACCCCTATGCCAGGACGCCGGCAATAAACGTATATGTTACACAAATACGTTTAAGATGCAAATTCATTTATTAGACAAAATATGAGAAAGTTTCAAGGAGACCAACATTTTAAGTTAAATGCAAATCTTAAATATACTTGTCATTGTTTTGGCAATACTTATTGAAAAATAATTCTTGAAACATTATTATATTGATTTAAAAATCATCCGTTTGAATAACCACGCCCAACCTTCTTAACACGTCTTATTTCTTGGAAATTGGGAATATGTGAAAGCTAAATATTTTCGAAAACGATTTTTATTTTTCGTTTTAAATAACAAAAAGTTGAGGAATGAATTTTACTTTCTTTGTTATTGAAAACTGCAAAAATCTAAAAAAAAAATATGCCCACTGTTTTAAGCAAATAAACTTAGAAAAAGGAGAAATTTCCAAAACATTGTGCAATCAGAGAATGAAATCAGATTATGAATTCTACTTTTAAACAATGATTTCTTTTTATTTGGAAATGTATTTCCTGAAT
Source organism: Argiope bruennichi (assembly GCF_947563725.1). Taxonomy (NCBI): domain Eukaryota; kingdom Metazoa; phylum Arthropoda; class Arachnida; order Araneae; family Araneidae; genus Argiope; species Argiope bruennichi. The sequence continues at coordinate 110,420,455 of NC_079151.1, read as the reverse complement.
TGTTTACATCTCAAGAAAGTAACTCTTCAGATGAAAAGTAAAAGGATTCTTTTTCTTGTTTACAAATGGAATGCAACATTCGAGTTTGTTATATTTTATAAACGATGAAGTAAACAAGCCATTTTATATGATAATTATTTCGATTGAAGAAAGAATTTTCATTATTTACTTTGAAATACTTTTCAACTTATGCCTCTAAAATTTTGAGTTGTTGATTTTCGTCGCATTTTCTTAAATCTTGTGTTTCATAATATATATTTTTCATTACTGATTTAAACATAATGGTATTAAAATATACATACTAAACTTATGTTTAAAGAATGAATAGAGTTGTATAAATTCAAATATTGCACTTAACATACTTTAACAGTATTAATGTATTCACTGTAAAAACAAAAATAAAAACTAAAACAAAAAGTATAAAAAGTATTCTATTCTATTTTTGAAACAAAAAATACTTTTTTACAATTGTTTGGTAAATTTCAAACAATTCATAATTCTTCAGACTTTTTAGCAAATTAAGTGTGAAAATAGTGTCCGTTCATCCTTGTTTTGCACATCTTAATACGAACTTAATTAAGATATGCGTTTTTAATATTTTATAACTTAATATGTACATGTAATATTTTTATTTAATATTTTTTTCTATTCTTTTCCTGTATTAATATGTGTTTTCTCTATAGGGATCTTAATTGTTTGCAAGGAACCAATTTTATCAATATCCATTGTTCCTTCGTGCTAGGTGAGGTTATTCTTCGGCAGCTCCATCTAGTTTCCCACATGGCCTCTGGATATGGTGGAGTATCGCACAGTTTTTATATCTTAAAAAAAATGTAAGAATGCTTTTGAAGAATTTTGGAATTCGTATAGTATTTTTTTATTTATTACAAATCAAAATTAACAGGGTTTTTTTCCTCCTTTATTCCGGATGATCCTTAATTGGTTTGCATTTCGAAAAACAAGAAGCGTATTTGTACGAATGCTTTGTATAACATTTCAAGATTAGAGTAAATAATATAAAAATTAAATATGCTAATTCTTCGCTGTCCTGAATTCTAAAAAGTGCGCTATTTTTTTATAACTTTTTACAAAGTTATATAAAGTTAGCGCACTAACATCCCATTTAATATTTGAAATAAACCCTTATTACAGTACCAAGAATCACAAAACAAAATTCAAAATTCTTTTTAAAGATAGTGATGTATCATACCTGGATCTAAAATCGGAACAAATCCCTATGATTTGGACAATGTACAGGGTTATCAAGAAATAACAGGAGGTGTTTGGAGCCCTGTAGCGCGTTATGTAATGGATGGAATATAACAAGATTTGGCCACCATACACATTGAAGAATGCGGTGTCGATTTATCAAGAAAAAAATTAGTTCCAAAAAACGCCGATAGGGGAAATCCTGGCACTGTGATTGAAAATTATGAATTTGCTTATACGGGTACTTTATGACATAACATAGAAGAGAAAAGAAAGGGTTGCGGGAATTTATGCCATTTTGCAAGAATTCGCACGTCGATTGCGTTGTCACTACGTGAAAAAGCCTTATTAGTCAAGCTGTTTTATCAGCGGAATGAAAATGCCAGTGCTGCTCTTCGTAAATACCGGCGGTTAAAACAGTTACGTAGTGGACCGATGTCCATAAGTATCTTATGAAGAATGGTTGAAATATTTGAAACAATAGGAATTCTTGGTGTGCAACCAGGCCGAGACGTAAAGTATCAAGCAGGAACAAATTCAAAAAGTTGCAACTGCCGTTATGGATCAGGCGATAGCTAATAATCAGAGTACCAGCAGTGCATGTTATAACGACAAACAGATATATCAATATCACGACAAACAGATATATCAATATCACGACAAACAGATATATCAATATCACGACAAACAGATATCCCGTTCTCGACGATGCAGAAGATATTGCGTAAGATCCTGAAATTTTATCCGTATGAGATAACACCCATTAACGGATGACACTGATCTGAATCTTGGCAATTTCTGGTTGTGAGGTGGTTCTGGTTCACTTGAGAGGCGTTGTGTATCAAGGACATGTTCTTGATTTTCCTACTGTAAAAGATCAAATAACGTTACGTTGGTGGCACCTTGAGCCAAATTCGTAAGTTGTTATAATAAACATTTTTTATTGCTATTTGGTGCTTTGCTATTTACTGTTTCCATTGGTAGTTATGTATTCTTTTTCCACGCATTATGAGCTTGCAGCGCCAGGATTTCCGATATCGGCGTTTTTGGTACTAATAATTTTTTTTTGATAAATCAAAACCGCATACTTCAATGTGTATGGTGACCAAATTTTGTTATATTTCGTCTAGTACATAACGCGCTACAGGGCTCCGAACACCTTCTGTTATTTCTTGATCACAATGTATATAGTCCTCTAAATATCTAATCTCTGTAAAATCAGCTTTCTCTTGTATTTAAAAAACGGCCGATACATTCTTCAGATGAAAGATGCAGTAAAATCCTGCTACACAATCATACAAAAAAAATTGTAATTATAGCAACCTAATTATTTTCTATTTTCAAATTTCGGACTTGTTTTTTTTTTCTTTCTTTTTTTTTGTGCTGGAGTCGCCCGTGAAAAGAACGCAATCAATTGGACGTAGCATCAAAAACTGAAAGAGTATTTTGGTTGATTTAAAGAGCTTTTCTGACGGCTTTATTTATTTGACGAGAATGCGATTTACGGAGCTAACTTAGAACAATGATTATGATCGCATTTGTGGCCCACTAGGCACAAAATTTCTATACGAAAAGTGAGAGGTGTTGATGGTGGACGAAAAGCTCGTTGTCACATTTCAGCAATTTCCTCTTTTTTGAGATTCTTAAATTACCTTTTAAATCTGCTTTATGGTTGAAAAGATCATTACTTGAAATGGATAGAATAAATAAATGCTAGAGCAATATAAGTAAATTGAAACCTCAAAGAATTTTAAGTTAGTGAAATTATTTTCTGGGTTTGGGTGATTTATTATGTTTATTAGAAATAAATAGGTAATTGCCTTGTCGAAATAGTATTAAGGAAATTGTATTCAAATATTCATTTTCTAGCATTTTTCAAAGCGTAAGATTATTTTTTATTCATTTATATTTTTTTTTCATATTGTCAACGTAATGAATCATTTTCAATTATTTCTATTAATAAATAAATATTATATAATATAATATTATAAATAAAATAATATTTGCAAAAAATTATATGTCCACTAATAAAAATGTTTTAAATGTCCCTTTTAGGTCAACAATACTGTAGAAACAAATATCTGAAAATTAATAACATCATTTTAAACTAAAGCTTATTTCTCAATAAAATTCATGTAATTGGATGCTATATATGGAGAAAAATTAGAAGCAAATTTAAATATAGCGAAAACTAAGGATATTTGTGCATGTTATTTATAGGACACTCAAAACTCATAATTTTCACCTATTATAGAAAATAAGGTTTTCAAGAAAATCGAGCCTTAGCACAATTGAAACAAGCAATTACAATGGAATCCACACACTTGCTCATATATTCACTGATAAATGCGTCATCTAATTTTCCCGAAGAAAAACTGTACATATTCTAAGCAGTGGACACCACGAGTATTCAGATTTGTGTTGTCAAAATTCCATACATGAGCTTTTTATTTGTCGTAGAATTGGTAAAGAAAACGATGTGCTTATTTTTGACGCTTATTTGGAGCCTATTCTAAAAATAATTCAAATAAAACTAAAATTTTAGAAAGAAGATTGCACATCATATTTCAATTATATATATAATTCATAACTTTTTTGAATTCATAACGTTTTTAAATTTCGTTTGATTGCATACAAATTTGTATATCGAAAGACTGACAATCATTTAAAAGATTTCGTTCAAAATTTCATATTGACATAAGGAAGGGCAAATGTAAAAACATAACAAATTTTGTCTATTTTGTAGTTATCCTATTCATTTATACTAGGAAAACTAAACTAATATATTATTCAAATCACGGATATCGTTCAAATGTATATCAAACTTTGGTAGAAATATTCAAATTCTGTATAATACCTCTTACAAATTTTCATCTTCTTTCAGTTTTTAAAAATTTATTCGTAAAAATTTTATTAAATATTTTGAGTCATCCAGTTAACAAATATAGTGACAGACTTAATTTCGAAACTGATTTTTTTTTCGGTATTTGTTTAAAATAAAAAAAATGGAAGTTAGTCAAGCAATAGTGTGTAAAGAGTAAGTTTAAGCAAGATATATGCCTATCTTTATTTTCTGTAAAAAGTAATTCCTTAAGTAATAATACTGAAGGTATAAGTAAAAGTTTTACTTAAAGAATGAAAAATGCGCTTTTCTGTTTCTCGTTTTCATAAATCTTTCAGTTAGAGCTCGTTTTAAAAGAGGCCTAAAATGAGCAACAAAACGACAACATTTTTTTTCAGGTAAAACTATTTATGGCTCCCATTTTTGAAAATAAATTGCCAATGAAGCACTGCGTAATAAATAATTTTTAATTAATTTTATTATTACACTTAAAATAATCATTAATTAATTACAACGCATCTTAAATGTTTATTGAAAAATGTTTTTGTTGGGATGAAGCGAGCGGACTATTTTTCCCGCTTAGGTATATCTGTGTGATTACGCTTCTGCTTCGTTCCAGCGCATTCCCCCCGCGAACTGCTCAACATTATGCTGTGTGCGTAACCGTCAATACCTGTGTTCTTTTCTTTTCTATGTCTAATTAATGTGCTGTCTTCAAAAACCATGCTGAGATTTATTGAAAATTAACAACAGTTTTGATGACCATATAGAATGCATTGTTGCACTGACGGAACTTTGATGAAATTTAAAGAAAGCAACAGATAATTTGAATGAAAAAATAATTAAAAGCAAAATGAAATAATTTAAATATTTATCGGACGAATTTAAATAAAATGTTACTGCAATACAAAACGGTGGTAAAAATATCAAATTAATCAAGATAGCTTCACGTGCTCGACTTCCCACATTATTCGCTGAGTATTGGGAGTCAACAGTGTCACAGTAGAGAGGGCAATGATACCTAAATCGTTAAAAGAAATACAGTTAGCCATTATATCACTTCAGTGTCCTCACAATTTTAACTATTCCCTCTCAATCCCTATAGCATTAAGAAAAATATTATGACAAAAGAAAAGGGAAATATATATCGTCGAGTAACCCAATTCATACATGTCTCCGTTATTAAAAACATATTCACTTGAAACAGATAATATTATTACGGAAACTGTAAAGTGAGTGCACGATGACAGTCCCATAATGGTAAACAACACTTTGGAAGGAAGTGTGAAAGGAAGGAAAGGAAGTAAGGAAATGCATAACACAGAAATTAGGCTTGCTTACAGATGATATCTTCACAAGCAGTCAAGAAATCGCTTCACGAAAGAGCAGCAGCATAAAGAACTAGAAAATTCTCACAGGTATCAACAGTTCAAAGAAATAATCGATGAATAACTTTGATCTCTTGTGATTTTTCAACAAAGCATGTGATTTTTCAAAAGAAACTGCAAAGCTCTTTAACTTTATTGAGATTGAATTAGAATCCCTACATTCCCCATAACGATTTTTCTTTCACCAAATTAGGGAAAATCGTTGCCAAGAGTCTTGGCAACGAGTACTACCGAGTCTTTACCGAACTTTACCGAGTCTATCGCTAAAATCACGTATTACTACTATCTGTCCATTAAGAATCATTGTAGATCTCGTCCTTATTAGCAAACCTTTTGGAAGGGAAATGGTATTACAAAATGTCACTAATATACACGTTAATAAAACACGTTTTTATATCACCACAAAAATGCTTTAAGACACAAAATGTATGTAAGAAAAGTTAAGATTTTCTTTAGTACTCTTAAGAGAAAATTTAAAGTACTTTTTCTTGTAAAAATGTTATGTTCTATTGTGTTGTACTTAACTAATCTGTTGATAATATGATAGTTTAAATGAAAGGGATGAAAGTTTTGTTTATACGGAAATAAAAAGAGAGACATAAAGACCATGAGTAAATTTCTTTGAAAGAACCTCTCCAACATTTGAATAATTAAATACAAGTAATTTAAATAGATATTCGAAACAAATGAAAAATTATTCTTTTTCGGTTTCCAGATGTTAACAACTTCCACTCTTAAAAAGAATAATTCCTCATCGTTTATTTCAAAAACCTTTAATTTCTGAGGTAATTAAATCTTGATACAAAAGGAGGAGTCAAGAAGTTTCTGTATTTCCTTCAAGGCATTTTATGAAATGTAATTGTACGTCCTATTTACAATGAATTAAAAATGAATACTAAGGAAAATTTGTTTATTTACTTATGCTGTAATCATAATTATATATTTTGATATTTTCAGAAATGTCTTAATGATAAGTATGTTATATCTAATATATAAAAATGAATTTTTGTTTGTTCGTATCTTATGCGCTACCGTATCGTTCAACCGATTCCGATGAAGCTCTGACAACTTATTTCTAACTCCTGCACGAAGGTTATAGGCATTGTACATGTATCATATCTAATATATAAAAATGAAATTTGTTTATTCGTTGAAATTTGTTTGTTTACCTCATGCGCTGCCGCATCGTTCAACCGATTCCTTTGAAACTTTGACAACTTATTGCTAACACTTGTTCGAAGGTTATATTTAAAAATTCACTATTGACAAAAGAGAAACAGTAAACGGCAAGCGACAAATGTCATTCGGAGTTGATCGCACATATATCAAACAAAGAAAAATTATTATGATTGATGCCAATTAATGTGACTGAAATAAAATCGAAAATATTTCATGAAAGCGTTATTTTTTTTTCTTCTCATTAATGATTAATCATCTACTCAAGATGTTCAGGGTGCAAACCGTACATATTATTCAGATTTTATCTAACACTTTCAAAATAGAATTATTGTTATCGATTCCCATCAAGTTAAGTAATACATAATGGAAATTTTCCACTGCAAACACTAATCTTTGTATTTATTCAGTGAATCTATAAACGATACTTATGTTATACAAACGTATATTATGTTGATTATTTCAACACAAAATATGTCACTAAACGTTCGTCACTTAATAGCGTAGCGCATAGAAATAAGCCAATTCGAGCTTCTCAAACAAACGAGGAACGACAAGCCAGCAATACAGCAGACCGTTTACGAATAGCAAATTCACGTGCTTTAGAATCTCAAAATCAACATGCGGCAAGAATCGAAAGACAACGTTTATATGCTACCTGATCACAAGCAACAGAATCAAAAGACCAATATGCAGCAAGAAGCGAGACAACTATTCTTAACGTAAAGTCGATTGGAGAAAATATGCTCATTATACGATTTCCCATTATTCCCACCGACATGTTTTTTTTTTTTTTTTTTTTTTTTTTTTAAATTTAAAACGACTGCAGTTCCCCATTCGACTTGCATTGCATTCTCGATGACTATCAACATGGCGCAATCCCTTCAAGTGTGCTGACTGAACTTAAAAATTTCATGCTTTTCACACGGGAACGACATAGGTGTGTGACACAACAAAGGTTAATTTCTTCTTATTTGTTGTTTTATATTTCCTTTCTGTTAAAATGGTATATCTCTTGAGCATAATTTCAGGGGATTTTCGGGTCACGAGGAATCATTTTTAGACAATGTCTGTATTTCCTCACAGAAAAAATCCCTTTCTTTGAATCCTTGCCTGAGGGTGACCCTTGAAAAAGTCTTCAGGCCGGATTCTTTTTTTATATTTTTTATAATTTTTTTGGTTTAATTTTTTTGATTTTTGTTTTTCCTATTAACTTGATTCTAATACTTTTGTATTAATTCATCTGTGTTTTAGAAGTAGCTGCAATTGCGCTCTCTAAATACTATGAAGTTCTTTTTTTTTGTTTTAGTTTAAATAGGTTATAAATTTTAGTTGCGATTTCGAAACTGTTTTTGTTTCGTTTTCATTTTAGTTTCGTTTTCAAACTTTTTCTTACTTAAGATTGGTTACTTATATATATATATATATATATATATATATATATATATATATATATATATATATATTGTCTACCGAAAACGAAAAGACCTTGATTCATAAAATCAAAAGGAGAAGAATAAATATCATTTGTACTTCTCCTTTATATATTAATCAGTTTCAATTAATATTTTCATTGTCGATAAGGAAATAAATATATTTTTTCCTATCGTTCTTAACTAAACAAAATAAATATTTCAAATTTCAAACGATATTTCCGAAATTATTTCTTCTGCACTTCTTCAATGTCTTCAATATTATTTTATAATGTCTTATTATATTTTTCAGTTTTTTTAATTTTATTGTTAGTTTCGCATTATATTATTCCAGAGTTTTAAAGGTCATATATTTTTAATTATTATTATTTTAATTGTTTTATGATTTCTAGTATTTTTTTAGTCTTAAATTAATTATTAAAACATTCAAATATCATATATTATTACATATTCTATACTTTTAAATCCATATTTATTATTTCAAATTCTGTTTTATATTTTCATGATGCTGTTGAGAATTTCCAAAACAAAGTAATAGAAGATGTTTGTTATATTTCATTTTTTTTTTGTCTGTGAGTATTAGGTTCAAATGCCTATAAATTTATCATATATGTGCTTTTAATCAGTTAGGTTATTTTTAGTTCATATTAAGAGGTATATTTTAATTCCATGCTTTATTTGATAAGAGTACTAAATAAAGATAACAAAACTCAATTGCAGTTGAGGTGGGAGTTTAGAATCATGCGAAAGGGAATAGACTGAGCTATAGTCGAAATTTCTAGTTTGGATTTCTTTTATTGAAATGATTTATAATATCTTTAAGGAAACTTTTTTTTCAATTTTACGAAATGGAATTAAAAATATATATAAATGAACTGCAATTCCGATGCTGATATCAGTAATAACCATTGGTTGAATTGAATTAGCTGGAGGTTGAACAGTTAATTAGCCAATGCAATTTTTTATACTTTTTATTTCTTTTTATCTCTTACACAGTTTGGATTTTCTAATTCTAGAAAATATACCTGCAAATCTTTTAGAAGTAATCCCTGCACAAGACGCCATGCTTATATTCACCATATCAACCCAGTTTTAATATACTTAATTAAGTTTCCAACTTAATACAGTTACCGCGTATGAAGAACTTTAAAAAAATTTTCTTGCTTCAAGAACAAATTATTACCAAGCATCGAGAATTCGATTTTTTTCCTAGCAAACATCTACCGACTGATACTCTTTCCAAGATGATATCACAAAAAGCACCGCTTGGAAGACAGAACAAGGGTATGGCCGAATTCGGTTCAACTATTCACAAAGTTTCAAAGTTTCAGTTGGTGCAATCCATTTATAAAAGTTAGAACACTTTTCGCTGATTCTCCTTTTGTAAAATTGAAAAATTGATTAGAGTTACTAAGTCCAAGACGCTCTGATTGGATGCTGTTCAACTGATCGCAGTATTGACATTTAAATTGGTGTTATAAGATTAGGACAATTTTTTTCTTGTAAAATGAAATGAAATTGTCAGACATATCCTATTTTAGATTCATTATGATTGAAAAAATACTGATGAATTTCAAATCATTTATCATGGAATTAATTATATATCGCAAAAGAAAAAGTTGACTGGAAAGTTAAATATGTGAACGTAAAATATGCATTCACATAAGTTCATGCACTGTATTAAATATGCATAATAAAATATTTTATATATGTATGCAAGGGCCCTCTATTTCAATTCTGTTCTATTATTACCAAAAAAAATATATGCAAATATGGTTACTTTACTATACAATAGCCATTAAGATTCAAGCATTTGTCATAATTGTGATTCAGTGCTTCGTTCTCTCTTCATTGTCACCAGTAATGTGAGATTAATCTTCGTATACGTTTAAAAAAAAATCTCTTAGTTTACCATGTGGAATATTTGTAGAATACTTTTTTAAAGAAATAAATGGAATCGTTGTAAGAAATTATGTGCATTGAGTTTAATATATTCGACGTTCGCTTAAAAAGGCATCTTTTTTTATATTCAATCAAATTCCTAGCAATAACTTTCTTCTTATAACTAAAATTGAGGTTTATATCACTACATTCATCAAAGTCCCTTAAGGATATCTATTTATGAAAGCCTCAAACCAACACGTTAGTGAGCCAATACCATAAAAGACAAAAACAACGAATATCGAGTAAAAGCAATCGATCTGTTTCCACTCGGGGTACTTATTAATGTCAGAAAAGCAAGAATGATCAGTCTTTCAGTAAAAGCGATCATAAATATTCATTCGTGGAAAGAAGATCCTTGTAATAAGATTGACATAATGCATAAGCAGAATGTTTGTGTACATATGTCTCTCAATTATTTATTAGATGTCATGAAAATATTTTTGATGCGAAGGATATCGTTGTGCCGTTTGTTTTGGTAGATTTTTTTTCGGATTTTCAGATAACAGAAAACCAGTTAATTGAATGCATTCATTAGCTCTTTGTTTATTGTTTTGTTGGTTAATATCATAGTTTTAGAATACTGAGAAAAAATTCAAAGAAAAAAAACCCATGTGTAATTCAATTTCAATTCCTTTTTTAAAATTATTTCCTAAAATTTTAAAAATTTATAAATAAAACCTCCCGAATTTAAAATTTTAAAATCAAATTGCAACTAATGGTTTTCATATTTATGAAAATAATTATTTGAAATATTCAAATTCTATATATAGTAAAAAAAAATTAATATAATTCTTCAAACAAATTTTTTATGTTTTTTTTTCTTTCTATATATGAATTGTGTGACTAATTTAAATTTGAATTATTTGAAAGCTGTTTTTTAACAGTCACTTAATTAATTGATTGGATTTTTTAAAAATGTCCTTGAACATATTTTGTTTTGTACCATGTATCTTTATTGACATTATATTAATAAATCTATATTTATAAAATTAATTTGATGCGATTTTGTTCAAAGCGAGCATAAATTACAAAAGAAAAGACCAAATCCACTCCCGTTTTGAAAGGAACTAGGTTCATATTATATTGAAGCATTTGGCTCCAGTAAAATATCACTCTGAATGCTCAATTTAATTATTCTAGAGTACAAATTTATATTTTTATTGCTGAAAACTTGATTTTTAATGTATTATCTTTTAATCTTTAACAGAATGATAATATATATATATATATATATATATATATATATTTGGAATTGAAATTAAAATAACTACATTTTGCCTATGCAGAAATAAAGATAATCAAAAAAATAAATTACAGATGATGAACTAAATGCGAAATAAGTTCATAAGTTAGTTATTTTTTTAAAGTTAGAGTTATGCATAAATCTAAATTTCATTAGAGAGAAAGAGTTAAATAAAATAATGGGATGTTAAATATCTCGAGAAGTTTTAAACAGTGAAATAACTGATTGACGATTCGTTTGAATGGTATTAATTTATAATAACACCATGAATTTGTATCAACTGATCGGTTTTCTTGGATAAGCTTTCTGGGAGAAATAAAAGAATTCCGGAAAGTGCTTTGATGTTTCCTCCGGATTGTTGGGTTAGCCACTTTCGGACGGCATCTTTCTCCTTAGGGAGCATTTTGTCCTGCTTCGTTTTCACTTGTTTAAACTTTTGGATTGTCTCTTCCCCTTTTCTTTCTTAGTAAATAATGTTACAAGAAAGCATTCATATAGAATGAATGCCGCAGCATTTCGCATTTACTTAAATATATATATATATATATATATATATATATATATATATATCCATTTCTAAAATGTATTTGTAATTTTTACGAAAAATTCTTGTAAATAATGTTATATCACTTTTTATTTAATGAAAGACTTTAAATAAGTTTTAAATTAATATCGCATATTAATAAAGAAAATAAAGACAGTATTTTACCAATTGAGGGAAGAAACGAATATCTTAATTTTATTATGATGTTCCTCGTATATCGTGTTGTGACAAAAAAGTGATAAAATCAATATAACATTTTAATTATTCTAACTTATTCATTTTGCAGAATATATTAACATTAGTAGTACTTTATTCTCGATTTTGAATGTAGTATATTCTATTAATGCGAATTGTATGGTACATTCACAATATTTCTCGATATACTGCGTTCCACATATTATCTGTGAAGAAGCAATAATATTGTTGCAATATTATCTATTGATGCAATAATATTGTTGCTATATTATCTATTGAGCAATAATATTGTGGCAATATTATCTATTGTGCAATAATACCTATTGATGCAATAATATTCTTGCAATATTACCTATTGATGCAATAATATTGTTGCAATATTATCTATTGTGCAATTATATTGTGGCAATATTATCTATTGATGCAATAATATTGTTGCAATATTATCTATTGATGCAATAATATTGTGGCAATATTATCTATTGTGCAATAATATTAATCCCTACTAATAGAATATCATTCGTTACAGTTATCGTGATGTTATGAATAGGTAATTAAGAAATATTGATGTAACACAAAAAAAGTCCATTAAGGAATGAAAAGTTTTACATTTTCAATCAAGAATAAATAAATACTACTATTAGTACCAAAATAATGATAGACTTAAAAGAATACAAGTTCCAAGCAAGCAATTTTAATACAATTGGCATAAAATGTATTTTAATCTATTAAAATGTTATTTTCATTAAAACTATGGGGACAACTTAAACAAAGAAATATGTAAAGGAAGTGTGTGAAAATGATCACAGGAAATTCGAGTATGAGTACGCGGTGCTCTAGGCGCCATCATATTCAACAGATAGATGTCATTTTCATTTTAATAAAATGAACTTTCAATATCCAAATTTTCCTAATTTGTAAAATAATAAACATCCTAATTTTTTAAACAATATATATTAGAACTGTCAAATATCTGTACTTCGTCAGTGTCTGCATTCATGGGTCGAATCACAATCGCTATAGTTATCTTCATTAGATAACTATAGCTATTGTCATTCTTCAGTTATGTGATCCTTACCTGATAAAATTAAGAATTTAAAGAAGTATGCATACTATTTTATATAATTAAATACATGCAACTTGCTTGATATATAAAGCCGAGACTTAAAGTGAACCTTATAAACCACAAAACGTTAGCTGTCATGTGATTAAAGTTTAAATTAACGAATGTAAATTTTTAAAAAATATATCAATAAACTATATTTTCAATACAGATTTTGTACTGAAATATTGAAAGGAATTTATTATTTACGTCTATTTAATAACTATTAAAAAGCATTATTTTATTTTAAGAACCAATTAGGTTTTATTGAATTTGCGTTCCGAGTTTGAATATGGGTGAAAAACTACCATTAGTGAGTTTGTTCGCACACGGAGAGCTTAGCATCCCAAACGTAAAAATATAACTGAAAAATGAAAGATATCAGTTTCAAGTTATTCGCAAAAAATGTACAAATATAACAGAAATATGACCGTAAAATATTAAAAAATTAGTCTAATTACGTTTTGATCGATGATAAATGATAAATTGGAGATCGGGTGCTTTTGTGCTTCATGCGCACGCTTTTGTATTTTAATACAACTACTATGTAAGTTCTATAGATACTTTTAATTTATAATGTTGATTAAAATAAGGTTATATATTTCTGCAATATTGCTTTTCTACAATGTTAATAACTTCGCTCAAAAAAGAGATTTAATACTCTTTTTAATAGATGTTTGGTCACTGGCATTCAAGTTGTGGCGATTACTTAGCATGTTTGGCGACAAAATTAAATCTTCTAGAAATTATAAGAATTACGACAATATTTTTATTTTATCTGAGATCTGAAGATTTGTCTGAAAAATTCCCTACGAGATCTGTACATTTTTCTGTCGATATCTATAAAAGGAAAACGCTCTCATGAGGATTGATTCTTTCCTAAAGTTGTATCTGAGGAGCGAACAGTAGCAGTGCAATCTGCGCATTATTATTGTTTTCGAATTTTCAATTTTCTACCTGTTTATGTTGTGAATTTTTAAAAGCGTTTCTTTTTGTAGCATCTCTATTGCATTATTCGTGTATTTAGTGGAATGAAGCACTTTTAGCCTTTATTGAAATTGTTAGATGCTTCGTACACTCATACGAATATTTCAGTAATAATACCATATTAAGTTTGTTTATTAATAGAATATTTATGAAAAAAATTTTTTAATTCTAGATGCATTGAAACAAATTTTCATAATTTATTCGCATCTCGTAATAACTTGCTGAATATTATATGACTGCTAAAAAGCATATATGACATTAGCTTAAAAACAATTTGCTATACCTTCTAGTTAAATTTTAAAAATAATATTTTCTCTTAACTAATGCACATAAGCACATCTCCCAGAATTCCTTTATATATATATATATATCTATTTACGAAAATATCAAGCCTATAAGCTAGAGATTTAATGGAATAAAATGACAAAAACATAGAATAATCGATTTGATGCCTCACAAGATACTTATTAATGTTAGAAAAACAAGAATTATCTGTCCTTCAAGTGAAAGCGATCATAAATATTTATGACAGAAATGAAAGATCCGTGTAATAGGATCAATGTTACAAAAATGTCCAAGAAAAAAGTTTGGGTATGCTTACCACTTAATAATTTTTCAGAGAGACGCAGTTGCATTTCTAAATGGGTGTTAAAATTGTTCTGCTCTTTAATTTAGAGAATATTTTACAGTTATTTAGATAACTCGAAAAGAATTCATTGGACAAATTCAATCATTCTTTATTATTTTTTTGTGACTAATGAGCATTTTATTAGTGATATAATAACAAGAATTGTAAAAGAGAAATAATTCTTAAATATTAAATTGATTTATTCTAGAGAATTTTCATATTTGAACAACAAAACGTACCTTAACATTTTTTGTATAATTATTATGTCAAATTTTGCAATTAGACATTTATTTGAAAAAACATATATGTTATGATCATGAATATACATAATTTAATACTTTTACGAAATTTATATTTGGCCTTCTTTATTCTTTACATTTTTATAATTCTATAATAATATAAAGAATAACAAATATTTTTAATGCCTGAAAAATGAATTCTCTCTGCCTTGACGACCGATTCAGCAATCATTATTTTTTCTATCCTTTTTATACGATGAACTAAAAATTGATCATGACGTGAATAAGTTATTTAAAATTATAAATTAATTCAAAATAACAATGAAATGAATTTTTTTAATGAAGCTTTGTTAAATTTCCGATATAAAGTTTAAGTTCGAGCCATGAACTACAATAAACAATAAGATGGAAGGAAATTGGCCTTAATTTTCTTTTTCTTTTTTAGATTTTAGTTTTACAATAGTGGGGAAAAGTTGCATTGTAGGTTAAAAATGAATTTTTAAAAAATTGTTTACAATACAACAACATCTCGAGGTGCCGCAAAGAGCTTAAATTTTGTAAAAAAATTGAAAAATTTTAAAATGGGTCTTTAAAAAATTGTTTAGATATTAGTTTTGTAATAGCAGGGAAAAATTGCCTTTTAGGTTCAAAAAGAATTTAAAAAAAAATTCGTTGTAATTCTACAAAATTTTGAGGTGCTGTAAAAAGTTTAAAATATGTAAAAAAAAAAAAAAATTAAAAATTATAGACATTGAGAAAATATTTTATGAATTTTTTCTACATATAATGTTACAAAGTGTGGTTTTAAATACATATATAAGTTTTACAACTAATAAAATATTAATTACCAAATACAATATTAGCAATAAAATATTTTTAATGTCAAATTTTGTGATTCTTACTTCCGCATCCTTAATGATTACAAATACTACATCTGCAAAATGTGTGTTTCTACTTCATTACTACATTTAACTGTCTTTTTTTTTGTATAAACTTTTGGCATTCTCACACTTGAATCAATTTTTGATCTTATTATCCTTCTGTTGCGATTGAACCACAGACATTTTGAGCCGATTTCATCTCCAGTTTCACAGCTCTTTCCATTACTTGCGTGTGACAAGGAAACCGGAGAAAGGCGATAACCGAGTCCACTATACTATTTGGCTCAGATTCAGATGCCTTGCATATAAATATAATATTACCAGTTAAATATAATAGCAATATTATTAAAAGGTTATAGGTAATATTGATACCTAGTTAGTTACCACAAGCAAGAAAAAAGCAAGGAGAAGTAAATAAGTACAAAAATAGTTAAGTTTTATCAAGAACGGAGAAAAAATACTAGTGTTTCAGAAATAGTTACTGGGACAATAATAACGCTGAGGATCAACAGTGTTCTTAACAAAAAGAGGCAAACCAACCAGATCCTTCAAATATATCTGAAGACTTTTGCTAAATACATTGTGAAAGTGTTTATATTTGTGTGGTTGACTATTAAGTTAAAACCTTCATATACTTATGATTTCAAACATCTGTTTAACCTTATCTCATACTCAAGATATCTCTCTGACGATCTCAAGAACGTTATAGACTCGATTATTGAAGGAAATCGGTACTTTGCAGCTCCAGAAAAAATCATTTTGTCCATGATAAGTGATAAAGGTAAAATTCAACGAGAAGAAGGTTTAAGACGTGTTTTAAAATCAAGAAAGTAGAGGCGGTGTCAGGAGGGTAAAAGTTCCAAAGATAAACTTCGATGCAAAGGCTTACATCGACATGATCACATGACTTGTAACTGACGTAACTGAATACCCCACACCACAATCTTATTAAAACATGTTTTCAGAGATACCAAAAGTGTTATATATTTCACTTACAGAAGGATCTTTCTCTGAAACAATTTTTAGCTTATGTTAAAAATAGTTAACAAGAGCACTTCATAATAGATTCGTAAGTAGGCAGTTCAAGCAAATCCCTAAATTTCTCAAAAATAGGACATTCCGACATTTGTCTAGTCTTTACTAATTTAGTCTGAGCCGTTTTTACTCACTACAAATCACCCACCTTAATCAGATGCATAACAGACGGTTGCATCAGTTGTATAATAGATAACAACTCAATTGAACTCAGCAAAGTAGCTGACCTGATACCAACTCTGAGTTCTTCACTACACGCAGATAAATCTCCGCCTCTCCTCAATAACATCCGTATTGGGAGTGACTCAGAGTCCTGAATGTCATAACGGGACTAATAACATTAACATAAAAATAGTAAAACTATTTTTATATATCTATTCATATTATAAACTTACTTAAAACTTCTTTCATAACCTATACATGTAAAAATCTTTGAAAAAGTTCTAAAAAATGTGTTTTTATGAAACTTTAACATCTTTGCAACACCTCAAGATGAACTAAAATATTTTTCATATTTTTAGTTTATCTTATCTACACCAAAAGACAACTTTTTTGAGCTATTACAAATTAAAATTCAAAAGTTGATTTTTTTCGTTCCACCCTACTGATCAAGTATTCATTAGAACTATATAAATTAATAATTTCGTGAATTTTTATTCTCATATAGTTCAGTTGTTACTTGATAATATATATTATCCCATGCAGCCCCAGAAGGTGCTTGAAGCGCCGAACAGGAGATGATATTAGTTGCAATGAACAAATAAGAATGGGTTACGAACAACAAAGTTGTAAATGAGAGTGTCAAACTCAAAAGAAAGCAGCGAAACATAATCAGTAGGTAGAGAGTTTGGGAAAGCCCTTCTAGGAGAGATAAAAGACAACCGAAAATTGTTTCCAAGTTTTCCCAGGATTGTTGAACTGACTCGTATTTCCCGATTTAAAATTTGCTTTGGAACACCTTTCCTTCTGATATGTTTTCCGTTGTAGTTGAAAGTTCATACAGCCTCTTTTTCTGTTTGATAAATATTTCAGAGAATCTATTTAATTCTGAAACGTTCAGATGTAATATTCACCTCAATGAAAAGTTATTTATTTATTATGTGAAGACGAATCATGAGAAGAGACAATTTTTTTCGTACTTTGTATTGTTTAAGTTTGAATAATGTGAACGCTATCGTCACGAATAAATAACTATGAAGAAAAGAAAATCAGATATTCAGACAAATTTTTACCAAAGAAATAAATAATTAAGAACTAGAAGTGAGAAATAGAATTTAAAAGAACGAAAGTAATATATTTTTTAAATGAGAAGTGAAAACATCATTTAAACAAATTTCTGGGCACGTGGAATACATTCAAAAATATCTTATACCTTTTGGTTTTACCAAATCTCCATATTAACAACATAATTAAAATTTATTAAGTATTTGAACTGAATTAAACAAAAGTTTTAGCATACCATTATAGGAAGAGAATATTGAAATAATATGGCATAAAGAAACAATATTGCATCATCAATACCATTACACTGTTCAAACTTTTATATCAATTTTATGCGTAGATGTTTCACACCAGAAGCCAAACGGAATGCATAACTATTATCATACCTTGCAGAAGGAATTGAGTCACTAATGCCTTATCTTCCTGATCTCGTATTATATAGTTCATCAAGGCAGTTAGATATTTACTTGGGGCTTTATTTTACTATTGATGCCAGATAAAAATATTTATAAACAATTAAAGGCGGAACACTTTTCAGTCGTTGACTTTTGTTTTTGGATTGGCAATTCGTAAATCTATAGATTCAATAATTTATTACAATTGACTGTCGGGATAGTCTACTGATAATATTTTACTGAGTAATATTTTAATGTGTTTGGCATGATTATAATAATGCTGTTGTAATTTAATACTATCACAGCATCAAAAAACTTTAAGTCATGCCATGGATCAAATCTTATATTCATCTTAGATCTATATCCAGTCCTAAATATCAATTGTATCAAGATATTCTGTGAATAAAACAGTGGATTACAAAATACCATAGATTATTTTAGAGAATCTATGGGCTTGCATTACATATTTTGTCACCTCCGTTTTCCTCAAAGATGAGCAATAATTTACCGCTTAATATTGGATTTCTTCGGGCATATAATATTAAGCGGATAGACATCTAATATTCTAATTTTCTGATTCATCTTTTATAAACATCTCAGTGCTCTACCAGACGACACTTGATTAACGAGATTAGAAATATGTCTCATTTTCATTTGGGTGCGGAGTTATAACCATATGCTCATTTTTATTTTAACTATATTTAAAGCAAATAAAACATTCTAATATTTTATGTTATTAAATCAAACACAATACATTTCTTAAGTATCGATAAATTATTATTAATTTTTGAATTTTAATTTGCTATCGAAAAAGGATTCCTCAAATGTTAGACAAAAAGTTCATGCTAAAAACTTAAATTGCAATCAGTAGATGAGAAAATATTTCAGATTTTCTTAATACTAAATATTAAAATAACAAAACTATTTATTCCTTTTAATAACCATTGAAGGTACATAGCATAGATAAAAAAATCCAGTAATCCTCAAATACTCTAAGACCGATAATACATCATCTCATGATTCATCTCAGCCATAAATCTACAGCCATTCTATAATCCTCTAAGCATCTAAACCTGGTAAAACCCTTACTTATTGATCTTTACGAACGCCCAAAACATTTGTTAAATGAATGATTAAGTGAAACAAAATCCTTCACATCATCATGAAAAATATAAAAAAGCCATGCAAAGAATATTAGCGCTTTCAAGTTCTGAACATTCTATTTTCTTCCTTTCTTCTCCGGAACGAACCGTGAAAAGAGCGAAATCAATTGGACGTAACGCCAAGAAAAGAAAATATATTTTAGCTGATTAAAAGAGCTTTACTGATGGCTTTATTTATTTGATGGGGTTAAGACTTGCGGAGATCATTTAGGAAGGCGATTATGATCGCATTGTGGATCGTTCGGTGAGAAAGTTTTGAAACTAAGGTGAGAGTTGCTGATTGTGGATAAATATATTGTTGTTTTATTTAAGAAATTTTATTTTTTCCTCGTCTATTTCAAAGTTTCTTAAATTGCCTTTTAAATCGGCTTTTATGGGGTAAAGAGATTATTTTGGGGGTATGAACAGGAAGAAGGGATCCTGTATCGATGCAATTAAATAGCTATTTGGATGACTTTTTTCTCGATGAAATTGCCTTTAAATGTTTAGCCAATTGGCTTTCGGTGGAAGTAGATCATTATTTTTCTTGTTAAAATTGGTTTGAGAAGATATTATTGGATAGTTACTATGCATTAATTCTCTATTAAGGGGCAAATGTTAAAATAATTATAGTTAACATGCTGTTAAGTCACTGTAAAGTGAAATATTTCTTCTTTTCCATTTTGCAAGTTATCAAAAATCTTTGAAAACATTTAATTATTGAATATTTTGAACTGCGTTTACTCCGTTTCTATGTCCACGATGTTGATCTGTTTGTGTTATATTGTTAAACAATGCTATTATAAAAAAATTGCTTATTTTTTTGACAATAAATAATGTAAAAGTACAATCTTCTTCTGTATTTATATCTGTTTTAACTATAACAACAAATGATTTTCTGTTTGTCTATAAACTCGTTACATAGTATTCAAACTAATTTTACCTAATTTGGCACAGATACATTTCAGAAAATGGAATAATGCAGCTCAGTGTGAATTTTTAAAAGCTTAAATTATTTAAAAATAAAATATAATATAGTTGCTTTTAATTCATAATTCTTGGGAATGCTGTAATGTAAAAAATATTTTTGGACTAGCATTAAAATAAAAAGCGAGATTTCAATAATACCATTTTAGATATTTTGAGATACTTCTCTTGTTTTTTAATGTTTAAAATATCTGTTTGTTTGTAAATTAGAAAAAAAAATCATTTTTATATTGAAGTTTTAATCCGTTTTCATTGTTTCCAAAAATACTAATAACGAGGTTTCTTCAAATGGTAACAATCAATTAAATCTATTTATTTTTTTCATACATTCTTTTGGAATTAAGCTTGAATTTCCCTTTGAATTTCCTCAATGTTTACCCAGAATATTTACTGAACATCATAAGATAATAATTAATATATCTGATATGCCAAATGAATGCCAAATTAATATAACTGATATGCCAAACGAATGCCAAATTAATATAACTGATATGCCAAAAGAATGCCAAATTAATATAACTGATATGCCAAACGAATGCCAAATTAATATAACTGATGTGCCAAATGAATGCCAAATTAATATAACTGATATGCCAAACGAATGCCAAATTAATATAACTGATATGCCAAAAGAATGCCAAATTAATATAACTGATATGCCAAAAGAATGCCAAATCAATATAACTGATATGCCTAGTTTTTTAAAATTTTTATCATCGTGTTGCTAACCAGTTAACTATTAGTTGTTAAGCATAGTCATCGTACTAAAAAATAAATCGGAAGGAAATAAATAAGAAAAAAGAATAAATAAGTTAGAAAATATTTAAAAGCAGCATTAGAGACTATTAAAAAGACTATTATAAAATCCTTTGTAGAGAATGCACGTTGCTGCTGAGTCTAAAATACTAAGGTTTATATCTAATTATATAAGAATTATGTAAATCTGAAAACCGAACCGAAATAACAGAAAAGTTAAGATTAAAATTGGATATTCCAGATAGGGAATCTAAAAAGAAGTTTCCTCTGCAAGGGTCTCTATTCAAGCGTAAATCCCTATTGTAGCTGTAATCCCATGAAATTAAGATGATCCTCAAAGATAACCTTTTATGTTGATGGGAGTTTAGAATTCAAAGCTACAAAATTCTTAAATGTGGCTTTAAGTTATCGTCAATTTTTCTATTTTCCTCGAGAATCATTGGCTTGTCAAAAATGCAAAGCTCTAGTACATGAGGCATTATGTGGAAGGTCAGTTATAAAATGCTTTTTTGATAGACATGAACCATGCCAAGTTAATTTAAGTCGTTTAAAGAAGGACAGTTTTATCATTGAATCAAGATATGGATAAGATTACCAATATCAAGATATTGCAATTTTTCGGAAAACTGCCGAAAAAATCTAAATTTATTTTTTAAAAAAATTGAATATATATATATATATATATATATATATATATATATATATATATATATATATATATATATATATATATATATATATATATATATATATATATATATATATATATATATATATTATTGCATAAACTATAGCTCTAAAATTAATTAAGAGTTAAGATAAAAGTGATAATTTAAGAAATTGTCAAATCAACTGTTATTCTTAAAATAATCAGAATGCCTTTAAACAGCTTTTTCTATTTGTTTTTATAGTTTTTATTCAAAATAATGTTTGCATTTGTGTTAAAAAAAACACCTTATAAAATCCTTTTCATTAGTCAACTACATGACGCGTTCTTAAGAAGTTCTTTTGTGCAAGTGTAAATAGTTTTAAGATTCATTTCATTTAGTTCTTTTTATAAAAAGCAAAGCTTTTTGAAACTTGTTGTCCTTTCGTTTCCATAGTTAATTACTGCTAAAACAGATTTAACACATAAGAGATGACAAATTAATCTTTTAAAGCGCATAACTACTTTGCTTTTAGAAGTTACTAAGATTATTTTTTCTTTCATTTTAAAAGGGTGTTTATATTATATGTATATAATTATTCAACAGGTAAGAAATTTATTTTTTACACGTAGAGTGTACATTACATTTTTTTTTCTCTTTAAATTACGTGTTCTTTCAACTTAAACTAAATAAACCAAATTAAAATATCACATTTTTAACATATTTAGATATGCTTTTTATTTCTATTTTGCATCAAAAAGAGTAAAACTTTGATAATTTCTTTGATAATTTTTCAAATTTTTTGTATCCGGAGAATTACAGGATTTTTGAAGTTCTTCATATATTAGTGTCCGGTCATAAATTTTGCTGTTAATGTTCTCTTTATTACCTAATTATTTCTTTTATACTCAAGTCTACATGTAAAAGGACACATGTTTACATACATGCATTGTCTTATGTTTTATCAATGTTTTATATATATTAGTAAAACTATATAAATACTAGACAGACTCTATTTTAGACAACAATAGGGAAAAGCGAATTCCAAACAGAACTTTCTCTGGAATTTAGGGTATAATTTTCTTCTTCAGTTCAGCAGAATTATAGTGTTTCTTTTTATCATGGTTGATTTAGAGAATTCGTGCAGTATCTCTCTTCTCGCATCATCTTCCTATTTCTCTAAGACATTTTACACGCATTGTGCAGAAAAAAAATCTATGACAGCTAACATTTCTACATCTCAGCCTATCAGTGCATGGATAACTCTCTCTTCTTAACCTATATCTATATATGTATACACCTTCGGGGCTTTCATTAATTTCATCCCCTGAAGAGCAATTAATACGTCGATCGCCTTGCTTTGCATTCTTTTTTTTTTTTCTTTTCTTATTTTCAATAAAAATATATTGATCAAAGCAGGAAGGGATGTTGGTAAACTATGTTATTTTTAACTCTTAACTGGGGAGGTGCGGTCTACGAGACCTCATTTCATTTAGACTCAAACTAAATTTTCTAATAATTGTATTAGTATGAAAAACTGCCAATATATTTTGCTGATATTTTTTCTTGGTATATAGATATGTTTTAGAAATTTTCCAAAATATATTATCATTGAAAAAAGTAAATGCGTTGGATCATACATTTTCTTCTCAAATTACATGTTACAATAAATAATATTCTTGAAAAAGCATATTACTTCTTACTTTTTCAATCATATTTATTTTTATAGTATATGAAGGTATATAGAAGACAATATAATGTAAAATTAAACAATTATATGAAAAATAAAAAAATTGACAACGGGTAAAATTGGCTTTTTTTTTATCGGTTTGCGTGATTTTCATAGCACGGTTTTCTACGGCATTTTAAATATACAGGTTAAGAACTAGTATAAAAATCAACCTATAAATTATGTATATATATCTCTTGGTATATTAATATATTATATAAATTTTTCAAAATACATTATCACTAGAAAAATAAATAATGTTTGAACATACATATCAAAATCAGTTGGATGCGAACTTCCATCGAAAAACTCTTCTGTACAATTATCCTTATCATTAAAAACACTTTATTCTTCGTTTAAAAGTGTCTGGAGCACTGCTTCATAATAGGATCAGTGAACTGGATGATATTTCGGGAGCCAAATTTTAGTGCCATCTGCTAAGCCATGTTCATCACTGGCAGAAACAGGGAGATTCGGTCTTAGAAACCGCACTCGAAAAAATAACAGAATTATTTTAAAAAGCATCTGCTGAAATCGGTTGAAAAAGTGCACGTGTATTCAATGTCATAAAATAGGAATTTACAGGGTCAATCCATTCAATTGAGCTAAAAATAGAATAGGGGTGACAGAAAATCCATCGCTAGCAGTCTCACAGACCGCACGTCCCAGTTAAGGGTTAACATTATCTTACTAGATATCACTCAAAAAACACTGTTTTAATATTTTGCGTCAAAGAACCAAAAATCACTGAAAACCAAACAGGTTAAAAATTCGAAGGTATATGTATAAAGATCAAAAGAGAAATAGTAAAATAGCAATACAAATTTATTCATTTATTTCCTATCAGCCTATTTGTACATGATTATAATAACACACTGTATATAGTCATTATATTTTATTTTTTATTGTATTGGTAAGGGCAATTTCTATTCCATATTTGTAGTTCGGATTGCAACAAAATATAATTTCATTTATAGTTGTAGATGCATTTTCATTTTGAATAGTGCTTTCGTGAAATGAACTTTTACATATTCATTTCACAAGAAAAGAATTAACTATACATTTTTGCAAAACAAAGAAAAAAAAAGCTATTTGTTCATCTAAATGAAGTAACCTCTTTGTTCGGAAAACGATCTCATAAAATGAATACAGAATGCTTTACTTTACTTTAGATAAAATATGAATCCGAGGGAATATTTCCTAGAGGTAAATAAAGATAGCTCTAAAATTTCAGAGTGCTATATTTTACGATTAGGAATTTAATCTACCGCTCTCCCACCTCTCCCTATCATCTCTAGAACATAGGAAGTGAGTAACAACCTTCGGAGAATCTGAAATGCTAAATTTTAGGCTCATATGTTTTCATATTTGCAGAAATTCTTGGATAAATTCCGGCGTCACTGAATGGTTTTATGTTTAATTTACAGTTATCATAAAATCCTGTCAGTAGATATATAATACATCAGTGCTTTTCACTGAAATATATTTCAAAATATTCCCTTTTCAAGGATTATCATAGGAATTATTTTAGAAATCATTATTATTTAAGATTCTTTAAACCGTTTGTATGTATTTTGCATGAACGATTTTAATTTTAAATTTTAAAGTAACACAACTTTAATAGAGAAATTTAAAAATACAAAATTATTCAATTATCATAAAATTTTGTCAGTAGATATAAAATATATCAGTGTTTTTCACTCAAATATATTTCAAAATTTTCCCTTTTTATAGATTAGCATATGAATTATTTTAGAAATCATTATTATTTAAGATTCTTTGAACCATTAGTATATATTTTGCACGAACGATTTTAATTTTAAATTGTAAAGTAACACAATTTTAATACAGAGATTTAAGAAAATACAAAATTATATAGCTGATATAAATATGTTTATTCTTTTTAGAATGGAAAGTAAATGAAATTCTAATGTCATTTTTTATTTAATTTAGCTTCTGTACAAATAGTCAAAATTATTAAAGATATATATATATATATATATATATTCTGTTTTTAGCCTCTATTCCGGGCTTGTAAAACAAAAGATAATCGCAACAGACACTTTTAATTTCTCATTTTGAAATACTTATGGGAAAGGTTTAAAATAAAGCAATTAAAGAAGTTACGAAATTTCCCATTGATACCTATATAATTCAAGCTTTTGATGGAACGACAACTGGCTAATCTTGTCTCGAACAAGGCAAGAAAGACATGTAGCTAAAATTCTTGTATTTTCAGAAATCTTTTTTTTTTTTTTTTTTTTTTTTTTTTTTACAATTTTGGCAAATTTTCACTATGTTTGGGGTTATTGATCTGGAATTAATTAAAATTATATTTAATTCTTTCTGCCTTATAATGAGACAAACTGAGCAAAGAAGCAAAATATTTCATTATGGGATAATAAAATCCTTGCTTCATAACAACTTCATTTATTATTGCAATAAAAAGATAAATAAATAATTATATACAATAAAGAGAAGCAAAATATTTCAGTGTGAAATAATTGATTCATAACAATTCAACTTATTATTGCAATAAAAAGATAAATAATTAATAGTAAACAATAAAGAGAAGCAAAATATTTCAGTAGGAAATAATGAAATCCTTGATTCATAACAATTGTCTTTATTATTGCAATAAAAAGATAAATAAATAATAATAAACAATAAAAAGAAGCAAAATATTTCATTATGAAAAATTAAAAACCTTGATTCATAACAATTACTTTTATTATTGCAATAAAAAGATAATTAAATAATTATAAACAATAAAGAGAAGCAATATATTTTAGTGTGAAATAATAAACTTCTTGATTCAAAATAATTTGAATTTATTATTGAAATAAATTAATAATATTACTGAATATATCAGATGCAGTCAACGGCTAATGGGATCTATATTATTTCGTAGCAATTATTTGAGAAATTTAAATCCTGTAACAAATATCTTTAGCCACTTATTCTACTTGAATACTTATAGCCGAAAACCATACTCGTGAAAATTTTCATCTGTTTTTGAAGCGATTATGCAAAGTATTTCACAATGTTTCAGCTTGTTTGAAGACTACTCCCAAACAGTGATTTTGAGTTCAACGATGATGTGAAAATCGTATGGTGAGAGGTACGGATTGTTTAGGATATAACTAATTTAAAATGTTGAGACTTCCATTATTGAGTTGGATGTTTATTGTCATGCTGTTGAATGCAAGTGGATGACACCAGAGATATTTTAACCCTTTCTAGGGCCGGGAGAAGTATGCTTCCCACCAAATTTATCAATCTTTTTATGAAATGATGTAGGTTGGCATAAGTTCTGACAATTTTTTTTAGAAAGACAGAAACTTAGATGCTTCAGTTCTTTATCTCACACAAAATGATGTTTCTTGATTTGTTGCTTAATTATTAATTAACCAAATTAATTAATTAGTTAAATTAAATTTATCTAATAAGCTAAATGAATCCCTTTTCTTATTCTAATTTGAAGCCTAAAAATATTTTAACATAATATGACTACAAAACAATGGTCCTTTAAAGGGTTAAGAAACAACTTGAATTTGTTTCTGAGAGTCCTTTCAAGATTCCGGTGACGATTCATAGAGAAGTGCTGAGTAACGATAGATCAAGAACGAAGAAGGATAGCATTAGAAGGATAATATCGTATTATCGTTGAATCGTGTTACTGGCGGAGAAAGTGTGAATACATCGCCGTATCAGCACAGTGGTAACAACCGCAAGAAAGTGGTCCCAACTTTTGAAATCGGTAATATTTCAGAATAAAAAAATTATTACAACCATCATTGTGACGCTGCATTGCCTTCTTTTTCTTTATCCATTGATTATCCGTAACAATGCTTCTTAAAATAATAAAAAATAAATAAGTAGACCAATTACAGTAATACAAACAAACTTATTCAATATGCTTTCTATTACTGTAATTAATTTCAATATATAAATCAGTAATAATACATTTAAGATACTTGATATGGTTAACTAGATAACGTGCTTAAATTACCAGTGGGATAACATACACTCACTGAAACTATCGCAGAAATCATCTGAAAACACTAGTAATCTCAGTACATTTCTATTTCAATGGCAGCTAATTCAGTTTCAATCTATTATTTAATAAAATATCTTATATAATCACTACATACGATCCACATATATGCACGGAACGTCCTAATGTAAAGTTTGTTTCGCATAATTAGACTAAAACTTTTCACAGAAAGGATTGCATTTAATCCCTAAATCTGCACAGCTAGGACTTGCAATTCCTCTATACGCCATTTATAAATGGATATTTGATTCTAGATGCTGCTTAGTATGTTGTGCAGTCTAAAGCAGACCAGCGATCATCTGTACTGCAATAAATCTCCAAAGGCAATGGATGCATTAGTCGGATGATAGCGTAACGATATATGCAAGTGTTAAATGCATCGTTCTCAAAAGACTATGAGGCGTAACTAATTATCGGTATCATTTCAGCATTGTCGTATTGAGGTATATTAGAATGTTGTAATGGATTTAATTTGTTATTCGCTTTAATAAGTTAGAATATACTGAAGAGTTATCCTTATTTGGTAATACTTATTTTAACTTATGTATGCGCATGGTGTCATACAAGAAAGTTATTTAGAACAATATCTGCCAAAATGTGTTCAAATATTTTATAGAAATGTGTGAAGGCATCTCCAATTACTTCTTTTGAAATTTTAATGAATAGGAAAATAAAGAAGATTAAAGATAATAAATATAAAGAAGATTTTTATATTTAATATTATTAAACAAGAAAAATATTGTTCAAATATATTATAGAAATGTGTGAAGGCATCTCCAATTACTTCTTTTGAAATTTTAATGAATAGGAAAATACAGAAAATTAAAGATAATAAATATAACGAAGATTTTTATATTTAATATTGTTAAACAAGAAAAATATTGTTCAAATATATTATAGAAATGTGTGAAAGCATCTCCAATTACTTCTTTTGAAATTTTAATGAATAGGAAAATAAAGAAGATTAAAGATAATAAATATAAAGAAGATTTTTATATTTAATATTCCTAAACCAGAAAAATATTGTTCAAATATATTATAGAAATGTGTGAAAGCATCTCCAATTACTTCTTTTGAAATTTTAATGAATAGGAAAATAAAGAAGATTAAAGATAATAAATATAAAGAAGATTTTTATATTTAATATTCCTAAACAAGAAAAATATTGTTCAAATATATTATAGAAATGTGTGAAAGCATCTCCAATTACGTCTTTTGAAATTTTAATGAATAGGAAAATAAAGAAGATTAAAGATAATAAATATAAAGAAGATTTTTATATTTAATGTTGTTAAACAAGAAAAATATTGTTCAAAAATATTTTTTGCCTTATTTCGAAATTTAAAAAAAAGATCATTTTAGTTCCTATACAAACTTTGATGAAATTTGACAATTTTTAAAATTCATCCTTTCATATCATGGTCATAATGCATTTTATTGGTGCAATGCAATCCAAATTGTTTCATTGTTTAATTTAAAATTCTGTGAGTTTATTTCATTGATGAGAACAGAAGAAGTGAGATTCTGCCATTTCCAGGCAATTGAAATACTGAAGTTAATTTACATTACGACGAAAGACAACGCGGATGTGGAATATAAATGTCTTAGACAGTTAAATTTTCAATGGCTATATGACAATTTATAACTTCGAAAGATTATGCTAAGAATAATTATACCTTTTATAAAACTATTAAAATAACGCATCTTTAATGCTTGTTCGAATTGATGTTTAAAATATTTTACTAAGAAAATAATGAGCATCAAGTTATGTATATGATATTTGATGAAAAATAAACGCAATCAATGTTACTTGCGAACAACCCATAGTTACAATTGACGAGGTTTTAGAGTAATAATATGCCTATAATATTATGAATATTGCAATATGTAATTCAAATTTTGGAAACAATCTAATTTCCTTTTCAGCAAGATAATTGCCATCCTGTTAGTAAATTGTGGTCACTAGAATAATCACTCTCATAAGAAGTATTTTCTATAGATAACCAAATATTAACTGTATCCGACAGTATTTAATCACATTTTTACAAGTGTGCTTCTCATGAAACAAACACCTACAAAATTTCAAGTATATTCTTAATAGTAAAGTAGACTTCGTGATAAATGCGTGAGTGGCAACTCGCTTTTACGTATATTATCAAAACGAAAATATATTTTTAAAATGTTTTATTTTAAAAGAAAAAGTGACTAGCAGGAAAACCGAATACAACCGGTGATAAGTTATAACATTTTTAAGACGCTAATTCGTCAAATGAATCCATTTTAATTTCGTATTATAAAGTTATATTTTGGCATCTTTCGATAGGTTTGGCTAGCAGTTTTCTCGACTTGATGAAAGAACTGGTTCACGGTTCTGTTTTAATAAATACGACACACACACTCACATATCACTTCCAAGATAAAGAGTACAATAAAATACATTCAAAAGAGCCAGAATTTGTACAGCGTCTGAAAATTCTTAAATTTATCACATTTTAAATTCGTCACCTTATATTTTAAAAGTATTTTTTATCACTTTTTTCCATTTAATTAGTCTCTTTAATGCTATAAAACAATAGTCCATGTGCATTTTAAACAATTCCGAATTAATAAAAGAAATTAAGCGCAATCTATTTTATTTAATTAAATATAGCAATATAAATAATACTTAAGGATTGAAAATGACTTTTCAGCCGGCAATTTCTAAACAAATGCTGCAATAGAAAAGCTTTTAACACAAATTAGCACATTTTAATGAGTCACTAATTTGCCTAATTTGATTTATTTTTCTATCCTTATCTGTAAAGAAATTAAGAAGAAATAAAAATGTCAACCATTTGCCGTTTTCAACCCATGCCCATCTATGGAATCATCCAATAAAATAAAATTTACTTTATTCTTCCATTTTAATACTTTACTTAAGGAAGTTAAAATAAAATCAGTTATCGCGATAAGAGGATAATATGAGCCAAATGTCACACACACACACATATATATATATATATATATACATATACACACACACACACACATATATATATATATATATATATATATATATGTATAGCTCCTGTGAGATGTCATCAAATATTCTAGAACAGATGATAAATCTCGAGTTCCTTATATAGGTACTGCTAAGATTCTCGAATATTCTGGGTTCTTTATTTTTTTTCCTTCCAATTCACCAAATGATATTCGTTGACTTCGCTGATTGGCATCTAATAAGCATTCATATAGTGATCCATTAAATTCTCTTCCTTACTATGAAACTAACTGCACAGAAAGTAATATTGCAAATTCGTAACTACATATATATTCTATTACATATTTACAGTATTATACTACATTTAAAATATTGTATGTTGTTTTACAATAAACGAATCATATTCTTTCTTTACGTAATATATTTGATTCTGTTATAATTTTTTCCCGAAAAAAAATCCCTTTACTTTCCACTAAAAACTCTTTCGGATACTTCCTATATCCCTCGTTCACTTGTTTGTTTAAACAAGTGAAATCTTTCTCTCGAAAAACAATTGAAATTTATTCAATCGCATTCACTCAGAACTATTCACTCAGTATCTAAAAACGAAAGCAACTGACACCAATACAAGAAAATGGCAAAAATGTTATGGAAGAATATATGATACTTATTAATGCAATAAAGAAACAGAAACATGTCTCTTATGTGAAAGCAATCCTAAATATTAATGCGAAAATGAAGTATCCTGACAATATCTTGTATCTGAAAGACTTCTTGTATTATATTTCTGTTTACTTATTTATTGAACACATCAAAATTTCGTTCTTTAAATGAATATTTCATTTGGCAGTTTCCATTTGATTGCTTATTTACTTTATTCTAGATTTGAACAGCTTGAATGTAAATTAAATGTGCTTTGAGGCCCATGAATCTTTTATTAGATTGCAATAATTTTGTGAGTGGTAAAAGATGTAGTCCGGCTTATTAAAAGTACAATGTTCTAGAAACAATTATGGAAAAATCTATTAATATGTTCCTTAATGTCGAAACCATAATGATATCATAAAAGATGTCAAACAAATGGAGCATTTGGTATTTTATAATTCTATATAAATTATATAAATATAATAATTAAGAATAAATATAATAATAAGAGAAACATATAAGCATGCGATTCGCATGTTAACATAAAAGGAACGGAAATTAACAGAATGCATTAAGTAATTATTATTCAAGCCGAGATAGTGTTATTTATGAATCATAATACGCAGGTTCTTCCTTAACACTTTCAGCACTTCCTTAACACTTCAGCAAACAAATTGGAAATTAAATTGGTACCATTAAAAAGATTATAATCTGAATCTAAACACATTCATCACTAAGGATGAATTAGATAAAAACTCCATGAAAAGACAAATATCAAACATCAGTGGAAGTATCTGAAAGACGAGATATCTCGTCGGTAACGTTGAAAGTGTTAAACAGTCATAATATTAATTAAACGGTTAAAAACAAGAATAGTTGCTGACTGTTTTTACTAGTTTAGAATTTTTACGGATATAAAATATACTATACGTATATACTATATTTACAAGAAAGATAATAAATATGTATAGTTGTTAAAGAACTTTATTAACGGACAAAAAAGTTTTCAGAATTTAAAGAATAGAATTTAAAGTTCCCAGGTGAGTAATAATAGGTTCACCTATTATTGCTCCTATTAAAGTTTATATCCCTATTTCTATTATGTAACATCTTTTCGAGACTACACAATCTATATTTCATTTAATTTGAAATTACGATACAAAGCACTTCCTACTATTTAATTACTTCTTTCATAAAATTGAATTTTTCTTAAAATATCTTCAGATGGCTTGCTTTAAATTTTATTAAACAGTTAAAATTAATTTTAGAGAGATACAAGTCCTTAGAAAAAAATGATTAGCCAAGACTTATTCGAAAAAATGAAAGATATGTGTTTCTGGAGTTACAATTATATACAGTTGAAATTTCCAAAAAAATCTTTTCGAGATGAAAAAAGACTCAGCGCTTTTCCTTTTATTTTCCGGCTTAATGTAAAATAACAACAGCAACCAAAATTAAATTTTTGGTGTAATACTTTCTAATTATTTGGAAACTAAATATCCACACTGTAAAGATTTTTTTTTTATTGTACAGGTAGAATAAATCTATTGCAATGAAAATAACAACATATCTTGAAACCGATACGCTGGCGACATTTGGGTGAGATAGGAGTCGCATTACATTCTAATCAATAAAAAAAACGAATAGAAATCTTTGGAGAATATACACGTTCTTCTAAATTTTAAACGTGTGAACGCATAGTTAGTTACTAATTATCAGCCAGATCTTTTATTATGTCAAACTAGAAAGGCGCAAATGTATTTACCTGAGTATGAAGTATATAGAAAATAGATTTTTATTTAGAAATATTTATTAGCTAACATTCCATGCATTCCCAGACGAATGGTGCTTCTTTATTTTTTAAACAGCATGGATGTTTAGTATAAGTTACTACGAAAGTTTCAGTTACCAATATATATGTATATCGATCGAATAAAGATATTCTCATGTGATTATGTGAGATGCAGAATTTTGAACTATTCTCCGTAAATTCAGTTTATATCTAAATGAAGATCATTTTTGGCAACAGAAGTAACGAAAGCAAGTTTATATATGATAGAGATCTACAAAATAATCTACTCTGGTTCATGATTATTCTCTCCAGTTCGTGATTCTATTTCTCCAGTTTTTGTTTCCAAATAAGAGATGTTCCCATGAAAAACCAGCATTAAAAAGTTATGCCATTAAAGAAAAATATGAAAATTCATAAAATGAATTGATTATAATGAACGTGCAGCGTTTACAGACTATTAACATATTGAATGAGCTGATACCATCTGACTCATGCCTGTGAGATATTATTTATTCAAATGCTGATTCATCACTTCTGTTTAATAGATATTTGAGAAAAAATAATCTCAATAGATAGCAGGTTAGAAACATGCTTATGATATATGGCAGCAAACTTGTTCACTAATATTATAATGCACATAACAATAATTTTCTTGTGGTATTTAAAATGCACAAAATGTGCATGGTTGAAATCTAGTTAATCAAACACAATTCTGTCTTCGAAGCAATGAAATTTATTTTAGCTGAGGGTATAAATTTGATATATTAATATCTTTTCCTGAATAAAATGCTTGACCACCCAATTTCAGAATTAAAATGCTGAACAAAATGCAAAGCTGTTAGAATTTACACAACTCATTCATTCATTCATTTGTTACTACTTCATGAAGCAAATGTTTCCCATCTTGGTTGCGATCGCTAAAATTCCATTCAGTTCCAGATAATTAATTTGCTCTTCAGACAAGTCAAATCTTTTTGAACGCTGAGAGGGTTTAGCAATGGAAGAGTATTCAGAAGCAATCAGGCATTTGAATCTCTCTTTTGGTATATGTTTCGGCATCTATTAAAATGCAGATTCTGAAGATAATGAATTAATTGAAACAATGCGATTAATGTTTGCTGAAGAGTTAAGTATTCATGGATTTTAAAGGACATTATTAATTAAATAGAGTTAAATATTTTAATAGCTCTTCTGTTTAATCCTATTCTGAAATTCGTGTCCGTCTACAATTTGCAATTTAGAATGCTTTGATATGGACTTAATGAAATATTTAATTATCTGGACACCTTAAACTTTATATGTATTGTTACTGAACTCATTATTCTCTTACCATGATGAATATATTTACAACTCATATGCGGTTGCATATGACAGTATGTATTTAAAGTTTTAACCCCTTAGCTCTTTTGTTTTTAATATTATCTTATCATGATGTCCACTTTGGGAATATACTTTCTTACTGATTCAATTAAGAATACACAGAATAATTTATATTTTTTGAATTTTTATTTTTTATTTTTTGTAATTTATCGTTTATTATCAATTAATTTCACTTTATATGTTTTAATGGTATGAATCAAAATCAATCAATTATAAATTATCAATCTATAGTTAATGTTGAACTTTCAACGGAATGGAAGATCCTTCTTAGACATCACTGTTATGCAGGCAAAGAGCCGAGCTCTTCGTTTGCTCTCAATTGTGACAGAGCCTCTCGAACGACAATATCCAGATTGGCAAGCGGTCACGCTAAAAGTCTCTCGTTTTTAGAGAGCAAAAAGATCTTTGAGATCTGCTCTAAATGCCAAGCTCAGCAAGCCTCTGCCGAACACCTCCTGGACAGTTTGGGACTTGCCAGAGATGGCATATACTCCTCTCTAAACATTTACTCCTTCTGGTTCTCCACTATACCCGTGTCAACGGTCTAATGGACCTTGTCTGACTTTGTCAGACAACTGGGGGAATAGCAGTAACAACCACAACAATGTTATAATTCCAATTTGATAAGAAGCATAAACGTTATGGTTAAAAGGTTAATAAATAATAAATTGACATTTTATCTATATTCAATTTATATGGTGGTTTTGATTTTAGTATAATGTATTTAAATTTTGAATTTAAAAGACTTATTACCTTATTTATTTAATTTAAAGGAAGGCTAAAGTACTTATGTCAGTTAAAATGACCCTGCAGAAACTAATTAACATCTGACGTAGATTCCTGCTTAGGATTCCAAAATATCGAGATACATTACCTACTTGAAGGACATTTAGGTCGGCGTCCTGGCATAGCGGTAGCACCTGTTCCCCGTGATATGAGCATCCCGAGTTCGACTCCCAGTTTGGGCGTGGTTGTTCTATCTGTGAGACGTGGGAATGTGCCCTCCTGTAAAAAGGGGTTGTGCAAGCGAAACAGTGATGCGTGAGTAGCAAAGTCGTACTCTTGACGCTAGTTGGCACTACTATAAAAACAAGAGACGCTCCCCCTCCGGCTTAAATCTCTGTCTTCGTAACAGAGGGCTTGTGCTTGACACGCGCCATAAGAAACAACAACAGGACATTTAGGGCTATTGACTGATAGTTGATTCATAATTGTGTTTCCTTTATAGTCACTGCTGAATTTTGAATAATGATAACAAAACGCGCAAGCAAAAAAAGATCTTATATTTTCTTCCTCTTACCGTTAGGCTATTATTGAGCATGCTGCAATATATAGTTACTAATAAAGGAATAGAAGAAAATGCGATTCTAATAATAACTAAAACAAGAAACAGGTATTTAAATGAAGGCGAATTGAAAATGATTTTCTCAAACAACGTATTCCTTTTTCAAGTAAAAAATAAATTTAAAAAAAGTCAGCATAAGTGAATTCCACGAAGCTTTCTTCAATAATCTTTAATAAATGTCTTATCAGTTTTTTTCTTCTCATAAAATTGCGGAATTTGGATTAGGTGGCGAATGTTTTGCATAGAGCATTAGAGAACAATGCTATGAAATATAGATATTTGACTTGAAGTTACTAGTATTTTTACTGAATGTGTTATCCGAATATAGATTTTGAACTATCTTTTTTCCCAACGAAATAAAATCAAAAATTTATATGAAACTATCGACGTAATCAAATGAGTTACGAGTAAAAAAATTTCATTTTTTTAAGTCATTGCGTTTATGATTTGTTGCATTTACATGGAAATGAATGTACGGACCGATAATTAGTGAACCATTTGATATATTAAGTTCAAAATTTGATACAAATCTATATTTTAGATTCTAAACTGTGCATCCAATTTTATCACTCTAGCTCTTTACGTTTTGTAACTATCGAATTCACTGATAGTTGAACTTCTGAATGAATTTCGTTCAAAATTTAAAAGAAAACCATAAGTTTTGCCTTTATATAAGTATATCCAATTTCACCTGTCATTTTTGAGTTATGGTGCACACAGACAGGCAGACAGATATAATGCCAGAAATATTTTTTCTGAACTCAAGTAAAGTCTGAAAATTCAGGATTCGCCAATATCTGGAGTCTAAATTTCTTAAAGTTTACACTACTTTCCCTATGCTTCGTACACAAGAAAGTAAAAACACATGTTTACAACAGTGGGAAAGAAAAGCATTGGGAGTGTTTTGTTTTATCCGACTTTTTTTTAATATTTACTTTTTCCTCAAGTAATTCACGCCGTGTTAATATGGTCATTAACAATAAGCTGATTAAGTTCATTATTTGATACTAATAATCCCATATATTTACCTCATCAAGCAAAACTAAACATTTTAATTCGTAAAAAATATTGTGTAGGAGTTGTTTACCTTAATACAAACAGAAAATAAAAGAAGACTAATTAACTAAGATTCTAAATGTTGATAAATGCGGTGGCATAGGCAAAAAATAGAAAACAAACAAATTACCATTTTTAAAAAAATGAAAAATGGCTAAATATTTACACTCGTTTGATTACGTTGAACCGAAGAACGATAAAAAGCTTAAAAGGATAAACAATTAAGAGATTCAGAATTTAAAAAGAAAAAAAAACTAAAATAGGTATTAAAATATTTATTTTATAAGCATTACATAAATTTTAACTTAAATAATGAATTATATAGGCTTTTTAAATGGGAATGAACAAATTATGATCGATATAATAGAATGAATAAAGAAAATATGATATAACATGAATTAAATAACAGATTTTGTTAAAACAGAAGTGTATTTATTTGGCTGAATGAACACCGCATTACTTGCTTTCTTTATAGCATATTTTTCTCTCTTGGGTTATATGATTTTTAGTGTTTTATTTTCCATTGGTTTCTCAGTGTCTTTACAGGATTATTGAATTCGAAATCGGATTACATCAAATTTTAGTGTTTTATACAGACTCATTATACGTATTTTCGGGAAAATGACGAGAGGGAAAAAAATAGACGAGCCGTTGATGAATGGCGGTCTTGCTTATGAGGTTGATCAGCCACAGAGTACTTGTATGACTTTCGATTTTGATGTGCTCAGCCTTTTTTTTTATTTTCGTGCTTATTTTTCTAACAAGAATTGAGAATTATCATAACCAGTCATTGATGTGCTGGTGTGACATATGTTTAGATATCAGACGAGACTATTTTTATAGTTTGGGGGACACCTGTGAATCCTGGATTCATCTTGGTTCTTCATAACCCACTATTAAATACATTTCGGGCATACAAATTAAAGAAAAAATATGCTCCGGGTTGGAAGCAATTATAATTATTGCACCATTATTCTAAGCAACCTACGCTCAGCACTCCATCCAGGCGGATCTTTCCATTCATCAACGGGGAAAGATAAAATACCAACATGGAAATATATCATCAATATAACGTAGGAAGTCAGGAACTCTATTACCTTTGCACGGTCCAGCAATTTGATATTTCACCTTAGCATGGCCGTTAATTTACGTCTTTTATCATACTGGTAACCGGTTATAGTCTGTGTATTTTCTGTAGCTGGTTCAAGGTCACATTTTCTACCTCGTTATTGGTTATGTAGTACCAGTTACGCGGTTGAAATGTGACCTTGAACCGCCTACAGAAAATACACAGACTATAGAGAATCGGAAGAAGCAGACTTGTTGGTTTAAGGGCGACCACTCTTCTCCAACACCAGAAGAGTCTTTTCGAAGGAGGTATGGGTCCCAATTCAATAAGCACAGCAAGGTGGTCAGTCTGGAATTCTTGAACACTCTGCTTTCTTCGGCATATTGGTTCATTCTTAGACGAATCATAGATGAGGATTCTCTGCATCAGCCGGCATAAGGGGGGGGGGTGATCTCATTGGAGGCTCGACGTTGGATATCCAATTCCTCACCAATTACATCAGAAAGCCAGGGGTTACTCCGCCTTTTCAATTTGTCTCACTTTGGCCTATTATCAATCCTCCTTCTTCTCACCCCCTCCCCTGAGTGCTCTCTTTTCTGTTCGCACACTTGGCTATTTGTTCTTGCTACCAAGCCATTCTTCTAAACTCTCATTGTAGCATTTTTATTTTAGCAGCTTTGGCGATATCGGTGTAAACATTTAAAGGAATCCGAGTTCTCCTTCATTACTTACTAACTTCACACAGGCAGTCACAATCTTCACAGAGGGTCCGGGGATTCGAAAATTTCTCACAAAGTGATGGGGTTAAAGGACTTCACGCAGTTGTCATCAAAGACAGACACCCTTTTTCAAAATAATTTTTCAGGTACGTACGTCAGGGAGTATATAACCTATGTTCGCATAAGCGAGTGCCTGAGAGTTTGTTCAGCCCTTTCAGAAATAACAATGTTGGTTTCTTTCAAAAATTACAAAGTTTGAAGAATAATATCTAATTAAATAGAATTATCATATTTTACCAAAATTAAAAATAATAAATCCAACACATTATGTGATGCCCAATTTTACCATTTTTAAAAATAAACTACATGTATTATTTATATTATTACCACTGTTATCTATATCAATACTACTAACAATATTTTATATCATTATCAAATCGTACTCCACTGTTATTTAAGTAGCGATTTGCTGTTCAATAGAGTATTGTTTATTTCTGCAGTTTCTATTTTTGTGAAAGCTTTGCCTGTGTTATGCTATCAGTGTTTATCGTCTTCTTGTGGAATTAAGCGTCATTATACTTTATAAATCAAATTAGACTTCTTGCAACGTACCCATAAATACTGAAATCCTTGACAACAAATGAATAAGTCTAGGACTATGATTTCTTAAATTAATTATTGGACATGAGGGATATGTGTCAAAAGTCTTATGCAACCGTTGTTGATTGGGAGCAGTAAATTATTGTATATTGAGGATCACTACTCTTTTTTTTTTAATCTTCCTTTAAAAATTAATAATATCTGAATTTTATGTTAATTCCATCTTGTGCATTGAAATGTTTTTTATTTTCAAATTTGATATAGTTTATTTCTACACATAAATTGATATCTTGATTGATTTCATTTGGCGTAAATATCCTCTCACTGCTGTTTATCAGTTTTTTATTTAACTTTTCATGCATTTTTATCTTTCATTTGTAAATATCAATTCCCAGTATTATATTATTAAATAATATGTGGTATAATTTAGAATGTAACAATCAACACAATAATAATCACGATATTGTAAATTATAATTACAACTTGTTTTATTGCTTATTTCGCTTATTTTGTGCTTATACTTCGCGTATATATAACTTAAGACATCTTTTGTAAAAGCTATTCGTTTATATTATGCAATTTAAACTTATTTATATCCAA
This sequence comes from Argiope bruennichi, assembly GCF_947563725.1. Taxonomy (NCBI): domain Eukaryota; kingdom Metazoa; phylum Arthropoda; class Arachnida; order Araneae; family Araneidae; genus Argiope; species Argiope bruennichi. The sequence goes on along the minus strand of NC_079151.1, from coordinate 110,380,489 downwards.
ATTTACTATTTATAATATATTTGTATCATTTTTAAAGGTAGTACGAGTTATAGAATTATTTTAACATGCTAATTAGCTGGTAGAATGATGAAAATTAATCATCTAATATCATACAACTTATTAATAACTATTTCAACGACTATAAATTTCAAAAAAAATCTACATTTCAATTTCATCTTGGAAAATGTATCTTCCTTTTAAACAAAATAGAAATATTTAAAACAAACTATTCATTCTTATATATATAACAACAACAACAAAAGTGCAAATTGAAGAAAATAAGAAAAAAAAATGTTTTTCATTTACATCCGAATAAGCAATTTAGAATTAAAAATCTGAAACTCGTAATGAAATATATTATATTGTAAAACTGTGGTAATGGCATCATAAGAGGCGTGTATATTAAAAGCAACAACAACAAAAAAAACAAGAAATGCCTTTGGAAGGCAGATTACTACTTTTTCACATGTGTGTAAACTGAATATTATCTTTCATTTCTCCTTCACTTTATATACTTCCGGAAACAGCTGCCATGTACTGAAAAAGCAAACGTTCTTCAGAATTATCGTATATCAAAGCTTGAAAAGAAACACATATAATACACATAAACACTGGGAGACTATTTATCTAGTGATGTTAGAATAGCAATTTCTGAGAATATATAGCAAAAATAAAGCTCAAAAGTCAGATTTTTTTTTTTTAATTTGGGTAAAAATCTGTAAATAATAGAATTTATCCCTAAGGTATTTAAAGAATAAAATAAAATGTAAAATACTATAAAATGCCCATTTTTAACACGTTTGAAGGGTACTTTCCATAATCTTTGATCTTAGAATCTTTAAAAGAATAAAAGAGCAATTCTTAACAAAATAAACACTATGTTCTACACATATACAATCATATTTCTGAAGAAATAATTCTGGATCTTCAATTAGTTTTCTTGAGAATAATTTTTTTCCTATATTCTACATTCTTCTTTTATACAAAATATTCAATAAAGACCTTTAATCCCACATTATCTTGAGAACAACAACAAGGTTTGCTGCAAACTTAGTGCCCAGATGTAGTAAAGTGACCATTTGATGAAAGGTGTGAAAGGTTACAGCACTACCTTGTGATAAACAACGGATTTATTGTTCCTATTCCGAAAGCATTACACAATACGAGAAAAAGTAGTAGAACTTGTCCAACTTAATATGAAAGCTTACGATAATAACAATAATGCAACAACGAGACTTATAAAACGCACATTCCTTTAGTCGGAATTCCATTATTCCTCTGCGAGAAAAGCGTTAGAAATAAAATAGAACTTTTGTCATTAGTAAATACTGGAATTTTCGGTTTGAAAATTGCTTTCTATATATTACAATGCACATCTTGGATCTGTCTCTGATCCTTTCTCCTGGGGATGCTCATTTGTTTCATCTTTGGATTTAAAAATCGCAACCAAACAAATGCCCGTTTTACATTTTTTTTTTTAGTTCTTAACATTATTGAGATCAAGCTGTCTCTTCTTTCTAAACTGAAGAATCTTTACAATTTTATAGTTAATTTTTTTTCTCGTATTTTGTAATATTTTTGTAATAAGAATCCTAGGTGAGATCTTTCATAATGCCCAAGTGGCGCTACAAGCAATCTCATCGCATGATCATTTTACCATATATTGACATCAAGTTTGTGGCAATAACAGTGGCAGTTCAAGTTAATGAGAATGGCAACTACTATTGCCGTAGAAAAATAGGCAGCATGACTATTCTTCCTACATTTGCCACGTCATAGAAGTAAAAGGACTTGAATGGGCCCTTCGGGCTTTATGTAATAAATACCTCATACCCCATATTCAAATTCACTCTGATTTTTTATTTGTCAAATATGGGTGTAGAAAGTAATTAATACATCTCTTATGCATCTTTAAAAAATGTAACAATGAAAATGAAATTATTTTATGATTAAAAATTAATGATCATTCATTATCAAAATATGCTTTTAATATATGAGTAAGAAATTTCTCATTAAAATGTATATTTATTTTTGACTTTGAAATAAAATAAAGATATAAGCATGGATTATTTATAACTTTCTTTTTCTCTATTGATTACTTTGAATAGTCATATAAGAAAAGGATATTTCGATCGATATAAATTTAGATATCCGAATTAGATATTAGTGTAAAATTAAAAGTTGTAAATACAAAAAGAAAATATAGTACAAAACATTAATGATTTAAAAATTTTTTAGTTATTTTTTGAAAACGTCTTTGCAAATAAATATTTTGAATGTATTTTCATAAAATGCGATTTTTATTTCAAATGACGACTTTTTAATTCAAACACACGCACACTTTCTCAAGTAATATTTAATGTATATAAATTTTTGAATAAAATTCCTGTAATATAAGTTTCAAAAATTGATACTTATAAGTTCTGATTAATTCAAATTTCATTTCCAAACTTAAAATAAGAATTTGGGAAAAAATTAACATTAAATGTGACACGATATTTTAATTTTTCCATGATTAAAAACACAATTACATACCAAAATTTAAAAAAAAAACAAAACGATAATTCAATCAGTAAACAAACAATTTTCCAAAGTTTGAAAGCATATCTATATTATCGGCATATATTATTGGCATTCATTATAGATTATCTTATATAATTATGTAGGTGCAGACACAGGATGAGTATTGACTCGGTGATAAATTAATCTAATACTAAACTTTCATTGAGTAAATTTGACGACTGTCTCAGTTTCCAGTCTGTGGTCTTTGATAACAGAGGTAGACAATGATTTTGAATTATTTAATAGTCAAAGATGTAAACACTTTAGGCATTCTTATAGGAAAGCATTGAAAAGGGACATCAGAGTGTATATCAGAGAGTATTATTCTAAGCCATGGAAGAAGGGGGAACGATTAATTTCGCTTCATATTATAGCCCGAATGACGTTTTATTCAGAGAAGCTGAAGCTCAGAATTTGCCTTTTGTAATTACAGAATTTTATTCCATTCCAGAATTTTATTTCCTTATAAGGATTATAGAGAATGTATTGTAATAGTCAAAAATTTCAAACTCCAGATTATGATGAATCTCCACATTTCAAACCTTCTTGAACATTTTTGGTATTTTATTTGTTTACTGAAAAGATAACTGAAAAACACTTTGACCTAAATAGCTGGATTTGATACATGGAATCAAAACCAAATTCTGTCTGGTTTCTGTCAAATTTTGAAAAAAATACATTCAGAAGTAGTCCGATTGACTGGATCTTCGAGTACAAGTGACTTGGACATCTAAAAAATGCAAAGAGGTAAGGTAAATATAATTTAGTACACATGTATAGGATTTAAAATATAGATACTTTCTAAGTTTTAAAACAAATTTGTCAATCAGTAGGAAATCTGTCTGTCTGTACTTTTACATGGATGTCATAGCAATTTCATAAGTACACCATTCTGAATCACTGAAATTTAGTACGTTCTTTCGTGACTACAACTGTAGTTCCATGTTACATATTTGTACCATTCTGTATAAAAAAAGGAGTGACTACAACTGTAGTTCCATGTTACATATTTGTACCATTCTGTATAAAAAAAGGAGTGACTGCAACTGTAGTTCCATGTTACATATTTGTACCATTCTGTATAAAAAAAGGAGTTGAAATTATATGTTCTTGCATTACATATTCTTGAGAAGCTGCTTGTACTTGCGACAGATTCATTAAAAATGCTAGACTTATGAAAAAGATCTATGTTTAATAATTATCGTTCACAAATGCCACAGAGCGTATTCGCAGCCTTAACAAAGGTCCGTGATTTTACGCGAGGTGAGGGAAATGAGACAATTATTGTTGAGTAACTTTCTGGGATACAATTCCCACTGATTTTCGAAGTAACAACAGATAAAATATCCTACTTTGGGGCAAATGACTTAGTTCGTCTGATATGAAGAGATCTATAATAACTTATGTTCGAATACACACTTAATATAAGGAAATAGGTCCAATATTTTCTGGTCAATTTTTCTCGTTTATAAAATATATAAATAGGGAGATATAGTAAAAAAAATATTGGTCTCATAATTTTATTCTAAACATATGAATGAGAAAAAATCATTTACGGAATTAAATATATCAATGCACACTCGGGAATAGAAATTTCAAAAATACCAAGAAATGGAAGAATGAAATTTAGTATACAGTTTAGTATCAAAATTACAACTTTCTAATAGATTTCCGTTAAAAGTGCATGTATGACAAAAACGTTTATAAATTTTAATCTTGCTTCTGAAAACAATAATTCGGAAAGCAACGAGAAAAATGTAAGGAATTTGGCACCTAAATTTTATTACAAAATTTCAAAGTTCAAATTCATGTCCTAAATCCATCAAACTATTCACTGTCTGCCAGCATGTCTATACAAGGATATACGAATGAGATATCTCCAAACCTCGATAGGTTAAATAAGTCAACTTAAACATGTGATCTTGACATCAAATTATTATTTTTTTTTCAGATGCTTTTCAAAATAAGAGGAAAAGTAGAAGTGCATGTAAAAATTCGAACTACTTAACAGTAAGTTTAAGCTTTACAAGATATTCACTTAAACCATAAAAACAGAAATTCAAGCTGATTTTTGAGAATGTTAATATGATTTTAAATGTTTTTTTTTTCAGTTTTTTTTTTAAATTTTAAATGTTTATATTCTCGTTGCAATATAAAAAAAATTCTTTCCGCGTGTCCTTGAAAGAGGGAACATATTCTTAGTGCTTTTAAAGAGCTTTCCATTGAAGCTGGTTGTTACATTAAAGTGGATACTGGTGGTCAAATGGCCAGTTTTAGTTGGCGAATGTCAGGTTAGTATAGAATAGAGATATTATTCTATTAACATTGGGATAATTCTAGAATTTTCCTAATAAAAATGTGAGCGGAAGGTGATTTCTGAAAATAAGTCTAGTTTATCAACTCTGGTGATGGAACTTCTACTCATCATCAGCTTTCTCTATGTGTTCAGATATTAAAATATATTGAATAGATTCATTGGAATCACAGATTTTATTATATATATACATATATAAAATAATTAAATATTTACATTAGATTTATAGCTTATTCCGATGTTATTTGGATACTTTACAAGTAGTTCCTTGTTTAAAAACAATTATAATGACTTATGAACCAATAGTGAAATTATTTTAAATAATTTGAGGGTATAACTGGAAGATAATATTAAAAAATTTCTAATTGCAAATTAGAAGAAAATAATACTAACTTACTCCAAAATAATACATTTATCGCCTATTCCATATAATAAAGATCTCAATTTTTTCTAAAAATCGCCAATGATAATCCAAAAACGAGTTTAGGCCATCCTTTAATAATTTATCAGTAAATTACTACCTCCCGAGAGATCCAAAGCCAAGGGTATCTCATAAAATCCTTCTCTCAATAAAAATATAAAATATAGAATACACAATACAAATATAAGATATACAAATACAAATAGCTCATATACTGGGTAATAGTACCTAAAATGATTCAATAGAAGGGGAAAAACGAGTATCTAAAACTTCTTTGATTGTAAAACCGTCTAAAAATATTTTGAATAATCTTGAAAATACAATACAGAACATTATGTTTCAGTTTTTTTTAACCCTAAATTACTGAATATTTGCTCAATTGAAACTTGTAAAAATAATTTGGATAAAATCCAGAAATTTCAATTTTGTGAAAAAAAAACAATTTAAAAAAACCGATTCTGTAAAGTAAATTACAGGATAAAGCAAAAATTTTAATAGGTATATATACACATGTGGCATTATAATCTAATAGTGAAAAATAAAATCCAGCTTAAGCCAAACTAATAATATTCTTTATAATAATAAAGAATTAAATGGCTGGAAATTAAATTTCCCGAAAATAACCACCCAAATAAAAATGCGCAGCAAAAAAGAGGTTTATGTTTCATAAATGTTGTTTATAATATTAGGTTCTATGTTTATTTTATTTCTAGTATAACAAAGATAATTGCTTATACTGTTTAATGGTTTGGAGAAGAGTAGTTAAAATACTGACAACCTATTATTTAATTATTTTTTTAGCAATTACTGTACAGGATGGTATTTCTTAACAAGGGGGGGGGGATATAGGTTGCGACATTGAGTTGGGGGTTGAGATGTATACTGATGATAATATAACTTTAGCATATTTATTCATTTAAATATTAATTCAGGCAATTCAATTAATATTAGGCAATTCTGGAGAAAATAGTCTTCAAACTTTAAGCACACCACATACACTGTTAAGTTGTCGCAGTCACACAAGGTCGAAACATCCCGACCCGTCAGGCACTCCCTTAACAACTAAGAAATCGGGATTATATCATATGTCCCTTTTTTAAATTAAAAATTGAATTAAAATTTCTCAAATAGTTTTAATTATCATCTTATTCCTCTTTTATGCTGAAATAGATATTAATCTCCATATAGTAATTCAGTTAAGATTATAATTTAATTTTGAAAGGTGAAATAATTATTCATATGCAAGTAAATTCATATCACACTATGTATCGAAAAGTGTATGTATTTGTTATTGTGCTGTATATATTATGAATAAATATTTTAACTCTACCAAAAGGCTCTATTATGTTAAATTCCACTCCTAATCGAATTTCCTAACCACTGCTTGCTCCTTATAAGATACATTAAGAATTACATCGCTGTGAAAAGCATTAATGTTTCATTAACTAATATATATTTACAATATTAACAAATATTCCAAATAATAAAGTAAAATGCCTACAGAAATGTATAATCCAAAAATGAAATCTGCTTGAATTTCTCATTCTTCATGCCCTATGTTAATTTTCCATAAATAATAAGGAAATTATTTTTTTCTCCAAGATATAAATAATGGCCTTTTTACTCGAAGAGATTCTGATTAATTAAAAACCTATTTTACTTCGATTTTTTTAAAATTTTCTATGCAATAGAAAATGCAGTTTTTAAGCGCATTAGAACTGCTTATCAGAGTATAATCAATGGGAAGTATAACATTTCATAAACATATTTGAAATAGCTTTATAACAGAACATTTCTTTTGTACAGTGTAAGCTTAAGAATGCAACAGGTATTAAAAACATATTATAAACGATCACCAAACATTACTGATGGGGACTTATAAACGGGTATTTGCCATTTAATTTGGATAACACAATAATTTTCAGATATACAATTTAATTAACATGAGTTCTCTTACATGCATGGTATAACAATTTAGAAGAAAATATAAGCACTTCTAGCTTCAATAATATAAATTCTTGACACATTTCGGCATAGTTTCTGTAATTTGAAACATAATTTTTTGACGTTACCAACACTAATCAAACTTTTATATCATTCTTAATAGTTTTTCTCCTTGTTGAGTAGTTCATCTTATACATAAAACCCAATTCTCTAAAAAATTGCGATACTATTCATAACTAGAAAATCACCAAAGCAATCCAAGATTGATAATTTCTTTAATTTTTTTATCAGCTAGGAATTATGACATGAAGACATATCTCATTGAAAAGCATTCGACACGCTTGTTGAAAGCATTAAGAAAGAATTTATGGGGAACTCGTATATTTCTTAACTGGCACTTGGTTGCCAGTGTTCTTGATGTTAAAAAGAAAAAGAAAAAAAAACATTTGCTATACTGGTTGCGTAATACTTGAGACATTGCTCTTTGATTGATATTCCAGCCCTTCACATGGCAAAGGTTTACTGTCTCTGAATACAACTTCATTCTAGTCCTGTACAGTACAAAATGGATATTTCCTGTACAAATATAAATATTTCCTCTTTTATTACATGTGTTAATATCTGTTTTTGGATTGTGTTCCTGCCACTCTCCCTGCTTCAGTAAGTTTTATCTGTACTGTCAAGGGTCACATTTTATTGTTTCGTAGAAAAATGCATCGATTTGAGGTGTTGTTTAAGCTTGAGTCCACATTTCTTCTTCTTTTTTTTTTTGGATAAATCACTCCAAATTGGTTTTTCTGATTACTAATCCTGAAAACTTACTGACTTTCCGACTTCAGCTGCTGGAAGAATATCCTTCACAATTATAGAGATATGCGGGCTTAAGCTAACAATTCTAATCTTCTCCTCTTAGCAATATTTACTTTTTTCTTATACGCAAGGATCAGGTTTAGTTACATTAACGTCCCGTTTGAAACAACACTTGGGCTATTTTGGGACGGACCTCGTAATTTTGAACCGCGGTCAGATGACAGGACAACACATGAGCTGGCACCCCCCTCTCCACACCACACCACACCAGCGGAAGGACGTTTGGTCAAGACAGATTAAACGTGCAACACACCCCCTTACACGACGGTTCTTCGGTGGAATCGGGTCTCGAACCTGAACCCTCCGGTTCCGAAGCCAAGACCTTACCACCAGACCACCGCGGCCTTCACGCAAGGACCAGGAAACTCACACAATCGATCATTCATTTTTAGCTGCTGTTGAAACGCAACTGAAATGTAAAACCTGCGTCTGATGATAACGAAATCAAATAACTTAGACTTATCAAGGCCAACCTCCTATCGCAAATGAAATGCAACTAAAATCGATTCCATGATCAAAATCTCCATGAAAAGACCTATTTTATGAAAAATGAAGCATTTCCAAATTAATTTGGACGGTATTTACTGTATTTACTCTAGTCAAGTTACTGCCTTTGCTCGAATAATTTCTGTAATAATTTGTATTTGCTTTAAGCAAATTTATTAAGTTACCAGTTGTTTTTGACCACCTGTTGCTCATAACAGATATTTATATTTAAAATAATGGGCAGAACTGAGAAACCACAGCTCAAGTTCCAAATGTGCTGATTAACCCTATTTTTAATTCATACAAAAGCCGATTATATATGTATACCTCTGCTCCCAATAGTTCATTTAAAAAATTATAGCAACTATTTCATAGTACGTTTTCTGAAGAGAAAGAAAAACTTGACAAATTTCTCAAACATAAACATAATAATAAAATACTGGAAGTACAGAATTAGCCAATTTCTAATTCATATAAAAGTCGAAGATATATGTATATCTCTACTCTCAACATTCCATTTAAAAGATTTTAGAAACTACTTGAATGTACATTCTCCGTAGGGGGAAAAACCTTGAGAAATTTATCAGTCCTAATCATATGTCAAACATCGAGAGTACAGATTTAGCCAATTTTTTGTAAAATCCTTTAATAAATAATCAATAATCGTCAGTCCTTTTCGTCTCTATATTCGAAAGAAACTTCAAAATAACACTTAAATAGAGAGGAAGTCTGGATTGAGCTGATTTCATCAATTTCATTGGCAATTAATTCGCCACATTGCAAGTATAGCTAACCAATCAAAATGCTCCATCATTGCAATGCACTCGCAATTTAAAATTTTAGTCCATCAAAATCAATTGACTTGATTCTATTAATTGTTACCATTACTATCAATGAGAACCAGTATTTACCATTGAAAACGACTGGTATTAATATGATTCAGATAGATATCATCAATGATATTTAATAAGTTTAATCATTCAATCAATTTTGAAGTATTACTTCTTACAAAAACTACAATAAAAATATATTTATAAAAAAATTATTATGCCTCTTAGTATCATTAATTACTCTTCCTAATAAGGATATAGCATTCTGAATGGTTAGTCATACGTTAAAGGTGAGATGTAGGTCGATTTGTTGATGCTGAAGGCTCTGTCAAAAAATCTTATATTGATATATCTCTAAAAATAGAAGATCAGGATGTAGACGATCATGGATGACATAACTAGAGATGATAAAACTTTGATCTGAAGTTAGAATTTTGGAAATCGGTCCAAATATTGGATTAATAATACTGCTGCAGATTACTTACTCAGACAATGTACAGAAAAATGGAGGGATTCCTTTCGATATCTTTCAAAAATGGGGCGGGGGTAGAAATTTAGAGGTCAGGTGCATCCATACGGAATAAAAAAAATTTGAAGTAAGTCCAATATTTATTACTGAGTGAATAAAAACGATTACTTATTACTATTTTAAATATTTGAATATCTGGTAAATTTAAGCAGTATGGGTGAAACTGAGAATTTTTCAAAAGACATTTACTTTATACTTTCGAGAAAGGGACAATTTTTGTTCTTTGTTTTTTGTGATTAATTCGAAAATAATAATTATTCTTGAAGGTAAGAGTTTTTATCGAAGGGCTGCATTAGTTTGTTAAAAAATTAGTCTCATTCGGATTTTCTAATTGCGTATTTCTGGGAATAAAAGGAAAACGAATGTGCACTTAGAAGATTTTTAGATTAATTTTTAATTCATTAAAAAATTGGAAATGAAGAACTTTCCATTGAAAATTTACGTTTTTGTTATAATTCTAATTGCCTGACTTAATGGATGCTTTTTCCATGCATTGTATTTTTAGGATTTTTTTCTAGAATTTGTTAAAAAAATGTTATTATTTTAAAAAATAAATTAATTCATTAATTAAGCTTAAAAATATTTTTTAAAAAATATCAGTAAGAATTTTCCATTTATTATTTTTTTTTAAATTGAAATATCAACTTTTATTTTTATGATATATTATTCTGAGCTTTTCGAGAACAAAATATATATCTTTTTATATCATATTTTTTTGTACATATATTTCTTTAATGCATGTTTTTTCACTTCAATTACTTTATAGCAGGAAAATTTAATTTTGCATAATAAAAAATGAAATTCATTTATTCCGATTTCGAAGAATGCTACATTTATCATAAATATATAGAAGAAACTTAAATCCTGAAAAATCTTTTTTATTTTTATTCAATGATTGTGAATCAATTATCATTTTTTTATCAATTTTCTATCAAATGATTTTTTTTTATACTCCTACGAACTATCTTTTAATTTTTAAGAAACAATATTTTTTTTTAATTACATGTTTCATTCTGAATATTCAAGAACAATATTTATTTTTTCATTTTAATCTTCATTAGCCATTTAAAAAAGTACATAATAAATTAGCAATTTTTTACTTGAAATTCTTTAATGCAATGTGTTTTTATTTATGCCAATATCCAATATATGACAATTTATTTTTTATGGAAAATTTCAATTGTGAATGAATAAAATTTTCTATTTTTTTTCTTATTGCACTGTAATAGATTTTATAAAATGGATAATCTGTTTAAAGGTGTACTATTTACGATTTAACTACTAATATGTGGCTTAATTACCCCCCAAACCTTTCTTCTGGGTGAGAAAATCTACTATTTTAAGCTATTAGGAGTGATTCTACTTATTTTGATCTTGTAAGTTTGCATCAAATTAGAATAATTATTCAATTAATAGCTTGATGAATATCAGAACATTTATAATGATATGTAATGTCAAGTGATGGATTTTCATTAAGCGTGTAAGTCTCTAGCATGAATCACAGTAGGGTTCAGACAACTACAGAAGACAAAATGCTCACTTCAAACTCAATTTTCATAAGTTTCTTGAGAATGCAGATCATTATAATATAAGAAAAGGAATTACTTTTATCCTTTTTCAATTCACGATTAGGACTACGATATATATATTGTTACGAATCTGTGATGCAGCTTCCCAGCATAGTTGGCTCCATAGGAGGTCCCGGAGCTTGGCGACAAATTTGGTGACTTGGCAACGAATTTGGCGACTTTGGCGCCAAAATAGATTATACCTGAAACATCGAGAATTTTCCCGATCCGTCCAGTAGGAACCGAGATACGCCTCTAACGTTCCTGATTGGTTGAGAGGCTTCCTGCCCCACTAGCTGAGACCTATAAAAGGAGGCAGCCGCAGCTGCGAGGGTGGTCGTAGTCGGAATCGACGGTAAAGAACTGGCCTTCCAGAGATTAGTGGATCAGCGACGGAGTCAAGCTGGTGCTGAACTCGGCTGTGCGCTACTATCTGCAGTAGTCTTGTTGTATTCTGCTGTGTATGCTGCACGTCTCCGCTGAAGATAATCGTCTTCTGTGCTGTATATAGTTGTCGTCTTTGTGCTGTCCTGTGCGTGTAAATAAACGTCGTTGTTTTTCTTCTCTCTCTCTCTCTCTCTCTCTGTATATATATATATATATATATATATATATATATATATATATATATATATATATATATATATATATATATATATATATATATATATATAAGACGCCATATTAAAATCAGATATCGTATTTTAAACATAAATGTTATTGAACTGAAACGTTAAAAATATGTGAATTGAGAAAGGTATGAATGGAACATTCATAGAATTCCAGTTTAATATATTGGGTATATAAATATGTCTCTACCCTTTTTTATGCTAAGAATTTCTTGCTTGTCATAAAAATTAAACTTGATAAAGTATCTCTATTATCTCTATTTAAAAACTGTTATATCTTTCCTTCTTTCGAGTAACTAAACAATTTGGTGGAGAAAGGTTACTCAGTTGCAATCCAGTCATCAATGCAATTTTTGATATCTTTTTCATGAATATGAATATGAAAGAGTAGCGTCTAGTGAATAAGGTGAGTGGGTCAACACATTGAATTGATTTTTAGGTTTCTTTCACTGATTAAAACATGCTAGCTAGCATTATCAATTTTGAAAAAAGAAATGTTAAGTATTTTTTTTTTTTTTTTTTTCATATTCTGGACTTTTCTCCTTCAGTACGTCGCTAAAATTGATCAACTGCTCCTGGTATCGTTCTGCACTGATGTCATTATTGGTTTGCAACAGTTCATAATTAATTGCAGCATTTTGTTCATGCGTCTTTTCATGTGTGCAAATCATCATTTTTAAATCGCCGAAATCACTCTTTGATAATTGTAATCGATGGAGAAGTTTCAACATAAATGGCCTATATCAATCGATATGTTTCTGTTGTAGTTTTCTTTGCAATCACCTAATTTAGCATGCCAATGCAAATTCCTCTGGCTAATATTCTTAAAAACAACTGGGAATTTGATCAGGAAATAAGAAAAAAAAATCTATCCAAAAATAACATGGGCTACATTAAAATAAGAATTAGAAAATCAATTAAGATTTAAATTAGATAAAAAGACATTTTTACACACACACACACACACACACACACACACATATATATATATATATTTATAATGGATTTCGAATCCTGTCGACTAAATAATATTTAGCATTATTTTGGTTGAAGCAGAGTGCAGAGTGAAGACATAGACGAGACATTGCATTTTTAATTTCTTTTTATTCTCTCTTTAATATCCATCTCGGGAAAGCAATTTATTTACAAGCAGACGCAGCTCGGCACAAAAGCAGAAGTAAGAAAAAAGCGCGAAACAAATGATCACTTGTCTTATATAAGATGGGATTTCAAGCGCCAATTCAATACATGTGTTGATCTTGAGAAGAGCAATGGAAGTATCACTTTCATTTGATACGTAGTACTGATGGCGCTTTAGTTTTACAGGGGAATGAATTAAACCGAAAGTGGAATTGGATCACGAAATAAGAGAATATTTTTAGAATGTACTATGGGCTAAATTAAGATAAAATCTTGGAAATTAATTAAATTGAAATTAGAATTTATATGTATATATATATATATAAGGAATTAAATAATTAAATTAGTTTTGAGGTTCTCGGTTATATTGTGGGAGATACAGGTTTTGTATTTCAGCTAGTATTGCAAATTTTCTTATATGTCATTCTGAGCTATTTAATACGCTTCGTCTCTCACAGGTTATTCCTTCGAACCAAACAAGAAGACTATAACTGAAGGTCAATAACTAAGATAAACATTTAAACTAAATTGCTAAAAAAGGGGAAAAATTGGATGAAAAATGCCTGGTTGCAATTAAACCTACTGCAAATATATTACATTCAACTATTTCTTCATATCATTAATGTACACTTTATATGTTTTAATTCGAGTAAAAATGTTCATATGGAATTAATTTAACAAATAATATCATTAAATTTGGAAACTGAGTCAAATAGTTCCCCAAGAATACTTTTTATTAAAAAGTTTTACCCGTCTTTATTCACTTGTCTTTTAATTTACTACTCTAAGTCATTCAGAAAATTTAACAATAAATAACCCCAGCACAATGCCGCATTTCTCATTTTTTCCCATCTTTCCTTCTTCTTAAATGTCATTAAATTGCTGACAAGCTGTCTCGGATAATAGAATACTTATAGATATCTTTGTTAGCCGTGAAATGATATAAATTGCATGGGAGAATCGATTACAGAGTGTTACTTGAAAGATTTCTTTTTTTACAAAATTCTTTAGGTCTTGCCTTGGTTTCATAGTTTTTTTTCTTTCTATTTTTTGTGGTTATACATAATTATTTTTTATGAAAGAGATTGAAAGTTCTCTTATATGCGATGCATCAAAAATATCGATTTTTTTTTTCATTCAAGATTGTTTTGAGAGTCATTCATTCTAAAATGAATTTGAATTCTTTTTTTACATTTCTCTACTTATTTAAAAGTAAATTACTATTCCTCTCTAAAACTATTTGAAGTATATATATCAAGAAAAGATGATTTTTGTGACAATCATTTTTTGGAATATTTGAGTTAATCTTATTCAGTATCCCAAAAAATATTTTTCATTTTTTCGGGCAGGCCTTTAATGAAACAATTTAAGATTACTCTAGTTTCTAGCAGCTCAAAGAATAAAATTCTTTGCATTATTTATAATGTAATGTTCTGGATATGTGATTAAAAGATAGAAAAGAAAAAAAATCCACCATTTCTGAAACTTCATTCACTCTTCCTAATAAAGTTCTTATCCCTTTACCCGTCACATAAAAATTCTGGAACTTGAACAAAATTGTGAACCCGCGAGTGCTCAGATTTTTAATTTAGAGTCTTAGTATAGTTTATGAAAACCGTTATAGTTTTCGGATGCACTTTTTTCAACCAATTGAAATAAAATTACAGTTTTAATAGCATGACCGCACACCAAATTTCATTGGCATACATAAACCGTTACACTTCGAGATTTTTCACTTGCATGCACGCGACTGTACTGGTCAGAATTGAGAACCAAATTTTAATTATCTAACATTTTAAGCTTCATAACAATCGCATTCAATGCATTTGGATAGATCTCTAAATTTCCTGTGAATGAATATCATTCAAAATTTGATAGATAGATAGATTTCGTTCAAAATCTCTAAATTCGACATAGAGAGCATACACTGAATTTCATATTTTTTTTTATTTTACCACAGATAGGCAGACAAGTCCATGAAATGCATTTTTTTTAGAGATAGGGATTAGTCAAATACGAAATGTTACGACGATTGTAATACTTCCTTTTTGTATTCTTCGTATACAAAAAAGTGAAAAAGAAAAATGATTAATTTTTAAACTTTGGAGAAAATCTCCCACGTTAATAAAAAAAATTGAAAGCGTAGGTTTCAAATAATTGCAAGAATATCCATTTTTTTGTGATGCATTTAATTAATTTTTGTCTTTTATTAGATTTTTTTTATTCTATAACACTAGAAGAACGTTAATGTTAGTGTTGTCAATCGATTCAAAAAGAAAAAATATTTTGTTGATTTTTAAGAATCTTTCAACTTCATTAACTATATTTGACCTTTAAAGGCTTTATGCTATTTCAATCCATATTTTTTTGTATCGAAATAATATTCCACTTCTTTATTTCATGATTTACTTTCTCATTACGGATTTCAATATCTTGATATGATTTCTGTTTTGAGCATTTTTTTCCATGAATACTTATCATTATTTTGTTTCATGAAATGGTTTTACGAATTTTATAAAATTCAAAATCAATCCTATGTAAAACCATTCACATTGTTCAGCGGCAAAAAAAAAAAAAAAAAAAAAAAATTCTGCAACGAACTTTTTATTCTTATTTGGGAAGTTTGTCGCTGGTTTTGAGTTAAATTCCGTTTAGGAATATTTCGGAGATTCGTTTACCTCTTTCGAAAAGTCTATACCTTTCAGCATCTGTTCGATTTGCAAACACCCACAAACACCCAGAATGCTACGTCTTACAGTCTTTCGTTGTTTCGTTTAAGCTTATGATTAAAAATTTGAAAATCCCTTATAAGTGGAAGCACAGAAAGAAATAACATTGGGTTAATAACACAGAGTTAGTGGTATATTAGTTCTGAATTTAAAAAAGAATTAAAATTATTTTTAAATGAATAAAATACTGTCAAAATACTGTACTACAAGACTAAACATAAAAAGCGAAAATTAATGAATTTAAATATCAAAATACAATGTGTTGTATCTTGAGACAATAATCATTTTGAAAGCATAATTTCATTGTTTGCGACATCAATAATAACGAGGAATAAATAGTTTGCCGATATTCGATATATATATATATATATATATATATATATATATATATATATATATATATATATTCGTATAATTTTATAAAATCCTTAAAAATAAAAAAAAAATTCGCAAAAACTTTAAATTATGCTTTTAGGAAGGATATTTTCTGGACTTTACAACTATTTAAAATTTACAGCATTTTAAGGCAAATGCATTCGGAAAATTAGTGTAAATGCACGGCAAAACACAGAATTCAACACCTGAAATCAATTAAATAGAAAATTATTTGGATTTTAAGACGATTTTCATTGCTTTTGCTTTGATTAGAACTAATATATATTCTTATGCCACACACATATATGTATATACTAGCCGCCTTTGGCGACCAGCCGGTTCGCCAATCTTAATGTTCGTTTAAATTTTAATAATTAAATAGCTTGAACCGAAATTTAACCCCCTTCTTCGCAATCTTTATTATGTACTATAATTGAACATCTGCTCCTTTGCTTTTGAAAATTTCACAAGGCCGTTGTTGGCGATTTTTAAAAATTGCGACAAGCAGGGGGTTAAAGTCCGGTCGTACCATTAAATATTTTACGCAATTCCAACTTTAATAGATTCTTCAGCAAAATATTTTAAAACTTCAAATTTTGATAGTCATATAATTCACTCATAATATTATAAAGGCCTTCAGTCATAACGTGATATGTATCTCTCTAATTTTCAGTTACCCCTCGCAGAATTTATGCTTTAAATTAAAGTGTAAATGATTAATCTGCAGTTAATATAATAATATTTTTTACTGAAACAAAGCATTTTTTTAATAATATGATTACTGATAATAGAGTCACTGAGCGTTTAAACTTTATGGGCACTAAAGAATATCCTTCTTAATTTATGTAATATCTCAAGAATTTGTTAACAAAATTTTCTCAGATTCATCATGAACAGATCTATTCATTAACAATGTTTAATTTTAAATGCATCAAACACTAAGAAAATAAAATGAATCGTTTAAAATAATCGGTCGAAAACAGATTTAAAAAAACTACTTAAAAAACGATGTACTTAAAACTATAAGCATATACAAAAAAATATATAGCTGACATAAATACAATTTAATTACAAAAGCAATGCAACTAACCTAAAAATAATTTGAATCATTGAAAACAGGTTAAAAAAAACTACTTAAAAAACGATGTACTTAAAACTATAAGCATATTTAAAAAATATATAACTAACATAAATACAAATTACTTACAAAAGCATGCAACTAACCTAAAAATAATTTAAATCATCCGTTGATAACGGTTGTCATGGCAACAATCAGAATGCGCATGCGTGAATTTTCTTCGCCACTTACGGTAACTCAAATGCGTGAATTTTTCTACGCCAGTTGGGGTAACGCTATGCAGATTAGACATTTTTAATTTCCTTTATTCTGTGTTATTTTAATTCAAAAGTACTTCAGAATGAATCTGAAACATGGATTAATTAACAATGTTTCATTTTAAATGCATAAAACATTAAGAAAATAAACAGAATCGTTTGAAATAATTCGCCGAAAAATGTTAACCCTAGACTCATTACTGTTGGGAGAAAAAAACAAACTAAAGCCTTACTCATTTGGCGGTGGGGAAAATAGAAGATTTTTTTTGGCGAAAAAGTTGGCGGTGGGGAAAATGGAAGATTTTTTTGGCGGGAAAGTTAGTTTTTAATTAATAATTAAAATTTCAAAAAAGGGACCCCAGGTGCACATTTCCGACCTCTAAGGTATACATGTACCAAATTTGATAGCTGTATGTCAAATGACCTGGCCTGTAGAGCGCCAACACACACACACACATTGAGCTTTATTATAAGTATATATATATATATATATATATATATATATATATATATATATATATATATATATATATATATATATATATATATATATATATATATATATATATATATATATATATATATATATGGCCCAAAGATCATAAGCTGTGCACCCATAACAGCTATGAAAACGTACATTCGACAGATCAAAGTTAATATAAAATAGTTTTCAGTATTTTATAAATAAAATAGTTTTTAAAATTTTATCCTTTAGCCTGCTAATTGAATATATCAAGTTTTGAAAAGTTATTTCAATATAGGGAGATTATAATCAATATTTATGAGCAATTATTTTAAGCTTTCTTATATGTTTGTGTTAGAAAACTCCTATTTAATTGCCTTTTGCTTTGTATTTACCTTATATTTTGAATACCATACAATATCCCAATATCTATAGTATAATATACAATAGCTCGATCAAAACGCTCCAGTCATCAATTTTCCAAATTATCCCTTTCAGAACTAGAAATTAAAGACACAGCAAACTGCTGACAGTGAGTTGTTCATTATCAACGTTACCCTGCAATTCGTAGGGAATAAATTCTAGCACTGACCGCTGAAACATCACCTTCTGCGTCATTTCGTGATGTTACGGTTGCAGTTACACGGCCGAATATTTATTCTATGGAATAAGGAGCTATAAACTTCCCAAGTCATTTAACACTGGTCCCATTTCAGTGGTGGAAGTGAGATACAGAGTAGAATAACATCGTTTATAACAATTCCCTTAGTTTGTACTGGACGGACATCTCTTGCCTCAGCTGGTGTGCCTTTGTGCCATTTAACCAACGCTACTTAAATATACAGAAAGCCTCTGCAAGTAAGCGAAATTTGCATGTGACATCATACACACATTTGATGTAGTTTGCTTACCATTGTCACATGTAGTATAATGCTTGTATTTACCAACGAGTAAATACAAGTGATGTTGTTAGTTGACAACAAATTTGTAAAAGTGCTTTTTTTGATTTGCTAAAAATTAATTATTATTTTTTTTCTTTTCTAAAATATATTTTTGCTTTCTTTTATTAGTTTGATAAATGGGTGTTTTCAACTGATTCTTGCATTTTTTGTTGGCATTGTATTTTCATATTCCCATCTTCACATTCATCAGTATTCGTACAATTTGAAAACAACTGAAAATAACTAACTATAACATGATGATAAACTATAATATTACATAATATTCGAATTTTATTTCAATATTTTTCGTGCATATATGTGGTACACAATTATGATGATCTTTATGATGGCATCCCAGACTCTTTTTTTTTTTTCTCTCTCAACATTCTCCAGTTGAAAATTTGTAAATGGAGACCAAATATTGATGCACGTGAGGCTACATTATTTTATTTTAAAATAATGTAGTAAAAGGCTGCCTAAACATTTTTGTAAAAGGCTGCCTGGTTCTTAAAATTGTTTCTTCTTTATTTTTATTGTTTTGGATCCTCCTGAATGCCCAATGTGTGTTCCATAAATGTTAATTAAAATATTTTAAAGATAAAATCCTTTGATCTTCATCCCTAAATGTTTTCAGAATCAGTTTGACATAAATATAAATTTTGTACTGTAAATTTATAAAGTTATTACTTTTCCTATTACCACATGTGTAGCGCAGTATAATCAGTAGGATTGTTATGCCATTAAATACTAAAATCAAGTCGAATCCACTCTAAAAATCTTCATTATAAAAGTGATTTATTTATTATTTGTTGCTTATTCTTATTCAAAATATCTTTTATATTTTTTGCCATTATGTAAAATAAATAAAAAATGCATTAATTGCTTTACATAGCTAGAGTGAAAATTTGAGGTAAGTTACTCTATGTTCATTTACGATTTAGGAATTGTTAATTAACTCAAGGGCAAACATTACAGCTTGCTTTTATTGCCAAAGTATTCTTAAACTCTCTTGCTGTACCCAAGATTAATTTCTCATTAGTCAAGAAATTTTGCTTAATTAGAGAGTAAAGAGAAGCAAGCCCTTTGGCGTGGCGGTTTCCGTCCGGTCATTTTTTCGGGCCATTCTACTTAATTTACTTTCAGAATTCGTTGCTCAAGCGTCAATGATATATTTTCGCGAACTGATTAGACATTTTTTTTCTTCTCTGTCGCTCCGGGGATTATGAGAAGCTTGTTTATTAGTTAGGGAAATGTCACTAATTATGCATAATCAGGACAAGGATGATTTTTTTTCACATTCCGTTAAATGTTTACATGAGAAAATGAGCTCTGTCTCATGGGATATTGCAATACATTTTTATGTTATAATGCTGATTAATTATTGAAATCCTTTTTATTCATTTTATAATGCATTAAAAAATGTTTTGCATTAAAATCGGCAAATTTTGAAAACTTTTTTTAATTTGCATTCGAAATTATTAAATTATGAAAAGTGTACTAATTTTTGATACATTCCTGTTGTATATCATGTATTCAAAGAATACAGAAGACAATTGGTCAGACTGCGGATTCTGGAATCTCAAGACAAAGATCGCCGCCGCTATGACTCTAAACATCGAATGGTATTCTATGCCCCTTGAGATTTCGTGTGGATTTATACCCCTGTCCGAAAAGTCAGTCGCTCCGAAAAACTTTTGAGGAAGTATTTTGGTCCATATCAAGTGTTTTGCCAATCATCAGATATGACGTACGAAGTTCAAGACTGATCCTTCCTCTCAAAGAAAAAAGCAAAAAGAAATATTGCATGTTTTGCTCATGAAGTTCTATTATTATACAGACGAGCAAATCCTAAGTAAGGGTGAACAAAAACAAGAAGAGGCTATTAGTGAGAAAGAAAACATACATATTGGACCCATATTGCGCAAGAATGAAAGCTCTTAACACAGTTTGATTTTTTGCCCAGCGAGTCGCTGTTCTTTTAAAAAGGGGGTAATGTCACAAAAGGAACGACTCCACATAGTCAGCGTGGCTCAGAAGTAAAGTAAGTTGAACCGCGCAAGGTCAAGGGTTCGAATCCCACCAAAGTAGCATTAACTTAAAGGTTGAACTTTAATTTGAATTTTTTAATCTTCTAGAATTCTCTATAAACTTCTTTATAATTCTAGATTATTCTATAATGGTATAAATTCTGAGTTCCACAAGCAGTGGAATGAGTTCATCGCCTGCATGTTACGAGTTGCTTAAAGCTAATAAACTTGATATAGTGTTCCTTTGTGATTGTCCTTATTTTAGACTATTCCTATTAACAATTTTTTTGTTAGAAGTATTTTATTTATTTATTTAAATAAGGCATAACATGAAGATCATTGATTTCCTCATCATTTTATATTTTCGTATTGTTTGTGAGCATTTTTAATAATGCAGAAAATTAAAAACAGAATTCTGGAGTGTTGCCTTTTATAAAAATGAAATTTCGTCAAATGCTCTCACAATAAATGTTGTATTTATAGATAGTTATCTTGTCTTTAATTATATAAGGATCATCTAAAAATCGTAATATGCATAAAAATTTGTGTTATTTAGAAAACTATTATTTTATTATTGTTTTTTCTGAATAAAAGAATTTATCGTGAGATATTTTAGTATCAGCGAAGAAAACAAATTATGTTTATTTTTTTCTAAGTATAATTCCAATGAAATTATTAAAATAAATTAAATTGGGAAATTAAGAAAAAAAATTGATTAGAAATAAATTTCTAAAGTAAAATTTTTGAGTAATTTAGAAACGTAAGCAGGTTGGCAATAACCCTTGCTGTAAGTGCTGTAAGTAGTTATATATATATATATATATATATATATATATATTGATAGACAGAGAGAGACTTAGCAAAACGACATATAATATTAAAAAGATGCACAGTATAAACTGTAGGAATAATATAATTAGATTTGTCTGAGATCAAAGGACACATGTACCTTAAAAAACATAAATTAAAATAAACGAAGCTGCGTTTTATGTAAG
The DNA here is from genome assembly GCF_947563725.1 of Argiope bruennichi. Lineage (NCBI taxonomy): Eukaryota > Metazoa > Arthropoda > Arachnida > Araneae > Araneidae > Argiope > Argiope bruennichi. The sequence goes on along the minus strand of NC_079151.1, from coordinate 110,358,331 downwards.
TGTGATTTCAAAATTGATTTCCGAAATTTCATTAAATGAATGTTTCTTTTGAAGTCAGCTTTGAAATCTTCTTTAGAAATTAAAAACCGTTATCTTTTACAGTGGGAAATTCTTCAGATAAATAGTGCATGTAAGATATTTATTCATTTCAATTTGCATCTTCCAATTTCTTCACTATAATTTAAGAGTTTTGGAAAAGTTAAAAAAGAAATTCCATACACTGAAATACGCATGAATAAAATATGAAAATTTTTGCTTTCACGTGGTTTCGTTTTTAGTTTGAAATTTAGAAACATCAAAAAATAGATTTTTAATATAAACCATTAAGGTTATTAAATTTCAGCTTCTTATAATTTACACTAGAATAAAATACCTAAATTTTATTGAAGTTTTTCGAACTGAGAGGAAGCAAATATTTTTTATAAAATTAGGTTTTCTAAATTATGTTCTAAATTAATTACTAAAATTCCTTTTTACTATGTATAACTTTTAAATTATATATAAAGTTTTATTATGTTATATTTAGAAAATTGAATTTATCTGCAGTAATTGAATAGGAAAACTCACAACTGCCTTATGTAAAAAATGAGAAATTCCACTTTTAATTTTCCTTATTTTGTGAATAAGATTTATATTTTATTTATATTAAGATTATAATAGTTTTATTGTAATTTTTACCACCTATATTTTAATAGTTTTCTTCCCATGGGAATTAAAATTATAAAGGATTACATTTGTTGTATCAAATATAACAAATATGTTATCGTGATTATCTCTGGAATACAGAATACACAAATTTATATAATCCATGTATTTTTGTTGTCTATTTGTCTTTTGTTATTGCATTTAAGTTTGAAAAATAGAAAATGTGGCACTTTTTAGGATTATACCATATAGTCAATAAATGTTTGCAAACTTAGATTCTAGAGAGATAATTTAAAGTTCAAGAACATTATAAGTATTGATTGCTGCAAATAAATAGCATTTTCACATTCATTCTTTCTACTTTTATGTAGAATGGACTATCTGCCGCTTTTAATCAACCAAAACTATCTCAGAAATTATTGATGATTTAATAATGATCGTCAATTACTTCAGTATTACTTCCTATAAGGAAACATGAAACGAATAAATTAGAGACAAGTTTTGCAGGTGTAATTTGTCTCAATTTTTATAACACTCTCTTCGAGTCAAATTATAATCTTATCCAGTTTAGAAACTTACACGAGAAGGTAATTATAAGACTTTATGTAAGGCTTATAAATGGGTTGTTTGTTAGTTATGTTCTTTTTTTGTTTGTAAATCAGAATTGCTTCGGTTTTAAAGAAGAACATGTTTTATCTTTAACAGAACAATCCAAATATGATGTAATAAATATTTAAAAGGCATTTACTGGTATCAAAATGTTAATCAATAGCACCCCTTATTTCAATGTTTTGTAATTTTTGAAATATTATTTCCTTTGGACTATTTGGACTACGCTTCTCTATCTGCATCAATTTTTATTTACCCAAAACATTCATTCAGCTTTTAATAAAGTACGAATCCAAACTATTCTTTCAAGAAGTCTGTAATGTGTTGCATTTCAATCTTACTCTATATATCGTCCCTTTTATTACAAAATAGCTTATCCATTTCTTACCTGTTAGGGCATGTATTATAGAGATATTATTCTTACCTTTTTATGGCCTTTCTCAATAGATGCACAAAAGTGCAATTAGAATCTCTGTGTAACAGCTGCACTAGTTTCTATTTTGGTAGTACATATGAGTGTCTCCATCGTCTACACATTTAATATAAGTAAAAAATATAAAAACACAGTTATTGGATGATCTTAAATAAAACAAAAGCATATTTAATACAAATAAGGTAATCAAAATCAATATTCACAGATACTGTTAGAATATTAGTGCTAATAAAGTGCGTGATTTAATATATTTTCCAAAGTGCAATAAAATATTTTCCTAAGTGCATTTGAGTACCAATTAAACAGATTCAAATATTTTGCATAGCCGGTATTTAACTTTGTTATTTAGAATTGAAAGACAACAACATTTACTTATAATATCTCCTAATGTATAAAAAAATCATTATTCGACATAATATCATTTTTAAATGTTAATGTTTTATTTTATGCCTTGCTAATCGTGCGTATGTAAAATCCATCACATGTTTTGGACTATTTGTATTTGTATAAACAGACTTCTCAAGAGCGGATATGAAAGAGTTAAAGAAAAATAAATAATTATCAGATAAATCGGTATAACATTCAATCTAGCCACCTTCAATCTGAGTTTGTTCGGCAGGATATATATACACTTATTAAGAATTGTAATTGAATATTTTTAGTAACTTGAAACTAAGGATTTCTTGAATAATATATTTTCAATCACTAGATTCTGATAGTTGCTTAGCTGTCAATATTTCAAAACTTTTAAACTATTTTGTTCAATGCTATGCATTTTGCTAATTTTCTACTAATATATTTATGCATCTAATTATATTCCTGAAAAGAGCAATAGTATTAAAAAAAGAGGACTTTTTTTAAACGAGTTTCAAAAATACGAGTGATTTCGAAGTTATATTTTAATTAAAGGCAAGACAAACCTTCAAAAAATGCATTAAAAACAAGCGTTCATCGTGGGAAAATATGCTAAATTTACCTGATCGTAAATAGTAGGAAAAAAAAAGTTGAAATGTTAATAACAATGATGAAAATTATTTGAGTTTAAATTCAGCGATAAAATACATTGTTTAAATTTTATTAAAAATATTTTAAGAATTAAAAGTAAACAGTTTAATACAGTACACAAATGACTATCATTGCTAAGAAAAGTTTTTGATATTTATGATGAGGTAAAAATAATTTTTATGTTGTATTATTTTTGGAAGTTATAATGAAAAAATGAAAAAAAAAATTGCTTAATTAATTAAGCAATTTTAATTATTCAAAAAAATCCCCAGGTGCACATTCGAACCGTCTAAAGTTTACGCACGCACACGGATAAACACGCACATGCACTTCCATATTTATTGTTAGTATAGGTGACTGTGAGAGTGTGTTAGCGCTTCACAGAAACGATGATTAGAATTAGGATTGCCATATTTGGCACAGATATATCCTGAAAGATGAAATCGTGCACTGCAGAAGGAAATTTACAGAATTTTAATTAAAATTATTAATTTAAAATTAACTAATGTTTTGTTGTTTTTTCCCATAGCTCTTAAAATTTTTACAGTATAAGAGTGAATTTTACATCGACTTAAAATTTAAAAGATGATCATTTTTATTGTCCAATTTAATTACCCTTGAAATCTCTTTTCATAATTTTTAGGTATATTAATTCTATTCAGTAACAAGTTGATTTCGTTGTAGTTATGAATATTATACCGTGAAACATTTTCTATTTTTGAAAGAGAAAATATTGCTTAACTTTCCATAATGTGTAGGTTTTTATTTCAAATTTTCTTTTAATATACTTTTTAAAAATTTGATGTACTTTCAACTAAATTTTAATATCACTATTACGCAATGTATAAAATGTTTTTCAAATGCGTTCATTTTTAAAGATTTTTGCATTTTCCTGCTATTAATAAGGTGTATTAAATATATTATCTTTCTTTTTATTTGTAAATCGTTTTTATTTTTATTTTAGTAAATCAAACATTTTGTTGAATCAGAGAAAATTTTATTGAATAATTATCTGAGATATTGCATAGTTATAAATATATTCTGCAGGGATAATTATAAATATATGCATATCTCCATAAATTATAAATATATCATAAGGTTTCAATGTGGACAGATCCTACTTCCCTACTTTTGCTTTTAAAAACACAGTCTTTTAATAATTTCTTTTGTACTATCAGAATTATCTTTAGTTTCAAAATAAATCTTTATTTTCGAGAATCAGAAAGATTTATAGTAAATTAACATCTATAGAACCATACATAGAAATTGTAAATGAACATGTATAAAAAGTGTAAGGTTTCTAAAGTAGCATATGGTTTCAACATTTTGAAGTTTAATAATAATTTGCCGAAAAAGTCATTACGAAGACCTTACAGAAAATATTCAACTAAAATTTTTAATGACCATCACTTTCAGTACACCAGCTGGTCACCAAAAGCGGTTAATAAGATATAAACATAAAATTCAAGAAAAATTATATTTTATTTCATTTTATATTTTATTGAATTTGCGAATGTAATTTTGAGCACTCTATTTGAAAAATTTAATAGTTAATTTATAAAAAATGTATGTAAAAAATAAATTAACAGTAAATGAGGGGACACTAATAGTTTCTTATCAATTTGATACTATTTAAAATCAAATATTTACATTATCATAAAACTTTAAACATTATTGAAAAGAAAATAATTGTGAGGAAGAGACAGCATTCCTTCTGAGAGACTTATATAAATTCATATAATTGTAATTACTCTCATTTATGGTTTCATATTTTTTTAATGTGGCTATACTAGTTTGAAGAATTCTGATAATAACCATTCTTTGAAGTGTTCTATCTTCTTTCTGTTATTTCTCTATATTCAAAAACACGTGTAGCAAAAGCTGAAAAAAAAAAACTAGAGAAATGTGTAAATGCAATTGATAATTTCTTTTACACTTTTCACTGAAAAACATTCTAATTTTAAAACTACAGAAAATTGTTTTTGAAGCTATTACTAGTGTATTAATGAGATAAGATAGATTTCTATTTGAAAAAGATTCTATTGACATTTTGCTACTGGCGAATTGATTAACTCAAAAATCAGCTTTTCAATCTTTGACTATTTGACTAATCTTCTTTTGAAATCTAAGAATACTGGCTTTCAAGATACTAAACTAGTGTAAATATCTGACAGCTCTGAAATTTGTTTCATGGTGTATTTTAAATGAAGTTGAAGGATGGAAAAGAAAAAGAAAGAGTTAAATTATTTCGCAAAGAGAGATGAAGAACATCATATTTTCCAAAGCGATAAATCCAAAAATCGATATTTATGGATGCATCACGTGTGTCTTTTAATCACCGCTTCCAAGCATTCTTATCAGCGCAAAAAAGTAACTACGCCCAACCGCAAAATAAAAATTAAAAAAATCGCGATAGCCCTTCAGCGAATTGAAAAAATATCACCACGAGGCATTTACGATCGATACCGCCATGAAACATACATCATTTTACAGTTAACAAAGGCATCTTTAAGCTTCTTCTTTATTACTTTTTGAATATCCGAGACAGTTTGTCAGCAAGTTAATGACATTTAAGAAGACCAAAATTGGAAGGAAAAAAAGAGTAATGCCAAGGATAAGTAAGGGTTATTTATTTCTATTTTTCTTTATTAATCTATTCTTAGAAGGGTATTGAAAGAATGAATAGTAGAATCAGAAAAATACTTATTTAAGAAATGAATTTTGCGTCATTATAAAGATTTAAAGTTAAGTTATCAAGATAAATTTCTTTTCAAGAAATCTGAAAGGAAAAAAATTATTTTATTAATTATTAGGATTAAAATGAAAATGCACCAGAATCATTCTTTTATTGCCTTTAGAATTTCTATTTTGATCTTCGGATTATAAACCATTTGCTTTTATTTTTTATTTAAATATTTTCTTAAAATGATATTTAAAACTTGAATAGTGGGAAATATTTATTTAGAACATGATTTTTTGACAATATTATCATTAAAACTAAATAAACACTAAAAAATATTTTTTGAAAGCTGTTTTCAGGCAAATTAAACTAAAAAAATAATATTCTTGTAAAAATCAGGATTTAAAAAGAAAATCCGAAAACGCATGATATTCATTTTCTTAATTTTTCCGAATAACTTTTAATTTATTTACCTTGATTTACAAATTTTTGATAAAAATGCAAGCTTTTCATTTTAATAAACTGTGGTAAGCAATAAAGCGGTTTATTTTTAATATTATATATGAATATTCAAGTTTTTTTTCTGTCTTCAATAAAAATTATCACTAAAAATAATACCCTCTTCTTTTTTTTTCGGAAGAGGATTTATTGAAATTGGGCATTTCCTCAACTGTAACCAGAAATGGAACTTGTTCATTCTGACATTCCAAAGACTATTTTAATCCAAAATATCAAATCGAAAGACTTTTTTGATGTGTCCAAAGGTCCACTATTCCAAATGATTCAGAAACAATCTTTCTGAATAAAAAATGAGTACCTAACATCTTTAATTTGAGAGAAAAATTTTCAAATTCGTAGCAATCTTTTATTATTAAATTTTACAAAAATATAAAATATTCTAGCTTGCATTAGTGAGTTTTTTTTAAGAATAAATATCTAAATTCTTAGTAATTTATTATTTTATTACTATTTTTGATTTGTAACTTCAAAATAATTTTTAATTAAAAATAAAGATACGTTAGAACAAAATTGTAAAATTTGAGATTCTGACTGAAATACTTAAATCAACAAATGTCTTAAACGTCTTAATATTTTATTTTAAATTTCGATAAGTATCCGCAACTTATTGTTTCTTCATTTAACTCATTTTGATTTCCTTATGATTAAATACTAATTTGTTCTCTGATATGTTTGTTCTCTGATAAATACTAAATAAGTCATCTTTACTAAATGAAAAAAAAAATGAATTTTAAAACCTTTTTAACTTTTGTTGTTTTAGATTTCTAATTTTCCTACTTTTTACTACTTTTCATAATTCATTATTTTAAATATTATAAAATCTAAAAATAAGTCTTTCGCAATTTGAGTTCTAGATGGCGCCACATCTGGAGAATCAAATTTCAACTAAAACAATATATTAATTCACAACTATTTTATTTTTGCTGAGTTATCTTTGAATGTAATTAATACACATGTGGCAGAAAAAAAAATGCGTGTTTGAACGTGTTTTTACTCACAAATTGAAGCTAAAATTTAACTTAAATTGTAAGTTATATTAAATTTTAGTTAACAATTGTAGTTAGAAGATTTGATATTAAATGTTAATTTATTTACGTTACTGTGTTTCTGTGCTATCTCATTTATAAGCTTAGGAAATTACAAACCGATAAACGGTCAACACTTAACAGATTTGGTCCAAAGTTTGATAAAAAATGAACTTTAGGTGCTAAAACTTTGAACCATTGATATAAATTGCAATATTTTTGAATTATCGCTTTCAGATACATGTAAAGGTACAGGAAAAGCAACAACCAGTCTAGGGCAAAGATTTCGCAGAAAATATGTTATGAATCAACATGTTAAACGTTCAAACCAGTATGTCCGATTTTACAGGGAAAAGAAAAAAATTCCTCAGACTGCATTTCACTCAAAATATAATACAAGCCTGTACATATTTGGTGTAAAATTTATATACCAAACTACAGTCATCCAGCTGATTTTTTTTTAGTTTTTGTGTTCACATATAGACAGACAGTGCGACAGAGAGACGAAATGGCATACATAATTCCAAAAACAAGTTTCTGAGACTGAAATATATATATGAAATGTATATATTTGACAAACATCCGACTTGGAATGTTTGATGATTTCATTTTTTTCCCTTTTATATACTTCTTGCGAGAAAATAAATATATAAATTCTTTTATCATTTCTTTAGAGTGGTTCTGGAAAAAAAATATATATGTTTCTTCATTTCCGTCAAAGTAAAATATACTTTCACTGCCTTTTCATCTCTAAACCAATGGTAAATAAAAATTTTCACTAATCTCATATTACTGATTAACGCAGAAAATTAAACGCAATTTTTTCGAATACAGTTATTTTCTGAATACTTCAATATGATATTTTCAAGAATTATGAGAATTAATGAGCCGTATAATCAAATGAACTCATCTGAATATATGGCTCTTAAAACTTGGCTCAAAGCCTTTTATATCCGTAAAAAGAAATATTTATATAACATCGATTTATTGACTTGAGTTTAATATAGGATAACAAAATAAGTATTCTTAATTAAATCATTTCAGATAAATGACATTTGTATATCTCTGATTTTGAAAGTTTTTTTTCTTTTTATCAAGCCATCACCCACTTCAGATAGAAAAAAATAAAATAGAACAAATAAAATGCATAGGCAAAAACTGAAATGCACATATTTCAGTTCCAACCCACGAAATGAAAAGAGTCATTTTTCTTTATAAAAACTTCATCGCATAGCTTCTATTTTTTTCTTTTTATTTTTTTTCTCCAGCTGCTTCAGTGAAGGGGTGATGTTCTGGCAACGTAAGAGGGGGTTGCCTAGAATTCAACCCTTTCACCCATCTGTCATTCTGTTTTCTTTTGTCCAAAGATGACCCTCACTTCCTACTGAAGAAAAGATAAAATATATGAGAAAGCTTCTATGAAAGTCTGACCATGCTGTAAATCACGACATTTTAGATATGAAATACAACTGTCCTGTCAGTGAAACGACATGTAGAGACGTATTGAATATGAAGAAAAAGAGGAAAAAAAATTCAATATATGGAAAATTTTCTTTCTTTTGAACTAGAAAAAAAACCCTGAATAAAACAGATTTTTTAGAGATTTAGAACGCGACGTCTCTAAATATCTGTTTTAAGCCTCCAAATTAACAAGGAATTCTGTAATTACTCTTACAATCATCAAAATATCATAAAGATATTCATTGGTGTTTTAAATCACCACGAATTACATATAATGCAATAAATAGCCGAATTGTATAAATGCAGGACTGTCTTTATACGATAAAAGAAGCATTTTATGTTGAACGATAGAATGGAGAATCTCTACGACATCGATAAAAAATAATGTCCTAAACCTAATGTCTTTCAGTTCTATTGGGTATTTCTCTTGCCTTGTATTTGGTGTTTTAACAGAACTGGTAAAGAAAAAAATAGATGGAAGTAATGTAGTGTTAAAAAGAGGACGGGGGACTTTATTTCAATGGATTAAAAGAAAATCCAAAAAAGTTTTTCTGATGGTTTTATTTATTTCATGGAGCTGCGATTTTCAAAGATCATATAGGAAAAGAATAATGATCGCTTTTGTTTTACCAACTGGCACGATGCACTTAAAAAGTTATGTGCGATTTGTGGATGGAAGTTCAAAACGGTGTTGTCTCTTTTAAGCAGCTTATTTTTTTTTTATTTCTTTCTTTTAAAAATAAATGTTCCATATATTGCTTTTAAAATCTACCTTGTGAAAGTAAAATTTATTTCGGTAAATGGAGTTAATAGGGAAGTGCTTTATTATGTGGAAGAACCGGGAATGGAATCGATGACTTAATGGATTTTTGGACAAGGACCATTTACGTTTGTAACTATTGGTAAACTTTAAATATTTTTGAATTCCAATAGAAAATATTGATATTAAATGGAGTGTTAAAGTGTCTTCGTAAAAGATTTTCATTTTTCTATTAGATTAATGTAACAACTTCTTTTATAACGGAACATGTACAACGGATAATTCCACCTGTTGATATTAATTTGATTTTCACACATTTCGTCTTTAATCATTTATGTTAAGCAATCAAAATGTGAAAAACTGTTTAGTAACTTATATGGTATAAATTATTAAATAGCCTCAGAGTTATAAGCTAATTTTTACGATGCGAATATAACCCATTAATTTTGATTGTATTATTACTTTAATTAATATATATAATTTTTAATCCCCAATTGCTTTGCTTATGGATTTAGGAAAAATAAACATTACATCTATTAAAAAACGCCGTGACTTATTTTAAAAAGATGAAAAATGAATTAATATTTATTAAATTTAACTTAATGATTTGATTAATTGATATTTACAACAAATTTATAAATTATATTAATTAACAATCCAAAATCTATTTATTTTCGGATTTACATACTCATACAAATTAAATGTAGCTGATTAAATATTTTGATGCCTCCCGTGCAAAAGTTACTAACATTTTTGTGCATATCGTCCTAAGCATGGAGTTTGGATTTCTGCAGGAAAAAAAAATCATAATTAACCGATGAAGTATGTTTTCTGTTTCACGTTCTTCTTTTGTATAGTAAATCTTCTTTTAAAAGAATTTGTACATGTTTACTTGATAAGAAACATTTAATTTATTTTAATGTGTAAGTGTTTTTATAAGTGAGTGTAAAGTGCAAGTGTTTTAAGTTATTTTAATGTGTATGTTAATTTATTTTAATTTAACTGTCATAATCTCTGGAATCGCATTTGAAAAAAAAAATCCTTCCTACATGTATGTATTATATATGTAAATTTGACTATATTAATGCTGCAAGATCGACTGGACACAACGGTATACTTTTTGAGTTTTAGTTTAGTTAACGTCCCGCTTTAAAACAACACTAGGGCTATTTCGGGACGGAGTTCATAAGTTTGAACCGCTGTCAGATGACGACTACGACGGCACCTGAGCTAGCACCCAAATCCAATTTTCATACTACAGCACGCCAGCGGGGAGATATTGGCCCTAAAAGATTTAACATGCACCAGCCCCGCTTGCAGGACGGTTCTTTGGTGAAATCAGGTCTTGAACCTAAAATTCTCTGGAGCCGGAGCTGAGACCTTACCATCAGGCCACAGCGGCCCTCACTTTATGATATGATATACTTCGTGTCATACGTGTCATCGAGTGATTGCTCTTAGGGCTCATACTTGCTTTCATTTTCCATGCTGATGCGTTGACGACCATTCAGATGATCCCGGAAGGTTAAGGAAGACGAACTTAACAAGAACTTATTAAATATGTTTCTATTTATATTTTTATTCGGCAGTTGTACTCTCAAGGCAATGACTTTTATTTAATCTAACCCCCCTTCTCATTTACAATATTAATAATTTAAAAACGAGGTATTTATATTTTTTATCCACTTTACAAGACACGCATTTTATTTAATTTTTTTATTTTATGGAAGTAAACCTTTATTGCTTTGATCTCAAAAAATGTCTCTAAAATTCTCTTAACACTCACTGTTGTAATTCTGTTACTGTTTTATTGATGGAAAATAATGATGTAAGGAAAAGTTGTAGATTTTGAACTTAAAAGGAATTGAAATTTATAAACTTGATGAATTTAAATTTTTTTTGAAAGCACAGTAATAGAGATGTTACTTTAACAAAATAAATGTGTAAGCGATTTTGTAATTTTTACATATGCTAAAGTATAAAATCAGCATTAAAGGGAATACTCTTTAAACAGTAAAAAATAAGACGAAAAATATCTCTATCAAATTAAGAAAACAGGTTCCACGAAAATCCGAATACAACCTATATCCAATCCAATTTAGGTTATTGCTTTCTGAAATTATAACACATAATTTATTTAAGCTGAAGTAAATAAAAAAATAATGTTTGATTCTGAAATAATATCTGTAGGCGATACAAGGCGGCGTTCTGGCATAGAGGTAGTGCGTAGTCCCGTGGTCTAGGGTTCCCGGGTTCGAGTCCGGGCTCGGGTATGGTTGCTCTCCTGTGCTCTATCTGTGAGGTGTATGAATGTACTATCCTGTAAACAGAGCTTGTACAAGAGAATGTGACTTATGAAATAGTTAAGTCGTACTCTTGGCCCTAGTCGGCGCTACTTAAAAAGCAAGGGACGCTCACACGGCTTAAATCGTCAGCATATTAAAGCAACCAGCTGTCTTGCGAAGTGCCATAAGTCACAACGCAATTTAGAACTCAAATAAAAAAAGACACCCTCTAACATAAATACCATCGTTTATGATACAAAACTGCAATGGAACAAGGTTTTTAAAACAATATTTGATGTCTTTAATACTTTTTTTAATTTGTTACATTTACACTTCGAGACAATTACTATTGATTTTAATTGTTTTCTAGGCTAATCTTCTAATTCAAGATAATGGTCTCGTGGGTTTCAAGGCTTTACAATTGATAATTGTTAGTTTTTCAGTGAGAGAAGCCTTTAGAGAACAGCAAAAATAAAATGAGATGCGCCTAACTTTAAGGTGACTGTCAATCGAATCAATTTATAGAAGAACAAAACGTAGGGAAACAATTTTTATCGCTGAAGATATAATACTATACATTGCTACTTACTTTAAATCCGTCTGATTATACGTTTATCTTTGAAAAAATTTGTATTTGATTGTATTCAAATGTAAATTCTTATTCACTAACTGCAAGAATCTAAATCACTGTATAAAAAGTTTCATTTTTTGAGAATTTCATAAAATACATTTTTTTACAACAGTTTACCTATTTTACAGCATAATTTTTAATCGATTAGGAGTTGCAATATCGATATCCAATGTAGGTGACAGTTCGCGAGTGGCAACTCTTTCCTAATAACTGTGACATTGGAATAAATTATATAATGGAAATTATCAGCTTCTGGTCTCAGAATCCCTGCTATTCTTCTGTTCAGTAGCTTAATATGAATTGAGTTATTTTAATCTTTAAACTTTAATAAGTAATAATCGACGAAAAAATAAGTTCGTATCGTTCTTTACAAGAGCAAATAAATAATGCATTGATTGTTTAATATAATCCATGGTAGCTTTCTCTCTTGGCATCTTTTGTAGAGTCCGTGTCGGGCATTAAATTTAGGTTTCATAATGTAGTTGTTCATTCATTAGATTTCAACAATTTTAATCAAAGAGAGAGTTTATTGGCAAAGTTTAATATCCTTTAATATGTTCATAATCATCATAATTATGCTTTCTAATATACACTAAAAATACATTCTATCTAAATGAATAACTCATAAAGGATACTTAAAATTTCACCAAATTTTAATTTCTAGTTGATAGTTATTCTTTTAATTGTATATGTGTAAACGTCTCAATTTTTTCTGCAGAAAGAAAAAGTAAGGTATCAGGACACACTAAATTGACATCTTTAATATTAGTGTAAAAAACTGACATCTTTAATATTAGTGTAGTCATCATTTCGGAAACCGAAATTCACTAGATATTCATGCATATTTAGGATTTTTTTATTTTATCATGCTGCGTTTAAATTGAAAGAGAGTTTGCGTTTGGTTCATGAAAAATTAATTAATAGCTTGCACATAGTATATTTACATAATCACATGCTTATAAGAATAGCATATAGGGTATTTTTCGGTAATTAAATTGTATTGTTCGCATGAGTTCGCTGCAAATTCTTGACATTCCATTTACACTTAAAATTATATGCTCAAAAGATCAAATTTAAACATTTTAATTTCAATTTAAATTAAAATTTTAAATTAATTTAAATTAAAATTTTAAATTAATTTAAATTAAAATTTTAAATTAATTTAAATTAAAATTTTAAATTAATTTAAATTAAAATTTTAAATTAATTTAAATTAATTGTAAATTTGATTTAAAATTAACGTAAATAGCTTAAATAACCGTTCGCATTTTTTTAACCAACTAATATGTAATAACATAAACATATATTGATACAAAAATATTCCAGTGTCACGTTAATTTAATATTATATATTCACTTAAAAGATTAAAAAATTTGAAAATGGTAATTTTCTTTAATTACTATCTTAAATTTTAATTCGCAATCTGTATTTTTTATTTAAATTTAAGCGAAATCACTTATAGAAGAAAACATTAAGAATTACAAAATTATTAATTATGTTTTATTATTTGTTTATTTTACTGAACTTTATAAACATTTTGCAAATTTAATGAAATGGTCATTATTTCTGTTTTATTTCTATTTTCCGATTTTGAGATATCAATTCCTTTTTTTTTAAATGAGTTTCTGGGAAAATGCCACGAGTATTAATATGTGAAAGCGTTCTTCATTAAATTTATCTGATTTTATTTTTCTTTACAGTTGTTTTTCTCCTCAATACAAAGAAGGAAAACATATTTTTTATATAAAGTTGGAAGAATCACAATAAAATATTAAAAAAATTTCAAAGTCTTAATAAATCTATGCATGTGATGTTAAAATTAACGTAGTATTTCAACATGATAAAATTAATTTAAAAATAGATTCGGCAAAACAAATATATGAAAGGCGAAAAATAATAAATTTAATTGAAAAATATATTATTAAAATTTTCCTTTGATCAAAATCAAATATTGATTTTTCTTTTTAAAAATTGCTTATAAAAGTAAACAGAGTTTTCATTTATGCATATGAAAATTCCAAATCATTGAATTCGAAATTTCAATAGGTAAAATCTTCCTTTGATCTCAGGTTTCAAGATTTCTTTGTAAATAGATAATCAGTTCTCTATGTAAGCATTATAAGCAGCCATTAATAAATATGAAAAATAATTTAATTTAGAAATTCAGCAAAATACCAATTTCAGATCATATTTTAAATTCATTTTTTCAACAAATTTGGGAAAATAACGAAAAAATGATAAACAGAAAATCTATTTAAGGAAATACACGCCTGTTATACGAAAATCCTCATTTCGCTCATGTTTTCCTTCTATAAAAATAAATCCCTTTTTTTACTAAATTTTTCATAAGTCTTTAAAAATTTTAAATTGAAACTGCATCATATCGTAATAGAATAAAAGTGTAACAGTTTTTCTGAAACATGTTTTGAAAGAGAAATTCTTTAAAAAGTTATTCATTTTTCTGAGGATATTTTCCAAAGCAAATATTTGATGCAAAATAAACAATTTACATAAATCATTTTTCCGAAAAGTTCATTTCACCGTTTTCTTATAAAAGTGACTTTAAAAATTAAACATCAGTAATATCTAATTATATTTAGCATTATTAAAGCTATTAAAACTATATTTGATGAGTAAAAATGTTATGTAGTTTCTGGTGGTAAATTATAATTGCTTCCAATTTTCTTGAGACATTATAGATTTTTAAATATCTAATCTAAAATCCATTTCAGATTTAGTAGAGCATTCATGTGTTTCTTTGCTGCAAGAGTTGTACTGAAATTGTACACAATGCAGAAATGTAATTCGAATGTCTAGCTATGAAGATAGCTTCTAGTTGAATTTGATGTTTTCGAATTTAGACTTAATAAATGTAAAGATAATATAAAAAATGAACATAAGGACTATGAAAAAGGATTTCTGTATATATCTCTAATGGTTACTGGCAACAAGAGCACCTAGGAAAAGCAAGCTATCCAATGACTTTTCTCTTATATTAAAAAGTATTAAAAATTACATTTATCCAGATATCATATCTAACATCCTGAATTTTAAACGATTTTATCTTCTCTAAAATTGAAACTAGATTAAATCATCACTATTGCCAATAACTTTAGAATTTGTTTCCATCAAATGAATCAAATGTTGGTCGTTTTAGTTTTCTTTTGAAAAATGGAGAAGAAAGAAAAAAAAAAAAGACACAAAAGTGATCGATTCTAGATTTCTTTTTTTTCTTAGAGAATGCTTGTTACAAAGACGCATAGTTAAATTTTGTTTTCAGCTTTTTTACCATCTATATATTGCAATCTCTGCCTCTTTTAATTAGGCAAAGAAAGCTCCCTGACTTTATAATTGAATTTCCCGCTTTAATTATTTCAGTATTAAGCTCTTTAGGGAAGGATGGGAACAAGTGGGATCCAAATTAGGTGCAGGTTTCTTCGGAGTAAATTGCTTCTGTTTTTCTCACGCTCTTTTTGAATCGATTCAGATTGCTGTTCATCTCATTATTTAGAAAGTTAAATGTAGGAGTTTCTTTTGTTTTTATACGGTAGGCCCTCCGGAAATTCTCTTCCTTACTCAATTGTAACTCAAATTTAGTTTGGGTTTGCAAGTACGCATACTTGTTTTGTAATTGAATAACATAAGTGGGTACGGATATGATTCGACAGTAAAAAAAGCATTTCGTATCATAATGTTGTCAAAGTTACTGATTCCCAATTTGCAGAACATATACTTCTCTCATGCACTTTATTTCTCCAATGACTAAGATGCACCTTTAGTATAATTTGTGCCATGATTCAAAATGCTTCTTATCGGTAATATTATAGTATATATGCTGTTGTAGCATTAATGAGCAACTGACATTTTTACTATCATCTGCTCATTTCCCTGCCGTCTTTGGTATCTTAACTGTCGCAGCCATAAATAATAGTTGTTTTCACTGTTTAATATTAGACGATCCATGCATCTCATTGTGTTTTATTGAAAGCAGCGCATGTATGTGGTATAGTATTATGAACTTCTGAATAAGTTATGCAAAGAAAGGCAACTTAGTAAGTCATTGTTTTTGTTTATATCCTTTGTTCATAGTTAATTTATTATATTTTTATAGTTTAGACCTTTTTAGTGTCTCCTACTGTCCGAGAGCTTCTGGCCTTTCTGTAAAAGTATTTCCGTTAAGCTGTTTAAGAACTTTAATTGATAATTTTCAATGATGATTGCTTTGGCAAGATTATCAGCTTTTTTGTTACCTCGATAACCAACATATGCATTTATCTACTTTGAAATTTCCTTTAATAAGCCGTCTTAGCTGCAGATAAAAAAAAATTAAGTAAAATAAATACTGAAAAGCATTTTTCTTTAGAGAAACGTCATCCTACACTTCGATTTTTTATTTATTCTTTTTTTCTCCATCTGTTTCAGTTGAAAGGGTGGTGTTCTGGCAACGTTAGAGAATACAACCCTTTCACCCATCTGTCATTCTGTTTCCGTTTGTCCAAGGATAACCCTCAAGGATAAAATGTATGAAGAAGCAGTTATGAAAGTCTGACCATACTGTAAATCGCGACATGTTAGATAAGAAATGCAACTGCCCTGTCAGTGAAATGACATGTACAGATATACTGAATAAAAATAAACAGGGATAAAAGACTCCATGATAGAGAAAATTGACCTTCATTTCAAATAGAATTAAGAAAAACTGAATAGAAATAATTTAATTTGAATCTCTTAAGAATAATTTAAATACAGATTACAATTTGCAGAAAAAAATCCTTTCGTATTTAATGTACTGTCAATTTTAAATTATGCATCAAAAGGTAATTTTTAAAACACTGATTCCTGACTAAGACACTAAATGTAACGCAGTATAAATAATTCCTTGACAGTTGCTCAAATGTCTGCAATTAGGAAGTTGCTAGATTTATTTGTTCAAACATTATTCTGTATATACATAAAATATTTTTGTAAATATAAAGGCTGATTTTACACATCCATAAAATATATCCATGTCTTAGAAAAAGAAAATTTCTGAAATATGGTATCAAAGGTAGTATTGATATTTTGTTTTCTAATAATAGGAAACTGAAACGAAAACCCTGTTAAATGCTAACCAAAATTAATAAGATTACAAATTTTAACATGAGACAGAAACATTCCCTATAAACTTCCAACTTGAAATATGGGTTCATAATATCATCTTAGAAATACAAAAATAGAACCAAATAATATCCTTTTCTATCTTTCTACTGAAATAAGTACTTAGCTAATCTCATTCGAAGTTGGATCTCAGTTTTCGATATTATTCGCACATTTCTGCTGTTGCACGTGTTTTTTTTTTGTCTGTTTTACGATTGTTGGTTATTTTTGTTTCCTTTTGCATCCGTTTTTTATTTCCAGACACGTGTTGATTGAATGGCAAATTTTTAAGTTTCTCAACAATGTATGATCATTCACCGCCAAAAATTATCTTTTCTCAACTTCTCCTATTTTCACTTTGGAGTGTAGTCTAGATTACTTTGATCTGCCGAAATTCCATAACTACATTTACTGTGACCCAAAGTGGCATGGAGCATTATTTCGTTACCTAAAATAAAATTCCTATTCTGAGAATAAAAGATGTTTAGAAATAATGCTTCATCTGATAAACTGGCTGCCTCGAAGAAATCTTATTTTTTTCAATTTCTACTATTAGTTCACACTCTCCGTATATATATATATATATATATATATATATCTTGTTCAAATTTTCAATTGTTAATAAAATACTTTTTATTCATCCACTCAAGTTCAGATACATTTTTTTGAACTTGCAGTGGGTGACACTTGATGTTAATTCATTTTTTTCAAATATTAATTCCCTAATTATTAAATTTACTTAATTTTTAATATTTTAAATAGAGTTTTGTCAATTTGTAATGAAAATTGAAATAAACAGGCAGTAGTTCAATCGGTAAAGTGCAAGGATTTCAGTTTTTTTCACATCAAGGTGAAGAATGAGAGTTCAATTCTTGCAAAAAAAGGAATTGATTAATTTCTTTTATATTACTTGTTAATGCTTAACTTAGTTCTCGACTTCTTTTGTGGGGAGAAAATCTCAGATATTTGATGTTATGTAAACACCCTGTAATTAAATGCCATTTTCTCATGCAGTGATTTCAATGTCAGATTATATATATATATATATATATATATATATATATATATATATATATATATATATTCCTATTAACTTGATTCTAATACTTTTGTATATATATATATATATAAGCAATGCTTGTAAACCTAATTTGAATGTGATTCTGGCATCCAAATGTTCAAAACAATGTTTCAATTTTTTTTCTAATTTTATATTGTGCGTAACACCCATATTTCCAGATCTTTTGTAAGAGTTTTAAAGAATTGGAAAGCAAACACTTTAAAAATGTCTTTTAAGACCCCAAATAAACAAAAAAATTTACAAATGCTCTTACAAGCATCAAAATATGATAAGCACACTCATTGGTGGTTTAAATTCCTGCACATTGTATATAATCCAAAAAATCGCTGAACTCTACATAAACGAGGGCTGTCTTTATTTAATAAAAATCATTTTATGTCGAACGGTAGAATACGAAATTACTACAACATCGATAAAAATTAATGTCCTGGTCCTAATGTCTTTCAGTTCTATTAAGCATTGTTCATGAATCGTATTTGGTGTTTTAACAGAACTGGCAAGAACAGAATCGATGGAAATAATGTTGTGTTAAAAAGAGGTGGGTGGGTGGGGGGTAATCTATTTTAGTGGATAAAAAGAAAATAAAAAAGTTTTACTGATGGTTTTATTTATTTCATGAAACTACTATTTTCAGAGATCATTTAGAAGAACGATAATGTACGAAAGTTAAGATCTCTTTTGTGTACTGACGTTCAAGATCCTCTTTAAAAGTTATGTGAAATCTGTGGATGGAAGTTGAAAACGGTGCTGTCTCTTTTAAGCAGGTTATTTTTTTTTTCTGTCCTTTAAAAATAAATGCTCTAGATATTGCTTTTAAAATCAGCCTCGTGAAAGCAACATTTATTTCTGGAAACGGAGATAATAGGTAAAAATTTTGTTAGGGGGAATAACTGGTGAAGGATTGATGATTTAATGGATTTTAGATCAGAACCATTTATACTTTTAAGATTGATGAGCTTTAAATATTTTTGAATTCCAATTTAAAATATTGATATTAAAGGGAATGGTGAAGTTTTCCCGTTAACTATTATCATTTTTCTATTAAATTTATGTAACAACTTCTTTCATAACGGAGCGGTTGAAACGGATAATTCCACCTGTGAATATTAATGTGATTTCACTACATTTCTTGCCTTATTCATTTATGTTTATCTCTTAATGTAAAACTGTTTGGTTACTTATATGGAACACGCGCTATATATATGTAAACATATTTTTAATAGATTTGTTGCCGAATAGAAGAAACATTTTAAAATTTTGTAACTTTGATTTATTTTATTACGGGAGATATTTTATACACATGAAGTTATGATAAAACTGACGCCCGTTTACATCACGAAGAGACGGACATTTTTCCCTTCGATCATTTTACTATGAGAATTTCATAGGGATTTCTTTGACACGTATAGATTAGGAAAGGGAAATTTAGGTATCTTTAAAAGAATGTTGTAAGCATTAAGAATTTTTATCTCTTTCTACGGAGCGTGAGAAAATACTGAAGATAGCAGCTTTATAGAGTGCGTGTAAAATTAATTTTTAAAAAAGGGGTAATATACAGTTTTAAAATGAATTTAATATGGGATAAATTAAGATAAAAATTTAAAAAAAAGTAATTTAGGATTTAGATTAGATTAAGAGATATCATTACACACTGGAGGTCAGCTGTTGACGATTATGTACTTCATGATGCGATATAATCCGTGGTATCATCGTTAATGTTTGCTATTAAGACTCATCTTTAATTTCCTTTTCCATTATGTCGCGATTATAGAACAATTAGATTATCCCGGAAACTTAAGAAAAAGGGGATAACTTACAAATTCCTTTCAGTGAGAGAGTTGTAGCTTCTCAGAATCATGTATCATAATGATGTATGCCTGTTGATTGAATCCATGAACATATACAGAAGAATTGACACATGTGGCAGTTATGACTTTTATTCATCTGCAGTATCTTTGTTACTATTCGCAGCGGCTTGCCTTTCAGAAACTTAAAAGGCTTTATTAAGGTTCAGAATGATTTGTTTCAGTTTTACATTTACGATTAATTTACTAAATCTTAACATGCCACTTTGTTTACATGATTTGACTTTTTTTACATTTTTTCCAATTATACTGAAACTTAATTTCACATTTACCAAGAAATTGTATCCAACTAAGCAGTTAAGACAAAGTAAATTTGACCTGTAGGCATGAAAAACTTCATGATTGTGTCCCATTTCTTGCAACTACATGGCATAATTATCTTTCGGAATTTCTTGCTAGAAAAGAATAGGCTTTGATCGGAAAATGATTTTAATGTTCCTTTAAGCATTTGCCTGTCCAATATTTGGGAGTCATTGATTTGTTTTTTGGTTGATGAAAAGCAACTAATTGTAGATGTTAGAGATACAGAAAAATTTTGTACACTAATTCTATCATTACTAGCAAAAATCAACACTTTTTCAAGATTTTTGATGCTTGCCTATTTTAGCAATTTCTGCGTTCATAATGACTGGTAAATGACTAAAATTATATTAAAGAAATGAATAGTGGTAAGCTGTTCTGAATTTGTAATATGTGTTATTCATAGAAATGAAATCGTATAAATGTTATTAATGCTTCTCAAGTTCTATTTCTATTTTATATTATCCAGTGATATTTAAACAGCAATTTAAGACTCAAAATGTCATATACATCTATATATACCGTGTACGGCATAAATTCGGGCAAACTTCAAAATATCATAATAAAAAAAGTAATGCTCGAAAAAATTGCGGTTTGCGGGAATATGTTCAGAGAGCCTTTGGATTTTGTTATTTCCATTAAAAAAAGTGTATTTAGAAAATGACCGATAGATGACGCCCACACGTCATACCGAGACGGTTTATGCAAATCAGGAAAACAGAGCACAGTAACATTATAATACATTTTATTTTAAAGCAAAAGATGCTCAACATGACCTTCACCACAAGATATTAAGCAATTGGGGCTTGTAAGATGTCGGCAAAAGACGACAAATTGAATGGCATCTTTTAGTTCCATCAAAGTGGCAGGAGAGCTCTGGTAGACACGAGACTTTAGGTATCTCCACAACCAAAAGTCCGCTGGAGCAGGATCTGTCGACTCATTCTCACACCACTCATTCTTACATTCTCGGCTTATCACTCTGTCCTCGGTGAATGTATCTAGGAGGAACGTCTTAACGGAACTAGCAACGTGAGGCGGGGCACCATCCTGCAGGAAGGTGACGGAAGATAATGGACGCCTTTGCTGCAAAGCAGGTATAACGTGGTCACGCAAAAGCCTAAGATAGCGTTCTGAAGTGACGGAACAGGTTTTCCAACAGGATATACAGTGAAACTCTCTTCAAAAATGAAAGGGCCTAGAATAAAGGACGCAGTCAAACCACGCGAAACAGTCAGATGCGGAGAATGTAGTGGTTTGGTCGTGTACGCACGAGGGTTTGATATCGCCCAGATACGACTGTTTTGTGTATTGACGCCCCCATGCAACGAAAAGTGGGATTCATCTGTCTACATGATGTTCAATAACCATTCTGTGCTACGTTCCATTTGTGCGAGCACCCATGCTGTAAAGGCTTTTCTCGCAATATGCTGGCAACAACTGGTGAAATGCCTTTATCTTGTAAGGATGCAATTTCAAGATTTCGTGCAGAATGCGTCAGATCGACCTGTCTGGAATTCCTGTTACTTTACTTGCTTCACGTACACTGCAAACCTCTGTTGAAGTCTTGGCTGCTACATTTCTCATGACCCTTTTCATAACAGGGACGCGGTCGGCGCTGACGAATGGTCTGCCCCTTCGTGGACGATCCTTTAATCTTCCCATTTCCTCAAAACGGTGAACTGAATTCAATATCCCATTCAATGAAATTGGGTTTTTCTTCGCCTTAATTCCTTTCACCGTCCGTAACTGTCGTAATGTTTTAGTTGCGGATTCACCGTTCTTATAGAAGAGTTTAACCAACAATGCTTGATCCGGTAGCGATAGCAAGCTACTGGCGTCGAATGACAGATCCATTTCCAGCCTTGTGTTTTATAGTTATGCTGATTTCCAGACGCCGTCTCGGTATGACGTGTTATATATGCGATATATATATATATAGAGAGAGAGATATACGATATATATATATATATATATAATATCGCAACTCCCTTGTTAAAATTAGATCCCCCTAATATGAATTTGTATTGATTATTGAATATAAATTTTCTTTCTAGTATTTACATTTGCTTTTCCGAGACTTGGACAGTATTTTAATATTGGTCCTAAACATATTTTAAAAAGAAACTTTCCATATTTTCTCTATATGTTAAATGTTTTGCTTTCATAATCTGCTGGCATTCGTTGTTTCCTGAAGTGAGAGATACGCATATAGTTTAAAATGTCTGCCTAGAAAATCTAAAATATCACAGGAAATATTTTTAATATGTGAGTTTAACATATGAGAGTCTATATTTGTTGTTTATAGTTTATTCCTTTGCATTTGCTGGTTTATATATTATAAAATTTTTCCCATTCTGATAGTTACTTTTTACAAGAATTTTTAATGAAATCTTAACGTCTGCTATAAAAAGTGTCTGCATATTTTTTTTATTCACATAAGCTGATTAAAAAAATTAAACTTCTTCATAAGGCTCGTGCAAGTGAAAGGTCAGTCAAAAGTTGCACTTAACTTTAAAAATCATTACGCTGCAAATGAAGGAAGCAAACTCAAACAAGATGGAATAAAATCTCCTCCTCATTTTGTATAAAACCAGAATGGAATAACAGCATAGTTTTCAATTTAAACTACCAAATTGCTATGCGGTTAATAGATTGGTTTCTAAAATCGGATGAAGAATTGATTAGATTAATTTGCAGTAGTTGTTCTGTCGTCCTATTTTAAGAACTATTAGATGAAATGAGGTTTCACAACATAAAGCATTCTTTCTTATTTTATGGGAAAGTATACATATGGATATATATTAACATTCTCAAGCTGATACAGCGGTTTCATTGCTTTTCTGATCCTAAGAAATTCAGGGAAAAATATGTTACTTAGCAATCAGAATCAACTAGTTAAAAACTATTAAAAATAAATAATATTCATTAAGTCCTTGGATTAGTTACCGGATTGAATAAATTATTTCTCATGATACTGTCACATAAGGATGTAGGCCTCTTTCTTACTATGAATTTTATATCTGTAATTGTACTAATATTTGTGCATTTTTCTGAGTTTACAATAATCGTACTGTTACTAACTTGTAATGTTACTTCCCAGTACAAATAATTTCATCGTAAGATAGGACCGCTTTACGATCAGCCCTGTGGGTGCTGTGTCAGTGATCTCAGAGTTTGGCGACAAACTTGGGGACCAATTGGCGACTTTGGCGATAAAATAGCTATTACTGGAAATTTCTAGAATTTTAGCGTCCCATCCAATAGCAACCAAGATGCGCTTGATTGGTTCCGAACCTTCTCGGCCAGTCTCCCGGGAACTATAAAACGCCGGCAGTCTCAAGCTGCAATGAATAGGAGTTGGAGTCGAAGACAAGTAACGAGACGTCGAGAGGATAACGAAGCAACGGCGGAATAATCCAGCTTTGTGTGGAGCTCAAACTATTGCTGAAATGAGCTGTGCGACGAGTCTGTGTTTATTGGGGAAGCAGTATCGAGTCCTGTGCAAAGTAGCAGTCGTGTAGTAATGTGTCAACAGCTGGATACAGCTTAAGCGAAGATACAGTAGAGAATTGCAGCCGTTTGGAGAGACTTAGGTGAGAGTGGGTGAAGCTACGAAGGTTTCCTCTTCTGCTGAATTCTGTCTGACCGCTTTGTGTGCTGTGGCTGTTATTGCTACTGATTACGACTTGTGGACTACTGTTTGTTGAAGTGTGCTGCTGTGTGCCATCCTGTCTTCACATCGGTTGTATATATTTGTCGTCTGTGTATTCGTCTCTTCGTGAGTAAATAAAATCACTAAAGGACTGGATACAGGAACCTTAAGGAGAAGGATAATGAGCCTTTTGTCGCTAAAGGACTGTTTATATCTGCATGACCAACAAATCAAAAAGAACCCCGACGAAGGAAGTAAATCCTTAACAATATTGTATTAGGTTAAATTTGGAGATTATTTAATTTGCCTTTTATATCAATCAGTGCTTGGGTTAAAAAAAATACGGATTGGGCGTATATTAAACTAGCAAATTCTATTACTAATGCACTTTCTATATACTGATTGATTGAGATATTAATTTCTGAAACTGTAGAATCAAACTAAAGAAAAGAACCCTCTTTAATTTAAAATGTGATTTAATTAAAATTATTTAAAGATATTTACAAAATAAGTTTCACAGGGAAATGAAAAAAAATATATATAAATGGGGGAGGGGGCTTTCTTTAAGACAAAAAAAATTAGTGTTTTTAATATATTTTTCCTGAAGATATGATTATTCTCATCTTGAGACAAAAAAAAAAAAAAAAAAAAAAAAAAAAAAAAAATCTCAAAATTATTGATAAAACCTTACCGATCTTTAATGTGTCAAAAAATTATTTCCATCAAGACGATCTTTATTTTACGTGGTTGCAATGAATATAAAATTTAAATGGAATTTCTAAGTTATTTATATGAGTGAACATATTTATACTTCTTTTTTCATTCGATAATTTTACACACAAGGCAACAACTTTTAATGAATCTGATCCCCCTACTCATTTGGAATATGAATCATTTGAAATATAAATATTTCTGTGTTTTACCTACTTTATGAAGGGATCATTTTATTTTTATTTTATTGGAAAAAAATGCTTATTATTTCCGTTTCAAAAATTGTCTCTATTATTTTCTTCCTCTTCATTCTTGTCACTCTCTTATTGTATTTTTAATGAAGCGAGGATGGTATTGATAGAGGATAAATTGTAAAGTATGAATGAATTAAAGATTTTTTTTTTAAATTTGAATAATAGAAATGTAATTTTAGCAAAAGAAATGTAGAAGAATGTTTTGTATTTCTACATCCGTTGAAGAATGCAATCAGCGTAATAAGGAATGCAAATAAAAGAAGAAGAAACTCTAGCATGAAAAATATATAAATTAAATTGAGAAAATAAGAATGGTTCATTACCTTCCGTAACTGTAGCACATAATTAATTAAAAGTTAAGTAAATTAAAAACGTGTTTTATTCTGACAGAATTCTATATACAATGTAATAATGTAAAACTGAAGTAGAAAAAAAAAAACCCTATCCGCAATCATACCTTTTGTTTGCTTTTTTTTTCTGGCATTGATGACACAAAAGTACAAAGGATTAGTATTTTTTTAAATCAGAATTTGATTCTTTAATACATTTTTTTTTTGTCTTTAAGTTATTTCAATTCCACTTCATGAGAACGACTATAATAGTTTAACTTCTTCCTGGGCTATTCTACTAATTCAAGATAATGGCCTCATTAATATCTTAAATGATCGACATTTGATGTTTCTTTTTCAGCTAGGGAAACATTTTGGCAATAGCAGCAAAAATTGCGCCTAACTTTCGCCTGAAACTCTTTCAGTACAATCATTTTATAAAAAAAAAATGAAGGGAAGCAATTTTCCACCCTGAAGATATAATGACATATATTGCCATTTCCTTTAAATCTTCCCAATTATATTTTGTCTTTGAATAAGACTTTGTTTGTGTTTAAATATAAACTCTTGGTGGCTAACTGCGAAAATCTAAATTAATTTTATAAAAAATAATATCATAAACTGCAATATTTTTACTACTTGCTACCTTTTTTACAGCATAATATTTAATCAATTGGGAGTTTCAATATCTATATCCATTGTAGATGACGGTTCAAATCTGACAACTCTTTTCTAATGAATGTAACATTGGAAAACGTTATCTCATGCAAATTTATCAGCTTTTGATATAAATATGCAATTATGCTGTTTTATAGTTGGATACAAATTGAAATATCTTATTTCTCTGAGCTTCAATATGTAATAATAGAGGAAAAAAATAAGTTCGTATCATTCTATACAGGAACAAATAAATAATCCATTGGCTGTTTAATATAATCCATGTTAGCTTGGTCTTTTGGCCAGTCCCTGTCGAGAATTTAAGCTAAGTTTCAGAATACAGTTATTCATTCTTTATTTTTCAGCAGTTTTAATCAAAGATCAATGTTTTACGAAGCATTGCTCTTAATACATCTTCTCACATAAAGATAATTACACTTCCTAACTTATTCTAACATTTTCTACCCTTTACAAAAACTCATTCTAAATCAATGAACTAACGCAGGGTTTCTCAACCTTTCAGTATTCGTGGCCCAGTTTTCAATCATAATTTTCATCGCCCCCCCCGCTTACAATAAAATGCATACAACAATAATGTATATTGAGAATTTTGGATTCTGTTTTAAAATTATTTTTAACTTACTGCCAAAACAAGAGTAAAAATATACCAATGTTGGCGAGAAACCACATTTGCCATTTTACAACGCGGGCGGTTAACAGATGATACGAATGAAAGCTGGGAAAATATAAATATAATTTTTCAAATGAAAGCCAAACAGGATATAATGTTAAAAGAATTTGAAAGTAGAAAAATTCGTTAATGAAAGTTAACTTAGACGGGGTGAGATAAATTTAGAAACTGTGAATACATTTTTTATAATAATAAAAGAAATAAAACAGAAGCATGACTAAACAACAGAGAAAAAAATAAGTAATGTTTGTGGAAGGGAATCCACACGACCGATGTCGTCTCAAACATAAACAGAGTAAATATTTTCTCATATGAATAAAGAAAATGTTCGATAACGCAAGTTTCAATCCGGCCAGTCTCATTCGAGTCGATCTTTCTATCGCTATCGACTCTATCGTGAATGTGTATGTTATATATGTTTTCGTGTTAATTAGAATTCACCATATTAAATATTCACGGCAGCAGATTTATGCAGACTCATGGATAAATTTTTAAGCGGAAGTAAGCGAGCATTAGACGACAATCAAGCATCAACAAGTAAGCAGACGAGCGTGGTTCCGAAAATAAAATACAGAAAATATTCTCAAGAATACTTAAATTTTGGATCTACCAGTACTGAAGTAAATGAAGAAGAAAGGCCTTTGTATCATTTGCTCAAAAATGTTGGCCATAGACAGCATGAAACCTAATAAACTTAAACGACATTTGGAAACGTTTCATAGTGAGTACGTCAACAAACCCAGAGAATTCTTCGAATTATTAAATTAAAATCATATAAAAATCAAAAATCATTTTTTAAAGAAACTTTATCTATGAATAAAAAAGCTTTAATTGCATCTTACAAAGTTTCATATAAAATAGCCACAGGTAAAAAAACCTCACACCATTGGTGAAGAGCTTATTTCTCCAGCAGCAATTGAGATTGTAGAAACTATGTTTGGAGATAGATAATTTTTCAAAAAAATTGTAGTGAATTGTAGTGATACTGTTGCCCGTCGAATTGGCGATATAGCTGAAAATGTATAGTGTCAGTTTTTCTCGAAGTTGCGCGACAAATTGTTTTCATTACAGCTTGATGAAGCAATAGATAGTAATAAAGATGCTCATTTAATTGCCTATGTTCGATTTTGTGATACTATGTCAGTAGTAGAAGAACTACTTTTCTGCAAACCAAAAGAACTCAAAACAACAGAGCTCGCATTATTTGCTATTTTAAATGATTTCATGAACGAGGCAAACATAGAATGGAAAAATTGCGTCGGAATATGCACCGATGGTGCTCGTTCAGTGTCCGGAAGATTCTAAGGTATACAAGCATTTGTAAAACAAATATCGCCTATGTGCATCTGGACACATTGTATGATCCACTGAGAAGTTTTGGTTTCGAAAGAAATGAGTCTTGGTCTGAATATTGTGTTGACTACGGTTGTACCCATAGTAAATTATATAAAAATAAGACCCCTAAAATCGAGAATCTTTTCCGCACTTTGTAAAGACATGGGTTTAGTATATTCAGCGTTACTATTTTATAGCGAGGTAAGATGGTTATCACGTGGGGAATTTTTACGTGTTTATGAATTAAGAAAAGAAATCGCCATTTTTCTAGAAGAAGAAAACAGACCGGAGGCCGAGAATTTTCGCGATGGTTTATTTGTGATGCAATTGAGCTATTTGGTCGGCATATTCGAGAAATTAAATAACTTGAATCTTCTACTTCAAGGAGCAAATACATATATGATGGATACGAGGGAAAAATGTAATGCTTTTTGTAGAAAATTTAGCATAAAAAAAAAAAAAAAACACCTAACAATGTTTGCAAACGTGAATGATTGTACTAAAACTTACAAGGATGAAGAAGAACATGTAAAAGTTGTTTTCGTAATCATTGAAAATCCTTTAGCCATGCTGACAAAGAATTTTAAAAAAGTATTTTCTTGCTGACCACAAACTGATAGAAAGTTACGAGTGGGTTAGGGATCCATTTTATAATACTCCCGAAGAACTCTCGATTGATGAGGAAAAACAATCATAGACTCTACGACAAGTGGCGAAACTAAAAGGCAATTTAGTAATAAATCACTATTTGAATTTTGGGCAGGAGTAGAGGATGATTTTTCTGCACTAAAAACAATTGATTTTCGCATTCTATTACCATTTTCAACATCTTACCTTTATAAAACTGGATTTTCTGCTGTGGTGTCTTTGAAGACAGAATATATATCTCGGCTAAATATATAAACAGAACTGAGAGTGGCTATTTCTAATATTAAGCCTTCCTTCGAAAACCTTTGCTCTGCAAGACATGACCAAGGGAGTCACTAATAATTATTAAATTTGTTTTTAATTGAGTATGTTTTGATTAAGTAAGTTTTTATTTTGTAAATTGTTTTACTTTAATAAGTTATTAAATATGTCAAAATGTATTTTGCTTTCTATGTGCATGTGTGCTTTCCTTTCAATCAGTTAATCAATTTTTTAAAATAAAATTTTCTCTTGGATATTCTCGCACCCCCCTTCTAGTGTGCTCGCGCCCCCCTCCACAGGGTGAGAATCGCTGAACTAACGAATAAACAATTGTTGAAATTTCATCAAATTTTAATTTCTTCAAAATTTTGCGTCGAATTTATTTTGTCAATCATGAATGTGTAAATGTCTCAAATTAGATTGTAGCAAGAAAAAAATAATCTATGAGATCATATATTTACAATTTAACGTCTTTATTAATACAGTTCAATGTAGTTAACCATATCCGCAGGTGTTTATATGTATATTGAGGAACATTTTTTAATTGGAAATTATTGATTCTTTTTTTATTATATGTTAATTTCATTGAAGTATTCGAGACTTTTCAAATTTAATGAAGCGGTCATTATTTCTGTATTACAGTTTTGCGATCTCAATAAATTTAATGGAAGGACATGAATAGATGAAGCAATTTTTATGAAGATATATTTGAAATTTATCTCTTTACATATATGCTTACAATTCATTAAATGAAGGAGAACAGGTGTTATTTTTTAATAAAATAGAGAGTAACAATAACAAAATGCAAAAATTATTCGAAGTTTTATTGAAAATCTATATATGTGATGAATCTCGTGAACTTTCAGCACGATAAAATTAATTTATAAATAGATTCGGCAAAATCAATCAATGAAAAAGGAAACGCATAAATTAAATTAAAAGATATTAAAATTTCCTTTTGATCAAAATAAAATATCGATTCTTCTTTTTAAAAAGTGTTTATTAAAAGTAAATACGTTTTTCTTTTATGTCTGAGTCAATTCCAAATCTTTGAATTGAGAATTTCATTAGGTAAAATCTTCCTTTGATCTCGGTCTTAAAGACTTCTTTGTAAATAGATAATCAGTTTTCTATGTAGCATTATAAATAATCATTAATAAATTTTAAAAAAGTTTTTTTTTAAAAATTCAACAAAATATCCATTTCAATTCATATCTTAATTTTATTTTTTTACAAATTTGAGAAATTTGAAACAAGTTAAATAGAATATGAAAAGCACGTCTATGATAAGAAAATCTCCATTTCGCTCATGTTTTTTTTCTATAAAATCAAATTCCCAGTTTATTAAAATTTTCATAAGTCATTAAAATATTAAATTGAAATTACAACATACCATTAAAGAAAAAAAATTCAAACAGTTTTTTTTAAAAAAGGTGTTAAATGAAAAATTCCTTTTAAAACGTTTTTATTTTTCTAAGAAATTTTCGAAAGAAAATATTTGATGCAAAATAAATAATTTACATCAATAATTTTTGCCTCAGTTCACTTCAGCGTTTTCTTATAAAAGTGCCATAAAAATTAAACGCCCATATTATCTTATTGTGTTAAACTTGAATAAAATTTTAAATAAAATAAAAATAAAATAATAAATAAAAATAAAATAATAAAATAAAATAATAATTAAATAAAAATACTTGATGAGTAAAAGTGTTATGTAGTTTTTGGCGATCAATGTATAATTGCTTCCATTTTTTTACAGAAATTGAGACTCTATAGATTTTTAAATATCTAATCTAGAATTCACTTTAGGCTTATTGAACATTTGTGTATCTATTTGTTGCAAGAACTGCTCTAAAGAGTTTCTCTGTGAACACTACAGAAATAAAATTTGAATATGTAGCTATCAAGATGGCTTGCAATTGAAATGTGATGTTTTCAAATTTAGACTGCAATAAAAGAAAGATAATACACCAAATGAAAGGAAGGATTATGTCTAACAAATCTCGAATATTATTCCTGGAAATTTCTCTAATGGCAATTGGCATCAAGAATACATAAGAAAAGCAAGCTTCCGAGTGAATATTTTTCTTACAATGAGCAGTATTAACCCTTAACTGGGGAGGTGAAAATTAATAACGTTACTGGGGCTGTACAGACCACATATTTTAAATCTCAGATTAAATTTTCTATTGAAAGTATATGTATGAAAATCACCCAATGTATTCTGCAGGTAGTTTTCAAGCTATATAAATATGTTTTAGAATATTTTTCAAAATATATTATGATTGAAAAAAAGTAATAGCGTTTAAAGATATATTTTATTCTTACATGACATGTTACAACAAATAATATACTTGAAAAAACATATTACTTTTTACTTTTTTTTAATTATATTTATTTTTCCAGCTTACAATATAGTAAACAATACAACAGAAATTCAACAATTATATGAAAAAAATGACAGTCGGTAAAATTCATCCATTTTTTTCATCGGCCTCATTTCTAGGAAGAAACTTGTGAGCATTTGTAGCAAATTTTTCGAGAGTATCTTAAATATACTGGTTAAATATTAGCATAATATTCACCCTGTAAATTTTGTAGATATTTCTCTTGGCATATTAATATATTTTAGAAATTTCTCATAATAGATTATCACTAAAAAAATTCGTTATACTTGAACATACATATCAAAATCAGTCGAATGCGAACTTTCATCGAAGAAATCTTCTGTGCAATTATCCTCATCACTAAAATCACATTCTGCTTCATTTAAAAGTCTCTGGAGCTCTGCTTCATAACGAGGATCTATAGGCTGGATAATATTTCGAGGGCCAAGTTTTAGAGCCATGTGCTAAGCGTTGTATAATACTGGAACAGTAAAATGGAGGTGCGGTCTCACATACGTCGCACAAGGAAATTGCTAAAATATTTTTTAAAGCATCCGCCGAAACCGGTTGAAAAAATGCACGTCTAGTGAAGGTCACGAAACAAGGAGCTATTACAGTGTCAATCCATTTGATTGAGCTAAAAATAGATTACGGGTGACTGAAAATTCCTCCTTAGCGGTTCAATTAAGGGTTAATAATTACATTTATCCAGATATCATATCTAACATCCAGTATTTTAAATTATTCAGAAAATCCGCAATTTTACCCTCTCTAAAGTTGAAACTAATTTAAACCATATCTCTTGTCAATGACTTCTCCATTTTTTTCCATCAAGTCAATCAGATGTCGGAAGTTTTAGTTTTCTGTTGAAAAATAGAGAGGAAAAGACGATAAAAAAGCGACGGATTTTTTATTTATTTTTTTTCCTTACTGAATACTTGTGACGGAGACGCATCGTTAAATTCCGAGGTATATGCCATCTGTCATTGCAATATCTGCCTCTTTTAATTAGGCAAAGGAGGCTTCCGTTCTTTATAATTGAATTTCACGCGCTAATTATTTCAATATTACGCTCTTTGGGGAAGGATGAGGACAAGAGAGGCACAAATAAGCGGCAAGTTTCTTCGGAGTAAATTACTCCTGTTTTTCACGCGCTCTTTTCGAATCGATTCAGATTGCTGTTCCACCGTTAGCTCATTACTCGGGAATTTAATTGTGGGAGTCACTTTTGTGTTTACGTGGTAGGCCCTCCAGAAATTCTGTTCCTTATTCAATTGTAAATCAAATTTACTTTACTTTTGCAAGGAAACAAACTTGTCTTGTGAAAGAATAACACAAGTGCGGGAGAATACTTTATTAAAAAGTTAAAGAACGCATTTCATATTTTAATGTAGTGAACTGTTACTGATTCTCAATTTGTAGAATGTATATTTATTGGCGAAATGTTCTTTCACGCAGTTTATTTTTCTGATGTATTCCTTTAGCATAATTTGTCTTAAGACTCAATATGCCTCATATCTGTATTATTATAATACGTATATATTTGAATTCTGGTAGCATCAAAGAGCAACTGATATTTTAATCATCAGTTTCTCATTTAAATAACGTTTATTTATTAAAACGTTTAAACGTTTATTCACGAATAACATTTATGCAAGTTATAATAAGTGTATGTATTTAATATAAATAAAATAGCCAGACTGAGTGTTTTCTGAAATTAGAACCAGGTATTAATCAGGCATTGGCAGATTTGGTTTTTTGTAAAACATGAAATAAAAAAAAATAACATTGAAACAATTGAAAGACATAAGTCATCAAAGCATAACCCGTCCCCCGCCCCATTCATAAAATGGATACTTAGGAATTTTCATTAAATTTCATTTTCAGCCCTTCTACCTTACGCAGAATATAAGCATTGTATTTTTTATTCAGACTGAGAAGTCCAGAAAAGAGAAGTAACAAATTTTGCTGGATAACTTTGTTTCTGATTTTACATCATTCTCTGCTTTTGATTAACAATTTTTATCTCGTTTCACTATTGTTAATACAGAAATTAATTACTGGAAGTTTCTAAGCTGTAAATAGTTGATTTGTCATATATATGTAGTTATTTATTGTATTCTGTGTCATTTGTTTTTGTTTTTCAAATGTAACATATTGTCCCGGGGTTCGTTTGGATAGTGGGAGTTATATGGTCTGGAGAACGCTCAATCTGCAGACGGCAGTAGAAAATGAAATAACGACGTTTATTTACACGAAGACACACAGGACAACACAAAGACGACAACTATACACAGCACAGAAGACGATTATCTTCAGCCGAGACGTGCAGCATACAACAGTATACACAGCAGCTCTACTCCGTCGCTGCTCCGCTAGTCCCTAGAAGACGAGTTCTTCACCTATTCTTCGACTCCGCTGGTCCACGACTCAATTCACAACTGGTTCACCACTCGACCCACCACTGTCCGGCAGCTGCGGGTGCTTCCTTTTATAGGTCTCAGGAGGCGGGGCTAGAAGCCTCTCAACCAATCAGGAACGTTCGAGGCGTATCTCCGTTCCCACTGGACAGACGGGAAAATTCTCGATGTTTAGGGTATAATATATTTTGGCGTCAAAGTCGCCAAATTCGTCGCCAAGCCGCCAAAAGGTCGCCAAGTTTGTCGCTAAGCTCCGGGACCTCCTATGGAACCAGCTATGCTGGGAAGCCGCATCAAGGATTCGTAACAAATATAACCTATAATTCTAAGAACGATCTAAAAATAAAATATATCTCAAATTAATTGTTTAGTAGTTAATTTCAAAACTAACATCTCAAAGATTCTCCATTTAGTCGACTACAATATTCAATGAAAATATTTTTCATTGATTTGTTTTTAATCTATTTCACTATTTTGCATTTTAATAAATATTTAATTACCACAACTTATGTTTTTCAATCTAAGAAGCCACATGAAGAAGTCAATTTTATTCATTTATAAAATCCTTTAAAACAATTTTTCTTCTGCTTCAATAAAATGTATTCTAAGTGGCTTTCCTCACCAGAGCGTAACTTTTAATGGGACAGCCACTTTATTTGAGAATCAAACGACATATTTTTGTCTCCATCTGTCTGTTGCAAACATAATGCCCTTAATGCATATATGCTTTTACTTGTGGAAAATTTCGAAGTCTTATTCAGAATTTTAAAAATGAATTATTCAATGAAAAATATTTTTGTCTTCTAATTTTACATTGAGTTTTCAGTTACTGATTAATTAAATTTAGATTTCTCTAATTATATGGAAACTGTAATATTTCAATAAAACAATTTTGTATCAGGTGGAATAAATTTTGAGAACTTGTATAATCATTTTTAAAGAGCTTTAAGGATTATTTTTTGCATTAATTATATTTGACGGTAACATACTGATTTCAAAATTAATTGCATTCCCAAATCCATTACTCGAATATTATTTTTGAGGTCTTTCTTGTCACACGAGATATTTTAATTCCTTTTTCTGTGCAGCCCAAATGGAAGCGATTAAACTCTTCAAAATAGGCAAAATAATTTAAGGAAATTTCAGAATATTTAAACAAAAGATTTTTATTGAAGTATCTAAAAATAAGACGACCGAATTTTTTAATACTTTCTCCTTTACATGAGTTTTCTTATTCCTTTTACCGTTATATGTTTGTCATCAAACAGATATGGTTATATACTTCAAATTTATGAAATAGGTTTAACAATTATCGAATATAAAGATGGATAAGCATTGTCATTGAAACAAATGAAGAAATTACAATTAAAATTTATATTAAATTCTTTTATAAATGAATATAGTGTTTTATAAACGGATATAGTGTGCCTTTGGTGCCAAATAAAATTAAGACAAAAGTATCAAACTGTTTCATTTAAAAACTTCACAATAAAATCAAACCAATCTTAAATCCCTCGAGTAAAATTAAAAATATTAACAATTCTGAATATGGTAATGGTATAAAGTAAAGAGATAGAAAAGAATACAAATTAAATAGACTCTGAATGAAGACGGAAGACATCCTTTCTGCGATAATAATAATAAAAAAATCATCGATATTTATGAAAGCATCATAGCTGTCTTTTAATCATCTCTCCCGTGCATTCTTATTCAGTCCCTAAAAGTAACTATGTCCAACCATAAAGTAAAAATGAAAAATTCCTAATAGGTTTCATAAAGTTAAAAAAAAAAGTTCTAAGCGACTGTTGAGATCGATATTTGTAAGGGAAATGCATAATTTTTCAGTTAACAAAGACCTCTTTAAGTTCTTTTTTATCATTATTTAATATGTGAGACACTTTATCAATAAGTTAAAGGCATTTAAAAAGAGAAAGAGATAGAAGAAAAACTTGGAATGTCTGCGATGACTAAAGATTATTTATTGCTGTTCATTTTTTTAATATTTTTAAATTAAATATCTTTCTTATATATATATATTTAAAGATCGCCGAATAATGCATTTTATAATATTACTAGGCTGGTTTAAAGATAAAAGAAATCTATTATTAATTTAAAGTCAAAAGTTTATTTTTCATTATTTTTCTCAATTTGTCTCTCACTCATATTAGCAGATGTTTCAATTGTGCGTTGTAGAGCAAACATTGACAGCTATAAAAATGATCTATAATTTTTGTGAAAACAGTTCTCATATCAACGTTGGATTATAATTTCTCTGCACATCTTTTATAAACAAAGTAAATATTCATGACGAAAAAAAGGAAAATATTACACATATTTATTTTTTTTCTTCTTTTTTTATACGCAGGATCATTGCTTAAATAATTGCACGCATTTATATGAAAATACATGCAATTTTATTAAACTACAAAAGTGAAAAAAAAAACATATTCCCAAATAAATGATTAATACACTATCAACTTTTCGTTTTAGCCTCTTTTATTTCAACTTAAAATAGTGGAGATTTCTTTATTTTTTGATTATTTTTGTTTTTGCTTTTCTTAAAAATGTTTATATTTTGAAATTGCTTCTTACGTAGATAAAAACAATTTCCAATTCTACAATGGAAATGTTTTGCTGAGAGTATTAAATGAATTAAAGTAAAATGATCCACAAGTTCCCCATTTTGGAAAGGGAATTAAGAATATTTTTTTTTTAAATTAAATGGAAAGATTGAAATCGCGCATTCATTAAAGCACTTGTTAAATATTATCAAATAACTTTAATATTGGATATTCTCTAACCGTAAATGTTTAATCAACTTTATCATTGGATCTGTGAATAAGTTTAATTGATTAAAATCCTAAAAATGTAGCACATAAAATTTTAATTTGAAAATATATCAAAATAGGAAAAAGCTTTTAAAAATTGATAAAATATATATATAAATAATCAATCAATCACTCGATACTTTAACGAGTTCACTAATTCTTTTAACATAAATACAATGTAAGTGCATCTCAGGTACTTTATTGCTCGAACTAGTTCAACAGAGCAATTACATCGCCGATTTTGAGGATTCTTTTAGCAAGCTAGTTTCCATTTCAACCATTGTTTAAGGTAGCCGACTACGTTCGAAGCAATATTTTTGAAAAAATTGGATTTTTTAAAAACTATTTATGGTTTTTAGATGTATTGTCAATTATAAACACTATATATACAACAAAATTATTTGGAAATATAATATATTTTGAGAAATAGGAAAATTTGTAGTAAATTTTAATGAAATTTAACCTAAACGGCTAACACTCTACACAAAATTGTAATGCAGCTATCCTATTTTTCTTTGTACACAAGTTATAGAATATAATGATGAATAAAATGAACCAAAATCTAAGAAATATTTTGAGATGCAAAGAAATTATGGGTAAAAATGCACGTACATATACATTTTTTCCATAAATTTACAACTTAATTTTTTTAAAACACCTATAAAAAAAAAGTATTTCACCAACAATAAAACTTTTTGTTCATTTCATTGCCCACAGTATTTAAAACACACGCTGAAATTTTTATGTAAATACCTCTATTAGTTTTTGAGATATCATGTTAACGGTGGAAAATTTTTATAAAAATTAAAGAAAATTGAAGTTAAAGAAATATTTTAGCTAAAAATTGTTTAAAATTATCCTGGATGATAGATCACACCTTCCTTTTCCTAGAAAATACTATTTTGGAAAGAGGAAAGCCTGAACTACAAGAAATAATAATAAAAGAAGAATTCGCCAATGTAGTCGAAAACCAGTGCTTTAACGCATTGTCAAACATTGAAATACATATATATTAGTTCTTACGCCCGAAATAAAACGACTCATATTTCTTTAGAGAACTTTCTTCTATAAATTATGCGTCTTATGCTGGTTTTTTTCCCAATTGAAATAGATGGAGAATCGGTTCTCTGGAAACGCATTGGGGGTAACTTGGAATGGAACACTTTTGCCCATCTGTCATTCCGCTTTCTTTGGTCTGAAGCTGACCCCTGCTTTCTATTGAAAAAGACGAAATGTAAGAGGAAAAGACTACTGCCTTGTGAGTGAAATGACATGCAAAGGCATGAAAGAGTGATATGGAGAATTATTTTCTTATTCAAACCGGAGTACAAAGAAAGAACAATTCAAAATTTAAATTCGAATCATTTAATGACAAATTAAATGCCAACTGTAAACTGCAGCAAATAAGAATTTTTTTATTTCAAACAGAGCAATATTTAAGTCTATTATTTTTTATATAAATAATAGAAAATGATTCTTTTTATTTATCTGTCAATTGTAACTCACAAAAAAATAAAATATCAATCAGCATATTACTTGCAGTTTAAGAATATATAGATTAATTTATTCAGACTTTAATTATTTACGCAAATTTATTTGATAAAATATGAAACTAATTTTTATTTGATGGATTTTATGATTGGTTTTACGCTTGCACAAATGCCTCCAATTTCCTCAAATAAATATTTCAGAAATACGCAGAATAGTTTATCATATAGCAGTATCAAATTCTGTCAGAATAAAAACATGAAATCTCAGAAGTGAATTTTGTCTTTAGAATATGATAGAGTAGTCTGCTATATAGCCGTAATATAAGCCGCAGTTTATGCTTTTAAATCTTTCAAAACATTTTAATTATTTTAAATGAGTTTTAATTTCTATTAAGATTGACAATTACTTAATTTTATGATTGAAATCACAAAAAATAAACTTTACGAATAGGTTTAAGACAATCAATCATTATAAGTTAATATCCTGCTGTCTTAAGGTGACTCGCTAAACCACTGAATTCGATAAAAGCTAAAGCTTTTAATATTTGACGAAAACTAATTTTGCATTGAATGTCAAAATTCAAGAAGTATTTCCATAATACTGATAAAAAAAATCAACTCCTATTCAACATATCACTTCTATATAGCGTTTGCCGCGACTTGTTTTTAACATCATAAGAGACACGACAAAAGAAAAATCAAATAAAAATAATGCCATGTTAAAAAGAAAGAGATAAATTATTTTAGTGGATTAAAAGAAAACTCAAAAGATTTTTCTCGATGCTTTTATTTATTTCACAAAACTGCGATTTGCAGAGATCATTTAGAAGAACGATTATGATAGTTTTTGCGGACTGATGGGCTCTAAATGTTTTTAAAGTGAGATTTGTGAATGGAAGCTGAAAGACGCCTTGTTTCATTTAAACATCTTTTTTCTTTTATTTCTTTCCGTTAAAAATAAATGTTCCATAAATTGCTTTTAAATTCTGCTTTTGGGTAAACAATTTATTTCTGGAACCGATAGAATTGGTGAATGTTTTTTATAGCTGGAATAACCACATAAAGTAATAGATTATTTAAGGGATTTGAGGCTAAGATAGTTTATACTTGGAATTATTGATGTATTTTTTTTTTCTTTTATTTAAGAAAATTGGCATCTGCAATAAAAGAAATGGAAAATGACTTTTTTATGGATTAGGACTTTTCTATTAACTTAAATAAGGAAATTATTTTTTTATGAAAATATAATTAAAAAAATACATTTCATCCTTTCTAATATTAAATCACTTTCTGTATCTTCTTATCTTGATTCATTTATGCTAGATATCTTAAAAACGTAAATGCGTACAGATGATGAGGCCGTGTCCACTCTACAACGGAAAGGCAGTGCAGTAACTTCCGAGTGTAAAGACCCCTGAGTACCCGAGGGTAGAATTCTGACTTTTAGCTCATATGAAGATGACACACACATTCACTTGCACAATCCTTTTTACAAGGGAAGGGGAGGGGGGACTTTTTCAGAAAAGGCGTCCATGCCTGTACCAGGACTCGCAACCGGGACCCCAGTTCTCGGGGAAGACGCAATACCCCTTGGCCAGGACGCCGACGTAAGCGTTTGCTTACTTATATGATAAACATTTTAGACCAACAGAAACCAGTCATTTTTACTTTATTGTTATATTGTTATTTTGATTAATTCAGGATTATTAAGAAATAAGTGTCCCTCTCCCTAGAAAGCGTTCAGGTAGTAAAACCAGATAAAATTTAAATACAGTTAATGCAAATGATGATTTTGATATTTATTAAATAAAATTAATATATATATATATATATATTAGAAACATTTTTCCGATAAGTGGCGAAAAATTGGAAAGGTTTTAAAAATGTTAATGGATAAAAAGGTATTAAAAAATTGTCCAGTGTTGCCCTTTTCATATTCAACAATATACTCCAATCGCAAAACTACATTTTCCACAACTTGCCGGATTACATCCTGCCGAAATATCATGACCATAGCGTCGAAGCTGTCCTGATTTGGCACAGAGGCTGACCTATGACAGTAGATATTATTCTACAGAAAACCCTAAAACCGAAGGTCGTAGATGATGAAATTTTTGGCGCAGAATCGCAGTGTGATATGCTCTAATATCAGAATCATATTTACAATATCTCATCGGATTAAGTCTACTGGAATATCAGGAATCAATATTCCTTCAGAACAAGTAGTCGAATGACCTTCGGATTAGGTCGTCATAATATCACAATATACAATTAATTTTTTGGAATGCAAGGCTTCCGTGACCATTTCTTTGATAACCAAATTCAACAATTGTGAGTTGCCCTTTGCCCTAATTTGCCCTTTGAGGCAAAAGGGAGGCTTCGTTAATCTTCAGAATGTCACATGGCCTGGTGACGTCAATCACTATTCCAACAAGGAATTGAAGTTAAGGAATTGAAAATATTTACGAATATCTAAGTCCCCGTTCAGCAATACTCAAATTTAAGTTATAGTGATAAAAATACAAAATCAGCAGTAATGTTTTTGGTACAGTGGAATACATTGTATCCAATATGCAGAAACAAATAGCGCATTCAAACTGACAAACGGCGAATGACTGCTGGCTTCAGTAACGATGGTAACCATATTTTTGACGCTGGGATAAAGAATTTGCTATCCCTCCCGACCTGGAGCTAAAGCCAAGTTTTTGAATTGTTTCAAATGTCTCATCACCTACGGAAGATTACAAGAAGATATTGAACCTCTTCGCATCTGCTTCATACGACGAAGTTCTTTTACGGCTGCAAGAGAGTTCAGCTGTAGTTTAAACTATTTCTAATTTAAGAACAAATAAAACGCATTATAGAGAAATCCGAAATGAGAAATTTATATCTTTTTTACCCCACATCAGGATTTCAATTTTTGATTTTTATGCAAATTTAAGTTCCTGTGAAAGGCCGCTGTGTGTTACTTAGGAAAAAATTAAAATCAAATTATCAAGCTTATAAATAATTTATTAATTTCCAAAAATGCACACTGTGTATTTTTAAACGTACATATCGATTCATACTATATTAAATTCAAGATGCATTTAAATATTTCTTGTTCAAATATGACTGTTTATATAGCCATCAAATTTTGGACACTCACTCTCTTAAATTTATTAATTTTGTGATTTCAGCAAATTTTCTAATTAAAAATGTTTTTTTTTTTGGAAACGCAAGGAACAAGTGTTAATAGGTGTAGCCATTTTTAAGAAAATTTATTCGTAATTTCTTTACTTACAGAAATATTTTTTTCTCAGCGCAAAGAAGGAAAGCTGAGGGGGGGGGGGTGATAAAAACCAAAGAGTCAAAATAAAAGGTATTAAAAAAATATTCGAAGCTTTATTGAAAATCCATATATGTGTGACAGAAATTCTAGTAAAAGTTTAGCAAAATTAAAATTAATTTATAAATAGATTAAGCTATTAAGTCTAAGATAGGAAAAATGAAACTAATAAATTAAATTAAAGATGCTATTAAAATCAAACATTGATTCTTCTTTTTAAAAATCCTTTCTAAAGTGAATAGTGTTTTCTTCTATTCCACTGCAAATTCAAAATTATTGCCTTAGGAATTTCATTATGTAAAATCTTCCTTTGATCCCTGGTTTAAAGACTACTTTGTAAATAGATAACCAGTCGTCTAAGTGGCATTATAAACAATCATTAATAAATGTGAAAATCAAAAAAGTATACATTTCAATTTATATCTTATTCTTATTTGTTAAGAAATTTACTTTAAAAAGATTTATTTTTTGTAATTAAACAAAATACACATTTCAATTCATATCTTGTATTTATTTTTTAAAGAAATTTGAGAAATTTCATAATAAGTTAAATAGAAATTTTATTTAATGAAATGCAAGTCTATAGTACGAAAATCTTCATTTCGCACATTTTTTTCTTTTATAAAAATAAATTCCCCATTTATTAAATTGTTCATAAATAAATAAAATATTAAACTGAAATTGTATCATATCGTAATAGAATAAAAGTCGAAAATTTTTCTAAAAAAAGTGCGAAATAAGAAATTCTACTAAAAACTTAAACTATTCTAAAGCAAATATTTGGTGCAAATTTTTTATTTTTTTCATTATTTATTCCATTAGTCCTCAGCGTTTTCTTAAAAATGGGGCTTTAAAATTAAACGTCAGTAATATCTTATTAAATTTATCAAGGAACAAAATTTATAAAATCATATTTGATGAGTAAAAGTGTTGTGTAGTTTTTGGCGATAAATTATAATTGATTTTATCTGTATTAACAAAAACTAGGACAATGCATATTTTTATATGCCTAATTTAAAATTCATTTTTGGTTAAGTCGAACATTCATGCATCTGTTAATAGTAAGAATTGTTCTGAAATTGTGAAAATTATAGAAATGAAATTTGAAAATATAAATATTAAGACGGCTTCTAATTGAACTGTGGTGTTTTCAAATTAAGACTGCAATGAAAGTAAAGATAATACATAAAATAAAAGGAATGATTATGACTAACAGAACTCCAAAATCCAAAAACAAATCCGGATATTTCTCTAATGGCAATGGGTAACAAGAATACATAAGAAAAGTAAGCTCTGAAGTGAATTTTCTCTTATATTGAACATTATGCTGATACCTGGTGCATTGCTACCATAGAAGAAATAATTTTGGATATATCGTTTCAAATTTGGAATAGCTCTCTTTTTAAGGTGTACGTACACACTTGAAGATTTTTTTTAAAATTTTAACGTTAAAAATCCAGTTTTTTCACAGTAGGATATTAATATATGTTTAAACTCATTTCAGTGAGAAAAAACCATATTACACTAATTATTAATTAATTAAATAATATTTAATGAGCTAATTAGCCTATTTTTTGAAACATGATATCTTAAATTCTAATTTGTACAGACACACAATTCTAGTTGGAAATTATGCCTAATATTAGTCTTCATGTTGTCTGCCTCAATCAAGTTTTAAAAATATTCATAGTTTTTTTTTATACAATTTTTTTATCAACGATGAATAGAAAAAGATTTTTTCTGTAATTTTAACATTTAAACAGCTATTAAAAATTTATTTCTATCAATATAACTTTGATTGAAGCGCAAAACATCCGCTATTTTATACAGATTATTTTGATATATAAATAACTGTATTTGGTTAATTTCTTATTGAGTTATGATTGTTTGAATGAAGCAACATAGTGGAAAAATATCATTCTTCATAAAATGAGTTTTAAAAACACCGTAACTAGAGTTTTCAATGGAAACACCTCAAAAAAAAATTATTATAACTCGAGAAATATTTGGAATATTGGCAACATCTTGTTATCGTTTGAAAGCTAAAGAATCAGAGAACATTATTAAGCAATAAAAAAAAATTCGATATTTTGAACGATTTTCAAAGTTTCAAGTGTGTACATACACCTTAAATTAGGAACGATAGAAAGAGTGATACTTATTTTCTGTGGACAATGAATATTTTCTTTGAAATTGAATGGTATATAAACAAGAAGTATAAATAATATTTATTCTATGATTTTTTTTTACTTTGGATATAATAAATATATTATGCCTATAACCTTCACGGAAATGCAAGCAATAAGTTGAAAAAGTTTAATCACAATCGGATGAACGGTACGGCAGCGCATAAACTACGAAAAAACAAAAGTTCTTTTTTATATTAGATTACATTTATCCAGATATCACACCTAACATCCGGAATCTTAAACCATCTCGAAAAGGCACAATTCTATCCGCTCTAAAGTTGTAACTAGTTTAAATAACCTCTATTGCCAATAAATTCAGAATTGCTTTTTCCTTCAAGTCAATCAGATGTCGGAAATTTTAGTTTTCTGTTGAAAAATTGAGAAGAAAAGAAGATACAAATAAAGAGAGATTCTAAATTTCTTTCTTTTTTTTTCTTTAGAGAATGCTTGTTACAAAGATGCATCGTTAAATTTCCTTTTCGGTTTTTCTACAATCTGCAGATTGCAATCTCTGTCTCTTTTAACTAGACAAAGGAGGCTTCCTGACTTTATAATTGCATTCCCCCAGATAATTATTTCAATATTACGCTATTTGGGGAAGAAGGAGAACAAGTGGGGTACAAATTAGGAGCAAGTTTCTTCGGAGTAAAATGTTCCTGTTTTTCTCAAGCTCTTTTCGAATCGATTCAGATTGCTGTTCTGCTGTTATCTAATTATTCGGGAAGTTAATTGCGGGAGTTTCTTTTGTGTTTATGTGGTAGGCCCTCCGGAAATTCTCTTCCTTATTCAATTGCAAATCAAATTTAGTTTGCTTTTGCCAAGACACACACTTGTCTTGTAAAAGAATAACACAAGTGGGAGCG
This sequence comes from Argiope bruennichi, assembly GCF_947563725.1. Taxonomy (NCBI): domain Eukaryota; kingdom Metazoa; phylum Arthropoda; class Arachnida; order Araneae; family Araneidae; genus Argiope; species Argiope bruennichi. The sequence continues at coordinate 110,313,850 of NC_079151.1, read as the reverse complement.
AACACATTATTCAAAAAGTGAAAGAAAGCATTTCATATCTTTTGTCAAATGTTCCATATTCCCGATTTGTAGAATATATATTTCTAGGGGCTAGTTCTCCCATGCAAAAATATTTATCTAATGACCAAGATACACCTTTAGCATAATTAATGTTACGGTAATAGGTAGTATTATAAGATGTGTGTCGTCAATATTCTGGTAGCATCAAAGAGCCACTGATTTTTTAATTAACAGCTGCTGTTTTCAATACCGAATAACATTATACCATTTATTCACGAATAACATTTATGTAAGTTATAAGAAGTTTATGTATTTAACATAAAAAAATAGCCAGATTGAGTATTTTCTGAAATTGGACCTAGGTAATAATCAGGCATTGGCAAATTTGATTTCTTGTAAAAAAAAAAAAGAAAAGAAAAGAACAGAAAAACATATCACTGAAAGACAAAAGATATCAGACCTTATATATCTTTCATATAGTAAATGCTTAGGAATTGCCCTTAAATTTCGTTTTCAACCATTTTACCGTGTCCAGAATATACACTTTGTCACTTTTAATCATGCCGAGACTTCTGGAGTAAATAGGAGTGACACATTTTTCTGAGGGATTATGATTCTATGTCTGCATGATTATCTGTATTAATGTAACAATTTTTGTCATGTTCGTCAATTATTAATAGGGAAGTTAATTACTGCAACTTTTTTAAGCTGTCATTAATTGATTTGTATGATATGTAGCTCTTCACTGTTTTTTAGTCATATTTTTTGTTTTAAATAAGATATATATATAAGCTGTAATCATATAATGAAAATAATTATAAAAATGATCTGAAAGTAAAATGTTTCTCAATTTTATAGCCTAATAGTTAACTCCAAAACTAACATATGATCTAACTCTCTCATTTGCCGTATGCAATATTCAGTGATAAACTTTTTCTTATGGATTTGTTTGTAATCCACTTTACTGTTTCATATTTTAATAAACATTTAATTAACACAACTTGTGTTTTTCAATCTAAGAAGCCACTTTAATATATCAATTTTATAAAAGCATTTTTTAAAGCTGCTTCAATAAAATGTATTCTAAGTGGCTTTTATCACCAGTGTGTTACTTTCAAAGTGACAGCTACTTTATTTGCGAATCAAACCACATATTTTTGCCTCCATCTGTCTGTTGCAGACACAATGCCCTCAATGTATATATGTTCTTACTTGTGGAAAATTTCGAAGTCCTATTCTATACGAAATATATTTTTGACTTCTAGTTTTACATTGAGATATTCGTTTTAGATTATTTAATTTAACGCTTCTTTATAATTGTTGGAAAATGCCTAAGCAGGAATATATTTCGTAAACTTATATAATCATTACATTAAATAGCTGTTATAATTTTTTTTGTTGGGTTAATTAGATTTCAGGTTGACAGACTGATTAATTACATTTTAAAATTTACTTCAGGAATATTATTTGCGAAATCCTCCTTGCCCCAAGTGCTGTTTTAAGTCAATTTCTGTTATAGCATTATCATCAAAAGAAAGCAATTCAAATCTTCAAAACAGACGAAATAAATCAATAAAATTTTCGAATATTTATACACAAAATCTTCGTTGAAGGATAAAAATTCGGATAAAAATTTAACTTCTGGATTTTTTTAAAATTTTTTTTTATATTTTAAATAAATTTATACACCACCAACTAATTATTTTGAGGTTTTTCTCCTTTACATGCGTTTTCTCCTTCCTTTTCCTGTTATATCTCAACCTTTAAAAAGATACGGCTAAACGATACGAAACAGATTTAACAATTATCGAATATAAAGATTTACAGCATTTTCATTGAAACGAATGAAGATATTACAATTGGATTTTCTATTAAATTATTTTTACCAAATAAGATTAAGATAAAAGTCTCAAATTGTTTAATTTAGAAGCTTCACAATAAAATTAAAACCACAATCATATCACTCCAGTTAACTTAAAATTATTAACAATTCTGGATATGAATTTATAACGTAATGAATTTATAACGTAAAGAGATAGAAAAGAATAAATAAACTCTGAATGAAGGTGAAAGACATCATTTCTGCTAAAAGGAAAAGCCTAAAAAAAATCGATATTTATGAAAGCATCATATGTGTCTTTTAATCATCTCCCCATGTGTTCTTATTCAGCCTCGAAAATCAGCTATGCCCAACCACAAAATAAATATGAAAAAAATACTTGATGGTTTTCTAAGAATTAAAAAAAAAAGCTCCAAGCGACTGTTGAGATCGATATTTGTAAGGGAAATACATAATGTTTCAGTTAACAAAGACCACTTTAAGCTCTTTTTTATCATTATTTAATATGTGAGACACTTTGTCAGTGACTTAATGACATTTATAAAGAGTAAGAAATAGAAGAAAAACTTGGAATGTCTGAGATGACTAAGGGTTAGTTATTACTGTATATTTTTTTAACATTTTGAAATCAAATGTTAAAATTAATCTTTTAAAATTACATATTTAAAGATCGAGGAATTATACATTTTATAACATTAGTAGGCTCGAAGTTTAAAGATAATCTATAAATAATTTAAAAGAAACTTGAACAAACAAAAAAAGAAAATTGAAATAAACAAAAATTATCATTATTATTTCGTTCCGTTCATCTATCATACATGTATGTATATGTTACCATTACGATCTGTATAGTAAATATTGAACATTTTCTATATTTCTTCTGTAAAATAATTGGCAAGTTATTATGGACTTAGATTTGATGAAAACTCTTACTTGGCATATGGGTAGGTAGACGAACTCTTTCTATCTTATAATCGTGTTCTGATCCTGTTCTTATCAGATATGTTCTGATTCACAAAGAGTCTCACTGCAATGCCTGCCAACAAATTATTCTGTTCAACAAGAGAGGCTGATCTTGATTCTTAAGATCTTGCTACTTTTCTTCTAAGAAAATGGCATTATGGACCAGTTTCACGTTAAGTGGACCTTATTGGACCAGTTTCACCTTCTTCTTCTTGCGTACAGCCGACCACCCCGCCACCACTGAACGTAGCAGTATCGACAGGATTTGTTGCGGCCGACTGCTATCTTGAGTATTGTCCATCCTTGCATTGACCGATTTGTCAAACTGACATTCTCCTCGAGGTAATTGGCCACAAAGTGGTCAATTATTGTCCTTCTTCCTTATCTACAAACTCTCAAATAGTTGGTAAAAAACTGACAATTTTTGACATCATGTCCTTCAGAGTTTTAAGATTACCAGGTACCATCAGTACTGTACTTAAGTCATTATTTATAATTTTTAGATATCATAATCTTTTTTCCTGAAGCATTTGTTTCCTATTTTAACTTTATTACTAGAAGTTCTTATTTGAAATTTAGTGAAAATTTCCGTTGCTCTGAGGTCTATTGGCAAAATTCCCGTTATCACTTGAAGGGCTTCTGTAGAAATGGTTCTATAAGCCCCAGACATAATGATGAGAGGGCGCCGTTGGATTGAATTTAATGTTTCTCTGATTTTCTTTAGATTTAGCCTATGTCCCCATGCTCCGTGCCCGAAAAGAACAAATGGCTCAATGGTCCCAGTGTAGATTCTTCTTAGATGGTATTTGCTTTTTCCATAAAATTTATCCGCAACTGTCACTAGTTTATATGTTAATACATCCACTTTTTTCTTGACCTTATTAAAATGTGACGTAAATGTTAATTTACTGTCCCATGTAACTCTCAAGTACTTAATTGGATTTGACACATTTATATTGTTATTGCCTATTTTTTGACCAGTTTCACCTGAGCTCTGGATGGCAATCTATATGTGTCTTCAGAGACAGAATAGAAAAGAGACAGAATATCTTGTCTACCTACTCCCAAGTAGGCAGACAATATATTCGTTTAAGTTTACAGAGCTGAAGGTAGCAGCTGAAAAGTCAATTAACTAGATTTTGGTATCCTAAGGTAATATTAGTGTTTTACAAATAAATATTCTTTCAGAAAAAAATCTATTAACTATAAAGAATGAAGATATTATTAGCATTTCCCTAGGTATAATTGGTTAGGTTCTAGCTATTTCAGAGCTTTTGCTTATTATAATGTTTGCAAAAATCAGATGTCTGTTAAAATAATATTTAGAATAAATAGAGATGCCGCGGAATCATAAAAAATAAATGCAGAATGAAATGATTGCAAATACATAAAAAAATGCTTGCAATTTCATGACCATACAAAAATAAAAAAATACTATTCCGAAGTATATCATTAATACATTATTAACAATTGCCACCTTTAATTCAACTTAAATAGTAGTACCGATTCCTTTACTTTTCAACAGTTTTTTTTCTAAAATGTTTATATTTTGAAAGGAATTCTAATCTGAATGAAAACAATATCCAACTCTATGGTGTAAATGTTTCACAGATTATGTGTTCATAATCACAGCAAACTAAAATGTTTTATATGCTTCACATCAATCAGTTTAGAAAGGAAATTCAGAAATTAAATATAAAGAATGAAACTGCACATTCATTAACACATTTGTTTAATATTATCACAGAAAATTAATATTGGAGAATCTATACGCGTAAATGTACAATCTATTTTATCATTGGACCTGACGCTTATGTTTAATTGATTAAAGTCTCAGAAACATACAATTTAAAAGTGAAATCTGTCAAATGTATCAAAATTGAAGAGTTTTAAAAAAGGAAACAAAGCAATGGAAGATTAGAATGCATAGAAATATATTACATTTAAATTTTAAAAGATTACTAAATTCTGTAAAGTATCAAGTAATTGATTGCAAAAAATGAATATATATATATATATATATATATATATATATATATATATATATATATATATATATATATATTTCAATCAGTTACTCGATACTGAAACGATTTCATTATTTTTAATAGTATAATATAAAGGCATCTCAGGCATTTTGTTTGATTAGATCAGCAACACAATTGCATCACTGATTTTGGGGATTCTTTTGGCATGTTAGTTTCCATTTGAATTATTGATGAAAGAAAAAATATATAAGAACTCTAACGCATTGTCAAACATTGATATATATACATATATATTAGTTCCTACCCACGAAATAAAACGAGCCATATTTCTTTAGAGAACTTCCTTCTATAAATCTTGCTTCTTTCGCTATTTTTCCAGCCGAAATGGATGGAGAATCGGTTCTCTGGAAACGCATAGGGGGTGACTTGGAATGGAACACTTTTGCCCATCTGTCATTCCGCTTTCTTTGGTCTAAAGCTGACCCCTGCTTTCTATTGGAAAAGACGAAATATAAGAGGAAAAGACTACTGCTTTGTGAGTAAAGCGACATGTAGAGACATCAAAGGGGAAAGGGAAAAGGGGAATATGGGGAATTATTTTCTCATTCAAACTGATGTATAATAAAGAACAATTCGAAATTTAAATTCGAATCAATTAATGATAAATTAAATGCAGACTGCAAACTGGAGAAAATAGTGGTTCGCATTTCAGACAGAGTCATTTTTAAATAACAACATTTAAGTTTACTATTTTTTATATAAATGATAGAAAAAGATTCTTTTCAATAAGCTATCGAATGTAACGAACTAAAAAAAAGTGAATAAAATCATTGTGGAAGTGCTTGCGATTTAGGAAGGACAATATTAGTGCATTCAAACTTTCAGTTTTATTCAAATTTATTTGATAAAATATTAATGTAATTTTTATTGGATGGAATTTACGATAGGTTTAACGTATGCATAAATTGTCTCCAATTTCCTCAAATTTATATTTCAGAAATATGCAGAATTGATATTTTACCATATAACAATATCAAATTCTAACAGAATAAAAATATGAAGTCTCAGTTTTGAATTTTATCTTTAGAGTATGATAGTGATGTCAGTTGTAAATCTGAAACCGCAATTTAACTTTTAAATCTTTTGAATAGTTTTAATGATTTTAAATTTGCCATCATTCCTTCTAAAATTAGCGAGTTCATTGAAGTGACAAAAATAAATGTTTTAAATCTGCTTAGGACAAACTTACAAGTTAATTCCTTGTTTTCATAATGTGTTTCGTTAAACCACTGAATTTGATAAAAGCTAAAACTTTTAATATTTGACGAAAACTAATTTTGCATCGAATGACAATATTCAGAATGCATTTTCCTTGTACTGATAAAAACTCAACTTCTATTCTACACTTCTATATAAGCATTTGCCCTGGCTCGTTTTTTGACTTTCTAAGAGACTTGACAAAAGAAAAATCAAATAAAATTAATGTCAGGTTAAAAAGAAAGATATGATCTATTTTGGTGAATTAAAAGAAAACCCAAAAGAGTTTTCCCGATGCTTTTATTTATTTCACGACACTGAGATCATTTAAGAGAACGATTATGATAGCTTTTGTGGACAGATGGGCTCTAAACGTTTTAGAAGTGAGATTTGTGAATGGAAGCTGAAAGACGCCTGGTTTCATTCAAACATCTTTTTTCTTTTATTTCTTTCCTTTAAAAATAAATGTTCCTTAAATTGCTTTTAAATTCTCTTTTTGAGTAAACAATTTATTCCTGGAAACGGGTAGAACTGGTGAATGTTTTTTTCAGCTGTTATAACTGCACAAGGCAATCGATTATTTTTAAAGGATTATAGAATGGGACTGTTTATACTTGAAACTATTGATTGAATACCATACTTTTATTTCTGAGGATGACGCGACGCCGAATGAAATGGAAAGAGATTATTGTTAATGATTAGGTCTTTTCTTTTAACTTAAATAAGTAAATTCTTTTCTTATGGAAATAGAATAAAAAAATACCTTTCAACTTTCTAATATTGAGTCTCTTTCCATATCTTCCTTTCTTAAATCATTCATTCTAGGTATCTTAAAGATATCTGTAAAAGGAAATATTTACTTATTTATATGGTAAAAATTTTAAACCATTAAAGCCCATTAATTCATCTTTATTGTTATCTTATTAAATACAGAGTTACTAAGAAATAAGTTTCCCACTTCAGTGATCTCTAATTGATCAAATTGAGATAGATTTATATATAGGTAATACAAGTGATGCGCTTGACATTTATTAAATAAAAAAAAAGTTAATACAAAATATTCATCTACAAGTGGTGATGTAATATATTTAATATATTTTTAAAATGTTAACGAATATAAAAAAATTAACATTAAAATTCTTCAAATGTCGCCTTCATGTGGTCTGAATGCAGAATTATAAATTTCTCCAGTTAGCCGGAGTAAGTCTGCCGAAATATCAAGAGCATTGTACCAAATTATGTCTTTAAGAAATGATACATATGCTGGCCTATGGCAGTAGACATTATTCCTCAGGAAACTCTAGAACTGAAATTCACTGATGATAAAATTCAAGTCGAAGAATCACAACGCGATGTATTCTAATCGCAGAACCATATTTATGATGGCACTTCACCGGATTAAATCGCCTGAAATATCAAGAACCCCATGCCGAATGTTGCCCTTCCAATCAAGTAATCATTAAAACAAACCATACTGTTAATTTTTCAGAATACATGGTTTTTTTTAAAGCTTGCGTGATGATTTTTCGATAACCAAATTCAAGAATTGGGGCTCCTAATTTGCCGATTGAGGTAAAAATGAGCTTCGTTATTCCTCGGAATGTTCCAAGGGCTGGAGCCTTCAATCACTATTCCAGCATGGAGATGAAGTAAAAAAAGTTTTGTGAACCTCTTTTAAATTTCTTATAATCTTGGGAATCTCTTCATACGAGGGAATTCTGTTTACACCTGTAACAGAGTTCAGATATAGTTTGAATTGTATCTGAATAAAACGCATCATAGAGCCTTTTGTAATAGAAAATTTATCTCTATTTCACCAACATTTCAATTTTGTATTTTTAAACAAATTTTAATTCTTGTGAAATGTTACCGTTTGTTATTTAAGAAAAAAGAGATTTTTGCTAAGCTTATAAACAATTAATCAATTGCCAAAAGTGTATATTTGAATATAGAGGCTGATCTATGTTAAATTAAACTAAAAAAATAAATATAAATTTAAGCATAAGTTACAGATTTTATAACAACCAAACTTTAAACACTCACTCTCTTAAACTTACAGTTTTGATTCGAGAATACAATGATACTGTGGTCTAATGAGAAATAGGGCTGCAATTCAAATAAATTATTTACTTTTGTAAATAAAAACTTGCAACAAATTTTCTTTCATAATAGTGTGAGAAGATGTGAAAATGTGTTCACAATATTGCAGTATTGTTGTTGTTATTGCCATCAACATGTTACCATGTATCTTTCCATGTTATCTCTTTATTACAAAGTACTTGAAAAGATTTCTAAGACTATCCCCTCTAGACACTTTACGCATTTTTGACATGATTCGTTTGTTTTCATATATTAGTTAATGGATCTTTCATGATCTGAAGTTCGATTATACCATATATTTGTTGGTAAAAAAACAGAAAATGGTCTTGTATCGATAAACAGCTAACCTCTCCAATCCAAACTAGAGTCACCTATATATTTTGAAATCAATTGCTTAGTCACTGACAAACTAAAGTTAAACTTTCTGATGAAACTGTTTCGGCTTGATAGTTTCTTGTTTCTTATAGTTTTTTTTTAAAATCTTTTTTCCTTTTCCATTTCTTGTTTTTGCTGGAGATTTTAGAATGTTACTCATATTCAGTTTGCAAAATTTTGCAGAATTTTGTTATGCTCTGCTGAAATTCATTATACATGTGCATGTTCTCGGATCAAGTTCATATTGGTTTGTCAATTAAGTAATTGCTGATTTTAAATAAGAAGGAAAATTCAATTTTTTTTCTTAAAAGTAAAACTTTATTCAGTTAGGCATTGCACATTTTTGTCGATGACTTTTTTTCATCTTTCAAGCAGTGTCATAATTCCAGGTTTATAAAATTTCCGATTTCTACAAGCAAACAACTGAATTAAATGCGATTTTATATCATGAGATTCATTAAAAATGTTACTATTTAAGGAGTTCTTCATGGAGCGAGCTAAAATGTAATATAAAGGAAATTAAATGCTTTTTGGTTAGAATATATATTTGATGAAATTTATGTCTTGATCTGTAAATTAAACGGCGAATTGTTTACTTTAAAAACAATTCCGAAAGACCTACTTGTGTGGTTGCAAAAAAAAAAAAAAAAAATCCTTGTTTTACGGTATAAATTTATATATGCTGCAAAACTGATCCAATCTTAGCAGTTGTTCAGATTTAAAAAAAAAAACTCTTTTACATTACATTTGAATTAGAAATTTCTTTCAAATTTTTCAATCTTCTTTTCAATATGTTACATTGCAAACTTGATATTTATCAGCTATATATATATATATTCTAAATTTTAATATATATATATATATATATATATATATATATATATATATATATATATATATATATATATATATATATATATATATATATATATATATATATATATATATATATATATATATATATATATATATATATATATATATATATATATATATATATATATATATATATATATATATATACACTGGTGGACAAAATTAAGAGATGGAAGACATTTTCCCAAATATCAAAAAATACTGAATATAAATAAATGAAATTTGGTATGGATATAGCTTATACCATGATAATAAAGTATGCAAAACAAAAATGAAAGTGCCATTCACTGGCAAGACCTATTGCCAATAAATCCAATGTAGTCTGAACTTAAGGATAAGAGATGACAATAAAAGTGAGGCTTGTACAGTGTGTGTTGCCTCTAGTATGGTGTATGGTCACCCCTGACAGACAGACAGCATGCACAACGAGTATGCATGCTGTTAATAAGGGAGTTAACGAGGGGTTGTGGAAAACCCTCCCATTCTTCCACCAGAGCAATTTTTAACTCTAGAATGGTTCTGGGGAGAGGTTGGCGAATCGCAATAGCTCTCCCATGAGTATCCCAAGCATGTTCAATAGGATTCAGGTCAGGGGATTTGGCTGGCCAATCCATTCGTTGAATGTCCTCGCTTTCCAGATACTCATCAACCATGAGAGTCCTATGTGGTCTCGCATTGTCGTCCATAGAAATGAACTCAGGGCCATCAGCGCCCCTGAAAAGACGCACATAGGGCTCTAGGACGTCCTGCTTGTACCTCTGGGCATTCACGGAACCATTGTCAGACACGTGGAGCGGTGTGAGGGTATATTGCATGATCCCTGCCCAAACCATGAGTCCTCCACCAGCATAATGGTCCCTTTCGATAATGTTGCTGGGATGGTATCGGGTTCCAGGTTCCCATCATATCAATAACCGTCCAGAATCAGGTTGTAGACTGAATCTGGACTCATCGGTGAAGAGAACATTAGCCCATTGAAGCTGTGTCCAATTCTGATGTTGTCTGCACCATTCTGCAAGCGCTCTTTTGTGGGAAGGAGTGAGTGGGATGCAAATAGCGGGCTTCCTGGCATACAGCCCTCTTTCATGGAGTTTTCTGGAAACTGTCTTACTCGAAATTGATGTTCCTGTAGCAGCCGCGAGGTCCCTAGACAATTGAGTGGCTGTAGCCGTCCTCTGGCGCTTAGCTGAAACGAACAAATACCGGTCTTCATTGGCCGTTGTAGCCCTCGGGCGACCTTGTCCTGGTCGTCTGCATACTGTCCCACTAGTTTTAAATTGACTCAACAAATTGGAAATGACGCTTGGCGTTATATCCAATTCCCTAGCAACCTGAGCTTGAGACTGGCTTGCCTCAGGTAAAACCACAATTCTCCACCTCATACCGTCGTCTGAACGATGATGTTCACTCATTTCACCTAAAAACCAGCAAGAAACAACACGATTATTCAAAAAATGCACTAAAATCTGCAACTGAGTTGAAGAGTGGAATGAGATGAACAGCTCGATGCGGACTTTTATACCTCCTGCTGGCTTAGCAACGCCCACAAGAATACGTAAACTTATCTTAGGGCCAATAGCGCTACAGTGACCATATATGGCCATCAACTGTCCAGGTTTTGTGTGGTATTTTTAGAGAAATGTGCGAAAATGCTTCCCATCTCTTAATTTTGTCCACCAGTGTATATATATATTCTGAATTTTAATATATATATATATATATATATATATATTCTGAATTTTTTCTATCAGTGTTTAATGGAATATATTTAATGAAGGAACTTTCCAAAATCACTGCAAACATTAAACCAGCAATAAATAATCCATTGGCTTTTTCGCGCAATTTGAGAAAATTTTAAGCTTGTTGTACTTTAACCAACTACCAGTAAATATTAAATTTACTATTTTTAATAAGATTTCAACTATTTTAATGGAATTACCAAGCATCAACAGAAATTAATAATGGATAATTATAAATCTATCACGTGAAATGTATCCTGAATCAGCTGAAAAAGAAAAAAAATAGATAAAATAATCATGAAGTTTTAGTCTTTTCAGAACATAATGTTGAAAACTACTCTTTGAACCTTAATTTCTGAATTTTCCTAATCATAAATTAGAATGCAGTTATAAAAAACATATTTTAAGATTACATAATTTTTAGCCGGTCTCCGTATAACTTCTAGTCTATGTAAACACGTTTCGGAATTTGATGTTGAATCTTCAGCCAGATCTTTGCTTTCATTCTAACACAGAAGCTGATTATTTTTCCTAATCATTCATTTGAGCGAATAGGAATGTCTTTTATGCAAAGTAAATTCAAATATACGAATTTCAAAATTTCATTAAGAAAATATTTGCTTTAAATTCAGTTTTAAACTCGTCTTTGCGAATAGGTAGTATATTTTCTTTGAATTATTACGAATATTTAAGTATAAATAAAAACGATTTATGAAATAATTTAAAGATAATATTCGTTTCAATTAATATTTTCCGTTTTTCTCTGAATAAATTCGTGCTTTAAGTATTTGACTGAATTCGCATATTTTATTATTTGAACTGCAATACAAGAATACGGAAATATCCTTTTAATATATATTTATTTTTCTTTATATTTAAATAAATTCCAAATAATGGAATTAGCTGAATTTTTTATGTAAATGATTATGAAATTGAATTTTGTTGAAATAGTACTATAGTAAATGTGCATAAAACGATTTTAAAGGGAAATTTAACTCACCCGAGTGTATTTTCGGTAGGAAGTATTAGGAAAATAAAAAAATAATTTCCCCTAAATATTTTATGACTCATAGAAGGTTATATGCTGAATTGAATTTTTCAATAGAAATATAAACTATAGTTCTAATTTTTCTCTTTTTAAAAATGGAAGGAACAAACAGTTTGCTCCAATAATAAAAAGCATTTTTATTTATTTTTTTATAAATTTTACTGTTAATGTTTCATATTAAAATTTCTTAGGCATTTAATGCTAAAGGATTTAGAATTTTTGATAAAAAATACAACATGCATGTGCTTGTCCATGCATATGCTTTTTCTTGAACTGTGAATATTATATACATTATATTATGGATTAGGTTTCTAGGCCATGTACAAATTTTTTAAATTTAAAATATATTTAATTAAGTATTAGATAGATTAATGGCAAACAGAACTCCAAAATATTCTCAGGATAGTTTCTTGAAATTTGAAAGGACAAAAATAAAAAAAAATGTTAAACATGAAAAAAAATATTTGTTGAAATTTTAAAAATTTCTTACAATGAAACGGGCCATTACTTATCATTATAACATCTTGAACAGTGAATGACTTCAAGAGTAAGCAATGTCAGCCTTTCTAAAAATAAAAGATCGAGAAATAACTTCATTATAACTACTTTAAGAAATCAATCAGAAGTCAGCATCCTTAATGTTCTACTGAAAAAGAAAAGAAAAAAAAATGACATAAGCAAGAGAGATTTTAGTTTTCCTTTATTTTCTCAGGCAGCGACTGGTGCAAGGAACCATCCTTAAATGTTTTTTCTACAATGTTGAGATTGCAATCACTGCCCTTTTCAATTAGGCAAAGGAGTTTTTTTCTGACTTTATAATTGAATCCCACTCCGGTAATTATTTTAATATTATGCCCTTTGCGGAAGGATGAGGAAAATCGAGTTGCAAATTAGGAGCAAATTTCTTCAGAGTAAATTGCCTCTGTTTTTCTCACACACTCTTCTAATCGATTCATATTGCTGTTTTTCGCTTACCTTAATACTAGGGGAAGTTCATTTTTGAAGAACCTTTTGAGTTTAAGTGGTGGGCTCTCGGAAAGTTTTGTAGTTCGTTTAATTGTAAATCTAAATTTCCTTTGCCTTTTAAATGAAGCATTCTTTTTTTACAAATAAGTAAAAGGAAAAAATATACTTTCTATAATTTTATTGTTGCCAAATTGCATTGATTTACAATGTCTTGGAGATATATTTTAGAGGGCACTATTCTTTCATCAACTTTATTTCTCTAATTCTCAAGAAATACTTTTGTCAAACTAGTGAGTATATCTTAAGTTCTCTTAGCGTTTTCCATATTAAAGAATTGGTGTTATTATTTGGTCTGCTGTGAACGCTAAACTCAGATTTATTAATAAAGGCTAAAGGCACGCGATCGCTCTTTTCACTTCTTAATGTTTCACATCTCTCGTTATTATAGCTATTATATAATAGCTATAATATCTTTGTATAAACTTTACTATCAAGTTTACAAAGAAAGTCATTTAATCTGCCATTCCTTAATATAATTTATTATTCTTCAATGTTTATAACCGAAATTCCATATCAGTTAACCATTACGGTCTTTATATTCCTAATGTATCCTACTGGGTTTTATAATTTTCACTTCATAACTTAACTATTCTGCATTTTTCTTATAGCATATTTATTCCAGTACATTCATTTTCTGAAACTATAAAAATTCCATACATGCACTTAATGTCCAACATTACATTATGTGTTTTATTGCCTTGTTGTTTAAGCATGCATAACAATACGGTATAAATTTTATAAGACGTTCGAATTTTATACTTTTAAAGGATACCGAGGTGAACGTTTTTTTAAATTCTGCTCAACAAATTATAATCGTTCATAACTTAATTCCGAACATTTCTATAAAATTTAGAATGTAAACTATGCGTGTTTTAATTCGGACAGAGCCTAAAGATGTTACTTTTTTCTTACCTCACTGTACCTTTTGAGAAAAGATATTTAAGCTAAGAGCCTGAAGCGAATGAATAGAAACTTTTTCCTGAGAAATTCGCTACATTTTTTTAATCATTATGTGCCCTAAGTTAGCAATGCTGTTACATTCTTTCTCTTTTAATTCGCGATTATACAGTTAGGCGCTTTTTAGGATTTAAATGCAGATTCTTCAGAAATGCAATTTTAGAAAGGAACAAAATAGACTGTGATAAAAAGTATACAAACAATTTCAAAAACTATATAAAAATATGATGTGAACCATTTCATACTGTTTTCTGATGCCTTAGTGTTTTATTAAACTTAATTTAGACTTTAAAATAAGTGAAAATATGAAATTTTATCTTATTACCAAATATATGTTTATATTCAACTAAACTAGTATTATAAAGTGTATTATTAAAAAAAATTAATATTTAAAGGATCAAAAATTAAGAAGCACATTTTAATGACTAATCTCAAAATGATATTCTAATTAGATATAATAACTTTTGAAATGTTCCAAGAGTCTTAATTTTTATGGAAATTTAATGAAATTGATTATAAAAATTTCGATAAAACATTAAAATAACACAGTTTATGCATTTTATATTTTGAGTTTTTTTAGATAATTAAAAGTTAATTTTAATTAAAAAAACACGAAATACAGAAATACAAAAAAAAAACATACAATTTTATGTACATTCGTTGAATGTTCAATTGAGTGAAATTAATATAAGGTAATAAAAATAATAGAAAAAGTTAAAAATTATGTCGCTTGGAATATTTTAAATATTTTAAATTCATATATTTTCTAATTTTAAAGATAATGCGTTTCGTTTTAACGAATGTTTTGAGATATTTGATGTACTTAATTCTAATGCATATGAATAAAAAATTGCCTTACCCTAAGTGAATAATTCGCAAAAACTACTATCCTTTATCCTCTTAAATCATGTAACATGTTCAGTGAACATATATTTTCTTTCGTTTCTATTGCAATTTGTTTAATGTTTTGTATACTAATATTCATCTATAACAGCTCTCCAAGAAGGAAATTTTATTAAATGACAACTTTTCTTAAGCACAACTGGCTTTCTGTTTTAATAAAATGCATTCTAATTATATTTCTGTACTTCTACCCTCTTAATTAGAGTCACCTTAGTAAATCTAACCAGAAATGATTTCTAATTTCAGCTGTCATTTGCAGAGCTAGGTTGATTATTATATATGTATTGTTCGTTTCAGAAACCCAAGACAATCAGTTTTGGATGAATTTATTATTTTAAGGAGTGATGCACAGTGAAAAAGATGTCCACAATTTCGGATTTTGTCTTTGAATTTCTCTCCATTGTGAATGTTTTCTTTCTTTTTTCATCTTCTTGCCTGATCTATATTATTTGGCTCTAATTTGGAAATAATATATTTATTGCTTATAAGAGCAGTTACTTTCATGAATTATCAGCAGTAGTTGTGGCCCCTAATTTTGCTTACTGTTTAGCTGAATAAAATTTTTAAAAAAAGAATTATCTATTCTGTTTCATCTTTATTTTGAAAAAATCAATGTTTCTTGCTGTGGAAAGTATGGAAGCTTCCGTATTTGGCAATGGGTAGTTTGTGAATGTGTTTACATGTATATGAGATAATATTAATGAATTTGAAGGAAGTTCTTAACCTATTTAAGCTTGTTTAAAATGTTTTAGACATAGAAATATAGATTTTTTTTTATTTATATCAGCAATATTTAATTCTGTGATCTTGTATAAGTAATGTATAATGTTTTTCTCTAAAAGATTAATTAGTTTTGAGGGTAAAACACTGAATTCAAATTAAATTTTAATTTTAGATTTGTTATTTAAAAAAAATGTTGTATTTTATTTTCTGACTTTCTCATATGTTTATTTCGCATTTTTTCTGTAGTCCATGTGCTTATGACCCGCAAATATATAAAATAGAATAATAAAAATTTCAAATATTTAGAAAGATAAAAAATTTTCACGAAGGAACAGAAAAAAATTATTTAAAACGTATTATTTATATTATTTAAAAATGTTTTAAATAATGAATTAAAGCGTCGTTGATTCAAAATGTGATTATAACTAAAATCACAAAATATTTCATATTTAAAACATCAAAAAATAAATTGAAGAACATTACTTAAAGCGAATTCAATCGGCGCATAGATTGCTTCATAAAGTCAAGAGATTGAAAATAATAAAAAAGCTAAGCTAAGTTTCGAATTATGTAAATCATCAGTTTTGATAAGATGATAAATCTAAAAATTAAAATTAAGGAACATATCACAAGTGCTATTTAATGATATATCTCGAGCATTCTTATCAACATCGAAAAGGTGCTGTGTCCAACCCCAAAATAAAAATGGAAATTCTTGATAGCATTCTAAGAATTAAAAAAAAAAAGGATGGAGGTGACAGTTGCAATTAACACATATAAGGAAAATACATAATTTTCCAATTAACAAAGATATTTGTAAACATTTTTTTAAAGTTTTGTTACTTCATTTAGTTAATGGAATTTGAAAAGATTGAGATATTGAAAATAATTAGAATGCCAGATATTAATTGATTTAATTATTAATTAATGAACATTTATTTTTAGTGTCTATACATTTTTAATAGTTACTATCAGACTAATAAATAAAAAAAAAAAAACTGTTTTTGAAATGAAAATTATGATAATAATAGGTATGGAATATAAAGATAAAATTCTTAAAATTATTTATTTCATATCAAATTGATTTATTTTTCTTTTTTCTTCAATTTCTATCTCTTTTATATTAAGATGTACTTGAATTATCAGATATTTCATAGGCATTGACACATATAAATTATTTATTACTAGCCGCCTTTGGCGACCAGCCGGTTCGCCAATCTTAATGCTAGTTAAAATTTTAATAATTAAATATTTTATGTAATTCCTACTTTAATAGCTTCTTCATCAAATATTTTAAAGCTTCAAATTTTGATAGTCATGTAATTCACTCATAATAATATAAAGTCCTTCAGCCATAACATAATATGCATCTCTCTAATTTTCTGTTAGTTCCGGTAGAATTTATGCTTAAAATTAAAATGGAAATGACTAAACTGCAATTAATATAATAATATTTTTTACTGAAACAAAGCATTTTTTTTAATAATATGATTACTGATAATAGAGTCACTGAGCGTTTAAACTTTATGGGCACTAAAGAATATCTTTCTTAAGTTATGTAATATCTCAAGAATTTGTCAACAAAATTTTCTCAGATTCATCATGAACAGATCGATTCATTAACAATGTTTAAGTTTAAATACATCAAACTTTAAGAAAATAAAATGAATCGTTTAAAATAATCGGTCGAAAACAGGTTTAAAAAACTACTTAAAAAACGATGTACTTAAAACTATAAGCATATACAAAAAAATATATAACATAAATACAATTTAATTGCAAAAGCATGCAACGAACCTCAAAATAATTTAAATCATTGAAAACAGGTTAAAAAAAATCTACTTAAAAACGATGTACTTAAAACTATAAGCATATACAAAAAATATATAACTAACATAAATTCAACTAACCTAAAAATAATTTAAATCATCCGTTGATAACGGTTGTCATGGCAACAATCAGAATGCGCATGCGTCAAATTTCTTCGCCAGCTCCGGTAACGCAAATGCGTTAATTTTTCTACGCCAGTTGGGGTAACGCTATGCAGATTATACATTTTTAATTTTCTTTATTCTGTGTTATTTTAATTCAAAAGTACTTCAGAATGAATCTGAAACATGGATTAATTAACAACGTTTAATTTTAAATGCATAAAACATTAAGAAAATAAACAGAATCGTTTGAAATAATCCGCCGAAAAATGTTAACCCTAGCCTCATTGCTGTTGGGAGAAAAAAAAAATTTAAGCCTTACTCATTTGGCTGTGGAGAAAATGGAAGATTTTTTTTGGCGGAAAAGTTGGCGGTGGGGAAAATGGAAGATTTTTTTGGCGGGAAAGTTAGTTTTTAATTAATAATTACAATTCTAATTAAAATTTCAAAGAAAGGGACCCCAGGTGCACATTCCCGGCCTCCAAGGTATACACGTGCCAAATTTGGTAGCTGTAGGTTGAATGGTCTGGCCTGTAGAGCGCCAACACAGACACACACACACACACACACACACACACATTGAGCTTTATTATAAGTAAAGATTATCACAAAAAATATTCCTCATATCAACACACTTAATGACATTTTTTTCTCTCCATTCCATATACACAAAAATGCAATTTTCAGAAATAAAAAAAAAATACATTCACTTATTTTAAGATATTTTCCTTTTCTATTCCTAGAATTATTGCTCAGTAGTTTTTTAATTCATAAGATAATTATTGGTGAATATATGATTTCAATTTTAATACAAATCTAATAGAATAAATTAATTAAAATTACTGCATCAGAATTTCGCCAACCAAAAAGTTTTAAATGACATGAATTGTCGCCCTTCAAACTATAACTGATTTTTTTAGTATAATATGCTTCATTTCTTTTCTATCTTAGATTGGTTTGCATATCTCCTTTAACCTCAAAATTTCTGGTTTTTTCTCATTATTCATTATATAATCTTTGACAGATTATCAGCTACCAAATACTCAAGAAATAACATTGACGTGGCACTTAAATCGATTAATGAACTCTTTTTTTTAATCTTCAACGCTACATCATAAATTAACATTATTCAAGAATACAGACAAATGTGAATTTTGTTAGTAATTTGTTTTCTGTGGCAGATCTGGCTTCTGGAAGTTTTCCTGGTTCTCATTTACGGAAAAAATATATGTGGATGAAATTTCTCTTAATGTTCTTGTTGATATCTCAACGCATTTAAATCAAATTAATATTCAATCTTAGTGCTCATGGACTGTTTGATAAGTTTTATTAAACAAATGCTAAGATATATTAAGCAAGAACATAACTAATTGATTAACAAAATTTTATTTTTGTTACTATCACTTATAAATAATATTATTACAATCAACATTATTATTATTTAGTGTGTGTTATTTTATACTAGCTCCACTAAAAATATTGTGCTCTAAAACCATGCATAAACTAAGAAAAAATCTCAAAGTGGAACAAAATTAACTGATTTATTTTTATCACTCTTGTCAATGAAATGATGATATTGAAAATATGTTTGGATTTCATTAATGTATTTGCTTATTATCATGTCAGAATCTTAGAGAACTTCGATGCGTAAATGTTCCATAGACCACATAATCATCAATGGTAGATAATATTTAAAAGAGGAAACACATACAAAGTGTGCAATTTAAATGTTAAAAGAATGAAATATACCAAATCAAATAATTTTAAGGAAACATTGGCATAGAAATAAGAAAGCATGCATATCGAATTATAAGCTTAAATTTTTAAGTAAATGATCAATACTATATGAAGTGAAGAAAGTTTAAACTTAAATATAATATTGATACATTTTAGAGTTTCATTTAAAGTTTTAAATATAAATACAATATTGATACAATCTTAGAGTTTCATTTAATCACTAGAATTAATAATTAAAAAAAACGCATATTTCTATTTTGATCAATAGCATCTTTATATCCCTAATTCTGAGGATGATTCAGCAAAATCTTCTTACGTTTGAACCGTTACCCGAAAAGAAAAAGAAAACAAAATATATAGGTAAATCCACAAATGCATCGACAATGTAAAAAGTGAAATATTCATGTATTAGTTTTTATCCAAGAAATAAAACAAATCATATTTCTTTAGGGAATTTCCTTCTATCACTCCTGCTTTCTCCAGTTCTATCCTCTGTTTTTGTCCGTCTATTAAAATACATATATTCGATATTTTCGTAGAGCAAGAGGGACTTGCTTTTAATGGAACTCTTTCGATCAACTGTCATTCTACTTTCCTTGGTTCAAAGCTGACCTCGTATTTTCTATTAAAAAAAACTAAATATAATAAGAAATAGTTATAGAAGTCTGGTCAGGCTATAAATCACAGAACTGCAGTAGCATAATACGACAATCTTGTCGGTTAGGTGACATGTATGTTCATTAATGTATGAAGGAAGGTTTTTTTCTTCTTATGTGCATATATTGAAATCGAGGATAAATGCACAGAATGTGAGATTTTTTTTTTCATTGTTTAGGGCACCAAAAAGCATTTCGGTACACTTCTAAAATTAAAAAACAAAACAAAATCAAGCATTAAATATATCTATATTGGCTAATAACCATGTGTTGTTTTGAAAAAAAATAATATGAGAAATATTTTTAAATGAATCTCATAAATCTGAACCATAAAAAGATGATCTGCGACAACTTTTTCCTGTGAAAATTTCCGAACCAGACTACTACCGGTTAGAATCAGTTGGGTCTCGAATACAATCATGTATCTACATTATTATTAGGTTGATTTGGGGGAATGAATATATAGTTATTAAATGTTGCGTTTAATAAAAGCATTGCATATTTCAGTCAATAATAGATGCAAAAAGTATTTTAAAGTGATTTATTGCATTCCTGCAGGATCTGAGATAGGATATTCTTGTTAAGATATCATCTTCCAAAATGTTTGATATTCCTAAACGCAAACTAACATTTTATAGTAAAAATAGACCTTGAAATGCGATCCAACAATAAGAAAATTGACATTTTGTATTCACGCTTTCCTCTCCCATTGGATAAAACGCTTCCAGTATGGTGGTTGGATGTCGTCACCTTGGTGGATACAGATATATCTGGGGGTTGGTTACCTTCCATCGATGACGACACGTATTTTCCTAGAGAAGGATTGTGCTGTGGCCATTGATGGCCCTTAGGACTCAACACAGCTTATGCCAAAGTTGCTATCGCAGTGCTCCGGTCATTCAGTTTTATCCGCTTGCCTATGGGTGGGTCGAGTAGTAAGTTAATGGATTCACGCTTTTCTCTTCATCAGTAATGTCTAAAGGAAAATAATTGATTTTTTTTCTCGTAAATTATTACGAATATCAAATTGAAGTTCCCTAATAATAATAGAATAAAAATCCAACTATTTTTCAAATTTTCGAAAAGCAAAAATTGTTGAATGATAAACTTATTCCTCTTATTCAAAACTTATTCTTCTTTCCCAAATAATTTTCGGAAATAAATATAAAAAAAGAAAAAGAAAAGGAATAAAGAATATAGTTCTTTAAATATGTATCAGCTTATAAGAATTTCTTCTTTCCCAAATAATTTTCGGAAATAAATATAAAAAAGAAAAAAAGGAATAAAAAATATAGTTCTTTAAATATGTATCAGCTTATAAGAATTTCTTCTTTCCCAAATAATTTTTGGAAATAAATATAAAAAAGAAAAAAAGGAATAACGAATATAGTTCTTTAAATATGCATCAACTTATAAGAATTTCTTAACGAAAATTAATTTCCAATTAGATGTACAAATTTCGTTTTTGTTTTTAAATGCGAGAAGCAATATTTAACTCCAGAAACAACACAAAATGTTTATTAAACATTTTGTTTCAAAATAGAATTGTAATATTTATTAAAATATAACATTTATACTTATAGAAATCTAAGTTTTTTCCAAAATATTAGTGTCAAATAAAAAAAACAAATTAAATGTGTTCAATTTTCTTTTATCGCTGATGACACTTATACAGTGTTTGTCCGCAATAAAAATAAAATGTTTGACCACGACAAAAACTCATCTGAAATTATAGGTATTATTAACATGACATTATTAAATGTCTATGCTGTTGTCAATGTCATTAACATATAATAAAAGTAATTATTTTTAAGTAAATTACAGAAAGCATTATGGCCTTAACGCCAAACATTTCCCGGGATATTTCCTTCAAATAAATGACAGCAGAAACGAAACAAGAATAACTTTGAAGCTACTTTTATCTGAAGCGATTTTTTTAAAGATTTTCTTTACAATGAAAGGTAGCATTACTTACATTTATCCAGGATCGCATTTAATATTCTGAACTACATATGTTTCCAAGAGTACTCCGTTTTTATTTGTATAAAACTAATGCTATTTAAAGCAACTTCGTTATCAACAGCATTATTAGTTTTATCCAAAAAGTGAATGAGATGTCGGCAACCTTAATTCTTTGCTGAAAAGAAAGAAGCATTCTTTTCCCTCACTCAACATTGCTACGAAGTCGCATCGTTAAATTTCGTTTTCGGCGTTTCTACCCTGTAGAGTATGCAATCTTTGCCTCCTTTAATTAGGCAAAGGAGGCTTCCGGACTTTATAATTGAATTTCCCCACCTAATTATTTCAATATTACGCTCTTTGCGGAAGGATGAGGAAAAGAGGAGTACAAATTAGGAGCAAGTTTCTTCGGAGTAATTGCTTCTGTTTTTCTCGCACTCGTTTCGAATCGATTAAAATCGCTGTTTCGCTCTTAACTTATTACTCGAGAAGTTAATTGCTTGTGGTTCTTCTCGGCTTAAGTGGTGGTCTCACAGGAAATTCTGTTCCTTATTCAATTGTAAGTCAAATTTACCTTGGATTTGAAAAGAGGCATATTTTTCGCCCAAATAAATAACATAAAAATGAGTGAATACATTATTCAAAAAATAAGAAAATTTTGTCTGTCTCTTAATATAATTAAATTTCAGTCATCCCTAATTTCAAGAATTGATATTACTTATAACAATGTTTTTCCATCTAATTTCACTCCAGATACCTAAGAAATATCCTTATTCGGTAAAACGACTTAATATGCTTCGAAATTGGCAATTTTGAAAGGTCAAAGTCTTAGTGGTCTCGAAGCATCCCTTTTTCCAAAAAAGTGTAGAACTGTTTTTCGTAATGATTCTAACTTTATTAACGATGCACACACACACACACACACACACACACATACACACATACACACACACACACACACACACACACACACACACACACACATACACACACACACACACACACACACACACTATTACACAAGCCAAAGTTGCGTTCAATCTTTTTAGCGCACATTCTCCGTAATTGATGCTTCCATATTAGTGTCGCTGTGTGAAGTTTGCGGTATATGTTTGAATCAATGTTATCAAGCATTCAGATTATGAGAATTTAGCTTGGATGATAAAATGTTCTTTACTTATTGTTTAAATTCATGTTTATTGAATTTTTAAACCTCACTGTAGTGATTGGATTTTGAAGCGTTAGGAAATAAACGTTCATAGATGGCGCTAGACCACTAGCGCGAGTGTAATTAAAAGAGTGATGTCATTCGAGTGTTGGCTCGTGGAGGAGAAGGAGTTACTGAGCAGAGTAACTCGAACGAATCTGAAATAAATCTGTTAAGTTTTCTATTTGCCTATTTATTGAAAGCACTCACGAACCAGCCACGACACTCACATTCCCTACCAATTGCAATTTAACCAGTAATAAATATTGGAATCTTATTCAATGCAAAAGTATCTGTATTCCACATAAATTTAAATGATTTTAAATGTATGATTATTATAAAATATTTTTATTAATACATGCTATTAAGACATTTAATTGATTTAAATATTACAATATTGATTTGATTGATTTAATTGATTTAAATATTACAATAAATAAAATCTTTTTTTTTGTATTCATCATTTTTTTCTTATATAACTATTCCGTATTTATCTCATTACATATTTTATTCCATTACTTTTAATCGTCTTAACAACAAATATTCCATGCATATATTTAATGTGAATAATTTTGAATTCAAAATTATATGATTTCACTGCTTCCCCTGCTTGCTTTGACATGTATAATTATTTAGGAAATTTTTTAAATATTTAACGTTAAAAAAAATGTGGAACTAAACATTCTATTTGATAATCAGTGATGATTGGATTCTTTGCATAGAAAAAAATTACAACAATTGATAGAGATAGTCAAGCCTTCGCTCTCAAATAGTGAGTCCTTCAAAAAATCATCATTAAATCTCGTTCACAAATTTTCTACTTTGTGCAAAATTAAAGTCTGCCTATTATAATTAGGATAAAAATTCAGGACATTAAAATTGATTTTTTAAAAAGAATTTTAGCATAATACCCTTTCAGAAAAAAGAAAAAAAAGCGAGGAGCAAATAAGTTGGAAATGTCTCAGAAATTTGCTTTATACTTTAAAGCATTACTCGCCCTACTTTAATACTTCATAGCGTAGTCTAATCTTTCAATGTTCCTTTGTTCACCTTTTTTTACTCGGGATATTTCCTATTAGGCACTTATAAGTCGACAAATGCTTATTTTCAATAAATATAGTTTTTTTTTGTAGTTTTGGTTTGCATTATGATTAATTTCAAAATATATAATTAAACATACAAGAGATTTTAAAGTAATAATAAAAAAATTTAAAAAATGCTTCCTAACTTTATAGCTTAGTCTGATCTTTAAATGTTCCTTTGTTAAGTCAAATAATATCCAATGAAAAAAAAATCCTTATTTTTTTATCTGAATCTTTTTTGCTCCTTTCCAATCTATAACAGCTGGCCCTAAATAACATGATACAATATGACTGTAATAGGAATATTTTAAAAATTCCTCCAAGAATGAAATAAATTTTTGTGCTAAAATTCAAAATGTTTTTTTAAAAAATCACAAAATTTTTATAGGAAAAAAATAAATAAATCGAAGTATATTTCCTTTCAATCTACGGAATTCACTTAAATATCTTATCGTTTTGTATGTAATTTAATAAAGTCAAGGGATGGTATATGACTTCATAAACTCAAAAGACGAAAGTGACTTCATAAAGTCCAGGTAAGACTAAAAATGCTGAATGAAATTCTAAATGAATAATGTAGATCATCATTTCTGTTGAGATTATAAATATAAAAATCGATATTGTATATAAATGCATCGATAAATTTAGTTATTATGCGTCTTTTAATCATCATTCGAGTGCTTTTTTATCAACGTTGAAAAGTAAATACTTTCAATTGCAAAATATAAACATAAAAAAATGTGATAGCTTTCTAAAAGTTTTAAAAAAATAGGCCTCGGGCAGCTTTTGCTATCAATAATCGTAAAGAAAAAACATAATTTTCCTGTAAACAAAGTCTTTCTTAAGGGCTTTTTTTTTACTTTATATTTTCTTTACTTTTATTTTATCTGCGAGACATTTTGTCAGTAAGTTAGTGGCATTTAGAAAGAACAAGAGATGGAGGAAAAACATTGAATGTCTAAGACTGATAAGGATTATTTATTTTTATACCTTTTTGGGTTTTTATACATTTTTAAGGTGATAGAGAAGGCTGAAAAACAAAATGAAAAAATATTTAATAAAACACGATAAAAATAAAAAATAAAAAATATTTAAGCAATGCGGTTTAGAACATAAAGATAATTTTCGATAGTAGGTTTGGAATTTAAGGATAAAAAGAGTTGAATTTGGCTGGTGAAAAAAGTTATTAAACTGTAAAAATGTGGGTTTTTGTTGAATATATGCTTATAAACACAGGTTGTGAAATGCATCATAAATTATTTATTAATGTTTTTAAAAGTATTTTATTTAAATTACGTTATTTAAGAAATTAAATGGACAGACTGAAATACTTTGGAATTTCATTATTGTATTTTAAGTATGTTGAAATCATAATCTTAGACCATTTCCATGCGTAAATGTTCCTTGGACTTCAATAATGAATCTGAATGGCATTCTGTAATTGGCTAAAAAGTTTCAAATTGTGTAGTTTAAACACTAAATCGATTAAATGTATCTATGTATAATTTTTTTTATAAAAACAGAAACAAAGCAATGTAAAAAAATACATATCAAATTATAAGTTCATTTTTTAATCAAACTTTTGATACTGAAAGGGTTTTACAAATATTTGATTATAAACTCAATATATATGCATCACAGCTTTTTATTACTTAAATTAGTTAGAAAAATAACTTTTTATTCTTATTTGGATAAGCAAAATCTTTACATAACCAATTCTGAGGATTATTTTAGCAATCCAACTCCAACTAAATAGTTTGCAAACAAATAAATAAATCCTCAAATACAGTGTCATACATAGAAAAACATATAAGTTTTTACCCATGAAATAAAACTAGTCATATTTCTTTAGGGTTCTTCCGCCTATCAGTCTTTTCTTTCCCAACTTCTACCCCAAACCTCTTTTTTTATTCCTTCTTTTGAAATAGATGGAGAATCTGTGCTCTGGAAAGGCATGAGGGGTTACTCGGAATGGAACACTTTGGCCCATCTGTCATTCCACTTTCTTTGGTCCAGAGCTGACCCCCTGCTTTCTTCTGAAAAGACGAAATACAAGAAGAAAGAACCGCAGAAGACTTCCCAGGTTGTAAATCACAGAATTTTATTCGCATAATGCGATCATCTTGTCAGTTAAATGACATGCATGCTCAATGAAAAAGGTTATTAATGTATGAAAAGAACTTTTTTCCTTAAGTGTAGATATTGGAAAGAGAGGAAAAATTCTTCAGAATGTGAGTTCGTTTCATACTGTAAATGAAAGAATGTAAAAATCAGATGCATCTATATTAACTGATTCCAGTCGTTGTTTTGAAGAAATACAAAGATTATTTTGGTATTGACAACATAAATGTGAATAACAAGGGCAAATACTTCCTGACAGGATAGCTTAAAGCATGTACCCCTTCCACAAATTTCCGTATCATGCGGGTGACAGTGAATATCAAATGGCTCCCTAATACGATCGTATCCATGCATTAATGTCTATTTGAGATGGTGTACGAATTAAAAAAAAAGCGAAAGAAAATAGATTGAATAAGGCAAAGACAATACAAGAAAATTGCAGAAAGTAATATATTCCGCATGCAATAACTATTAAATAAATAATAGAATATTATCTTATTACCGTATATTAAAACTGACTATTAATGCATTTATTATATTAGATTAATAGTAAAATACAGAATAAAAGGAATGCACCTTGGACTAAAAGAAGAATACTTTTAGAAGAATTAACTTTATACTTTTATATGTGCCTGCAAGGCATAAAGTCTGAGCATATTGAGGATTATTTTATTCTTCTGTTATTAAATACCTCTACTGAATCAGCGATTTCCGAAATTTCAGAACAGACATCTATGATCTACATTAGATGATATACATTACTTACACTTATTCAATTAACTTACGTAAAAAATATTTAAATAAATTCAGACAGGTATTTCTCTGCTGCTCTTAAATGGAAACTAAAGTGCAATGTTCCAATAATGTTTGATAAAATGTCTGATAGAATCAGGATATTCTGTTCAGAAGTTGTTTGGGCAAAACTCATTTCAAATAATTGAGCAAACATTTCCCCAAAAGATGACATTTCCTTCCGACAATCGAATGACTGGAGCTTGTGACTTTGAGCGAAAGATTCAATGAATGACCATTTAGTTCCGGAATGTACTCAGCTTCTAGATTTGTTCAAGCCTAACGGTAAGCTGCACTTGAATAAAACGTCATTGGTCATTGCTCGTATTAAGTTGGGGAAGGAAATCTGGTCATTAAATGTTGTGTTTAGTAAATGCAACTGCATGATTCACAGAACTCTAGCTATTGATAAAGCTTATAAAGATTTGTATCGCATTCGTAGAACGTTTTAGATAGATTATTCTAGAGCGTGTGGTCATTTGAAATTGGCTGTATTTCTATAGTGAATGTAGAACTTTAAAATTTTATTTCGCTTGATAAATTAGGTTTTAGGTCTGTTTGTTTTCAACTTCGTTGTTTAAAACTTCACATATTTCGATTAAAGCAAAACTTATAATTTAACTTAACTTTATATGTTATGATAGAATTTTTTGGCAACAAAATTAATTTTTTCCCCTCTCAGTATGCCATTTGCATGTTTTTAGCTAATCGAAATATGTATTGTCAAAAGTTTCATTCCATTGTCTAGAAAATTATCAAACAAAGTAATCATTTCATAAGAAAATAGTGATTCACAAATATGCATTATA
Organism: Argiope bruennichi; assembly: GCF_947563725.1. NCBI lineage: Eukaryota > Metazoa > Arthropoda > Arachnida > Araneae > Araneidae > Argiope > Argiope bruennichi. Next base: position 110,285,761 of record NC_079151.1, on the reverse strand, counting down.
CTAACATCTATAGACTATTTCTTATTTATATTAATGTATAATTTAAAGGGATTTTCAACTAACAAAAGTAGTTCAGTATTGGTTTAGTTCCAAAATAAGCTATTTATGATGAAGTTAAAATGAATAGCGCATATTTATCATTTACGTTTTTTACACACACTACACAGACATGTTTTTCAAGTTTCCAATCCATATATGACGATATTTTTTATTTCTTTGTGCCTTTTTTTAATGACACATTTGCAATCATTTAGTCACAAATTTTTATTTTTATTTATAAAAAAAATGCCACCTATTGTGCTTCCAATCATCTTAAAGAGATGTCAAATGATTAAGGTAAACATAAATATTGAGAAAAATATAATATTCAAACAACCAATAATTGTAAACATAATCACATAAAACAATTCCTTCTATTACATATGAAAATATTTCAAGTAATGTAACAAATATTTTAACATTAGATATGTAGAATTTATGGGAAATCATTTCAAATTTGGCGCGCTCGTATGAATACGTAATTTTGGCATCGAATAAAATATTCTTTGAAAAGTTGCATTCGGTTATTGAAAATTGAAACTAAATATTCTTTAGCTTGTTTACAAAGTTAAATAATCACAAATTCGTTTTAAAATTGATTTAATATGAATTTATATTATATAGATATAATTGTTTATGTAAATATACGCAATATTTGAAAAAAATATTATTTTTTACTATGTGTAAATTTTCCCCAAGATATAGCTCAAATAGAACTCAATAAAACCTTGCTTGAAGCGATTCAAAAATATATTTGAAATGACTTTAAATGATGTGTAAAAGATTATAATTTTAACTGAAATAGCTATCTAAAATTTTAAATTTTATCTAAAATTTAAGATTTCAGATGCATTTTTCGAATTTTCAGACGAATAATTTTTGCATGATAACTGATTTCTAGCCACATAATCTTTTCCACCAAATCTTTGCTTCATATGAAAGCAATAATAAGTATTTTTGAGTTTATAATAATAAAATGAATTAAATATGAGCAGAATCCTAAAAATGAAATAATATAACAACAATCCGGTTACATTTGATTCAAAATTATAAATTATTTAATGAAAATATAAAATTCCTATGTTAAAGGGACTACTAATAAGGATACAACTGTTTTCTAAGAAATTAAAACGGCCCTGTAGTATTACCAATTGATTTGATTAACCAAATATTTACTAGCATTATTATCACTAATGGCGAAATTTGAAACATCCTTTATTCGGAGAAACGCAAATCATTCTCCAATCTCCTAGAGCAAATTATAACACTTGCTTCATGCTGAATATAACGGAGCCTAGATTTGGTTAGAAATGTGCGTCATTTTAGGACTATAACGATAATGCGGTGGCATTTGAGCTGCAGGCTGGAAGCAACTAATTGGGTCTCTGTGATTAAACTATCTTCAATCTCGAAATGTAGAATCGGAAACCTGCTCATATAGCCATGCAAATTATTCATTAAAACTCTATAGAGTTTTTGAATTTATTGTAGAATATTTTATGTGAAGAACTGCACTGTTTATTTTTCGTGTTTTTTTTATTTGTTAATAGTTCAGTATCTTAAGAATTGTATGTAGATCTTAATATATACTTTAGTGGAAGTGCAGTTTTAGATTGGTTAGTTTCAAATTGACAGTTTCAGATTGGTTAGTTTTAGATTGGCAGTTTTAGATTGGTCACTCAGATTTCATCAAATATAATAATTAATAATATTTTTGCATATTATAATTTTTGGTAATTAGGATACGCATACGTAATTCAATTCAAGAAAACATGAAGGAAAAAACACGTATATTAATGCTTGAATGTTCAAAGGTTATGAAATTGAAGTGAAATAACTTTCCATTCATATTTCATGAAATATAATTAGGAAAAATATTTCTGTGTATCTTAATTTTCGTTAAAATTCGCAAAAATAAACAAAAAAAGCATGTTATTTTAATTGAAGGGAAAAAAAGAACACTTATAGTAATGCCTGAAAGTCCAGAGTTAATGAAAATGATCGTCACGTATATCTTAAAGTACACATTTTCACACATTAATTTACCCAACATTTCTAGTGTATTAATTCGGAAGGAAAAGTATGAACCAGTGTTTCTGCGTCTTTCTATAATTGCAATATAGTTCAAGGGAAAATTCCAAGGATTTATGAGTTTGGACAAGTATGAATGTCATATAACTGTGTAATGTCACATCCAATATATGAACTTGTTCATCCCATTATAAAATAATCCTACATATATGAGATGGTATGCACTTATGTTGCACCATAATTGTATTTGAGTGTCTTGTGTTGCCATTTAGGGGATCCAAATCGTAAGGGACAAAATAGAGGCAAGAATTTTTGTAGAGTTCTGTTATCTGCACCAGCCAATGGAAAGGAAACAACCGATTAACAATAGATTATATATCAGGACAGTGAGGACGTTTTAATTTATACGACATTCTCCCATCCATCAAATGCTCTGCCATGATGTCCCTAACTAGACTACAGGAAAGGTCATGTAAATCTGTAAATTAGAAATAAATTCCAAATATAAGGCTTTCAGAGTCATCGTTACAATAGGAAAGGTCGTATATTGCGCTTATTGATATAGCTGTCCACATTATTCTGGAGCAGTGGAAATGATACATTCGATTGAGAACGAATTTCAACATGACTTATCCACTTTAATTGTGAAATATATCTTTCTAAATGCTGAGCCGATATAATACCGGCTTAAAATCGTTTACTTTGTCTATGAGTTTCTCTATGACAAGTGCCATAAGCAACAACAACAACGTCTTTTTTAAATATTTATTTCATTTGATTGGTTGATTAACCTCATTAATATTTAAAATGTATAAAAAGATTTATTTGCAAATTTTAAAAATTAAATATTTAAATCAGTTACTTAAATTTAATGCATTTTTATTTGCTTTAATCTAAGAGTTTAAGACATTACAATAAAAATTCCTTTGTAAAATTCTTTTACAAAGGAATCAGACAAAAAAATCAGACAAAGGAAGACAAAAAAAATCAGAGTTGCCAAATGTTCATTAGTAATTGAATCCAAAAATTCATAATTTTCATTTTTCAAGAATGCAATTGATACCGATTGATAAAGTTTTACAACGAAAATTGTCACTTCCTTAGATTTAATATCCATTAAGTGTTTACAGAAATCAACCATGAAAGCCCTGGCACATGAAAATATCAAAGATTTAATTTAATTCCAATTATTATTATTTTTTCATAAAGAAATAAAACAGATGCCTTTGAATTTAAGCACATAAAACCTGCTGCTTTCATTGCACAATATCTTTTCAGAAAAATAAATAGCTGAGCGTCGAATTCTCCTCCGAGGTAGTAAATATCACTTGGAGGGTGAGGGGCGGAGACCTGTGCGTAGGGGCAGAAATTTCATTTTTGCCCGGGGACAGCTCATTCCTAGTAAATAATGATCTACTGTCCAGTCATAAGTATGAAAAACTGGCTTGGAAGTAGTGCTTTGCGATTGGAGACCGCAGAAAATAACTCTCCCATATTTCTAAATAGTTACGTATAGCTTCAACATTCTTTCTCCCCGATTTATTACTTTTAGATGTCTAAAATTCTGTTTCTTATCAGATTCCTGAATTATTAAAGGAAATACTTTCATTCATTTCAGCATACTAGTGCCTCTTAACATTAATAATAGCTAATAAATCATGGAAATTTGGAAATTTAGCGATCGGCATTCTCTGTTGAAATCGTATTTGGCATACCTTTGCTTCTAACGACGCAAAAATCAATCTGTTATGAATGTAAAAACAGAATAAAGATGATTCTATAAAACACATTAACACAATAAAAAAGAGTATATATGTTTATAAGCATTTAGTGAATGAGAAATAACACACACACACACACTGAGTGGCCAAATTATTATGATCACCCCCTCAATACAGTGTTGGATCACCTTTAGCCCTTAATACTGCTCGCATTCTTCTTGGCATAGATTCTGTGAGATGTCGGTACGTGGTAGGAGGAATTTGATCCCACATCCGATGAATTGCAATTTCCAGTTCCTTCAGATTGAATGACACTGGATCCAACTGTCTGATGCCCCATTCGATCTCATCCCACATATTCTCAATTGGATTGAGATCTGGTGATTGCGCGGGCCAACGAAGGCAGGTAAAGTCAGCGTCATGTTCTACGAACCATCTGACGACAATACCAGCTGTATGACAAGGAGCATTCATTGTCTTGCTGAAAATATCCACTCCTGGCAGGTACACAACAAGAAGATGTTCTTGATCTGCGAGAACAATTAAATATCCTTGGGCATTCAGACGTTATTCCACAGTAATCAATGGACCTATTCAATGTCAAGAAAACATCCCCCAAACCATAATATTGCCTCCATCATCTTGGAGTGTTGTAGAAATGCAGTTGGGGACCATGCTTTCGTGCTGTTTTCGCCATATTCGAACCCTGCCAACTGCGTGGTGTAGTTGAAAATGCGATTCATCAGACCACATGACCCTTTTCCAGTCATCTTCTGTCCAATCCTTATGCAACTTTGCAAACTGGAGACGTCTGTTCTTGTTCAAGGCTGAGACGTCAGCTCTTGTTCAAGGCTGACAGTAGAGGCTTTCGAAAAGGTCGTCGGCTCCCATAGCCTATACGTTGCAATGTGGGCCGCACAGTTCGTTCAGAGACATTCGCAGTTGCTCCTTCATTAAAATTCCCTGCTATTTGACGTACTGTTGCCTCTTCTGTTGGAGTGGACAACTCTGGAAAGTCTCCTTTCAGTTCGAGCATTCAGTAGCTATGACGACCACATGCCTGAAGTTGAGACCCGGTATTCTTCTTGATAGTCCACTCTCTGTACCAATAATAACTGCTGCTCTCATAAACTACACAATGACAACCGTTTTGCTGATACTGGTTCCGACGCTTCAAGTGCCTACGATCATCACGCGTTCAAACTCAGTTAAGACACTTTTTTTTCCATATCTCAGCGCTTAACAAAGAGCCATTGATGGTTCACCTGCCTTGCATTACCTTTTTATTGCTATTTCTCCCTCTAGCGGCAACACTGTGACACAATAGCACATTTGCTCATTTTGCATAAAACTTTCAGGCAGTCTTAATAATTTGACCACTCAGTGTATATATATATATATATATATATATATATATATATATATATATATATATATATATATAATAAAAAATATAGGCATTATGAAATTCCAAATTAAAACCTATTTCTGAATTAAACTAAAAAAGCACCATTGTATTTAGAGAGAGCAAATGCAGTTACTACAAAAACACAGATGAACCTAACCTAATTAATAATAATATTAAGTTAATAAAAATGAAAAAGAGAAATAGAAACAAAATTAAAAGAGGGATCAATATTGTTAGACTAGAAGTCAGACCCCTTACAGAAAAAATCCTTCGTTTGGAATCCCTGCCTGAGAGTGACCCTTGAGAATTTGTTTATGAAATTCTTCCCGCCCTTGACATATTCGAAAGAAATTTGGCACACATGTTTCGTAGATCCTAGGAAGATAATTTGCAGTATTAAAATTTTTTTATGAATATGTAACCGGGAGGGGGATTGGAGTTGAAACGCTTAAAATGTTTCAACCCGATTTAGAAAAGTATGTTGCAGAAAAATATTTATACATTATCTATATAAATATTTATACTGAAAATTATCTTTATATTTCTAGTAAATTCCCTGATGTGAATTTTTTTTGAATTTTTCAAAGTTAATTAAAGCCTAATTTCTATCACTTACATTTTTTTGTTAAAATATTGATCCCTTTTCATTCTTTAATTGTAAATATAAGTCATGCGCCTTTTCTATTTTGTTTCCAACATACATTTTTATTTTTGTGATAATGTTTTTTGTTTGAGCTCATTGAATAAGATTTTATTTCTCTTGATAAGTTTATAGCGGTATTATATACTTTTTGCATGAGCTTCAATGTAATATATTTTAAAATGTGTTAATAACCATTTCGGTTTCATTTTTCATTTCCTAACTGCATACATTTCTTCTTTATGCGACTTAGTCTCATCTTGTTGAAGTCAAAATACAACGAAATATCTTTATTTTATTTATTTATTTTGCTCTTATTAACTATTGTTCAAATGTCACATTATTTCTTTTACGCTTATTAACAATTGTTTCTATTTCATTAGTCTTCAAAATTAAGTAGTGGATTTTGAGCATTTGATAATGCTCCGACGAAAATGTGAATTACAAGGCTCCTCAAGTAGAATTTATAAGAGTTTGGATTATAAAACTTGTACTAAGTAAAAAAATATTTTTAAAAAAACACCGAAAAAAATAAGCTGAAATAATTTCTGAAATGTTTATTTACATATGTATTGACATTCTTTAGCGAGCACGTTTGCATTTTAATGCGTGATTTTTTTTTCTTCAACATGACTGAGTTTTTATTTGTTGAAATTATCTTTTTTGAAGCTTTTTATATTAAGACATCTATATATGCTATTGCTTCAGAATACTTGCTGTTTTTCTTACAATAAAAATTTATATTATTAGCTCTAACCAACCTTTATATGAATATATGGTGAATTTTAGACAAAAATTGTTATATGAAATCTTTATGAAAGTAATCAACTATAGTTCAACTTCTCAAAACTTCTTAAGAGGATAGGAATAAAACTGCATGATCTAAAATAATATTTTTTGTGTTCCTTTATTTTTCTTATCTGCTTATACTAGAACAGTAATTGAATAAAATTTCACAATACTTATTAAAACATAAAATGCAGCAAAAAAGAGGTATTGACATAATATTGTTCCGATTTGTGTGAAATGAAAGAATTTTTACTTCATCTTATTACTAGTCACATTTTATTAATGATAGTTATATTCGACTAATTAATACTTTGAGAGAATTAAAAACATTAATTTTCTCATTAAAACTTTAATTTAATATACAGTTTTGTTATAATTAAAATTACAACTTTGGAATGATCATAAAAGGAAAAATATTGAACCAAATGTTGTTAGTAATAGATACAGGATACAAATGGCAAATAAGAGACATATGTGGCAGTCACTTCTCTACATAATCACCAAGCCTGTTGAGGCATTTATCACACCGCTGGACCAATTTGCTTAGCCCATCTTGGTCTATCAGGTCCATGGCTATTGAGTCAGTTCTCGGCACCCCTTTGAACATCACCCTCTGATATGAACTTTGTTTCGGTTAAGTGTTTCTTCAATACCGGGAAAATGTAACAGTCACTGGGAACCAAATCGGGGCTGTATGGGGGGGGGGCTCCAGACTTCCCACCTAAACGTTTCCAGTAATCTCACTGCCCGCTTCAAAAGAACATCATTTCGCCAACTGTTGTCTACTAATTTCTTCGCCCCCGTACACTTCAAAGATTTGTCTGTGAATGTCCGATGGGGACACATTCTTGGCCCATAGAAATCGTATCACGGCTCACACCTCTGTGCGATACCACTTCTGTACACATTTTGCCGTTACTGTCGCTGTTTCAGGTCTCAGTACCAACACTATCTGCTCGAATGACCGGTCTAAGACAACTTGCGCCATCTGTCTCCACCCTAGGTAACAATATTCCCATCCACAATTTCTACTTTTCAAATACTGCTGCTTGTAAACTTTATTTTGGATCATATATATATATATATATATATATATATATATATATATATATATATATATATATATATATATATATATATATATATATATATATATATATATATATATATATATATATGAAAATAAAAAGTTGTAATTGAAGTTGCAATTATTGAACATTTTTTTTTTTTGAAAATTAAAAAAAGGAAAAATGACTGATATTAAAAGCAGTTTGAACAGAGTTGCGAATAATATATTTTTAGAAATCCTTCTCTACCATTTCCTTCCTTTCAGCTGTGCCAAGCTGAAAGAAAGTACATGAGAATTATTCTCTAGTGTCTCTTTGAAGGCATTAAATACCTCTCTGGCTCCCCGTCATACTGCGTTGAGCCTTAAAAGAGGAGCTGACTCATTAAGAACCTAAAAATGCAGGCGTAGAAAGAAAATGAGTCCATCTGGGGCTATCACAAAGCTTTCTCACAGCAACTGAGATTAAATCCGGGGAGGTAAACAGCAGTGAAAGACTGGAAATATGAATAATATCAATGATTAGAATGTATTTCTGATGGTATTAAACGGCATTCTTTCCTGAGAATCTAATAACAAACATAAAGGTACTCAAATAATTTTAATTAATGCCTAGATGAGCCTAATTTAAAAGACATTCAATGGTATTTTATATTTGAAATCTACTGACTTCCCTTTTTGAGGCCTTATAATTAGGTATATTTAGTGATTTTACAATTAAATCTATGTTTAAAAGTTTCGAAAATCCCATCTCTTAGTCAGCAATTATAAATTTAATATTTTTATTATCATTAAAAACTGATATACTTAAGAAGTAGCGTTATTTATAATGATTTTAACACAAGTAGAAAATATTAATAATGTCTTCCAATTCCATTGCATGCGAATAGAGGAACTCATATGCACTTCAAATTTAAAAAGAAAATTAAGGAAAGACAATAAGACGTTTAGCAAATATTCAACAAAAAAGGATTAAAAACTATAGCAAACTGGTAGTTATAACTTTCGAATAACGATTATTCTTAAAAATTAGGGTTATTATATAAACATAATCCTAAATTTAGATCACCCATTAAAATTTAATTTATACTAGCGTGCTAAACGGTATGTCATCATAATTTTAGAATACAGAAAGAAATTTTATGGAATCAAAATATACAACAAGTAACTTTTGTTTTGAAGGAAATTCGTGTTAATATAAACTGTTTAAAAGGATGATGCAAGTTGAATTAGAATACTTTATCTGAATTACTGATTTAAGTGCATAATGGTTGAAGGTGTTCAAATTAAAACTGAAAAATAAAATTAAAAATATCGGTATATGCTTGAGTTAATTTCTATAGAAGGAACCATCTAAATTGTGTGAAGAAGAATAACTGAAATGTTGTAAAATGGGTATACTGAGACGTGCATAGTGAGATAGTCATATTTTCCCTCACAGCGTGATATCTCATTCATAGATACACTCTTATGAAGCAAGAGAAATGTTCCTTCAATGGAATTTGAGTATAAATTCGCTTGAATTGCATAAAATTATTTAATGCTGTCACGTCTTCATCACAGATGGAACACAACGAAATGATTCTGGATAACAGCTCTGGATTCAGATTAGATTCAGAATTCTCACCGTAAAGTTGGAGGAAAACTTTTAAATTGATATGCAGTTCTCGAGACTAGTTATTTAAAAAAAGGACATCTACGTATTTAGTGGATGTGCAAATATTTTAAGACACAGTTGACAATAAGTAATCATGCTCCATGTCTCATTCCGAAAAACTATCGGATCAAAATTAGTTTTTATGAAGATGATATGATGTCCTACCAAGTGCTTTCAACATGCCATCAGACCATATATTTAATATATTGATCAACATTATTTTAATCCATTGAACATGTGTGAAACAATTTGGAAAGAAAACGTTCGTCTCATCTATATTTAATGGTTAGCAAAAAGCAATTAACACAATAGCTTATTGAAGAATTATCATGCCTGTTGCAAGCGTCTTTGAGAAACCTGTATTGAAGACTAGCAGTTTACTGCACATGCTGACTGAGTTGTCTTTGATTTTTTCTTGTCGCGAAATGAAGATCTGTATAGTTTTTCTCGTGATAATAATCAGAATATTGAGCCTTAGGTGAGATATATTGTAGTCATAAAATGGCTTCCCACAGTTACGATTTAAAAACGCACCGAGCAGAGATCCTGCGACAAGGCTGGAAGAGCATGTCCGTTGACTATAATTTTGCATCAAAATGCTGGAAGCTAATAAGGATGATAATCTCGCCTTCCAAGTTGACTTTCAACGACGAAACTGCATCTATTAATCAGAGTATGAGAATCAACATAGTGTGAGATTCTGGGGTACTGAAAATTCACATTCAGTCAAAACAGTTGAAACAGGTGAATTTTTTGTAGACTTTCACAGATAGAAGTGCAGGGATCGTTTCTCGCCTGTAAAAATACTATGTCTGGATGAATACATTGATATCTTCTAGTTATGAATTTTCTGCAATAGGCTGATAGTTCCTTGATTTTTAACTTTTAAGAAGGAAGCCTCATTGGAACATTCAAGTTCTCATATACTTGAATGAGGAATTTCACGTGTTAGTGAGGATGGCCTTGCTTTGCTAACTCAGCCCCAATCCAAGTCACAAAAAATATCCAAAGATTCAATCCCAAAAGAGTAGTAAGAAATAAAATCAGTCCCAGAATATTTAATCATTTCAGACTTTCCTTTGGAGATAAATCAAGCATCTTTTTTATGTATGCATATTGTCAGAAACATAATAAAAGTTCAGGGATGGATCAATATTATATTGTCTTAACATTGCGGGATGATTCTACAAAATAGTTTAAATACCAATAGCTCGCTCAAAATATAGCAAGCTCATCGAGTTTAAATACCGATTGAAAGTGATACGTGTGACACAGGGGACCATTAAAAACATTTTTGGAATGCTTAGAAATCTTGGTACGTATAGAAATACGAGTTATCACTAGTATTTTTATACGTAATTCAATTGAAATTATATAATTTTGTGAAATTGAGTGTTTTAGAGTTGTCATGTTTAGTATTCAAGTAAAAAAAAAGTGACTTTTTCTCTTTAGCAATTCAAAACTTTCCACAGAATTCTTTATATATGATAAATTTTCCTGTAAAATATAATGCAAATTCCTGAGATTTATTTCAAAGCGAAAATGTATTGAAGATCAAAATGGAAATCGAAATCATTCACATTTTAAATCCAAACAATCTCGCTCAGATTTATATTATATCTATCACTTTTATTGTTTGTTGCCTCTTTCATTTCCAGATGTCAAATACATTAAAGAGACTCAGATTTCCAAAATCAAATTCCTTTTAACACAAATGTCATTGATAGGACAGTGACAACAAAATCTACCCAACGACGTAGGCAGTTTATAATTCATCGTTCGCCCTTCTTTCGCTATAAACTACAAACATTGAATTGGTATGTTATTACTTTGAAAGGAAAACAAATGTGCCTATTCCAACATTTCAGGTGGTATTCAGATATATGTTTACGTTATGCAGAAAGCAATTTTGTCTTTCTTTGTTTATAAAGAAATAATCGTGCATTATTGAAAATGCAATTTTAAGCTATAAAAATTTATGCGAACTTAGATTGTCATGCAACTAATAAAATGCAGAGATTTGGGTCAAAGTAAGAATTAAATGATGTCATAATGTTTTCCTTATCATGACTTATGAGGAAACATGATACCTAATAGTAGTGAATGAATGTCTATTAAGACTTTACAAATAGACTGTTAGATCTTAAGTTATCGAATATTGTACACATTTACTAAGATCATAGAAATTTCCTCCTCGTACTAATTTAATTTAATGAATCAAAAAATAAAGTTATAAATATTTAATTAATTAAAAATTGAAGCTAAATTCTCTTTTTATCGAAAACATCTGAAACATTACCAAAATTATTTTTGTGTGATAATGTTTCAGGCTGGCATCCACAAAAATTATTTCGACTCAATGTGTCATATAATCATTTTTATGATTTTTCTTTATGCAATGATTCTATCTCGAGTCATATATAGACATAGTCAACTATTCTTAGTTAATTAATTATCTCACAAATTTCCAGAATTATTTTCTAAATGAAGCAAGCATATTAATAAAATATGCAAATCACAGAAAAGATATTAATTGTTTCCTTTCGAAGGTTTAAATTTTGTACCAGTGCTTATTTTTCTCAGCATGCAGGCCAGTTTTTTTGCATATCAAAAATGAAAGTTCTTAGAATGTTTGGTTGCGTTGCGATCTTTAACATTTTTACGTTAGAACAGCGTTGAAAATAAAGCAGTACAAATATTTATCAGAAAATAATTTTATTTTCCGCCTGTAGTAACGAGTAGTATTACTTTTCCTTTCAACTGATAGGGAATCCTAGAGATTGCAAGTTCGGGGATATTCTGTAGTAACAAGTACGCCATCTCTTCAGCATTTATTTTCCTAACTAATCTCCTGTTGTCGTAGGATTTTACGTCAGTGGTTTCGAAAATCGTAACGTAATAAATAAGTGTTTTACGTGATTTAACATTATTGCCCTTTAAGGTACATTTTCGTGCTAAAACAAAAGCGTTCTACAATTTTCTATTTGCCATTTTTCCCTATCTTGCAAATGGTGCAAGATAGGGACTTTCACTCTATTCTTGCTGGCAGATGGCGCTGTAATCAATCTTATTACTATTCCTAAACATAAAAGTTGTGACCATAGTTGTTGCCATTTTTAAATTAATGAAACATAGAAGTACTATATTTGACCTTTTGTATAAGTGAAGTGTCTCAACATATTTCGAAATTCTTGAAGTGAATTATAGGGAAAAAAAAAAAAAAAAGATAAACTATTTTCTTATTCTATTCTCGTTTCATATAATTCAAATCACTAACTTTCAAATCCCAATAATAAATGTCCAAAATTTTGATAAAAGCTTTGATTTGTCCACTCATAAATTTGGGGAATATAACAACGTTCATTTTGTATTTTCTGTGCGAAATTATCTGATTTAGGAAGCATTTAAATTTGGATTCAAATCTATTTTTTTACTTGACCGGCTGAACTATATTTTCTTTCAAATTTCAACAATTTTGTATGAGACTTTTTGTCTCTGAAACGGTTTTATTTCTTTTCAGCATTTTAAAGATTGGGATTAACTGATTGGAAATCTTTTATTTATACATTCGAGATTATCGTATGTACAGTACGATAACAGCCAAAAAATTTCAAATAATAACACTTCATGAATTGTTTTTTTGTCTTAGTATAATATAACTAACATTATTTCAAAGAGTTTTTTTTAAACTGATGTAAACGTAGAAATAATATGTGTTGCTCAAAAATATATATGAGATGTAAAAAACACATTAAAGAATATCCGTTTTTAACGAACGCAGACGATATAAATATCTGGCAGAATGCGACTCCACTGAAGAAAGAAGAAAAGAATCAAATAAATTTTTCAATAAGTGATGCAGAACATAATCTCTATTAATACCATATATCTGAAAATCGATATTTAATGATATATCACATAAGTCTTTGACTCATCCCACTGATACATTCTTATCGACATAGAAAATTAGCAATGCCAAATCACAGAAGAAAAAAATAAAAATAGTGAATTAAAAGTTCAGAAAGTAACTCAAGGCGGCATCTGCGATTAATAATTTTAAGTGATATACATTCTTCTCCACTTAATAAAGGCACTTTAAGAGTCTTTTTTATTATTTTTTTGAATATCCGAGACAGTTTGTCAGCAAGTTAATGACATTTAAAAAGATCAAAATTTGAAGGGAAAAAAGCTGAAATGTCAAGGATGAGCTGAGATTATTTATGAGTATTTTTTTCCTTGTTTAAGTATATTTATTTATGCGTATTTTTTCCCTCGTTTATGCATATTTTTAGAAGTATATCGAAATATTAAAAAAATGTCACTCAAAAAAAAAAAAAAAAACTTATTTCTACAATTATCGTATGAGGTGTTATAAGTGTTTCAATTCGAAAATTGAAAAATAATTTAGCTTAAAATGAAATGTTGTTTTAATAATATTGACATATAATTGATATGGGTCCCTTGTAGTAGACATTCATAACTATTTACTTTTTATTCATTTATTTTTAATTCCTTAATAATATTTTAACTAAGGTTTATTTTAGCAGTTGATTTTGATTTAGTTATTTACGCATTATTAACGAACATTTTTAGACAATTTTATAATGAAAACTTTGTTTACGATTTATTTTAAAATATAAAAAATAGACATTATTAGAGTAATGAGAGGGAAAATAATCCTATAATTTCTTTAAATCTATAATCATGTTCTGGAGATCTCAACGAATAATATTTTATTAATGAATAAGTATTGGTTAAAGTTATGTTCCTAGTTACTCAGGAACGATATTAAATATTTTAAGCACTGTGGAATAATTGGAATACTTATTCTGATAACTTATTGCAATTTCGAACTGATTGGAAGAGGTTATGTTTGGAATGATAAAATTGCACAGCCCATTGCCTTAGATTTTATTTTAAGGCTTGTTTCCAACTGCCTTCAAAAACCTTTTTTTTCTAGAAAACTATATTTTATTCATAAAATTTCATTAAAAAAATATTTTTTTTTATTTCATCTAAATTATTATAGAAGTTATAACTTCATTTAAATTATACTCATTCTATTCGCGATTATTGGGGTGATGTCAAAAAAAGGAAAATTTGTAATTCCATTGAACAGCATGTTGCACAAAAAGGAAATATTTAAACCTTGAAAATGCTTTAAAATTAGTAAATATTATTAATTGACTTCATATCATAGTTGTCATTTAATGTAGAACGTTCAATACACAGTTCAACATATTTTTTTTTCTGTCATTTCAGCTGTCTGAAAAAAATATGCTTGAGCAATAAGATCTAGTGGAAGAGTTTCTAATTGATCCTCGTAAGTCATTAGCCGTTATATTCAATTTTGTCTTATTAAAATTTGTGTTCTTAAATGTATCACTTTCAATTGTCCATTGTAAATCAGACTTACGAATAACGTATTTTCAATCTGGTACTTTTGTCACAATAGGCCAATATAAACATATGCATTGGAAAATCAACCATGAACAATAAGAAATAGTTTATTGCTTTCTTCTCCATAATCTCTGTTTCTTATTAACGAAATAAAGTAATTGATTTCTAATGTTATCTCAATGACAAAACTTGTTGTTAAGAATTATCTTGCTTTTCTTTTTCTTTGCCTGTAACATTACATTAAAAAAAACTTCTTTATGTATGTTTTATAACGAGATTGCTTTTAACGAAAAATTCAATAGCTTTGGAATTTTGAGATAGGGATTCTTTTTCGAAATCCTTTTCCATAACCCTCATATATGCGCGCATGTTTAGTTCGAAGCTGTTGGTCAAACACTTCTTTGTTATATCTATTGTCAACTTAAATCTCAAAATAAAGATCGATTCCAAGATAAAATTCCCAGATGAGTATTTTCTATGAAAAGATGAGATGAAAGAAGATCCAAATAGAATGGAAGTAAGAACTATTAAAGTCACGCTCATATTTCAAAGTATGAGACATTTATCTCCCAGCTTCTATTTACTGCATTAAGAGCTACGTCAAATATAAAATCAAATAGACAGCATGCCATATAAAAAGCTATAAAGGAGGAGAAAGTTCGTTTTGGCTTATTAAAAGAAAGTCCAAAAAGGATTTATTGATGGTTTTATTTATTTGATGAAGATAAGATTTACAGAGATCATTTAGAAAGACATTATGATCGCGTTTGTGGACCCGTCGGGCACGAACGTTTTAAAAGGTGAGATTTGTGGATGACGGGTAGAAGAGGCATTGTCTTATTTAAACAGGCTCTTTTTTATTTTCTTCCTTTAAAAATAAATGTTCCATAAATTGCTTTTAAAACCTACTTAATGGGTGAAAAATTTTCTTTCGGAAATAGAAAGCTGAAACAACAAGAATAACGTATTAAATGAATCGATATCGCAATGGAGCTGTTTAAATGGAATAGATTATTTTCGAAACTATTAGGGAACATTTTACCATTTGATTTTCCAAAGACATATACATATAGTCAATATTATGACCAAATATACTTCTTAAGTAATAATAATTTGTTAAAAATCTATGCCATTAATTTAACTTAATTTCTTAAAAAGCAATGAAAATAATTCAGGTTGTAGTTATTAATGCACTGATTTTTTTATTATTTATAGATATTACACTGTTTTAAAGTTTTTTTTAAAATTATTTGCGCAGCAAAATATATATATTCAAAGAATTACAATTAATAATTTATTTAAAATTAATTCATTATTATAAATATATGTTTTATTATTAATATGACATTCTTTGATTTCAGCTCATAATTCTAAATGCTTTAAAGCAATATTATGAAAATATATATGTGAAACGAATATCTTCATCAAATATAAAATGTAGTACACGTAGTGCATTAAAATATAAAGTATACATATAAATCACAGATTTATTAAAAAATAATGTTATTATGCATTTAATTTTGTTTAATTAAGTTGGTGTAAATTAAATTAATGAATCTCTTAATTAAAATAAATAATTTGCACACCATGAAATTTTAAATCTTTATAATTATTGTTTCTTCCTAAATTTAAATAATTTCGGAAATAACACTAATTATAATTTTCACGTTTTTGAAGTTGTTTCACCATCGTAATTAAATTACTTAATATAAAACAAAAAAAAAATGTTTCCAGATCTTTAATTAACATAGGTAATAAAATTTAATCTTTTGAATAATACCATTATTTTTTTATCTATTGTGCCATTGAAAGAACACCATTTCTTGTAAAACAATAAACAATAATCTTATGGTATTTAAAAACACGTCTCATGAGACTGAGATATTCAGCACAGACTCATGGCCAAGAAAACTCATTTCGCGTAATTTGGGGGAAAAGAAGAAACACTCTTATTTCCTTCTAAGAACCAATGCCAGGGACTTGTGGAGTGAATTTGAATAAAGATTCAAAAAATGATGGATTGATTGAACTGAATATATAGAGTGAACAATTACAAAGAAATAAATGAAAATACGCATGTAATATAAATAAATGTGCTTTTAAAATTTTAAATTTGTGTCATAAAATTTTGATGGATTAAACGAGTGAAATGTTTTAATTTTTATTATTCTGACATTTTATTTTCAAAATTAAAGCATCCCCCCCCCAAAAAAAAAAATAGATACATTCTCAGAGAATGAAAAACTTTCTTATAAGGATAACATGCTTCTTAATGTTTGTTAATGGATGCTCGAAATTATTTCAAATAGATTATTATCAAAATGATAAACAGGAAATTCATTACATTTCATTCATACTTTTCCAAAAAGTAATCTCAAAAATTCTGGCAAATATGAAAATATTTTTTTTTCTAAATAGAAGTTTACATGATATTTTTTATTAAATTTTATTGCACCTGTCTCTTTCTTCCAAAGTTAGTAGAAATAAAGCAATATATTATATATTTATTGTTTATAGCTTGAAATTCAATTATTACAGCTATCAAATGAAATTGATTTCAAAAGAATGAATTGGAAAATGAGAAATTCTCATTTTATTTGATGTTTTCTAAAAATAAATTATATTTTTGTTTAATTTTTTTCAAGCAAACAAATGAAAAAAAATTTTGAAAAAGAAGAAAACTTTCAATATAGTTTATTGCATGTGTTTTTCTCTTTTATTTTGACAAGAATGCACAAAAAAAATGCTTATTTGATTTATTGGGATTTATGACTTTGCTCTAAAAACTGAAATGAATTAAATGGCACAGAGTATAAAACAGAAATATGCTTCGAACGATTTAAAAGAAATCCAAAGAAAAAGCTTTGATAATAAATTGGGGATTCTTCCTATTTGTGTACTTTTCAATACAAGTAGGAAAGTAATTGAATTTGTTGAATAAACAAGTATCTCCGAAATTAAATTATATATCAATTGGAATTTTCCAATTTTTTTTAAATTCCGTCTGTTAGCGATTTATTCAATATTCCTTTTTTGATATCGCTTATTATGATTTTGTTAGTCTTCAGCTAAAATTGGAATTTTAAGCAACTGGCAGGCTTAGAATTGAAACTAAGTTTAAGCCTTCGGTGATAGTAAATTTGAATTCCTTCACATCCTGCCGTCTTTTGGAGCAGCGTTTGTACTATGAATAATAGTCAACTAAAAAAATATACTTTTCTTTCTATATAAGTTCTGTAATATATACCATTACTAAGAAATAATTCATTTTGCGCCAACGAAGGCACAATGAAATATCGAACGATATCTCACAAGTGGTATAAGACTCTCAGTTGTATGTTTTGACTTACCATTTCACGCAGTTGCATATTCTACCACATCGAACTTACTGCTTCAAGGTCAATGGGGACTACTATATGCAATGGTTTAAATATGTGAATCATGCTAATAAAATCCTATGCAATTTTTCTTTGGCATATGCATGACATTCGTGCGGTAATGTATTTTATAGCCTGTAAAGCCCTTTCACACGAATAGATATGCATTCGATAGTCACTTGCAAATTCTACATATGGTTATATATATCTTCGTAATTCTTTCTTCAATCTACAATTCATTGGAATGCTTTATATGTAGATTTTGTTTTAATAAATTCTTATGAATATCAGTTATTAAGTGAAAGATCTGTACAGAAACATGGCAATACAATGGATGAAGAGTAACGTCCAAGGAAACTCATATGAGGCAATTATTATTATAAATACATTTCTGCTTTCTTTTTCTTTCTTTCTCTTCTTATCAAGATATTTTCTTCCTTTCTCTGGTGTAAATATACACAAACAGATAAAGAAACTCGCTTGGGACAATTATTTTTAGAAGTATATTTTTTCTTTCTTTATTAAAATATGTTCGTTCTTTCTCTGGCAGTGAAAATGATGAAGAGGCCAAGGGAACTCGCATGAGCCAATTATTATTACATTTGTTGCTTTCCTTTTCTTTGTTTATGAATACATTTTCTTTTTTTCCTATTTACAAAGATTTTTTTTTTGAATTTCTAATCAGTGGTCTTGAAAAATCTTAGGTGTATAAACTTTTCTTTAATAAATAATTCATAACCTACTTTAACGGTACTTTTCTGCTCACTTTTACTCTAATAATGTAACAATCAAGTCAGTATATAACACTGATATCAGCTAATAATTTTAAAAACTTGAGTTCTTTCGATATTCAGAAAAATATCTTGTTTGAGATAAATAAAAATTGTTTTAAGAGAATAAGAGTAGCATAATGGCAAAAAATTACAGTAAATATATAAAAACAAAGCTTCTATATCGAAAATATAAAAAATGAATCTTTTAAATAAAAGTATCATTTAAATCTCAAATCATTCATATTTTCTGTTTGGAAAGATTTGTTGCATGGCGCTTGCAGATAGATTTTTTTTTTCAATTCTTACAGAATTTATTTATGATAATTGTTTGATGGACACAATTTGAAGCATACGTAGTTATTAATGAGATAATAACAGAAATAGACGATAAACCAATTTGCCTTTTACTTGTAATCTTTCAATTATATTAACCTTCATTTTTAAACGCCTTTGTTGTCGAGTATGAAACAAAACTATAAAAAAAGCACAAAAAAATAGTATAAATTATAATCATAGACATTTATTTTCCTTTTAAAGGTGTGTATATTTAAAAGTTGATCAAAAGTATTCACAGCTTTATAGAGGATTCGATATATAGTATCATATCAGAACTATTGTAGTGTTGTTAATAATTGATTTATCATTATACATTGTGTTCATAAAGGAAACACACTCTTCCAATTTTTAGAATGAAAATCTTAACATTTATAACATTAATGTTATGTAATGTTTAAACTTCAAATATGTATTTCTTAGATGTAGTTCGATTAGGATATTCTCATTTATATTTTTCTAATCGTAACACGCATGGTAAAATATACTTTTAGGAGAAGTTGATCCTCATTTTGGTACGACAAGTTATCACATGTTTTATTGCATCCTCTAAATTTATATTTCAGATCATTTACAACTCGCATGCTTTGATTTATTTTTTATTTTGACCAGTGTTCTTCTCCAGTAATAATATGCTCATCTCGAACAATTGAGGTAACATGATTAATAATTTAAATCCGTGCTTAAATGAGTCATTTTACAGATGCCATCTATCGGTAATGAAATGAACCAAATGCCCGGTCTATTATATCATTACAATATATATATAAAAGGGTTTCCGGTATTTCTATCATTTCTTTTTTTTTTCAAACAAGAGAAAATGCACTTGTGCTAAATTTCTTTTTGACGAGTTCATTTGGCATCAAATCGAATACTTAGCAGATACTTGTTTTTATCTTTTAAAGCTGAATTAGTAGTATACAAAGCAAGGTTTTATAGCAAATTTAAGAGAATACAGTACCGATTCTTATAGACCTGTTTGTTACATTAATATAATTTGGTAAAACCTTTAGAAAATTTGTAAATAAAAGAAATTTTTTCATAGAAATAAGGCAATATTCTCAGTAAGCTTTAAGAGAAATTTCCACTAATCTTTCTCCAATAAATCGCATAATCTCCAATAAATGTTTAAGCATCCTTCCATACATAAAAATGTTTTTAATTTCGTTAAGGTCGCGAATACCTTGCTTAACACTAATAAAAGATAAGTAATATAGATATTTGGCAGGAATGTGGCATTTGTGAGAATATGTATTTCGGTTGCCTTTTTGTCATTCGATTGATATCAAAATCTGACAGGGAACTTCATTTACAGTCAGAAGATAACACATCGAATCAAACTGATTGAAGTCATTGCGTTTACATGCATGCAAAAGTACAAGTTTAGTTTAGTTTAGTTATATTAATGCCCCGTTTGAATCAACACTAGGGCTATTTTGGGGCGTATCTCGTAATTTTGAACCGCGGTCAGATGACGAGGACGACCCCTGAGCTGGCACCCCCTCTCCACACCACACCACACCAGCGGGAGGGCGTTTGGTCAGGACGGATTTAACGTGCAACAGACCCCCTTACACGACGGTTCTTAGGTGGAATCGGGTCTCGAACCTGAAACCCTTACCACCGGGCCACCGCAGCCTCATGCAAAAGTACAAAACTACAGACGGTCAATGCTTTCACAATTTGGCTGACAATTTGATATGAATCTATATTTTAGATCATAAGCCTATACCCCAAATTTTCCCATAAGCCTATGTCACTTGCATTCGAATAGCCAACAAGCCGGATTTTTTGCAAAAGAATTTCCTTCAGAATTTGTAAGTAATTGTAATTTGTAACAAATTTCAAAACAAGAATTGTAACAAATTTCAACATGTATCCAAATATGACCCATGCCCATGTGTCAATTTTTAAGTGTTTTTGTTTTATTGTGTTCACAGGCAGATAAACACACATAATACCAAAAATGTATTATTAAAACTCTGGGAGTAATGAAACACGGAGATTTGTTAAAATCTCATGTTTGATTTTTTTGACGATTGCAATACTTCTTCTGTACTTTGTATACAATAAAGTGAAAAAGTCACCATATATCTATAAAATAGCTTCATGCCATCATATTTCATAAGAAGTTAAAACATTTCGGATCAAAAACCTTAAAAGGGCCACAGGAATGAGCGTCTTCAAGAACGCTGTCTTTCGCAACAAAATACAGCTTTCTGATGCATTGAAAGAAAAATGAAATATTGAAATGGTGATTTCAAGAATATGTATTTCGATTCCAAAATATTTTTGTTGAAAAACTGTATTTTACCACTCAACTTCCTTGTTTGTTTTCATGGGCATATACTTTTACCAAACGCATAAATTGTAGGTCACATGTTTCCAAATGTATCTAAGTTTATAACATTTTTCTCTGATAAGGTTCTGCCACAAAGTTTTTCTGTCGAGCTTCTGCAAATTGTATGTAATTTATCGTTCATATTTTTGTCAGAAAGAGTAGGAACATCTATTTGAAAGATGCAACCAATGTCGAATTCTAGAATTCACATAGAATTCAAATTCAAGTTTATATCATGCAGAAAGGATTTTTGTCTTTTCGTGCATTTGTCATTTATAGAATTTTTTTGTGTATTATTGATTGTATGGATATTTAAAGCTAAAAGTAGCAGCTGGAATACAGTTCATTGTAAATTAGGGAGATTTCAGCCGACAATAAATGTTGAGTCTTGGTGAAAATCGAAAATATTTTCTAGTCGTATATTACTTGTTTTAACAAAAATATTTAGAAATCCTGGTTTATTTTATAAAATGCAGCTTTTCTCTGAAAAATAGTGAAACGATTTCTAAGCTGTTAACACTTTCAATTCACATTACGAATAATGCGAGAATTACGACATAACGAATACTTAATTAATACGAATAATGATAACAATTTCTTCTATTCTAATTATAATAATCTCATTGTAGACATTATGAAAATGTAAGAATTGTCTGTAAACTCTATCAACAAAAATTTAGAGTTGTGCAATTTGTAATCATAATAAATCGGTAGAAGTTTTATCAATTTTGATACACCCGGTAACTAATTATATTTAGTTGTAATAAATAAATAAACAAATTCGAATATAAATTCCAGATAGGAATTGGATCTAATATTTTAAATTGAATTATTCTTTTCAATTGGATCTTTGTCTGGATTAAAATAAAGTTTAAGCTATCGAGAAGATAAATCTTATTCAACTCATTCAAAAAATAATCAAAGTAAGATTAAAATAACCGACATCAAACTATTTATTTCACTACTAAAATCTTAAATAGCTCACCATTGATTATAATTAATATATAGATTTTTTGATCTGTATGGTTCTATTCCATAGTAGAAATAGTGAAAGTGTATGAATACATTTATATGTTTTGCTAATTAATTATATATGCAAAGTTTTATTTTTCCAATCTGAGAAATGCGCATGCATCTTATATATATTTCAAAATGAAAAACTCATTGCTTCTGTAATCTATGTCTGAATAAGAGGTATACTTTATTTATTAAAAGTACAAAATGGCCTTAAATATATAAATAAAAAATATTTCAACAATTCGAATATTTGATTTTGAAATTGAAAAGTTCATATAAAGTTCGTTTATCTGAATTTTACGTTTCAACATCACGAATACCTGAAATTATTTTAAGAAATTCCTAAAGTATTTATAATTTGCTGAATAATTTATAGTTTTTACTTATATATTTTTTCATGGGACGTTCGCAAGCATAATTTGTGTAAACCAGTTCCTTAATCTACAATCATTTTCTACTCTTCAGTAAATATGAGTTATTCGAAACTCAAATAAAACATTTCGATGGAGAATATATTTTCATGAAATCGTTATATCCTCCTTTTAATTTTATATAGGATTATGAAAATAAAAATTACGATGTTAACAAATATCTGATTACAATTATCTAATATTTGACTTAATGATTTATAAAGCACTGAAATATTTTTTCACCAATGAATTTAGTTAGATATAATAAAAAAATTTATTATAAGTGAGCAGCGTTTATTATAGGGGCAGCGTATTTTCCCTGTTGTCTGGGAGTCCCGGGTTCGAGTCCAAGTTCGATCATGGCTGTTGCTCTTCATCTGTGTCTATGTGTGAACGTGCCCCTCCTGTAAAAAGGGGCTGTGCAAGCGAATGTGACGCATGAGTAGCTACGTCGTACTCTTGGACCTAGATGGCGCTACTGAAAAATAAGAGAAGCTCATCTCGGCTTAAATCACTGACTTCGTCAAACGGGCTTGTTAACAACAAGTGCATTTAGTAACAACTACAATAAGCAAGTTTTGTGTGCTAATGATAAAAAAGTTCAAATTCAAACAAATGTTGCTTATTCCTTATTTAAGACAAGATAAAGAATATTATCAACTTTTCTATTATTACTTTCATAATACTATGAACTTACCTATTTTTAGTTAAAAAAATCAGTTAAATATTCAAGTAACTTGAAATTAATCAGAATGTTGCAATTTTTCCAATGCCAGGAAGGAAATTATTCCAACTTAGATATTATTTAAACTACCTTAAAATTCAAAATTTTCTTATGATAAATATGTAAAAAGCGTTTCTGTGTATTCTTTCTTTCAAATCTTAATCATTTTAAAGATAGTTAAACGTATTACAATTTACCACACTGCACCATTATTCATTGAAGCTTTTATTTTAATTAACACATAATTTAGTAAATTTCTAATTGCTTTTATGCAGGGATTTAGTGATGCCTGAGATAAAGATTGTTTCATTTGCTAGCACGGAAGAGAAAAAAAATATGAAGACCTTGCGTGCAAATGATAGTGATGTTTGACGACAGACACACCTTTAGGTGATGAGAAATTATTTAAAATTTTCAATTTTTCCCCACATAAATTTCCGAATAGATTAAGCCGTAAAAATCCATATTATATTAAAAAAATTTAATTATCCAAAGATACGAATTTCCCTTTTATGCAATTTTCCTTTTAATTATTTGATAAATTTAACGCATATAAGAGAAATAAGGAAATATATAAACACACCTAAGCTATATATATATATATATATCTTTTATTTCGATACGCATTATAACATTTGATACACAGCACTTTCTAAAAATATAATAAATCAAACGATTTTTGATAATAAATTAATATCTGTGATATAAGCCTTTAAGTTTGAACATTACAATAATGTCAATTGAACATAAAAGAAATGAATTTTCTTTCTGTTTAAAATTTATATCTGACTTTTATCATATTGTTGATTCGAATGCTCTAAAGAAGACATTTGATTTTTATGAAATATTTTTCTTTCAGCATAAGTCTTATTCAATTATTAAAAATATTTTAATTAAATTATATCTTGAATTTTGATAATTTAGAAATCATTAATTTACTAGTTTAGCGTTTGAATTTGATTTCGCTTTAAATTCCTTAATAACGAATATATTTGGAAAAGTCAGATAAAAAAAAGTGTTATGATATTTTGCATCGTAATAGCATCGTTTCAGATGCTATATTTTATATCTATATCAGTAATAACTTCATACTTCATTCAAAATTTCATATATATTGGATTAAATTAGCTTTTTAAGAGAAATTCTTATATTTTTTATTTTTGTTTTCTTTTAAATATCATTGAAAATATTTTGACGATATTGTAAGTAAATATTATTAATATTCAAATGCAATACCTAGAAACGAAAAAAATCATTTTAATCTGACTCTTAGTTGAAATTTAAGATTTTGAAAAAATATTCACTATTTAAAATTCTTTACAAGTTTTGCCTCAAGTATTTTATATGTAGATTCAGTAAAATTTATTTCACGAATTCATTAAGAAAATGACGAAATACAACGTTGAAAAGGTAGTTTATCATTTTTACTGTGATGCAAGTGAAAGATTAGAGTATTACATATCTTGTTTGTGAATAAAAAATAAGTTGAATTTTTTTTTATTGCTTGCATAGTCTTATAATATAGATAATGATATACAGGTGCAAAAATATTGTATCTTATGCCAAAAAATGGTGTAATTTTAAATATGAACAAAAAAATCTGAAATGGTGAAAATGTCTTAAAATTTCTCATCAGTGATGTATTCCAACTTTTAATGTAAGTCAGCCATCTAACTCTCCGACCCGTCACGAAGGCACACGGATTTAAGCCATAAAACTGAATGACCGGACCGCCGTAACAGCAACATTGGTGGGAACTGTGGTTGAGGCCTAAGGGCCGTCACCGGCCACGGTACAACCTTCCCCGAAGGAAGGATATCCCGTCATCGATGGGAGGAGTCAGATGTACCACCAATTAGTGTACCCCTCCAGGGTGGCGAGATCCAACCACCATGCTCGAAGCATCTCATCCTCATTTCGAAGTGCCCCTCGGGGGGTTCAACTTTTAATGTAAATATAAATCTAACTTTTTTAGATATCAAAGGTATAATTTTGAAATTTTTATACAATGAGTAGAAGAAGAATATCAAAGGTAAAAGGCAATAAAATTTTTCAAAAACTAATAACATGATCATTTTTTGAATTGCATCCTTTTCATCAATCTATTATTACGTAATTGCAACGCTATTTCTGGCTGAAAGATGTTGAACATTATTCCCTTCTTTTCAGATGACATTTGATTGGCTTGGAAATATGATAAATTTTTGTTCAAATTTAAATATTTTTCTGCCAATAGCCAATTAAAATAGATTAAAATAGCCAATTTTCTACTTCAAATAATAAAGAATTTTATTAGGTTGCATTAAGAATTGTCCAGTATTTTTAGAAACAAATATCTGCCACTAGTTATATATTTTACCAAATTTCGTTCTGCTAAATCATAAATTCCAATATATACGATGTATTTTAATTGTTTATTTACTATCCCAAACGAATAGGTATCCTTCAGTTCTTCAGTTAAAAAAAGTCTCAATTTGCATAAGAAGTATTTTTTATCAGATCTCGATATTAAAACCGATGGTGAAATACTAATTGATGTTTTAAAGTGTTTCATTTGAAATTTTGATGAAATATAGTAGAAACAAATCATTTAACTTTTCCATATTATTTTCCGTAAACGCTGTCTCAAAATCAAACTGAAGTTTAATGACGATGCTTTTTCATAATCGATATGAAAGTGTCCTATTATAAGTCAAATGAATTCATTCTGGTAATGGCTTAGTGTTACTTGACTAGCTGTTACATTCTAGTTTAATCTTACAGAATGTCAATTTTGTAAACAAACAATAATTTGACTTGGAACTGTATATGATGTGATTTTCATGTATTGATGTTTTGTGAATTGATTATAAAAAATGTTTGTATTGAATTCCTTTTATTTCTAATTTTCCCATCTTTTCTTCAAATGCTTTATTAGAATTATTATTTAACATATTTGTAGTTAGATGATTCAAATAATCGCGATTTAATTTAAATCATTTAAAATCATCCGATTTCAATGTTAAGATACTAATACATCGATGTCAGTGTCAACAAGCAAACTGTGAAATAAAATTTCAGAGTCAAATTTAAAAATAAATCGTTTTATTGCGATTGAAGCCTTAATTCTTTAAACAAACATTTGATTCTCAAAAAGATTCTAATGAGTCTCTTTTTCTGAAAGATAATATAAGCACAATTCGGTGTTAGAAATACATAAAAAAATTTCTTGTTTTCTCCAAATCTGGCCTACCACATATTCAAACTAAAAGTTTTAAAGGTTCTGATTTCAAACCAATTTCCATTTCAGATACCGACGGAACTAAAATCCAAAGGAAATAAGTAAAAAAATTCTGGAAATACACATATTTCAGTTTCAATCCATAAAATGAAAAGAGTAATTTTTCTTCAGAAACTTCCTCTGATAACTCTGGTTTCTTTCGTTTTTCTTATTTATTTATTTTCGTTTTTCTTTCATTGGAAATAGATGGAAACGCAGTTCTCAGGAAATGTATGGGGTGGCAGCTTAGACTGTAAATCTTTCATCCATCCCCATCCCTCTTTCTTTGGGACAATGATGACCCCTTGATTTCTATTGAAAAGGACACTATATATGATGTAGGGGAGGGTATCAAAATCTGACCAGGCTGTAAATCACGGAAGAATAGCTGCATAATACGAAAGTCATGCCTCTAAAGTGACATGCATTACAAATCCAAGGACAGGGCTAACGCAATTGGATGAATGAACTGTTTTTATTCCATTTTATATTTCAAAATGCAAATTGTAACCAAATCCTTCAGAAATTTTGATTGATTTAATATGTCATTTTTAAGCCTATTTATACAATCCATTAGCATAAATAAGTATTTGGTATATAATATAGTCTAAATTTTAGACCACACTATAATATTTTATCACTTTTCTTTTTTTAATCTTTTGAAAAGATTTTTAAAAAAGGTATAATTGAATTTTTATTGCCGTGTAGATTGTTCTTATTGAAAATTTTTTACATTAAAACAAAAAGCCTTAAAAATATACGGCACGATTTAGGTTTCTAATTATATTAGAGAATTCAGAAAAAAATTTAAAATGCCACTCCTTTTAATAGAATATTAAGAATTTTCAGTATTTTCTACCCTTTTTGGTTTCGTTTACTTACATTAATGTTATTGGTTTCTAGATTTTTAAAAAAATGCATTTTCTTCATATCAAAATTTAATATATGCGCTAAATTCTATTCAGTTATATAATCACTTTTAAATTATAAAATACACATTAATACAGGAAATTTCATTTTTTTAATTTATCAATACTAACAACTTCCCTTTTTAATAATAGTCAAAACTTATTATTTTTTTTCTTAGTGTTTCTTAGTTAAATTCATACAAATACGGTCCACTGCATCAAAATTTAAAATTTTTTAAAGATTAGCAACTGAGCATTCATTAAATTACGCATCTATATAAATGAAGCTTTAACAAAATGATAAAAGAAAAAAAATGTTTTTCAGTCGGATATTTATTGGATTCTTGGCAAATTTAAAATCTCTAGAGATATTCTAAACCAGAAAATTAAATTAAATTTTGATATAATAAAAGTATTTTCATTAATGTATTTAGATTGAGTTGAATCTGTTTTTATTTTCTGCTGCACTTCCTTTCAAAAGTAAAAATTCAATGAATATTAAATATCTTGTTTTATGTTTGAAATTTAATTCTTGTCACAAAGAATAAAATAATTTCAAATAATGAAATAAAATAAATCATTTCTTATAATATATCTTTACAAAGAATTGCCTTTTTTTATTTCAGGAAGTTTCATACTATTAAGCTTAAAATCATTTGAAGGGGGAAAAAGAATTTTAACACTACATGCTTTCAAAGATGTGGGCTTCGTTTATTTAATCAAAAAAACATTATAAAAAAATTCTTGACTTATTTCATTTATTTAGTTTCATATATTGAATTTCAAGAATGAAACAAAATTAATTAAATTGAATTAGAAACAAAAATATGGTTGAAACGTTTTCGTAACAAAGTGAATAATCTGAATAATAAATTTATAAATTTTGTTTCTTCCATTTGGGTACTTTTCAATATAAAGGAGGGGAAATGTTTAATTATTTTGACATCCAAATAATTCCGGAAGTGAATTAAATCAAAAATATTCTTTTATATTATTATATTGATAGCCATAATGTATTCACAAGAATCAGATATTTTAAAATAATTTAATAACCTTTAATTAGAACTTAGAATGAATGAATCAAGATGAGACAATAAATTACAAAAAGAAGTGAAAGGTCACTATCTAGTCTGAGGATAGGGAGTGTCATCATCTGCATACAGAAAATGGTGATTAAATATTCTTTATGAAATTTATCAATCATTTAATCTTGACTGAATGACAAAATTAATTAAATTGGATTGAATAATTAATGCAAATCATTTAGCATTTTAAATAGTTTTTTTTTAAATTTTTTTTTCTCTTCCTCAGTTCAAATTAAGATTTGAACTGAGGAAGAGTTACAATGATAATTAAAAAAATAATTGCAATATTTTTAAAATCTTGAAAAATGTGAATGATTAAAAGTGAAATTTGAAACAGAATTCTGAATAATATGCTATTATATTATAAAACGTCTTCTTGGATTTAACACCGTTAAAAGCGTATGAATGCCCGGATATTATTAACTAGTTTCTCTTTAAAGGCTTTAAGCACTGTTCTGGCTCTACAATGTACTATGCTGCGCCTTGAAGGAGATGCTGATTCATTAAGTTTCCAAATATGTAAGCAAAGCAAGGAAATATGCCTACATGGATCTATCGAGGAATTTTCTTTCTGAAACTGTTTAAAGTCTTTAAGTTGAATAAGGGTAAAGGATTGAACTCGATACAGCTACTATTTTTAGAACCCAATGGGGCTATTACATTATAGAAATATTTCCTATGTATCCAGTTACAAGGATAGACTCAAATTTTAAAAAAAAATGTAATTAGGACAATGGTGGATGCATTCTGATTTTTTTTCCAGTGGTTATGGTTTCTGATTGGAAATCCTTTACTGAATCCTAAACATTATGCCATTTGAGTCAATTTTAAATAATTATGAAACACATTTTAGATTTTTTTTTTTGTGAAAAAAGTCTCCAAATTAATTAATGAACTAATATCTTGTGAATAATTTCAAATAAATCTTAAATGAAGTTAAGAATTAAAATACTAATTTTAATGACATAAGTTATTAATAAAATCTGTTATTATTATAATTAATGCACTACATATCTATATACTTATAATAAAGCTCAATGTGTGTGTGTGTGTGTGTGTGTGTGTTGGCGCTCTACAGGCCAGGTCATTTGACATACAGCTATCAAATTTGGTACATGTATACCTTAGAGGTCGGGAATGTGCACCTGGGGTCCCTTTTTTGAAATTTTAATTAGAATTTTAATTATTAATTAAAAACTAACTTTTCCGCCAAAAAAATCTTCCATTTTCCCCACCGCCAACTTTTTCGCCAAATGAGTAAGGCTTCAATTTTTTTTCTCCCAACAGTAATGAGGCTAGGGTTAATATTTTTCGGCGGATTATTTCAAACGATTCTGTTTATTTTCTTAATGTTTTTTGCATTTAAAATTAAACATTGTTAATTAATCCATGTTTCAGATTCATTCTGAAGTACTTTTGAATTAAAATAACACAGAATAAAGGAAATTAAAAATGTATAATCTGCATAGCGTTACCCCAACTGGCGTAGAAAAAATCCTCCGTACCGGAGCTGGCTAAGAAAATTCACGCATGCGCATTCTGATTGTTGCCATGACAACCGTTATCAACGGAGGATTTAAATTATTTTTAGGTTAGTTGCATGCTTTTGTAAGTAAATTGTATTTATGTTAGTTATATATTTTTTGTATATGCTTATAGTTTTAAGTACATCGTTTTTTAAGTAGATTTTTTAAACCTGTTTTCAATTATTTAATTTATTTTTAGGTTAGTTGCCTGCTTTTGTAATTAAATTGTATTTATGTTAGTTATATATATTTTTTGTATATGCTTATAATTTTAAGTACATCGTTTTTTAAGTAGTTTTTTAAACCTGTTTTCGACCGATTATTTTAAACGATTCATGTTATTTTCTTAGTGTTTGATGCATTTAAAATGAAGCATTGTTAATGAATCGATCTGTTCATGATGAATCTGAGAAAATTTTGTTGACAAATTCTTGAGATATTACATAACTTAAGAAAGATATTCTTTAGTGCCCATAACGTTTAAACGCTCAGTGACTCTATTATCAGTAATCATATTATTAAAAAAATGCTTTGTTTCAGTAAAAAATATTATTATATTAATTGCAGTTTATTCATTTCCATTTTAATTTTAAGCATAAATTCTACCGGAATTAACAGAAAATTAGAGAGATACATATTATGTTATGGCTGAAGGACTTTATATTATTATGAGTGAATTACATGACTATCAAAATTTGAAGCTTTAAAATATTTGATGAAGAAGCTATTAAAGTAGGAATTACATAAAATATTTAATTATTAAAATTTTAATGAGCATTAAGATTGGGGAACCGGCTGGTCGCCAAAGGCGACTAGTAATTAATATTTGTCGTCTGATCTTTCTCCTATCATTTACGATTGGAGGAATTTCTGCGCTATACTATTTTAAGCGTAATCATGAGAAATTATTAAATGAATTATTAATTCCTATGAATTTAGATTATTAAATGAAATGAATAATATTACATTAACTGTTAAATATTTTTAATTTTAACACACGATGTTAGTTGGAATAATTGATACAGGTTAACAATTATAACTGAAATAAGAATTTCATTATTCTTATATTTATTTATAAATTTAAAATCTATGAATAAAAAGAATCTATCTCCCAGAATCCAACATAAATGCGGGCAAAATACAAACGCTCTATGTAACAATTAAGGCTATATTCAGGGTATTTTCTCTATTCGTGACTTAATAACATATTTGGCGCTTGTTAAAAGTTAGATATATGCTTCCACTTAAAATTTAAAACCAAGCAACATCTCACACATCTGTGGTTAATGGAAGTTTTCAATAACATTGTTTGCATTGTTTTCATTTACTTTGTTTACTGCTGTTTCGGGAATTGTTCGCCAATCGTCATGATGAATTTCCTCGATATGTTTCATAAATGGAATAGAAAGGAATTCGAAGTGTCGTAACTCGTTTTAACTAATTAGTTAACTAGTTTTAAACTCCTAAATATGTATTTTTTGTTAAAATATTATCATACAGAATATATTTAATTAAATATGATTAATTCATGTTTGGTCCGTGAAACAACATAAAAATTTGTTGTTTTTTTTCAGTTTATTCATCCCTCCTATTATCGACTGCAAAAATATAATATATGATTTTAATACCATTTAAAATCCTTCCTCAATTAAAAATGTTTTTTAAATAATTTTTAGCGGTTTAGCTCCTAGGCTACGAATAGAATAGATACCTTTGATATATTAATTTTGATTTTAATTTTTAAACACATTTTTAATTTTGAAATATGAAACAAAATATAAAAATAAATTATATGATTATATTTTCTTTGTTTGGTTTACGGTATTCATTATCTTTTAATTGATACAAATGCATCATGAATCAATTAAAACGATTTTTAATTGATACTTGGCTTCGATAGTTCATTTTCCACAATTTTATAATTTTACTTTTTATTTTAAAATCCAAGCACGAAGCTCTTTATGTTAACAATAGTAGCTTTTTGTAAACATGAAAAGTTTAAATGGATTCGAAAAAAATTTTATATATATATATATATATATATATATATATATATATATATATATATATATATTCACATTTTCAACAAAGATTTCTGGTACTGAATTTATAATATTTAAAATCAGAAGGAATCTAATTCTGATAATTTGAAATACTATAAATGGAACAAAATCTTTTTACACCCAATTGATTTTTAGAAACTTATTGAGTAATAAATCCGAACATAAGAGGCATATCTTTACTCCAATCGTTCATTCTTTTGCAGCAGACCATTATTTACTATTCTCGTAATTTAATACTTTGCTCCATTTCCCCACACTAACCAGAAACAATCCTTCACGCATTAGTCATAATAACTGATACTCTACATCTTTGGCAGTGAAACGCACAATTAGACGTCGGTTACCCTAATTTCATACCCATTAATCTTCCCGAATAGATCAGCAGAGATTAATCTACCTGAAATTCCAAACTTCATCAAATCAAATGAACAAATGGAAAGTACATTTTGATTAACTTATTATTGTAAATGGATATTGGTAATTTAAATTTTTATTTACTGTTTCAGTTATTACAAATGGCTAAAATAAGATGTAAATAGTATTAAAAATTACTAATGAAGCTTTTATATCTCACACTTTCAAATTTTCACAAATCAAACTGAAAGAGGATAAAACTGTTACAATGCCGCTTTGGTTCATCTTGTATTGTTCACTAGCTATTCTAAAGTTTTTATTAATATAACATCTAAATTGAGTTCTTTTAAAATTTATTTAGAGGAAATATTTCTTCTTATTTCATAAAATTTACTCAATTATTGTTCAAATATTAGATTAATCTTAAAAAATATGGATTAAAACATATTTATGATTTGATCGAAAGCACTCCTCTTTTATCAAAGATAATAGTATGCTAATGATTAATTAATATAGTTTTATCCTATTAGATAAATAATTTAATATTTATTGCTTTTTCTTATTAGTGAGAAATGATCAATGACTGAAATACATATCAAATTTTCGCCAATATTCCTTATTAGTTACATGATGAGTTTTTTTTCTTTTCTTTTCTCCGGATAACAATATCCTATTAATTAATTAATGTAGCGTATCCTATTAGATTATAAAATTTAATATTTATAACATTTCTTTATTACTGAGAAATGATGAACGACTCATCAGAATTTCAGTTGTATGCTCAATTCCTTGTATTGCGTAAATAATTTTAACCCACTAATACTGATATTATTTATGTTTCTTTAATTAATAATATTTTCAATAATACGAAGTAAATTCTCTCATTAATATATCTCCACACAGTCTAAATTTTTATCAGCACAATATAAGCATTAATTTGAGTTAGATGGGAATTAAAGGAATCAGCACTTTGGTTTTATCTTTTAAACGTGGAATTCAGTAGAGATACAAAAGACAAATTAATTGGAGATTACACTGGAGATATTGGTGATAGTTACTCATCATGGAAATATTTAACCCTTAACTGGGACGGTGAAATTTTAGGACTTAACTTCGGAGGTGGGGTCTACGAGACCGCATTTCATTTACACTCAAATTAAATTTTCTAATTAATGTAATAGTATGGAAAACTGTCAATATATTTTGTAGATATTTTTCTTGATATACAGATATGTTTTAGAATTTTTTCAAAATATATTTTCATTGAAAAAAGTAAATGCGTTGGAACATTAATAAGTTGTACTTCAATAGGCAGATGAATGATTCTTTTCTTCAAAATCAAAGCTTGAAAGTTTTAAAATTCATTTAAATTTGAGATATAATAGATTCATTAAATATAATGTATGTCAAAGTTCACCACATTGTCACAGCATCAAATTTTAACGATAACTTTCTCAAAATTCTTCTTCACATTTCCATTTTTAACACAAATTGGGTTTTACGTAATCCTCAAAAGAAAATAATAGTTCATTAATCAGCAAAACTAAAGCACAACATTTGAATTAATTTTAACTGAATTTAATTTGAATTTGTACATAAACTTCAATTGACTTGGAATATTTTTTTTTATCTAAATTAAATATTTTTGCAATAAAATTTCATAATTAAAATTACATGTTGCTTATAAGTAGAACATCATTTGTAAATACCTTTGAGTGTTAGAACTGCAAACTCTCATCTTTTGTACTTTTGATCATAAGCGCATCCTGTATAATTGTATCCGGTAACCATTGTATCAACTCTTCCATTATTTTTATACTTGAAAATGCACTCCAGAGTTACAGGTGCTAATTTAGGAATAACATAAAAATTTTGTTGTTGTTCTTATGGCACTTGCCATGGACTAGCCCGCTGTTACGAAGACAGCGATTTTAAGCCGGTGGGTGAGAGTCTCTTTTTTATAGTAGCGCCATCTAGGATCAAGAGAATGACTTAGCTACACACACGTCACAACCCTTTTTACAAGGCGGACTTCATTCACGCATTTCATTCACTCATCCACAGATCGTAATTTACACCTGAATAAGAGAACGATCAACCCTGATCCAGTACCCCCAATGATATTACTCTCGACATGGAGGACTTTGTGACCAGGACAGATTTATACGCGCGTCAGCCACCAAGCACGCGAGGAATCTTCGGCCGGCGGGGTTCGAACTCGCAACCTTAGTGACCTGAATCCAAAGCTCTACCAACCAGGGTATAAAATTTTAATGCGTATATATGATTTGTTAATTATTTTGTATAAATATATAGGTAGAAGCTTTTATACGTGCATTTTGTTTTAAAATCCTGTAAATGCTTTTGAACCTTTATATATATTTCTCAACCTGCTAACTGGGAATATTGTTTTAATTACGTTCTCATTTCTACCATCCTCGCTTTCAATACTATTTTGATTTGTGATATAAACAATATTTTATATCATATATCATGAATGACTTACAATTATTTATTTTGTTTAGTTACTCATTTGATCAATGCCGTATATGTGATTTCTTTAAATATGAAATTAATCTTTGAATATTAATTTTTAATATATTCTGCTTATAAGAAGAAGTTATTATTTTTTCTAAAATATTGTGTAATTTGAATTATTTATTTGTAATTTTGTCAACATTTTTAGAGTGTAGGCTGCTACCTTGGTACAAACAGATCACATTAATTAATACTCACTAGTTCTTAGTAGATGCCTGTTGTTATTTATTATTCAAGCCTTGTTTGAGAGAGAGCAGGTAGGATTTTTTCCCCTTCTATATCTGTATAAAAAAACAAATTTAAAGAAATGTTATTTCTTTTTTTTTTACAGATTTTTTTAAAGAATAGCTATACTCCAGTCTTGGCATTAGGAAATGGTAAATTAATCCGCACTTTCTGTACTTTCCACTACAGGTTCTGTAGTTAGTCAATTGTAAATTATAATTATAAACTGTATGATTATAAGTGTAAAATGTTTTTACTTGTATCTGAATCTCAAATGGATTCTGTACCACGGCTCACTGACCCTATATATAGGAAGCTTTTTGAAGTTATAATACCATGCTACTGTAAAGATTGACACAGAATATGAAGCTGCTGATTCTGGTGCTCTAAATTAAGCAACTCCATCTTAGAGTAGAGTAGGA
This sequence comes from Argiope bruennichi, assembly GCF_947563725.1. Taxonomy (NCBI): domain Eukaryota; kingdom Metazoa; phylum Arthropoda; class Arachnida; order Araneae; family Araneidae; genus Argiope; species Argiope bruennichi. Next base: position 110,249,655 of record NC_079151.1, on the reverse strand, counting down.
TAAATAAAAATTTTGAAAGCAAAATTGTGTAAGGTTTTAAAGTTTAATTTACAGCATTACTTTGGCGTTCGATGGATAGTGTACAAGTGTAAAAACGGTGAAAAATCTGTAAGAAGTCAGAAAAAGAATGAAAAAATAATTACACATTTTCTTATTTAGAAATATTAATTATCAAGGTTAATGCAAACATATGAAAGTAATATATCGATGGAATTATAGCAAAGAATAAACTTGAAATGTCTTCCAAATTTTTAATATTACCCATAATAACATCAGTTGCACAAAATATTTAGGAGTTTGCGAGAAATTTCGCATACTAATGCTCCCGTATGACAATAAGACAAGATTTTTTCAAAAAGGTGCAGTTTTACAGTTATGCTTTTGTAATTACATAATACATTACAGTATTAAAACAGTACATATGTATTAATTTTTTTTGTGTATCCTTTACGCCTATCGTAAGTACAAAGCACTTTTCTGTTTTTATTAACAAAATGCATTTTAGGTTAGTTTTGAGTGATATACTAAAATATTAAGCGTTAGCTAAACATTTCCTGCTGTTTATTTTAGGTTTTATTGTACACTAGCCACCTTTGGCGACCAGCCTGTTCGCCAATCTTAATGTTGGTTTAAATTTTAAGAATTAAATAGGTTGACCCGGAGTTTAACCCCTTTCTTCGCCAAGTTGCGATTACGCGCCAAAGCTGGCAATCTTTATTATGCACTATAATTGAACATCTTCTCCTTTGCTTTTGAACATTTCGAAGGCCGTTGTTGGCGATTTTTAAAAATCGCGCCAAGCAGTGGGTTAAATTCCGGTCGTACCATTAAATATTTTACGCAATTCCAACTTTAATAGATTCTTCAGCAAAATATTTTAAAACTTCAAATTTTGATAGTCGTATAATTCACTCATAATATTATAAAGGCCTTCAGTCATAACGTGGTATGTATCTCTCTAATTTTCTGTTACCCCTCGTAGAATTTATGCTTTAAATTAAAGTGTAAATGATTAATCTGCAATTAATATAATAATATTTTTTACTGAAACAAAGCATTTTTTTTTAATAATATGATTACTGATAATAGAGTCACTGAGCGTTTAAACTTTATGGGCACTAAAGAATATATTTCTTAATTTATGTAATATCTCAAGAATTTTTCAACAAAATTTTCTCAGATTCATCATGAACAGATCGATTCATTAACAATGTTTAATTTTAAATGCACCAAACACTAAGAAAATAAAATGAATCGTTTAAAATAATCGGTCGAAAACAGGTTTAAAAAAACTACTTAAAAAACGATGTACTTAAAACTATAAGCATATACAAAAAATATATATAACTAACATAAATACAATTTAATTACAAAAGCATGCAAATAACCTAAAAATAATTTAAATCATTGAAAACAGTTTAAAAAACTACTTAAAAAACGATGTACTTAAAACTATAAGCATATACAAAAAATATATAACTAACATAAATACAATTTACTTACAAAAGCATGCAACTAACCTAAAAATAATTTAAATCATCCGCTGATAATGGTTGTCATGTCAACAGTCAGAACACAATGCGCATGCATGAATTTTCTTCGCCAGTTAAGGTAACGCAAATGCGCGAATTTTTCTACGTCAGTTGGGGTAACGCTATGCAGATATTATACATTTTTAATGTCCTTTATTATGCGTTATTTTAATTCAAAAGTACTTCAGAATCAATCTGAAACATGGATTAATTAAAATTGTTTAATTTTAAATGAATAAAAAATTAAGAAAATAAACAGAATCGTTTGAAATAATCCGCCGAAAAATGTTAGCCCTAGCCTCATTACTGTTGGAAGAAAAAAAACTGAAGCCTTACTCATTTGGCGGTGGTGAAAATGGAAGGTTTTTTTGGCGGGACAGTTAGTTTTTAATTAATAATTAAAATTCTAATTAAAATTTCAAAAAAAGGGACCCCAGGTGCACATTCCCGACCTCTAAGGTATACATGTACCAAATTTGGTAGCTGTATGTCAAATGACCTGGCCTGTAGAGCACCAACACACACACACACACACATTGAGCTTTATTTATAAGTATAGATAAAACGATTTTTCAAAGTTGGAATGACTGCTTTCTCTTTTGCTATACCCGTTTTTAGCTTTTTTCGGATTATCCGCATTTTTTGTTATCCGCGGTGGCCGCGCCACCCAATTCCGCGGATAATCGGGAGTGTACTGTATTTTGTTTTCGAAAGAGCAGATTTATAATTTATTGTTTTTAATTAATCTTATTTATTAATATCTTTAATTTCATATGGAAAAGAATAAAGGAAATACTTTATAAACCATGATTAAGACTTATATGAAATATCCATTATTTGTTCATCCTCTTGCATTTTGAATTTCCGTAAAATACGAACTTATTTGGAATAAAATTTGATGAAAATAATTATTGTAAAAAAATAATACAGATAAAATAAGTCGAAATATTATTCTACAATTAATAATTATCGTATGGTAAATTAATTGTTTACTTATTTCAATTACAATCTTAATTTCTTGCTTTGTTTTAACCAAAACTAAGCAATTTGACTAACCAAAACTAGCTTTAAAACCGTTAAAGCTTGAAAATAAGAAAATAAAGATAATTCATTTCTATTTAAAAGTTATTAAAACATTAAAAAAAATCCTTAATTTCAAATATCTATGGCGATATTTAATACACATGTTTTCCAATGTATATGCATAAAATATTTTTACCTCATAAAAATCTGTGATTTACAGAAACGCTTAATAGTTTGTTCACCTAAGCAGTTTCGAGTATGTATTGCCTCATTATAAATCAAATTGAGATAATGATTTATTTCAAGTCAACTCAACATATTTCTCAACATCACGGAAAATAAATTCTTACCCATAAAACAGATTTAAAAGACAATTTAAGGAAAACCCATTCTTTTAACGATGGAAAATAAAAGACCTACGCTCTTCAACGAAAATTGAGTCTTTACCCAACTTGTGAGAATTCTCAGCTACCTTACAGACTTTCGTGTCCAGCGGTTCATAGAAACGATCAAAATCTTCCTCTAAATGATCTCTGAAAATCGTACCCTCATCAAAGGAGTAAAACCCTTTTGGATTTCCTTTTAATCAGCCAAACTCTACTTTCACTTTCTCTCCCCCCCCCCTTTCGCTTTTTTATGACGTTACGTCCAATTGATTATACCGCGACTCTCACGGTAGGTTCTGAAAGACGGAAAAGACCGAAGGAAGAAAAATATCCGAACCTGGCAGCATAACAGTGACGATATTTCTTTCTTTTTACATTTATCTTTTATCCTTTGTTGTGGCAGGATTTTCTCGTACTTAATCATCTAATGGAGAATGACGCTGGAAAAGGTTTTCCGTCAAATATCAAGAACTCTAGCTTTCATGGAGTTAAGTTGTCTAGTGGATTAAGTATATTGCTTTGGATTTTAGTAGATGACGAATGACTTCTACAACATTAATAAGATTACTTTCTTTAACAGAAATAAATAAATAAATCTTTTGCAAGCAATTTATTATTTTATATCTTATATTTACTATTAAATTTCTAAAAAATTATCATTCCATTATATAATATGAAGAAACATATTGTTGCCAGCCAGTTTATTGCCACAAATCAGAAATATTGTTTCCCTTCGGAGTTTGCCTTATAGTAAATTAGAGAGATTTACAAATACTTTGCTGAATGGTTGCCAGTTCCGATATCCTTTGGCTGTATATAAACTTAGCAAATCATCATACAAATTTAGTGTCTTAGGTGACAAACACAAAGGTTTTAGATAATGCAAGAATTATAGCAATATTACGAAATCTTTAGACAATTTAGCTACATGCGCTGCCAGAAATATGGAGGTTTTAGATAATACAAGAGTGTTGGAGATATCACGAAATCTTTAGTTTATTACTTACATGCTCTGTCAGCAAATCTGTATCATTGCGATAATTAAAATGTTTACGGACTAAATTCCTTTTTTGAAGTGTTGATCTGAACGTGCTCTCCAGTTGTCCTAGTCTGAGCGCTCTGCTGATATTTACTTAAACATATGTCATCTTCCAGTGTATTGTTGACTTTAATTTCTGTTTTTGCGAACACTTCGACTGAATTTTGCTACCAATATTTCAAATTTTCTTGTGAAGTAAAGAATCACTTATACATTATCAAGTAACTTGGAATTTTTTTACCGTACTGACTAGACGGAATTTTTCATAAAAAACATTCTAATTATATAGTGAGAATCTTACAAAGTAGTAAAATTATATAAAAGTTGATAAAAATTTATTTTTATTGAATAAAATGAAGTTAATGACAAAAGTTGTTTTAATTTTTTTGCAATTTTCATCCATTTATAAATCTACTTCATTTGATAATTAACCTTCTAATTCGTAAGATTATTCCAGTGTGGACATTTCAGAATACTCAAACACCTTTGTTTCTGATTCAAAGATATGAAAAATTCCATATGTCCTTCAAGACGCTGTGGTACCCTCATGTTCTTAAGGGGTTGATGATGTACAAAAGAAATCTTGCTTAGCTTATGTCTTTTAAGCAATTATATGTTCGAACATTCTTTGGGAATTCTCAGAAAAGATTCCTATCGCTGCAACCCATCTGGGCGAGTGTCTATAATGAACCGAGTATTCAATCAATCACAATTTACATAAGGGGAAAAATTTTGCAGTGATTTCTCGATACTACGGGCGCTCGCCTTAGTTTCGTTGAACGATGTTTGGTGTCTTTCAGTATTGATAGAGTTAACTCCATTTTTAATGAAAAAACTAAACTTATATATAAAATACAGAACTATGAGAATGAAAGAAAAATATTTTCTCCGATATGTCTGTTAATAATATTATCGTTACAGATACTGGGTCTGTTTGTTGTATTGTATAAACTGATTAAATATTATAATAATAAGCTGTTCATCTGTAAAATTTAAATTATATTATCTAATAAGGAAGTTAGAATGCTAAAAGCAAGTGCAATCAATATTTAAAAGATTTCAAAAAGGAAATTATTATAAAAATAATACAATTTTTTTAATAGGTGATTGATTTATTGATTGAATAAATGATGTTTGAATTATAAGGATAATACAAATATCTATGTCTCAAAATAAAAATTAAATACTTGAATACATTTTTCTTAGATGTTAAATAGAATATTTTTTTGTTGTCGGCAGACTTAACTAATTAATCAGCAAAAAGAAAATGATTGAAGATACAATGTATGATCCAAAGCATCAGAACAAATCTGGAGTTCTTCATAAAATATACTCGAATTGTCTTTGATCTTCGATCGTGAAAATTGTATGGTCATATTCACATATTTCAGTGAATATTCGTTTACGATTGTATTTATGGGGCTACTAGAAGTAGATCAGGAAAAAAACTTTTTCCGTGAAACAGCATATAAGAATTTGTATAAAGAAAACTTACATTTTATTAGAAAGAACTCTAATGGTAAGTTATAAATTTATCCGTTTACCTATCCAACTTATACTATGCAAAACCTATTTATGAATTAATTAATTATTTGTTTTACATGAGCTTATTTTAGATCTTAAAACCTTTCAAGATTCCTTAACAATTTGCACCGATTTATTATATTAAAGTTTAGAAAATAGATTTTGAACTTTCAGAAAATAAGAGCATTTATAATATGTTTATTTTCTCATAGATTCTCTTAACGAAAGCCAAAATTAAGCGCATTGCCATTTTAATATCCATCTGTTCATATATTAACTGTATTCAGTTAGAAATGTTATATAAATTTCTTCATATATCTGATTTCGAAATTGTAAAAGAAGTTTCTTATTTTTTGTGCATTCACAGTTAACTACTGTATCTAAATTATTATCAACGTTCTGCACAGCAGGGGGGGGGGTCTGAATCTAAAACAGTTTCTTTTCCATATCTGGTCAATGTCCTATAAATGTTCTCATGATTGAAATTTCTCAGCAAAATATGAATTTAAACGCATTCTTTGCATGTGCGGAGATTAACATCATTTCCACCAGCCTCACAAGAGAAAATCACGGAAAAATACAAAAGTACTGATCTTTTGTCTCTACCCCCGAATAAATATAAAAATCACTAAATTAAAACACCACCGAATATTTTTGATCATATATTTTGATATGTGCTATCAAATTCAGCTACCGTATTCTACAGAGAGCATTGTTTTGAGAAAAAAAACCCAGGCGTTTATAAATTAAATTTTAGAATGCATTTAAAAATCTCTGTTCTATAAAAGCAACTCCAATCGGAATATAAATCTTGTTCCAGAATAATAATAAAAATATCCATAATAAAACACACATCTGGCTGTTTTTCAGATTTATATCTAACCATTTTAATGACAATGTGAGATCGTTTTATCAAATTCGAATATTTCGGTAAACTTCCAAAACCTGCTACCATATGACGCTTGGATATCATTGGCGGTCGGACGAAGAACCTATTCCCTAGATGATGGTTCGTTGGGAATGAAACGAATCTCTAAATTGTACCATGCCGAAATCTATTTCCCGCCTTTGTAATAATATTTCACAACCAATTTCTTCTGATCGTGATTCTTTTAGAAGGAAAGGGAAATATGAATCGAACATTGCTGTTTAAAGAGATGAGATATGAAAATGATTTGAAGACGGGCCATGAATTAAAGAAAGGATTCTCTAGGGATGGTATTTCCTTGAAATGGAAATAAAATTCCATTTTTGAATGAAATGCTGATTTTGAGAAATATAATATTATTTTTTGCATTAAGTCAGCATTAATTTTCTTTCTATCTATTGCAAATAGAAACTAAATATACAAACAAATTTTGTTTTCAAACTTCAGCAATATGTTGATAAAAGCATTGACAAACATGTATTTTTTTAAAATTATAAGTAATATGGCAATTTACTTATTTTTTTTATTAAAAAAGAAAATTCACGAAATAAAAATTAAAATTTTAAAATATTAGAAATGTAATAAATTAATACTTTAAAAAAAATTGGCTGTGTTTAAGTTTGTTTCAACATGCAAATAGATTTTCAAATGATTCCAAATTCATATCTGAATTGTTGCCAGTATCTTCATCATAGGATTTAATATTGAATGTCCTTTTATTTCTCTGAATAATAATAAAGAATAGAGACGAATCAAAAGTTTTCAATTTTCTTTTCTTGCATCAGAAAAAAATACTGGAACTTTTAATTTGAAAAACAACTAATGAAGGCATAAAATAACATTACATCTCAGAATAAATAATGATTTTAGTTAAACGGAATTTTTTAAACTAACGCTTTATTTTAAACACTTTTCGTGCTTTTTTTCTTTTGTAAAATAATCTTAACTTTCACATACTTGCTTCTTATATCATATACAGTGCCTTATTCCACTTCAATAAAAATATTTCTTTTTTTTTCTATTATTTCATGCCTTTTGGAAGGTTCATAGTTTTTTTTTCTAAAATTTGTTATTCTTATATTTTAATAAAGCAGAAAGTCTTATTTTAAGTATAAAAGTAATTTGGGAAGAATTATATTCAGCCTTTCTAGAATTATCAATGAACATAATGGAAAATAATTTGTTTTAAAATGATAATTTTTTGTGTCCTATAAAATTGAGTGGTTTATTGCTTATTAGTAGGAACACGTTCAACATATTAATAAAAGAAAATTTTACAATAAAAATTTCTAATTTTGTGCACCGTTAAAAAGATGAATTTAATTGTTGCGTTTTCAATATGTTTTTATATGTACATATTACTTTTATAACGAACTATTAACTATTTACTTATAATGAACTTTTATAACGACTTTTAATAAAATGGTAGCTTATATAATTCGGTGATATTTTCATTTAATATCGTGCAAATTGGAAAACAAGATTCATCAGCTCTTTGTTATATATATATATATATATATATATATATATATATATATATATATATATATATATATATATATATATTGACTCATATTGATTACTTATACATATTATTTCGTGCGTATGTTTAATAAGAATAAAGAAATAAATACAACAGACAAAGAAAGAATAATACTGAATATCAAAAATCAATTATTACCGAATGCAGTAATGTTTTGATATCGTAAAGTTACACTTTCAAAAGTTTTATAAGAAATTCTGCTTTAGGAAAATTATCTTAGGAAAATATCGAGAAAAAAAGGAATAGAAATGTAGAAAAAAGGATCTTTTTTTATTTTAAATAAAGGTTACATAAAAGAATCTACCTAGAGGTGAATTTGAGTATTTGCATCTATAAATATTTTCCTCGAATTTGTTAACATCCATTTATTTAAATTGTGAAAAAAATATAAATTTAGTTCTAAATAACTTCAAAAATAACTGCAGTACGGATGTTAAAATTTTAAACTTATTTCTGTATATAAATACTATCTAATAATAAATCACAACTTTCTGAAAAATATAACTACCTATTATATATAACTACATGTTCAACATGAAACAACCACACACAACCTACAAGCACAGCACACATAGACACACACACGCTGTGCTGTTTGTTGCGCGTGTGTGTATGTGATTGCGTACATATGAAACCTTGAAATATATGACGAACAGCAATTTAAAACTTTCATTTGAATTCTGTGAAATCATTGAACTAATGAAACAACAATTGTGAGTATATATATATTTTTAATAATATCAAGACATCGTAACATATGAAGAAAAATGACTTTAATACTATATTTGAATTGTATCTGTTTTTTAAAGGAAATATAGTAATTAAAATGAACTGAAATGAGAAGAAAAGCACTTATTTCCCACTTATGTTGTAGAACTTTGATTTAAGTAAAATATTAATTTCTTAGGATATTAAAATGAAGTGCAACAATCGATCGCATATTAGCTACAAAAAAACTCGAGGCCTAAGCATTTTAGAAAATTAGAGAATAAGGGACAAAAAAATTCTTTTTTGAAAACATGAAAAATGTGTAGTCAACAAAGGTAAATTTGACAAAAATAATATTTAAAATAACATATTTATAATATTTTAAAAAGTTTATTTATTATTTTTTTTTTTTTGGTTTTTAATTTCACATTTACAATCTGTTATCCTAAATATAATGGATTTTTTTTATTTTTATAAATTCAACATAAGGTATAATCAACACATTGAATAAAAAATGTAAATAAATTAAACAATTAAGCCATGAAAATATTTCAAAAATTTAAAAATAGAGTTAACATTCTCAAGGCCAAAGATTTTCACAACATTTTAAACTTTGAGCATATCAATAAGGAATAAAAAATAAATAAATAAATGAGGTGATAATTCCATACTCCCAAACATGTTATTGGAAACAAAAAAAAATCTTCGAAAATAAAAGGCCTTAAAAAGAAATATCGAATCTATATTCAAATTTGAAGACGTGTCTTTCAAGAACTATATTATTTATCTTATTTAATAATGTTATTATCTGAACTTAAATTCCTTTCGAACGACGAATGATTTGTTTATCTTATTAATTTTGTCTCTAATTCTTTGGGATAAAATAATGAAATAAATAAAATAATATATATGTTTTAATGATCTTTGGGTATTTAACCATCCATATTATGTTTCATTTCGCGCAAATGCAAAAGAATAAAATTAAATCCTTCCAAATAAAAATTTCACGAAAGTATTTTGAGGAAATTGTTTTAAAAAAGAAGACATTTTCTGCGAATTGATTCAAACTTTTATATTCGGATACGATTCTGAGTTGACTTTCTAAGTTAAATAGTCGAAATGGAGAAAATGTTAAAAGAAAATAAAATGAATGTGAATCCAATCTCCTCTTTCAGTTAAAGTAATTAATTTTTTTTTCTTCATTTTTTTTCCAGAAAGAGAAATAATTCTGATGATTAAAATAAAATGAGAAAAGTAAATTCGAACATATTCGAATTTCGATTCGAACAGAACAAGGAACATCTGGTAATCTGAATCATATATAATATTTTTTTTTAAGTTTATACAAAGTATTTATTTTTTGAGGAAATCAAACACAAAGTTTTAAATTTTCACTGGCATCTGATTCTAACGTCTTGATAAGTGTAAAGAAATAAAAAAAAAATGTCAAATTATTAATTTCAGAAAAACTGATAATAGATAATAGAAAAAAATATTTTTTAACTTCAGTAATAGATTTTAAAATCAAACAGATATTGTTTGATTACGTGTTTGATTCATATTTATTAATTTGATTATCTTTAAAATTTAAATCTAATATTTTTCAGAAATTGTATGCATATGTCATTAATCTTTACATTTTTAAAGTTAAATAGCAAACAGAACGCCTGAAAATTTTAAATTTTGCAATATAGATTTAGAAGTTATCTTTATTGATGCTTCTTCCAGAAAAATCTAATTTTTTCTAATTAAATATTAATTTCCATGAACGAAATTATTATTATTATTATTAAATATTAATTTTCATATTTCCGCCATGTTTGACATTTTTTAGTATTCTAAACTTATTGAAGTCTAGAATTCAAGGTGAAATAAATGAAAAGCTTTAGAAGCGGCATGCTATATGATTTTATGCCAGTTATATTTAGATACTGGACAATCTAAATATCAATTTAATGTTGCGGTAGTAGTTGTTTTCAAAAGACAATCTTCTAGAGTAAAAAGTAAGCAATCTCTAAATTTACCTTTGTTTATTCGTAATCTAGGAATTCACAATTAATTTTGTCACTATTCTTAAAATATTTTTAATAAGGTTATTGACAGAGAAACTCGAAAATCTTTTCCCCATTTTAAGCGAAATTATAGCAAAATGTTTCAATCTGTTTTATTAAGACTTAATTTTGATTTTCATTGTTTTCACTGTTACTGTAAATATATTCATCTTAAATGGCTCATATTGCAGAACAGGAGAATAAAGCTATTTGAGTAATTAGAATAAGATAAGATTTGTTCTGCTTGAGGGAAAGAAAATTTTTTTTAAAAATATCAAAATAAATCATTTTTATTAAACAGAAAAAAAATTATGAATGTACTTCATATCATAACGAATATGCAATTATTTTGCTGCACCTATTAATCTCACCATCGAGAAGTGAAATTTTTTATTCATAATGGAGTAACAGATATGCCCCTTCAGACGGGTGTTTGATGGTTAACACTAACTGAGGTTTTGTTCACAGAGATAAACTAATGAAAGTTGTAGTAGAAAATTCCATGCACATTAACCAAATACTCGAAAAGTAGTTAGAATATTATAATGTGTTGTGTATTTATTTTAGATTTAATTATATTGACACATTAAAAGTGCATAATAAAGGCAGGGATTTCATGGGCCAAAAACATATCGTACTCTAAAAACAAAACTAATCATTAAAAATATATTGAAATAAAAATTGATCTACTATCAGAAAAAAAAAGATACATGAGAGAAAATAAACTAGAAAAATGCTGAAATAAAATAATAGAAATAACTTCCAGCTATCTCGTGAATATAATGAATCAAATAAATAAAAATTGCATACCTCATTTCATTGATCTTTGCTACAACCCAAAAGAAATTGTAAATAAAACGCAAAATTTATGATACCTTAATTTATTTTCATCCATGTTTTGCGTTATTCGCAAGTATACAAAAAAAATTGTCCTAGTTGCTAGATGTTATAACAGAGGTTACCTCGGTAGGGATATGTTTAAACTTCGTTGCCGCTGAACACTTATAAATACTGATATCATGATTTTTAAATAGATACTAAGTAAATATTTCCAAACTTACTTGGAAACGGATTTAGAAATAAAAATGAAAGCTATAACAGATAGAAGTATTTTGATTCGATCTCTATTCACTACCGAAATATAGGAATTCTTTTAGAAAATTTAATGACATGTCAGTAAATTATGAAATAGCGCAATGTTGCTATTCATGTAGTTGACTCCTTCTCTGCAGTTCTGTTCTTGGAGCGAGCTAGACTATTGCAATATCAGCACTAGTATTGTTCTTGAATCAACGGCTTCTACAAGAGATGCCATTTGTACGCATCCCTGCTTATGTTACTGCTCAAGTGAATTTTCGCTATCGTTGAATAAGACTACATTCCCATTATTCAATACGTTGGGCATTTTTTATCATATATCTACTTGCAGATTTTTCAAAACAATATATAGTAACAAGTAAAAATTCGATGGTCTTGTTATTAACACATCTTTTCTAATTTCCATAACAAAATATATTTGGTAGCGGTGATCTAAAATATATATCGTCATCTCTGAGTAATAAAGAGAAAAACAAAGTGATGAATAGGAAATCTAACTGTTTTCTGATTCACTGATGCAATGGAGCAACTGAGTTATCATGAGATTCTTCCTCTGAGATCCGTGAAAGTGGATTGCGTTTCTGGGGGAATTTCAGTGAAATTGGCTGACACTGATTATTCTTTCGGGAAAATATCACAAAAAATTCTCATTCATCTATTCATTCAAAATCCGAAAAGCCATTTCGGCCTTTAGGTTTCGAGAATTAGTGGGCCCTCAGAAAGAAAGAACAGTTCTTGCAGAATACGAATAATATCCATAAATTCAGTGACTATGAAACTTTTAAGAGAAATTGGCCCATATTTTTGTTTATTGAAGGAGAACTACCCATTAACATTCCATCTTTCACCGAACATTCATAGCACAATCATAAATCAGTAAACCACAAATAAATTTTTCAATGAATACACTTCTTTCAAAACATAGATATGCAATATTGTACATGATTTTCACCCACCAATTCATATTTATCAATTTTGAGGTGCCTTAATTCGCTAAACCATCAGATGGTTTCATTATTTGTCACCACAACAAAATACGAGCCACTCAAATGATACAAATTATTTCAGGGCAATTGATAAAAATAACTTTATGTTAAATAGAAAACTTCTTCCAGCACATTTATTGTGAAATAATAAACATAAATTGCATTGGATAAACAGCTTCAATTATCTTCAAGTTCTAGAAAAACAAGAGCACTAATAATATTTCAAAACTCCGTTGTTCCACAAGTAATATATAACTCTCTAGTTTCTAGTTTAGATCTATTATTTTGACTTAGCACCATACATGCAGCCACATTAGGATTTAAGATGTTCAAAAGGAATTAGGAAAGAAATATTTTTGAATGTAAAGTTAAAAATGATTTTTATGTAGATTATGCAAACCATAAAAATGAAATGTTTGGTGCAGCAATAGAGAGATGAAATGTTTATTGAGCACAATTTCTTCCATTCGCATAAATTAAACTTAAAATTTCAATTTCAGTTAATCAAAAGAAAAAAAGATTAATCAAGTGAAGTATTACTGCTGCTCATTGGTAAAATAGATAAAATCTTATAGCAGATATTTAACAACAATTTTTGCATTTATACAATAGCTGGAGAACGGTTTGATCCGTATATTGCCAATATCGTATGTTATTCTTTATAAGTATATCTTTGCTTTCCTAAGATATGCTATTACTACAGTGATCATTAAATAAAATTTTAATTTAAAATATCATTAATATAAGAGTTTCTCAAAGATTTAAGAAATAAATCAGTTGGAGTGTTGTCCCTTTGCCTTTCTTATATACTCACACAAGGTGACCCATTATATGCTATGAAGTATAGTGAAAACAAAGGAGAAAGCAGTTCTTTTTCCGCACTAAGAAAAATATAGGCAAAATTTGAATTTTTGTGACACGAAAATGTAATAAATATCAGCTATCTAAGATGTTAATTTTTTTTCTATTATGTTTTCCATATGCTGACTGACAAAGAGTAAGGCAGTCCTTTCAAATATTTGGTTTAGAATATAATACGGATCAACAATATCGATTATAAACCGTATAATAAAGTTAACAATTCTGCCTCTTTACGTTTTACATTTATCATTAACATACTCAAATGGTTAGACTGGCATATTTCTCTTAAAGGGATTTCATTAATGATCTGATCCATATCTGCAGTTTTAGCACAATGACTAGAAACTGAATTTCCTTCCTAGCATTTGTGTTATCGTATTAGACATTATTTTTTTCTGACTAATGAATATGTAAAATATATGTAGAAATATGTAGGATTGTGACAATTTCTAAGCTGAATTTATTGAGGTTTGCAAACTATTTTCAGTAATTTTAAATGCCGCAAATAAGAAAAGAGGATTACTTAAATATTATAATTCTATATTGCACATTCTGAAAATGTGAACCTTACTACTGAATTAAACTGAGAGTCAACAGTGGACCCCATCATTATCGAGTACCAGTTGGAAGCAATGGATCAAATCGGCTCAAGGCCGGATCAGATGAATTAAACTGAGAGTCAACAGTGGGTCCCATCATTATCGAGTACCAGTTGGAAGCAATTGATCAAATCGGCTCAAGGCCGGATCAGATGAATTAAACTGAGAGTCAACAGTGGGTCCCATCATTATCGAGTACCAGTTGGAAGCAATGGATCAAATCCGCTCAAGGCCGGATCAGATGAATTAAACTGAGAGTCAACAGTGGACCCCATCATTATCGAGTACCAGTTGGAAGCAATTGATCAAATCGGCTCAAGGCCGGATCAGATGAATTAAACTGAGAGTCAACAGTGGGTCCCATCATTATCGAGTACCAGTTGGAAGCAATGGATCAAATCGGCTCAAGGCCGGATCAGATGAATTAAACTGAGAGTCAACAGTGGGTCCCATCATTATCGAGTACCAGTTGGAAGCAATTGATCAAATCGGCTCAAGGCCGGATCAGATGAATTAAACTGAGAGTCAACAGTGGGTCCCATCATTATCGAGTACCAGTTGGAAGCAATGGATCAAATCGGCTCAAGGCCGGATCAGATGAATAATTCTCGTAACAATATTCTCAGGAATAAGCAGTGGATTATTTTAAAACACTTTTTTTATTCGTGCGGTCTGATATCATAGACGCTGTATTCATTTCTTATTCTGAATAATAAATATTTCTTTCAAGTAGCAACGGAGATCTGAAAGACTTGCAATAATTTCTTTTTGTCAGTGAATGACATTAGATATATTAATGCTTACTTTTTTATTCCAGTACAAATCTGATAGTTTCTTTTTGAATTTATGTTATTGCCTTTGATTTTCTACATGTTCTTTTTTTGGCATCTTCCTTCTTGTTTCTTTTTCTTCTTCCCGAAAAGAGAGTTTCATAACTATCAGGAATAATTTATAAGTCAAAAGAAAATTTTACTTGTCTTTCGTGATACAATAACATAATTTAAATGTTAGGTATATTAATTTTTATAAAACTATCCTCATGTAATGAGAGATGATTTTTGTTGATATATATAAATAATAATAGAGATCAGAGCTATCTATAAATATAGTGCATTTATGAAGATATCTTTTATTTTGTTACTGAATGTATAAAATATATTATTTCTTCCATGTTCTTAAAAACATCCCTTGATATTTTATTGGAACAAAAATTAATTTAACTATCAAATAGATATTGATGTTTCTCGAGTAATGATACTTTCTAGAATATCATTATACAAATTTTTCTTATTATTTTGCGCATATTAAATGATTTTTTTTTCTCTTATCTGATCGAAGAGCTTCACCTAAAAAAAATTTAAATTTATACATATTTTAACTATACCTTGAAAAAGTTATTAATATTTTGAAAGTTGAAACCTTATATGTAAATTAAGGATAATTTTGCATGGAATATTATGCCTTGAGCTATTTTGTTTAATAATTTAAAACAAAATGTTGATAAACATTTTTTTAGATTATAATACGGGAAGCTCTTTGACAAATTATGTGTCATCTTAATAATACGATAGAAAAAAGCAAACAGTATTGCAAAATAAGAAAAAAATAGACAAGAAAAACGTTTTATAGTTAAACATAAAAACTAAGAATAAAATGATTCGGTGAAATGCATTAACTTTTAAATTTATATCGCTGACTGATAACTTCCTGAGTTTCACTTAAAAGCATATTTATATTTTTTTGTGTATCGAAATTTTCTAACGTATAACACAGGAATATTTTAAACTTATTTTTATTATTTTATAAATGCGCTAAAAATATAAGTACTTATTTATTACAAGAAAATCATTCTAAACGAGAAAGAATAGTTTTCCCTAAATTTTCTCGCGTACTCTCCCATAAAGAGTTCACCATCATAAAATTGTGTATCTTCGGTCAATTCACGAATACATTGTATGGATTTAATAAACTATTATTACGAAGAACCTTGACTTGAATCTAACATTTATACTGAATTTATTGAGATAATATTTTTTGGGGATTTCTTTTTGCCATCAACAGGCATCAAAATTTGTTCTGAAACTGCAGTTGTATTCATCAGGCATCATACCAATGGTCATTTATTTGAGCTATTGTGATTTCATGCACTCGAAAAAACAGACCGACAGACTGTCAATCTCCTTGTCGGATTTTGTTGAAATTTTGATGTAGATCTGCATATTAGATGCTAAACTTGTGTACTAAATTTTATCTGCACTGATCTTTATGCTTAATAGTTATCCAGTACATTTGTCCTCGAACAGCCAGCCAGCCAAACAGAATTTATTTAAAAATGTGACAAGAATCTGCGATGTTGTTCATGATTATATGACTTAAATTCTATCTTTCTAGTGCAAAATATTTTTTTGAAATAAAGTATTCACAGAAAAGCAAACAGATATAAATGTACTTTACAAAAATGTACTTTTCTTACATGAAGTGATTTACAATATCGAGATTCGTCAAATCTCGAATTTGAAATTTTTGATATTTATAATATTTTCTCAAAATTTCTTATACTATAAAGTAAAATAATTACTGAGCAAAACACTTCATACTATTTTAAAATTACAACTCTCAAATTACAATGTAAGTACACTTAGTTGAAACCAGCAGGCATTATTCAATACTTAAATAATTTTGAATAGAGGAGTGTTATAAATGGTAAAACTTTTTCAAAATTAAAGCGTTTAATTGCTGGTGATCGAATAATATATTATCTAGAATGACTTATTAGGGACTAGGTTATTCGAAAATATAATAATCATAAATTTATCATTGTCATTGTCAAATTTGATGCCTCAAACATCATAAAATATAATTATTTGTGCCAATTTAGACATTTCTCAGATTCGAAATACGCATCTGTCAATTATGGCATAATTAGACATTATGCCGTAATTAGAATAAACACGTTTTATATACCATTTACATCAATAAAAATTTCTAAACCTGATTTGATATTTCTTATCTTTACTTTATTACACAAATATTGCAAATTATTCCATTTTTTTTTCTTATAAATACTTCGTTAAAATACATTTTTAACGAAGTTTTGTGGCAAATAATTAAAATATTAATTCTTCTTTAGAAAAAAGCATGAAAATATTTTCATCGCGATGAACTGTGTATATGCAACAACATGCTCCTGGTTGATATGTAATATAAAATCATTGTATGTTAAACAAAATAATTATCTCTGACTATAGGCTCAAAAGGAAAAGAGAAATTGACAATATAGTAATAAACACAAAAATTATTTCCGAATACTGCGGAATTAATTTTTTTCGACTTTTTCTTCCTAATGAGAGTATTTCAAAACTTGAAGCCACTATGTAATTTCATCCAAGTTGCCTGCCGTTACATTTCTAGATAGCCAAACAAAAAAAACCGTTACAAGAAATTGAACTTAAGCCCGCCTCATTAATCCAGGAATTTCAAAAGTTTGAGAGATTAGTTTCAGCGGAGTTTTTCTGCCTTAAGAATGAAAAAAAAAAAAGAAACTTTTAATCTTTACATTTAATACTTTGCTTCAACTAAGGAGAACTCCAGGAAATAATGCAGCAAAATTTTAGATTCTGATATTTGAAAAAAAAAAAAAAAAAAAAACCCTAATGCTTTGTGAATTAAGTTAATATATTAATTCAATGCAATAATATAATCTTACAATATCATTTTCTTATAGATAATCAATATATTACCTCTATAGATATTAAGTGATTAATCATATTTGGAGACAGTATTTCAACATTAATTCTAATCCATATTATTTTATTGATTTTCAGTGAGTTTTGTCTTCTGTTTCTCAGAGAAATTTCAATTGATAAGCATTTCGAGATCTTTTTAGGTGCAATTTGGTTTTATCGAATTCAAAAAATTTTATTTTTGTTAAGATTTTTAATAAAAAATATTTTTGATATGATATTCTTGGAAATTGAGAATAAAAATCGTCAAAATTTCGTTTCATTCTAATTATTTAAAATTTTAAATAATCTTTTTGCACATTTCCATCTTCCTGAGCATTTCTGAGGCAAATTTGGCAGTTCTTGTCTTTTAAAATGCAAATATATACATACGTTTTCAATTATTTATTGTGGATAAAGAAACTAAGCCAATGAAACGGCAATTGAGCCATCTTACTTCTAGTATTTGAGAATTCCACGTTAGGGTTAAACTTTTAATTATTAATTATTTTCCTGCGGAACAATTTAATATGTGTTTGAAGTTTTAATTTACGTATTTGCATTAAAAATTGTTGTATATTTTCAATAATACACAAATCTGTGGCATATTTCCGAACATCTCAGAATATCAGGAAACATGTTAGGAACGCTAATTAATCATTTTATGCAAGGAACTCTGCCATATTATCCACGTAGCTACTTCTTTGGGAATAGGTATTCTAAGAGAACATTTCCGAAAAATTATCGATTTAATTGAAAGCAATCTAATTTTTTTATATTCTCTCTATAATTTCAGACCATATTTGTTGTTTTTTCTAATGGCACGTCATAGACAAGCTCACTCAAAATCAGCGATTTTAAGCCGTAGGAGCGTCTTTTGTTTTTCAGTAGCGCCAAGTAGAGCTAAGAGTACGTCTTAGCTACGCACGCATCACATTCGCTTACACAGCCCCTTTTTACAAGGGGGGGGGGACACATTCACACAACTCACAGTTAGAACAAATGAAGAACAACCATGCCCTAACCGGGACTCGAACCCAGGATGCCCAGAAAACTGGGAAGACACGCTACCCCTATGACAAGACGCCGTCTCAGAGCATATAATTTTATAAAACACTTCTTGCATATCTTTAAAATGAAAAAAACTAGGTTATAAGTTACAACAATTTTATTTTTACAATATTTCTTCTTGTATTTTAATTTAAGACTCAAAATTTAATTTGCGAAGACAAATAAAATGACTTTTTACCATCATTTGTTGCTGAAACTTGCAGTTTAATTGAGAAATTGTCTAATATTTTAGCGTCGATCCCAAAGAAACTGCAAATTTATTTACCAAGTATGCAATATTCAAAATTTCTTTATCTATTCTAATTTAAAATTTGGTGTAAATATCTAACAGTTTACATTAGCATATTGAATTTAGAAAGATGGCGAAATATAATTATAAAAGCAGAGAAGATAAGATAAATAAGATGCTTTTAATATGAAATGTATCTTAATAATATTTTATTTCGGACAAGAGGTACGGATTTCTTTTGTTTAGTTTAATTTTATTTGTTTTTAAATCAAATAATAATAGTTATTGTACCTTAAAAAAATGTCATGTTCGTTCTTTTTTATCATTTTTCGGTTTGAAAGCAATAGAAAATCATAGAATTTTGACATGAAAGAACAAGATAATTCCATTTACTGGAATAAGTTGATTACTATTGATCATTACTATTTGATCCTATATGTATGTTGATCCGTTTCATAAATATCCACATTTTTCTACACTTCGTTTTTTGTTCCGAAAAGGCTTTTGAATGAAGATTCATTCAGATGTGAGATGTGTAGTGAGAAGTGTTTCTTCTTCTTTTATATTTGATTACAAACTTTCCCGATTCGATTTATCACAGTTGGTCTTTCCATCGATACAACACAGACATTTGTTACATATGACTTTATTTATTTTCATAACATTTTAAAATAGGAAAACATCGTACTCTAAAATTTCGTTGGATGGATAAATAATGAATACATTCATTTACCACTACTGAACAAAGCGGATATCAAAGACGGGTATATGTTTTCTGTGAGTCCCAGAAAAAATAATATTTAAATATATTGACAAAAAATCAGAACCATTATATAAAAATATTTGTGAAAGTAAAAAATGGAAAATACTTTCTGCAATACAAAATCATGGAGGATGGAATTACTTTTTTTTATTTCTAAATAAATTTATTTCGCTTAGTCAGTCACAAAATTTTCTAAACTACATTCATATATTTTAATTAAATCTGATCCGAAACGATATTTGGTTGGAATGAATTTGTCAATTTAAGCATTTGTATTTTAGGTTAAGCTCAGATTAAAAATTTTAAAATTTCATATCGAATTTAATTATTAAAGTGTTTGTAGTTCTTGAATAATTGTGTTAAGAAACAGCAAAGTTAATGAATGTTTCTTGATTTTCCCCCAAATTCAGAAAAGTCTAAATACAAGGTCATCAAAACTACTTTAAAATAAAATTTCTTGACGTTTGAAGTGCTCATTCTAATCATCTTTTAAGAAAAGCAAACAAAAAAACCCTTTAAACTTTTAAAATTTTCAATGTTCATTGTGTATTTATTATTCTGTTGCGTTAATAATTACTATTTCTGTTATTATTTAACATTAACCCTACTGTTACTTTTATTAATATTGTTCCGAAATTTCCCGGGGTTCGTTTGGACAGTGGGAGTTATATGGTGTGGAGAACGCTCAATCAGCCGGTGGCAGTAGAAAATAAAACAACGACGGTTATTTACACGAAGACACACAGGACAGCACAAAGACGACAACTATATACAGCACAAAAGACGATTATCCTCAGCCGAGACGTGCAGCCTACAACAGCATACACAGCAGCATACAACAGTCTCTACTGCAGACAGTAGCGCACAGCTAGTTCAGCACTAGCTTCACTCCGTCGCTGCTCCGCTTATCTCTGGAAAGTCAGTTCTTTATCGTCGATCCCGACGACTCTCGACTACTCAATTCACGACGACTCCCCGGCAGCTGCAGCACCTTTTATAGGTCTCAGGAGGCGGGGCTAGAAGCCTCTCAACCAATCAGGAACGTTCGAGGCGTAACTCGATTCCTACTGGACCGATCGGGAAAATTCTAGATGTTCCGGGTATAATCTATTTTGGTTCAAAATTCGCCAAATTCGTCGCCAAGTAGCCAAATGGTCGCCAAGCTCTGGGACCTCCTATGGATTCAACTATGCAGGGAAGCCGCATCACAGGTTCGTAGCAATATTATTAATATTAATATTACTGTTGTTATTTGTTAGTAATACTGTTACTTTGAAACATGCGAATGTTTTCAATATTTCAAAAAAAAAAAAGTAAATGAATTATAACCGTTCACAAAAAGAAAGGCACTGGCATCCTACTATATCATAGTCCGGAGAAGTATTATCTAATTTGTATTAGCACAACTCGTGTTCGTAGATCATGATTACAAGAATTCAAAAATTCAGAGGGACGATCAAGTTATGCTCTTCTTCACGAAAAGACGATGATTCAAATATCCCTGCTGGTATCAAATTGCTTATCAAAAAACGCATTCCGATCCTTTAAAACCTCAACTAATACTTTTGATCTGACCTAATGTGATCATTTCCTCAAATGAAGAGTTTGTTCACCGAATTTCAACAACAGAATGAGTGAAAAAAAGAAAAGCAGCAAAAACATGCTGACAGTTCTCATTTACATCTACATATGAGCGATGGCAAAATTGGATCACTTTAATCACTTTGCAAGATATTTCGCATAAAAAGATTCTACAAGTACTAATTTTTAAAGTATTAAATTCTTAAACTTTTCCAATGCAGTATTATATAAGTTATTTTAAATGCATCGGTAACTCAGCATATTTGAAAAGAATCATGCAATGCAACGACATCAACTGCCGTTTTCTTATATTCTCACTTTCATTTTATATCGGAGACTTCTTTCCAGGACTGTGTTCCCAATTTTATCATCACTCCACCAACATCTATTATATGAAGGAGCTTTGCCTTTTTTGTTTTTTCACCTTCTCAGTATTCGCATGCAATTCAAATGCAATCGAATATCCGGCAATCAGTATGCCGGACGGTCCGGAAAATCACATTATATCGACAGTAGTCCCTGCCTCTTTTTATTATTCGGTTGGAGAAGAAGAGGAAATGCCTCTTAAAAAAAAGGGAGCAATAAGTCTTTCTTTCGTTGATGTTTTGGATTTCATTCTGTGATTCAGCTGTCCATTCCAAATCTAGATTCAAGAGTATTATTTCCTCCGCATTGTATATAAGTATGTATGAGAAGGACTATGTGACCTGTATTTTCAGGTATAATAAGGGATTTAGAGGAATTTTTAAGAATGGGCTGTCTATTTGGCTGCATTTTAAGTGATAAAATCATATCACACTCTGAAAATAAGATATGTTCCTCAAAATTTTTTAATAGGTTGGTCAGTTTTGGTATTTAAAAAGAACAGGAACGCATGATCATATCAAATATTTAATTTCACTTTATAATATACAAATATGAAATCGCATACAATCTTAAAAATTTTGGCTTTATGTTTTGATGAATATTCACATATTAACCCTTCGAAAATAGGATGAAACAAAAAATAACATTTTATTCAATGTCTTTGCAATGACATTCAGATATTTGTGAAACATTTGTAAATAAATAATTACTTCTATCTAAATCTGGTGTTATGTTATCGCCCCTAATAGGTTTGAAACAATTTTTAATCCAAATCTGTAACTGAGTTGTACATTTTTCAACATAATTATTCGTACATTGCAAATGCGATCACTCACTGAGTTATGGTACACATTGTTCTGTTCTTGTTGTTTCATATGGCGCTTGCCATTGACAAGCCCGCTGTTACGAAGACAGCGATTTAAGCCAGTGGGGGAGCATCGCTTGTTTGTTTAGTAGCGCCAACTAGGATCAAGAGTACAGCTTAGCTACTCACGCATCACTCATTCGCTTGCACAGCCCCTTTTTACAGGAGGGCACATTCACACGTCTCACAGATAGAACAACCATGCCCAAACCGGGACTCGAACCCAGGGCACCCAGATCACGGGGAAGACGCACTGCCCCTAGGCCAGGACGCAGGCATTAATTGTTCTGGCTTAGATTGAATCGTCTGCCTCATATATGTGCACGAATGTGTTTAAAGCATTTGATGTCTCTAAATATATCAATAACTGAGTCCATTTAATGAAACAGAAATAAAAATGAACATTCGCAAAGTGTTAATATTATCCTATATTTCATAATTCAAAGAATTTGTATATTTTATGTAATTATTTATTTGGCAACTAATGCTAATGTTCTTTAAAAATTTATTTCATTTTATGAACTTCAGTTCAGCATTGATAGGCAGCTGCCTATTCGGAAATCCAGCATAAATTGCAACACATTTAAAGCAAGAAAGATAAGTATAATTGAGAATCTAATTAATGGAAATCTAGGAACAAAAGGGAACAAAAAATAATAAAATAAGAGAAAGAAAAGAACTGTATTAGGATTAAGTCCTGCTCTTGAATTTTCTGAATTAAGAAAAAAGTAAAATAGATAAAAGAAAGTAAAGTGAGTATAAAGGCCAATTATTTTTTTTTAATGAATGCTCCTATATCTTGAATTAAAATTCATTTTCCAAAATGGAATCGTTTCTCTTTTTTTAATTACTGATGTTCAAAAAGAAATTCAGTTACTGCTATGATTATCGTTATTGGGAGATTAATTTCAATCTTTCAACAGAAATATCGCAAGGCATTGGCTGTCATATTTTCGAAAGTTATCTATGCAAAAATGATTAGATTTCTTAAGAATTTAATCAAACTATCATATTAAGATAAAATTGGAGCATTTTAATCAAGGAAATGATGATAAATTTAATAATAAATTTAAAATATCTGAAGGAAATGCTTTCTTTCAAACAAGAAAATTACATTTTCTTCATTATTTAATTTTAAAGAAATGAAATACATTTCATAAATGCAAGCTAAGAATTCTAACATAATGTAATTTAGAAGAAATGGAGACTGTTAAAGGCGGACCGAAAGAAATTAATTTTCCTTTTTTTAATACGGATTATTAAATTGCATAGCCGAAAGAACCGCTTCGAATAGATTTAATGTTAACTAATTATCATAATTTTTGATATAGCTATAGAAATGATATTTCAGTTTTATTAGTTTTAAATTTTGAGGAATGATAAAATATAAATTTGATTTTCACAAAAATGTAAGCTGTTTTAATTTAAACTTTTTCATTTGGATTTCCCTTAAAAATTAGATACGTTTTGTTAAATTGAATATATTTATTTTTAAAAGGCTGTGATAGTTTTATGTATATGTCATTGGTATTATTTATACTTTTAACTGTTTTTGCCTTTTATATAAAATTACGACTTATTTTGTAATGAATATTTAACATTAATGATATTCAAAAGAGACATATAGTTAGTTCGACATTAAAAGAACTATTGTTTGAATCATTTCGACAGTAAAAGAACTATTGTTTGAATCATTTCGACAGTAAAAGAACTATTGTTTGAATCATTTCGACAGTAAAAGAACTATTGTTTGAATCATTTCGACAGTAAAAGAACTATTGTTTGAATCATTTCGACAGTAAAAGAACTATTGTTTGAATCATTTCGAATAATCCCTCTTTTGAATTTCCTTGTGCTTCAATTAAAAAAAAAAAATCTTTGTTTAAATATATGCTTGACGAGTTTTTTTTTTTTTTTCGGTGCAGGTGTATTTCTGCACCTTGCTTATTACAAACATCCTACAATTTTTTATCTCTACCTCTACTACTAATAAAGATGAATGTATTTGCACGTATACATGTTTGTGTGTAGGAATTCTGCAGACCAGACCGTTTGATAACAGCTACCAAATTTGGCACTTATACCTTGGACGATATAAATTTGCCTCTCGGAGCAATATTTTAGAAATTTAAATTTTAATTTCAATTAATTAAAATTAATTAAACAATTGTAATTATTTTTTTAAAAAATGCCATTTTTTGCAGAAAGCATTATTACATAAAATATTATTTTTTACAGTTTTATAAAAAATATCTTTTTATGGATAATTATTTAATAATATCGAATTTTTGAATTATTTATTTATTGAATTTCAGGGCTTTCCTGAAATTATTTTTTGCCTGTTTTTAAACTTTCAATTACATTTTTTTTCGGGCTGAATTTTATATGAATATAAAATTATATTTATTAATTTTATATTCATATTTTAATTTCGGGCTGAAATTAAAATATGTTCATTGTTTTATTATATAATAATTCCTTGAAGCAACTAACTTAATAATCCAGGAACATTGCTTAATTGATTTCAAATAAATCTTTTAGATTTAACCTCGTGTCCATGATTCCACCAAACTGTCCGATATTAAAGCAATGCCATTTGAATTGTGTTATTTAAATTCTGTTTATTGTGAACATAAACATTTCTAATGGGCGCCATTCCCATGCCATCATAAAGCTATTAAAAACGTAACTGTTCATTTAATCTATTTTCTAAATCTCTTGTTATTGTACCTTCCTTTTTTTCATTCATCTTGCAAATTACACAAATGAAGATTTCTCTTCTTTTGTTTTCTGCAATTAATGTTTGATGAAAATTGATAAATATTCAAATTTCAAAGCTGCAATGTAATGTATTGTTAGAAATAAGGTAAAAAATATTTTGAAAAAATTACTGAGATTCAGGAAAAATTTGTGTAATTATTGAATTTGTATCATTGGAAAGATATCTTCCTTTATTTTTAGTGGTAAGATAATAAGAACTTTATTTTATTAATTGAAGTTCAATTATCTTAATAGTTCTTATTAGTTAATTTATCTTATTAGTTCCTTTTTAAAATAAAATTAACTTTCAATAAATTTCCTATATTGTTGATCAAGTCACCTCCATACTTGTGGTAGAACCTGCTTCCAATGGATAGGTATTATAATTTGGCGATGAAAATCCTTAAGATTCGCTTTCAGTTTTAATGTTATTTGACGAGGATTATAATGAATTAAATTTAGAGTACCTAGCTAGGAGATGAGTAGCGTTTGCAAATTTAGTATTTAAATATGCTTAAAAATGTTAGTGCATGAATATAAGGGACAGAATCCTTTGAATACAATAAATTTTAAATATAAGGTAAGGGACTGAAACAAAAATGTCTTTTAATTCAAATTGATTCTATTAACCTATAACTTCATATCATATGTAAGCTAAAGGGAACATTGGGAAAAATTAAAATTCTTTAAATCATTAGAATTTAAAAAATTATATTGAAATAATCATATTTATACTGTAATTGTCTTTTTTTTAAAAAAAAATAGGTCTCCGTAAATATTTTTTAGAAAAAACGTGATTCCTCAAATGTAATCTTATTTGCACCATATCAATTATCAACGGGAATGGGTTTTTTTAATGTGACCAACACTACCACGTGTGTACAGGACGGATTCGCGAAAATTTGGATTAAAACTATATTTCATTTCTTTTTGAAACTTTCCTTTTGTAACAAAACTCCCTATTCTTCAATTTAAGAATTGCCTTTACAAGCTGTTTATTGACAGAGGATTTTCTTTTCCACTTTTTGTTTATATTCTCATTGGTTAATTTTTATAATTCCGGTTTCATTGAAGTATTTTCTTTTTAAAATTGCTCAAATTGAAGAAAATGCTTTTACTTATAGAATATTTCATCAAATAACTATCTTTCTTTTATTTTTGGCTATTCCTGTTTCCTTTTGTGAGTAACAGTTTCTCTAACGACTAAGTTTTGATGATGGTGTCAAAATTGGAGACATTTATGATTTTTTAAAGACACACTTTTTAATATTTTTAGAGATTTGTCTTCGCGAAATAACTACTGTTTTCTAGGAAATTCAAGTCTTCTGTGATTATATAAAAACTTAATTCCAACCATTGGAATTGTTTCTGTACTTTTATTGAGTAAGATTGGCACAGATCAGCGTCATTTTTTATGATTGCAAATTAACTGCTGAACTTAGGAGATTATGTACTATTTTGCTGCAAAATCCCTTGAATTTTTCTCTGTGCTTTCTTAAAGCACTCTATTGGAAGTTGGACTGTTTTCTGCTTGATTAGTATTGATATTTACAACCATAATAATAGCAAATATCTGAAAAATAACTACTGTAAAACATTTCTGCTTACTCCATCCCCAATGAAATTCATTCAAGCCTCGAATCCGTCTGAAAAACAGGAGTGTTATGAGAATTCAAAAAAAAATAATATGCGTATTTATTATTTATTTTTTTAAATTATATTTACTGAGGTACTGCGATTGATATCAATATTTAGCATTCGTACGGTAAGAAAAAAAATTATGCAAAGGCGTATTTTTTCGAACCATTTGATTTGCTAAAATTACTTAATCCATTATTATTTTATTTGTTTACTTGTTTTCTCAATCATAATGAGTCACGCTTTCTTCATTATCTTTTTACCTCGATGAACTTAGGTTTACTTTTCTCACAAATAAGTGTGAGAAAAGTATCTTTTTTTAAAAAAAAATTATCTCTCTGATAACCAATATTTAATAAATAATTAATCTTTGTTAATCAATATGTTTCCGGCCTCACTTATTGTAATCTTTTTTATATCTGAATTTTAATAAGAAAGCCAAAGATTACATATTTTTAGAAAAGGACCTTCAAATCCATATATATACACGTTTGCACTGGAGTATATTCCGATCAGATAAGAATCACTTGATGACGACATCTGTGAGTCAGATTTGCAGACTTAGAAATAGTTGTGAATAATTAGATAGAGGATGTTGGATACGAGTGATAAAGTAAATGCTTTTTGTGGAAAATTGGAATTGTGGAGCAGAAATTTAAAGCAAAGAAATCTAACAATGTTTGCAGATGTGGATCATTGTAATAAAACTTACAAAGCTGAAGAAGTACATGTAAAAGTTATTTTTGTAACCACTGAAAATCATTTAGCCATGCTGGCAAAGAATTTAAAAAAAGTATTTTCTTGCTGACGACAAACTGATAGCAAGTTACGAGTGGGTTAGGGATCCATTTCATAAGACTTCTGAAGGGCTCTCAATTGATGATTAAGAAAAATACATAGACTTCACGACAAGTGGCGAAACTAGAAGACAATTTAGTAATAAATCACTGGGCAGGGGTAGAGGATGATTTTAATTGCACTAAAAACAAGGGCATTTAGCATTCTATTACCATTTTCAACAACCTACCTTTGAGAAACTGGATTTTCTGATGTGGCTACTTCGAAGACAAAATATAGATCTCGGCAGAACTGAGAGTGGCTATTTCTAATATTAAGCCATCCTTCGAAAAACTTTGCTCTGCAAGACAGGCCCCAGGAAGTAACTAATAATTATTAAATTTGCTTTAATTTAGTATGTTTTGATTAAGTAAGTTTTGATTTAGAAAGTTGTTTTACTTTAATAAGTTATTAAATATGTCGAAATGTGTTTTGTTTTCTATGTGTATCTGTGCTTTCCTTTCAGTCAGCTAATCATTTTTTTTTAAATAATATTTTCTCTTGGATATTCTGGCGCCCCCCTAGGGGGGCGCGCCCCACAGGTTGAGAATCGCAACCTTTACAAATTCATCGCTAATATTTGGGATTTCGTCTTCTATTTCATTGCATTTTCTTTTAAAAAATCAAACTTCGTTTTGTTGAATAATATTTCTTTCTGAATAAAAATAAAATGAATTTAAAATGTGCTTAAAATATTTACCAAAAATGCTGAAAAATTAAAGTTCTAAAATTGAATCAAAATGTTCTTTTTCTTGCATTAAAAAATTCAAAGACATTATAAAATATCTTAAAATAAAATTACAGATTTATTTTCATTTTTAATATAACTTTTCCCCTTTATGCCAAATAAAATGTATTTTTCTTTGCTTTGATTCTCTCGAAATATATTTTTTTTCTAAAATATTTATATTCAAATGAAATTTTCAATTGATCGAAACTTCTTTCGTTGTTATAACAATGACAAATATTTAATTTCTCCAGATGGAAATGAAAAAATTTCGCTTAATTTATTTTATTTAGAAATATCCTCAATTCCAAGATATGAAAAAAAAAATCAGAATTCTCATAGGGAACAAAAGTTTGATATTTTATCTCAAGAAAATTATATAAGTTTTTTTTTTTTTTTTTTTTTTTTTTAGTGTTAACTATAAAAAAAAAAGCAGGTATTCTCTACTTTATGAATTTGTATTTGCAGAATATTTATTTGCCAAAGTCATGCACAAAACGAATGAAGAAGAATAAATGGCTCTCGGATAAATGAGAGGAAAAGTTTGAAACGCATAATTTCAGCTGAGGGATATTGAAACGAATGTATTTGAATAAAACAAAGAATCCCGTCGTTATAAAGCAATTTTGTATTGAGAAATCTACTCAGTTTATCACAAAAATAAATTAGGTTTCCATGGTGGTATTCTTAATTTTAAATCAGATTTCCTTCTATAATTGTTCAATCCGTTTAATATGGTAGATTCTAAAATATTAATATTGCTTACGTTTTGAAAATATTTATCTTAGATGAAATATATTATAATAAGCGCCAGCTTTTATAGATTGGATATAATGAAAGCATAGTAAAAATATAAAATGAGCTTTATTTTATAGGATATAACAAAACGAGAACTATAAAATGGATATTATTCATATTGTAATGAATATAAGATAAACAATATATTGTATAAACTGTAAGATATTTTAGCTTAAATAAATAATAAATGCATATTTGTGAAGAGTATATTTATCGAAATTTTTATTTGTTATATGTATTGAAAATTTGGGTGCTATTTCTTTGAAATGCGACAATTCAGATGGAGAAATATATTTTTCGTAAAATTTTCATATTATAAGCACACTTTCAGAATTTCAACGCAAAATTATGTGTTACCTACTATATTGCATTTATTTTAAAAGCTACAAAGATTAAGTAGTATAATTTAAAACTTTGAATTGATATGTATAATATTTCTATATCTTTATAGAATCGGTACATTATTAGTTGGGTTTTCAGTGGAAATAATATGTTTCCTTGATATTCCAGATAAAATTCTTTGTTTATTTATCGCAGATTTTATCCATCTTGATATGGTTCTTAATTCTTTATATTATTTACTAAAAACCAGTTAGTTTTCTGAAAATATTTGTTGTGCTTAGTCTCTTATTATCCATGAATCCGGCAGTAAAATATTTTTAATTAATAATATAAAACATTAAAATCATATTATTTGTATAATCTTACACGTTATTTATTCATTGTGAACATCAAGCATCCTAACAGAGTCATGTTTCATAATGTCATTGTAATATTAAAAACTTATTTGTCCAGATATTCTAGCTTTCCAATTCCACATTAAAGCAGCTTCACTTTCTTAATCTTCTACCAACCTACACAGGTATTAATCAGAGTGCTTCTTCCTTTCACTTCAACATTCAAAGAAAATAGCACTACTAAATAATTGGCAAAATAATGAAAATATTTTGAATTTAATTTCAATAATGAAATTTGTTTTTGAATAATGAAGTAAAAATATTATGAAATTGTCAAAATCCATGAAATATTTCTAAATTAATAACAATAAAAATAGATTATTTTTTAAAAAAAATTAACTTAGTGTATCTAAGTAGGGAATAATTCACATCAATAGCTTTTTAATAAAATATTTGATGTGATGTATTTAAAAGAATATGCATTGCTAGCAATTTTAAATATAATATTACATTTAAATATGTATTTATAACTCTTAAGTTTTATCTATTATTTTATAATAACACATAATTTTGGAATTCTCTATGAAATCTAGATATATAGTTACAGCGTGGTTTAATATTGCTTGAATGTGTAATAGTTTTTCTCAAAATTAAAAATCTGAAATTTTGTAATTTATTTCGGATTCAATAATGGAGTTGCTACAAGTTTTATGAGTATTTATAATGAAAATAGAAACAAGACTTTAGGAAATAGACTTTTAGAACCACTACAAAGTTTGGCTCATTCCCTAGAACTAAAGTTTATCAATTTCAATATTTAGTTTAAAAATATTTATTTACATTACTTTTTTAATATATAATCCTTTATAATTGGTCTCCAATTGCCTCTTCAATTTCTCTTTCAAGTTCTTTCTTCTTCAAATTGAAAAACATTTTCGTTACGGACCCAAAAAAGCTCCCATACTTGAATTCCATATATAATTATATATATGCCATACATATATAATATTCCTACTCCCATAATTAATATATACATCCTTTTTTTCTCGTATTTCTGTTTTAAATATAGATTTGAATTTGTCATGAATCTAAATAGATGAAATTCTGATACATATAATTTAAGTAAGAAGGTCATCTGTCTTTCAAATATTTCCTTTCGTGCTTCTGATAATTTTTTGAATAGTTCATTATTGTGCGCCATATACTGATGTTTTTAAAAACGATTAAACTAATTTTTCAACGATTTTCATGTGGGAAGGGTAATCCATTTGGATTTAAAGGAATATTTAACATAAACTAAAATTAATAATTTAATAAAAAATCTCTAATTTGTTAGTTCCCTTAAGTTCAAAAAATTTAGAAATTAAAAATAATATCTCACAAATAGTAGTTATATTTAAAAGTAATTTTTATACGGTTTTATAGTATAACACTAGTTGATTGAGAGACTTATTGCGTTAACATACTAAATATATATTGTATAATAATTTTATTAAAATGGGAAAAAATCCAAAGTTTTGGAAAGCAAAAATGAATTCGTTAGCGTAATTCTTATCTTCGTTTTTCTATGATGTGATTTAGCTTAATAAATACAAATAACAATCAAAATTTCTATTAATTATTTCAACATATTAATCTGCTTTTGTACAATAATGTTATCAGGTATAGTGACGCCTTTTCGTTATAAATGTGTATGCTATTTTATATATATATTTTCTTAAAAAATGTCTTTAAAGACTTTTGATAAGACCACATTCCAATAATTGTTTAATATCATTAATCATTTAAAACTTCAAAACATGACTAATTTTTATAAAATTATTTATTCTAAATATATATATATATATATATATATATATATATATATTAATTTTAAATTGGGTTTCATATTCTAAACTATCTAACTAAGTAAAAGTTTTACTGTTAAATTTTGATAAATAATCTATATCAAAATCGTTTCCTATTGGATGATAAAATGTAAGAAAATTTCTCGTCAGCAACATCAATAAAAATGAAAAAAGGTGCCATTCACACATTTTCATTATTACCCATCATGCTTTGATACTTTCTTCCTTTCTCGAACTAGCTGCAAGTTGAACGAATTAAATTGGACGTAAAGCCATGAATGAAAAGAAACTGCTATGTAGCCGATTAAAAGAAAGTTCGGCGGGCTTTGCCGATGGCTTTATTTGATACAATTCGAAAAGATCTTTTAGAGAACAATTATGATCGCTTTCATGGAACATTGGACACAAAGTTCTGAAAGGAAAGTGAGAGCTGATAATGGAAGAAAGGCAAGTTGCCATTTTCAACCCATTTAAACTTTTATTACTATTTAAAAAATATCATTTTTCATTTACTTATTTTAGAAAAAAAAATATTTTTATATTCATTGTTCGCTAGAAGAGGAATAACAGGAAGGAGAGGAAGTGTATACAATAACCTGAAAATGAGTTATCTTTTTAAAAAAAATGAATTTACTAAAAGTGACAGAAAGTCACTATTTTCAGCTTTAAATTTAAGAATGTAGTAAACCGCCTGAAAAATAATAAAGTGATGATTTCCGAATATTCACCGTTCATAAGAGCAACATTGAAAAATATAAGTACGATCTCTTAATCGTATAATTAAACTTTCCGTCGTTCTTTTAGCGTATAATGAAAACCAATGGAGAAAACTATTCGCTTTCTTCATAATTTAAATAAGAAAGGCTTTAAGAATAGAAGAAGAAGAAATTAAACGCCATGATTTATCTTTTTTTTGCAAATGATATATAAAATGAATATTTAAGTACTATATTAAATATATTTGAGTATTGAAAAATCTTACGATTCGAAGGGTGATTGGGAAATATGAATTACAGAATTTTATGGAAAATTGAATGACATACATCCATTACAAACTATATATTTATCACATTCCGTTAAAAACACGAAAAAATATCTAATGCATTCAGCACCTTAATAATATTCGAACGTCATACAAACGCTTTACAAACTTCGTCATACAAACGTCATGCGAACGTCATACAAACTTAAAAGATGAAATTAAATCGTTATATTAAGTTATTATTTGACTCAAAAACTACTCAGAAAGTACGAACTTCTAAACAAATTACACATTATATTTATTACACATACACCACACACACAAACCACACACACACACACACACACACACACACACACACATACACACACACACACACACACACACACACACACACACACACACACACACACACACACACACACACACACACACACACACACACACACATATATATATATATATATATATATATATATATATATATATATATATATATATATATATATATAATGCAGAGAAATAAAATTTGTACTGAATTATGTATTTGCCTATATGCATCAGGATCATAAGAGAGAATTCTACTGTTTAAAAATTATAAATAACTCGCAAATATTTTTAAACTTGTAAGGAAGGAAGACTGTGTAAGTTTTATTCAAAAAATAATAATATGCAAATTGAAAGCTATATCACTAATATTCAACAAAGATTGCATTTAAAAACATTCCTTTCAGTTTTTTTTTCGAACTCTAAAAATATATTCTACACAAAATCAGATTTTGTGATTTGAATAAATTTATTTTTGTCAATGGATTCTGCTAGATTTGTTTTAAAGATAAAATGGAACAATGACTATTTAATGGAAGTCACTTAAAATTAAATATTTATTTCTAATTAGCCGTGAAATAATAAAACAGTAAAAAAATACGTAAAAATACGTTTTTTTTTATTCTAGTGTTAATCCAATAGAGAAATTCTTCAATAAATGTTGATATTTAATTCTTCAATAAATGGATATTTTTCTATCACATTTATTTTTTACTTCATTATTTTGCACTTGCAGTATCGTCACATACTTAAAAATACTAATTAGTGAATGTTTTTCTTAAGATAACGAATTTATATAATTGATTTATTATGCTAAAATTTGAAAACGGTAGCACAATTTGATACATTTCATTTTACGTTGAAATGTCATTTATTGAGAAATTCTTGAAATGAAAGCCTTTAAAAATATTGATTATTATCTTTAAAGTCAATAATCTAAATTCTTAAAACTTAATTACTGAAGCAGAAAAAAAGTGCGTTCATAAAAGTAAAAGATTAAAACTAACTTTAAAAGAAACATTTATCTTTATAATAAAGTTTTATCTATTTAATTCACACCAAAAGAACTAATGGTGATAGAAGAAACACAGCCTTAATTGTGTACGTTCATATAGCATAATTTACAACTTTTATTTTCATAAATTGTATTGAATTTTTATTAGCTAATGGAATGACAGAAATTTAAATTAGCGTTCTTTTTAAATCTTTCATGCATATGATATGCCATTTTCTTTTTATTAATCGATACTGAACCACAAAAAATTGTTAATTTTCTGATATCTATGAAAGCTATCGAGAGAATACTGAAAATTTAGCATTGTAGTAAAGTGCCTCCTGCAAGAAGAACGCAATTCATAACAGCAATGGCTTTTATACAAGTAACCAAAACCTCGAGGACTTCAGAATCAATTATATTTTTGTTGTTTGCGAAGTTTGAAAATATTCTAATCTTTGCCCTAATCTCGATTTTGAATCTTTTGACTGTTACAATTCTTCCTCTATACTTCTTATGTGAAAAAATTAAAAAAAACAATGAATAATTTCGCGAAGTCTTTAATAAAGAAGCAAACAAATAAGAAACATAAGAAAAAAAAGGTATTCTCTGATATTATGCTTTTTACAATATTGAAGTTTTATGTCATATTTTAGTTTTAATGACTTTGAAATAATTTTTACGGGGCCCTGAATTGATATTTTAAATTCTACATTCGTAAATATAGCTTTTATAAATATAATTATTGAATAACGAAATGGATGTAACTATAATTTTAGCCAACTTAATTCCTCATAGAAAAATCATAAGGAAGCTCACAAGTAACAACCATTTATGATATTAAAATTTTTTTTTCTATGAGAACAAAAAAATGTTATGCTCTTGAAATATTTCTATTTAAAAATATGTATATATATTTCCTTTATGGTAAAAAATCAATTTTTTTTCTTCTCTTGGAGCATTTCTAACGAATTAATAACCGGTGCTAAAAAGTTTGGTTCCAAAAAATAACTGTGCTTGATTAGGTTATTTTTTCTTTTATCTTCAAATTTATCTCATTTTATCTTTGGCTTTATTATGGAGTCAATTTTCCAAATGGGAAGATTCCTATTGAGAAAACTTGTAATAATTCCTTTCTTAAAGATCTCTGATGAATTAACGAATGGATCTTGTTTAGGGGTATTATAAATGACACATGTGATTTTCTTAGTGAAAAAGATCTCGAATAAATTTCATTGATATAATATTTGTATTTCATTGTATGTAATGAATTTTTAAAAAACCTGATAGAAAGAGAAATAAACATTTTGTTTGAATGTTGTATTCTCTGCTCTTTGCTCTCTTTCTTGCATGGTGTGAGTCATTATCATTTAAAACCTATGATTTTCTTAATTTGGAATGTTTCTACAATCAACTTTTATGCGTTATGTATAATCATATTTACATTTCGCCTACAATATTTAATATCGCAATCTTCGATGTAACTTTTTTATGAGGATGATGTTTTCATCACACAACTAAATGTTAAAGTCAGATGTTTAGATGTTAAAGATAAACCACTCTTTCAGATGTTTCATCACACAACTAAATGTTAAATTTTTAAACGTTACTTTTTATCTGCATCTTTAGGTGAAACATATAAATTTTGAATCATGAATCGATAAGTTGAAGTTCTTGCAACAGTAAACCATTAAAAACTTAAAAAATGCCAAAAAAGTGACCTTTTTTGCATATAAAAATTCGAAAAGTGGTCGATATTTTAAAAAAGAATTCTTTCGAAACTTCTTGCAATTCTTTGTTTGACAAGAAATAAATAGAACATTCTAGTATAAGAATGGCATCTTAACTCCCAAGCAATATAGTTTTAGACCCTTTCTACTTTCGGCATATTATTTTCATTTTTTAAAGTCCCCATACTGCTGGATAACCTGGTCTGGATGCAGCATTGGAAATAGTTCTTCAAATCCTTTGAAATAGCCAAAACATGAACCCGTTAAGCCCACTTTGATATCTTCTTCTTTTGCGACTATTCACTTCCAGACCACGTTATAGACCATATTATGGCGGGAAAGAGAGTTGTGGATTTAAAACCCATTTTAAGCCCTATGGAGGATAAAAGTTCGGATATTTTTATTTATTCTTTAAGATTATAAGCCTGGTAGACATTTTTTTCTTTCATATTTTTATTTACACATTCCCAGTCGAGAGAAAAGGTCATCGTCTAAAGTCAAAATAGAATTCTTGATTTTGATGTATTGTCTTGAAAAAGTCTGAGAAAATAGCAGAAAAAAATAAACAAATGCAGGATAGTTCTTCTAACTATCGTCAATATTGTTATAGAATTTTTTCCGGCATCTGAAGGTAAAGGTAGCATACATTAATTAATATGTACAAGATCTGCGCATTTTGAAGATAAAAAGCTAAAAAAATAATCAAGTTTCTGAAATGAACAAAAAAAAAACATTAAGCATAAGAGATAAAGAAAGTATTTTTTTTTTAATTCTTAGTAATTGATTTATAAACACAACAAACAATAATTAGTTTATTGATTTATATTCACTATAATTAAAACGTTTTATAAAATTAAACACTTTAATTATAAATTATTATTAGTTTGTACCAGGGAGTTAGTGACTTCTCTTTATTTGAATTAAGTCGCTGATTTATGAACTGTTTTATTATTTCTCTTTCTCTCAGCAATACTGATCTTTATTTTTTCAAATTATGCCATTTCAATTGAAGATGAATTATGGTGCAATTCAACATAATTTGTGAAATAGATTTAAAACAATGTGAAACAAATTATATTTCTTATTTATTTATTTTATTACAAGAACATATATATATATATACATTGGTGGCCAAAATTGTGAACAATTTTGAAATTTTTAAAATTTTTAGGTTTTCTAATTTTGTATGCTTATAGAAAATGTAACGTTTCACATAATACAAATTCTTAAATATCATTTTAAAGGAAATTTAATGCTGATTTCAATACAAAAAGCTAAATTCAAATATTTACAATACAAAAAAAAGTTGAGTGGCAATAATTATTGAGATACATTGGATGCTGATGACTGCCATTAGTTATCGATATTTAGTAGGGTAGCCTTTATTTTTTATTACAGCATCACAATGATGTTTCATTGACCTGGCGAGAGTTTTAAGCTCTGCTTTCGTTATTGCATGATGCCAGGAAACAATTATAGCCTCAATTAATCATCTTTTATTTGATGAAAACTTTATATCTACAAGAGTTTTCAAACAGTGACGTTAAGTTCTCAATAATTTTGAGCTCAGGGTTGTTTACGGACCATGATAGCAATTCAATGCTCTGTGTACTAAACCACTCTTTCGATATTTTTGTTCCGTGGAAAGAAGTTGAATCCTACTGAAAAATAAATGATGCGTTGTTGGGAAATAGTTCACTGATGGAAGGTGTATGTTTTGGCTCTAGAATAGTGTCAATGTATTTTCTTGCATTTAATGCCCCATCAATAACATGAAGAATACCAATATTGTCTACTGACTTGCATGACCAAATTTTAATACTAACTGAGTTCTTCATACTTGCCTGAATGCAGTCAGGATGTAGCTTTTTGCCTATTCTATGTTTTACCTATTTTCGCCATCATTACCGTATAACAATATATTGTTTCATCACTCCGCATAATTTGTGACCACTGATCATCTATCCAATTAATGTGTTACTTTGCTAACTGTAATCTTTTTAAACGCTGCTGTAAATTTAGATAAAGATTTTTTCGTTCAATTCTACCCCTTAGTCCAACATCTAATAATCTTCTCCTGATTGTTCTTGAACTGACATAAATGCTAATATCATTCAATTGACTTTTGATGGCCAGTGATGACATTCCTCTATCTTGTAGATATTAGTCTTTGTATTTTTCTGTCATCAACAGATGCGGTACATCTTTTTCAGCCATTTCCGACTTTGTTTTTATTGAATTTGTCTCCTGATATCGTAAACCAAATTTTCGGACCCCAGATGTAGTCACTGAACCCTCCACCTGTTTTTTCAATTTAAGCATAAGAAAGACCACATTCATGTATCACAATAATCTTGTTTTCTTTCTAGGTGTACAATATGTTCTTTTATTTGATGTTATTGCTTCTTGGCTAAATATTAGAAATTCTTACAAAAATTCTAATTGTATATTAAAAATTTTAATGAAACTTCTAACTTGCTATTTAATTACATTAAAAACAACCTTCCTTCTACAGAGAAAAGCACAATAATGAGCTGTTCCAACTTGAAACATGATGTCAGTTTCGGCCAGCCGTTTGTAACATTTGATTGGTTCCCAGAACAAGAACGGTGATTTGTCAGGAAAATTAGAAATTACAATCCACTTCATCACTGTGTTTGTTATTGAGATTAAAGTAAGAATAACTTTTCTTGTATAGTAAATATTTGAATTTAGCCTTTTGTATTGAAATCAGCATTAAATTCTCTCTAAACTGATGTGTAAGAATTTACATTTTGTGAAATGTAACCCGTTCTATAACAATACATAGAAAATATAACTATTAAAAGTATCCACAATATATATATATATATATATATATATATATATATTCCTACTTTGTCAAAGTTTCTCGGGATTCCGAAATTAAATAAACATGAAAACACCTTAACTAACGAAAAACATATTTAACTAGATATTATATTATAATCTTTCGGAAATGAAAATCGATATAACATTCAGGTTTGTGTATTTAGTTCATTTTACACAATAAGTATTATTGTTCATTCACAGTTAAATAATTTTTCACATAAATATTTTTTGTGAAAATTATTTGATGAAACTTACATATATAATGCCAAAAATCTAATTATATTTATAAATGAAATAATTTATCCATATTAATGTAAAAATGCGGTATTTATAAAGTTAATGAAACTCTAATCAATGTAGTGAAATTTAATTCTTCCCTACTACTTTAGTAGCATACAGATACTGTACAATATTGTATGACATTGATCTATATTCACAATATTGTTTAATATTGTGGAATATTGTTTAATATCATATAATATAGCACCATATTTTACAATATTGTCTGACAGGCTATGCTACCTGCGAATAAAATACATAAAACTCCAATATATGCATTGCTTTTTTTTAAGCACTATATCTCTAAACTCCAAGATAATTATTTAGTTGCCCATTTTTTGCTTGAAACCTCTCAACTCCTAATTTTTCTTTTATATTCCTATCTTTTCCAGTTCTTCTTTTCTTGAATTCCGTCATGACTTACGACCCCCCTCTTTTTTTCTTTTTTCATCTGCTAACCTACTCTTTTCTGAATTTGTTTTGTATCACGGAAAGAGAACGACTTTTTTCTTCTACTCCAACATTTCCACTCAATCAAATGCAATCGAATATCCAACAATCAGTATGCCAGGCGGTCCGGAAAATCACATTATGCCAAAAGATGCACTTGCCGTTTCGAATAAAGTTAAAAATAGGTCAAACACAAGAATAAATTTAATGTGTATTTATAGTCCTAGTCATTAGTTTTGTTTTTTATATAAAGGTATTGTATTGTAATCACTTTCCTTCGCTCATTACGGACATTTGAAGAATATGTTTTACACTTTATTTCACGAACTTTATATAACTTTATTAATGGGTGTAATTTTCGCTTACTGCTTGTTTTGCTGTAGTTTTGATGTCTTTCTTAGTTTTATGATTCCGGTGGTATTACAAACACATAAGATTCTCAGAAATGAATTATTCAATTTTAGATTAATGATTTATTAATAGATTATTTTAATGTATTAATTAGTTAGAATTATTAATTTTTAAATCTTTACGGAAAGTGCCATTTGATAGTTAATTTAAGTAGAAACCGATGGTAAGATTCCATAAAAATAATTTGAATGAACTATAAATGATACAATTGGGAAATAACATAGCAAAACAGAAATTAATAAAGGAATTAAAATAAAAAATAAATTATTTATAAAAAGTTAGTCATTTAAAATTAAAGATACGAAAATATTTTAAATTATTTGTCTGCTGATTTCTATATTGAATTCGGTTCAGGGTTAAGTTGATTTATTGTATCAATTTAGTTATATTATTGATTTACATTGGAGATTGTTTCAAAGAAATATGAGATTCAAATGCATACTACTTTTGAAAATAAATTTTCACTTTATTTCAGGATAAATTGGTAGTTTGTTTTAGGGTAAATCTTACTAAAATAATATCATACTCGCAAGCAGCACCTAGAAATTAACTTAATATTACAGACAATAAAATACCTTAAAAGTGTTATTAGCTAATCATTTGCTGTAATTATGATTACCAAATTAGTCTTTATAAATTTAACTGTACTGAATCGATGTAAAAAAGTAGAGATATTGTATCAATTTATTAGGATACTGAAATGTCCAAATTTTGGTCAAAATTATCAAAAATATAAGCATTTTACCAATTATCAATATTAATAAATTTAAATTCGAAATTTTAATCAATGAATTTTATTGTTTAAGTAACATTTCATAAAAATGCGAATGCAATTTTCGGCAATACCATTTAATGAGATAATCAATCTTTATCACCAGATTATAACTTTATAGAAAGGAAATAAAATCAAAGAAAAGAGGGGCGTTACAGAGTGTTGCTAGATGTTCAACTTAACAAGGAATGTGTTTCAAGACTGATTTTGTTAAGCAGATTTCAATATTTCAATACTGGAAATACAGAATGAACAGAAAATAACTATTAATACAAAATGTAACTAAAAAATGGGTGTGGAACTAATAAAGTAGAAAAAATTAGTATTGCTCTGTTTTTGTCGATAGCTATAACATCAAACTGATAAAAAATAGTTCAAAAATTTAATGATGAAAAATTAAGTTTCAGCAAGACAGTATGAATAAATGAAAACGTACAAATGAGTTTTTGATACCTTGAAACTAAATCTGGCATTCTTATTGTAATTTATTAATTTTTATGACATTGAAAGATTTTTTGAACTCATGATTGTAGAGTTTTCTTAATGCGGCGCCAATATTAGATGTATCCTGTGGGAAAATTCGCCTGTTAAACACATAATAAATTTTCTATTATTATCCGAATCCAAAATGAAGGAAATCCTTTTAAGTTGAAGAAAAGAACACATTTTTGAGAAGAAATATTAATTTAAATGGATTGCCTTTTAAATATGAATATAAAGAGGTTTGAAAAGAAAACGCGTATAAATTAATTAATAAATATACAATGACATAATTCGTGATCTCAGTTACTTCAAGTGAAAATATATTTAAATATTAATAATGCAACATATTTTTCTTTCGAAATGCCTTTTGTAAAACCACCAAAGTGTAGGTTTCGCTATAACATAACATTCATAATTCATTTAAAATGCTCAACGTATTTTTGACGTGAAAGAAGAGAAAACAATCGCAAGAACATTAAATATGAATATAGCATACAACTTTAAAACCCTCTGAAAAGAAAATAATAGAAATGAATTTTGAAATGTACGACGACATAAAACCGAGATCAGAATTATTTCTGTCAAAAATATACTTTAATATGTAAAACATTTTGTATAATTTACTTTCAGCTGTCATTTGAAAATTCAACTATCATTAAGTTTTGCTTATGAAATAGTATTTATAATTCAGAAATGATGAATCCTAACTTGAACTAAATGAATATTTTGTTTATTTTTGTCTTTATTATTTAAAAAGCATTTTGGAATGTGTCAGGAAATGATAAAATGAGATGACTTTCTTAATTTCTTTTATAAATACAGATCTTTCTATAACAGAAAAAAAATATTTTTAAATTAAAGTGAAAACTTATTATTTGGAAAGTCACAAAGTTTTCCCTTGGTATAAATTAATTGGCAAAACTTATTTGCAGCTAGATTTATTTTTCTATAATGATGTTTTTTGGGATTAAAAATAATTCTGAAAATTAGAGTGAGCTATGCTATATAGAATAACAAAAAAGATTAAATTCTTAAGCATAATAAAAAGAAATTTATCTTTAAATATTTAAAATTTAAATTAAACGTTAAGAAATGTATTTTTATTCATTTTGTGGCTAAGTTAAGTATTTATAATTTCAAACAATTAAGTGACGTCTTTAAAAAATCGTTTTAATGGCATTCTACACTTTTGGGAAAAGAAATTAATCTCTCATTATCAATAATGTAATGCTATTTTTTTATCCCGCAAGAAAAATTTAAACAGTATTATCTTTGTTGTTTAATTGACTAGGCCTGTAGCTGAAAAATCAAAACGAATATAAATTATCTTTAACACGATAGATTACAAAAGAGTATGTAAGTTTTGTTTACAATCTAGTTAATCTTAATATCTGAATTCATTTTTAGGAATTTATATTTTTTGATATGAAACTATTTAAAAAAATGCTTTGAGTTATGATAAGAGAGTTTCAAATTAATTTGAAACTCATTTCCTTAAAAATAAGAAGAAAAAAAACACAGAAATTTGTATTATATGTCTTTTAAGTTTTATGGGAAAAGATTCCCTATTAAATTGTCATCTGTTAGTTTTACGTACATTCTTCTTATATTTTATGACTGGATATAACAAAAAAAAAAACTACGCTGGAGCTCTGAAATATTACTTTCGATTGAGCTTATTGCTTTTGGATTTGCTTAATGGAATTTTAATTTTTATTATGTTAATGCTATTTTAGAAAAACATATTAAAATCTGTTTATAAAATTTTTTAATTAATTAATTATTTTAAAAAAATCCT
The DNA here is from genome assembly GCF_947563725.1 of Argiope bruennichi. Taxonomy (NCBI): domain Eukaryota; kingdom Metazoa; phylum Arthropoda; class Arachnida; order Araneae; family Araneidae; genus Argiope; species Argiope bruennichi. The sequence continues at coordinate 110,206,420 of NC_079151.1, read as the reverse complement.
TGCCTTGCAACCGAGAATATACAATTTTATTGAATTCAAAAATACATGCCATTTTAAATTATTTGAAGTTTCTGAAAGCAATTTCGTACAATTCTGAATTTCTGTACGATGGTAGCTAAAAATTATATTCTGACGAAAATTGCAAGATTGAACAATTATTTTAATAATTTGGAATCAATTAAACTTTTGATTTCATAAAGAAGAAAGCATTGCTTAAGATCTTTATTTAATAATGATGTTAAATGTTATAAAGATGATAGATAATGATGACCTAGGTGGATGCATATTTGAAATACGAAAATGGCTCCATTTTAGTAATCACTCATTTTATCTCAATGTAAAATCTTGGAATAAGTGTTATCTATCCAAAGTACTGAATAAAAACTAGTTTCAATAATTAATAATTCTGGAATATACTTCACATTACTTTAGAATACTTACATTTTGAAATAAATTAATACAAGATTTTTAATAATAAAACGATCAATATTATTTTAATTTTAAAATATACTGAAAATTTCGTTTTTTATTTTGTGTACAGAAAAAAAATGTCTTCTTATTCAATATTAACATTTTAAATTTCTTTACCAGTTATTACCAGATTTATTACTACATGTCGGTACATGAATAGACATACAATTTTCTGATTGATTAAGAATTAATTTCGGAAATATTGTTGTATCATCAAGAGCACACATGTATGGGATGTTTCAAAATGCAAACACATCAGGAAATCAGTAGAATGTAAATTATAAAATTATTTTTTAATAATATAAAATAACTCAAGATAAATAAAAAAAAATTGTAAACCCAGATTATATAAATGAAGTATTTGAGATTTGTATTTAGGAGCAATAGACTACGACTTTCTGTTTAAATTTTCAAAACTGCAAAAAATTTTAAATAAAATAATAATTTCAAAATCCACCTAAAGCTATGAAAAAATATATGTACTTCATCTTTATAGCTGAGTTCCTGAAAACTAAGTAATATATAAATTATAAATAGTCAGTTCAGTTTTAATTTCCAATTACATTCAAGGAATAAATATCGCTATGCCCTCTGAGAAAAATCCACCTTCTAACTAAGAAACATGCCTTCAAATAAATTCATTCTTATCATTTAAATAAATTTTTTCAGATAATACAGATCTAGAATTTCACTAGAACAAGATTCAGTGATTTTTGGAAAATTAATTACGTCATATCTATTGATGGAGCTGATGGAACTCTATTTAATAACGGAAGTTTTTAATACCACTTTTTAATCAAGTATCAAATATTCAAGAAAAATTCGTAGAGTTTTAAAATTTTTATGTTACCATGATATACTGTTATTTATTACAAATATATGAAAGTATATTACATTTTTTATTTAAATTTCGAATGTCAAATAGGAGTTTTAATCATTATGAACTACATACGAAATAAATTTTATGCATTTTACTTGGAAGTATCTAAAGTAAGATTTTAGTTGCAGTCATTCAGATTGAAATCATAAAAAAATTTATCTATGCGATTAAAAAAATAATTCTGAGACGAATATTTTACCTATGAAAGCTTCTTAAATAAGTGAAATATTTTGCTGGTAAATGAATACATTTGGTAGTGTAGTAATAGATAGAATACATAGACAAATGTTTCTCAAAAAATATTTTTTTTTGAAATATTTACTTTGAAGTCAATAAAAAGTTGTCATTTTTGTCACATAATTACCAAAATATTTTTTAGCCAAGTAGAAAAAATATTTCAATCTCCCATTGCGAATCATTTTTTTTATCATTAAATCATAGATTTTGTCTCAAACATTATAAAAATAAAATAAAATTAAATTTTAATTATCAAGTACAAAGGCGAAATATTATATTGTTAATTAAGAGCAAAACAATCACATTTGAATCATTAAAATTTCGGTCTCCTGGATTAGAAATAAAATTATCATTTTTTCCCTCAAAATGAAATTCAATTTTTACCTTCTAGACTGTTTTTTATTAATATAAATAAGTAGGTTCAAATAAAAACTTTTCCAAAATCGAATTACTAGACACATTTTTTTATGTTGTGAAATTAAGCCTATTTTCGCAATAAGAGAAAGAAAATTAAGAATTTTAAAAAATGAATTGCGTAAAAATATAATAGATACTATTCAATATGCAGAAGTATCATATATTTCATCCCTAAAAACATAGCATTTTATTTTATGTGTATTTCTGAATTATTTTTGTTGCAGATGCAAAGTGACAATTCGCTGAAACCTCCGAGCGGTATTTTCTATCACCTGCAAATTTCATCTAATGAATTCATATCGCTCAGTGAAATCCAGAACTTATATATATGCAGGCATTTGTAATGTATTTCACAATTCCTTCTACAATTAGTATGTTTGATTGAATTTTAAAATTTTTAACTTTTATATATCACTAATCTCTGTTCCAACAACAAACTCTAGTTTTTGTTTACTGTACGTGAAAGATGGTTCCATTAACATTATAGATTGCCCATTAATACGATTTATGTTATCTTTTGTCTCAAAATTAACTTTCAATGATGTGAAGTTAATTTTGATTCCTGATTATTTATTTATTCATTCATTTTCACCTATACAGTTGGATCCTTTTTGAAACAGTGAAACAAATTTTGTGACACTTGTTCATTAACACTTCGAAAGATTAATAACATTATTGAAAAGTTGTGGCTGTTCCCTAAATGGGATAAGATGTGGGTGCATGATTCTAAATGAACCGTCGCATCATATAATTATTAAAAAAACAAAACAAAAAAAAAACCTTTAACGCATCATTTGAAATGTTAAACCATACATTTTATAGGGACATTGATTTTATATTTAACGCATTCACAGCTATTTTCTCTAATTTTAAGAGCTAATATTAATTTTACTAACTTTAAACACAATTTTAAAATTTTCATTTTTTTCCACTGAAATATCAAACTTATTACTTATCACTCACATGCGTTTGACAGCATTTAAATTTATTTTTATATTTTAGAATATTTTTTTCCTTTTTTTAAATTTCTTTGTGCGTTTTAAATATGAAAGCTGTAATTTACATTTACATATTGCCGTAATTTTTGTTACTGATTGCATAACAGTTTTCTCAAATTTTAGAATTTACCTATATTTAGTGTTTGGTAGCGCATACTTTAGGCTCTATTTTTATTTGTTTTATTATTTAAATAAAAGAAATCAATAACTGATAAAAAATGTATTGTACATTTTTTAAATTATATATATCTAGAGAGAGAGTGAGAGAGAGCAAAAAAAGTGTAATGGAAGCTTATATAAACATTTAATAAAAAATGATAATAACTTAATTGATAGGTTGTAATTTTATTTTTATTGTAAATCAAAATTTTAGCATTGCATTCTAACATCTTATATAAGAATATGTTGGTCATTTCATTATGTAGGATTCATACGTATAATATATATATTTTTTAATTTTTCGTTTTTTTTAAATTACACTTTTTATGAATTTTTATTATTTTCCATGATTACGAGAACCTAATTAGCAAAAATGATTATAGATAATTGCCCTTCATGTTATTAAAAATTGACAAACTTACTGTTAATCTGAGATACCTATATTTTGCCTGTCACAGGCATTTTTTTAGCTAGTTAAACCTTATATATTGGATTTTTAAAAAACGTTTGCTTACTCTTCATTGAAAAAAAAAAAAATTGGAAATATCTTGATTTTGTCAACAAAAAAAATCAAGTTTTAGACCAATTTCGGGAGATCTAAATATTTGTAATATGTCTAACATTTTTCTAAATTTATTCCTGTTATTCTTGTTCACCAACAAAAGAAATCCAAACACTTTCAAACTTTCAAATAGTTGGCAAAAAACTAAAAAAAAAATTAACATCATGTTCCTTCAGAGTTTTAATCATCATTTGATCTAAATGATTTTGATCACAATTTCCTTCAGGAAAAATCTAGAACTTAAAGAAAACTTTTTTTGTAGGTACCTCTTGAATAACCACACAGTAATAGCAGGTTTTCCATTTATAAATTACATTTTTCAGAATGAGGTAATTGAATTACTTTTCCTATATTTGAATGAGGTAACACAATGTATAAGAAAAGGATTCTGGAAAAATATTTAAAAAAATTAAGACGTTGGATTATTAATGCTTTATTCATTTATTGAACTTATAAGTTTATCAGGTTTCACATGCGATGGTTTTAATTTAAAAACTTTGTGACCACTTGAGACGTTGAATATCGTTCTTCAATTCTTGGGTGGTAATTCAATATTACTTTTCTTCAGAAGTCTGGTAGAGAAAAGTACACAAGATGAATTAAGGCCAAGATGGATGCCTAGAGAATTGAAAATTGTCCATTTGTTTACATTCGAAAAATATATATTTGTCATGCATTTTGGTTAGTTACAATTATTTGGTTAGTTTTTTCCAATTTCTTATAATTTCTATAAATTTATGTAAAGAATTATTTAATAAAAAAATTGTTTGATCTTTTGGATCTTCCACGTTGTCATTAAAATTTAAAATATTACTAAATAATAAAATATTATTATCTCAAAATCAATCCTTAAAATTCTTTCGAATTATAGAAGTTCCAAATTTTTTTATATATAATTAATGACTTTTGTGATTTATAAAGAAACTTTATTACAGGGTGTTTACCTCAAAATGAAATATTTAAATAGTAGAAATTTAAGAATTTTAAAAATATTTAGTATATAAGGAGCTAAAATATTCAAACACATATCTTTAAATATCCATTTGCAAATACCAAAGAAACAACAATAAAGCTATGGAAGTATTTATTCATATCAATAAATGCAGAGCAGAACATAAACAGATGATTACAATAATTATTTTTTTTTTCTTTTCCGATACATTCCATTTTTCCCTCTTATCATTTGTTGTCTAAAATTTTCCATTTTTTAAGTTTCTATTCACTTCTGGACAAACAAATATATATATAAAATCTCTATTAGGTAACTGCTGGAGGAATAAAAATTTACGCCAGCAGATAACATAAACTGTAAGAAATAAAATGTTTCAGCTCCAGGCGACAATATCGCCTGACAGTTCATTTTTACTGCTGTGATAAAACTCAGAAATGCTTTATCTACAGAATTGTTTTATTTATTTACTTTTCGTTTTTCTCACCTTTATTTTTCATTCTTATTTTTAACCTAGCATCTATTGACCCTATCAATCATAGACAATTATAATATGTTGCCAATAGAATAGTGGAAGTCAGACATTTTATCAGCATACCGGTATTTCAAATCAACGAAAATAATTTCTTTTTTTAAATCTATGATAAATATTTCACAGAAATGTGTTGTTTTATTTTCTTCTTTTTTATTAGTTAAACAACAGAATTAACTGTGAATTTATACGTCACATTTTGTGTGCTATATGTGAATGAATTTTTTATTATTTTGTGAAATACGTCTTTTTTTTCTAAAAGTAAAATAAAGCAATATCTATAAAAAACTGGAAGCTAAATATATATATTTTTGATGTTTAATGGAGGAGCTGAGTTAATAGTAAAGTTAATAAATTTTTAAAATGCTGTAGAAGCGATTTTTTTTATCACCCGTTATGCGAAAGTAGTATCTCTTAGATCCCTTGCGTTATTTAACTTTTTTTTTTCTTGAAACCCAATTGTAATGTTTTCCAAACCATTTGCCATCTTTATAATTCATTGGAATTAATAAAGCCTCTGCTTAATTCATTATCGTTAATGGCCTGTAATCCCAATTTATATCTTTTGGATTTCCACATTCAAAGAAATAATTCATTTAAACTTTTTTTATATTTTATTTACATATTTTAAGAAGTGTATTAATATACTCATTAAATAAAGAATAGATATAAAGGGGCTGATTTTCTTTAGAAGTTCTAACTCACGGTTTAAAAAATAAACAAAAAAAAAAAAAAAAAAAAACAGGATCAGTAAGGAAGGGAAGAATGTTCTTGCAGTATATTGGAGATAACATATTTTACAAAAATACATATTTATTTTTGAAAACAATGTGCACATTGTATAGTTTATCAAAAATAAGATATAGTTTATCTACGTAATTATAACATTTGTATATAAAGATTGTTGATTTAATTAAGGATTGTGGTAATAAATAAAGGAATGACTCACCTCATCCACGTCTCGATATTTATTACAGCGAATATATTTTTTGTATACAGATTCAAACTATTCAAACTACACATTTTCGAGCGCGTTTACTTGGCATCCGTTTCCTCCAAGCATCCCCTAAGAATGCTTTTATGATTTTCGATTTGGAAGTCATTGTCCATAGGGCTCTCCGGCTCGACGGACCAAAAAATGTTGATTTAATTAAGGGTTATGGTAATAAATAAAGTAATGACTCACCTCATCCACGTCTCGATATTTATTACAGCGAATAGATTTTTTTGTATACAGGTTTACACTACACAATTTGTAGAGCGTTTACAGGAAGCACCCGTTTCCTCCAAGCAGCCCCTACGAATGCCTAATTCCCGAACATAAACAAGAGTTCAAAGTTCTGGATTTTCATTGCGCCATCTGTTGGAGTTCAGATGAATCACCAAAGATGTTGTAAGTAAAAAAAAAGAATGTGTGATAGGATGCAATTAAGATATTGCTGCACTTTTTTTTAGCCTTACTGTAAACTCTCTTAACTTGTTTAGATAAACTTGTGACTTCAAGAGACAATTCACATTTTTCCAGAGAACTCAATTTCATTGATTTGTAAAGTTTTCTCAATTATGTGCATTACTTTTTCCAATTTTTCTGTGATTATAACACAGGGCTTTCATATTTCGCAAAAAAGTTCGATTAATAAGTTTAGAATATGATAAAACTTGAATAAAAAAATGTCAGAAATTTCATAAGAAAATATTTAAATATCACTCATATTGTATTACGTTTTGTGTAGAATACACCATCAAATTTGTATTCCAGAAAAAGGAATTATATAATAAAAATTAGGAGCTTTGGTTTGCCTTGTATATAAATTTGTTAAAATATTGTAAAACAAAGGAAAATAAGACGCAATTAAAATATACCTTGATTTATAAATGAATAATTCTATTAAATATAAATGGAAATTGAATTTTTTTTATCTATATTGATCATAAACATACATAATTTATTGCAAATTCAGAATTTTAACTTTTAATAAACGGATCGGTCATTCTTTTTGCTGCAATAAAATTACAAAATAATAGAAGTATTTAAGGTTTAACTTAAGAAAGTTAAATAACGAAGAAGACTTATTTCGTTCACTTTTATTTATTTTTACATGATTAGAAAAGATATTTTTGATTTTAATGTAATAGTTCGTCAAAATATCACAATATGTAAATTGTTAAAAGCAAAAGACTGCATTTCAATTTCTTAAGGCAAATCTCCCCGAAACTTTCGAATAAAAAGGACATGCTCCAAAATATCTGCATCTAGGGGTGTGGCTGTGGGATTTTTTTTAAATTCTAAAATTTCATATTGTATGCAACATTAAATGAGTTTGTTAAATGTGAATTTTACCTTACGCACACAATTAGTAGTTTCTACAATAAAAAAATTAACAATAAGAATGTATTGGGGGTTGGGCACTTGCGTTGTTATCGGCCTTCCATTGCTGAAACTTCCTAATATAAGCGTTTTCAATATTCTAGTTGCTTACTCCTCCCATTCTTAGAGAAAAAAATAGAGATATTCAATGAATCTGAACATCTTAAAGTTTTGAAATCTTTTTAAGATGTATTGAGTTAATTTTATCATATATGATATTTCGTTTATTTGCTAAGAAATATATTACAATACTTTTAAAATCAATCAAAACTGCTTTTTTAAAATTAATTAATGTATCATCAAAATGTTTGTCCTTCATAAGGTTCCTAATAAGGCACAGCGTTGTGAACTGCTGTCGTAAATATTCCTAAGTCCTAGCTGTTTTACATACATTGCTTACTTCTTCATCAGTTGCAACTTTAAGTGTGAAGGACAGGAATATCTTTCTATTGTCAAGAAGAATGCTTTAGATATTCTTTCACCTGTAATATATTGCTTTCGCTGCAGTCAGTTATTTTTGATATAACACTAATGTTTAAAACTTCTGTTCCACTCACATATGAAACAATAAATAACCTTGTTCTCTAACAATTTAAAATGATAACTATCTTAAAATCTGTACGTTTATTTCAATATGGATAGTGTATTATATTACTTTCTTATTTTCATAAGATTATTTAATTATGCCTTTGGAACAGAGCACTTATATTATGGAAACAACACAGCTTTCAAGCTGGTTTTCTAGCATTATCTGTACAAGGTCGAGTACATAAAATTTATCGTAGAAAATACTATTCCTGCTTTTTTTTTATTATAAATTCTGTCATCTTTTTTAGTAAAGCAAAATGGGCCCTTGAATGAGGCACATATAAAAGACAAATGTTTTATAGTTATAACTGTTATAAGATAGCTTGCATAAACCAAAATTTATGAACAAAATTCATTAAAATCGTAGGCCCTTAGATAATTTTTACAAATGTACTCTTTTTTTAACATCTTAAAATCTGTAAGAAACACCCATTCTATATTGAGGCATACATAATTAATAAAGCTACATAGATTTCATAACTTAAAAATTTTTTAAACGAAATGGGAAAGAAGAAAAGTGAAATATCTGAAAGATGTTCTTGGCTAAAAAATCTTTTACTCTATTCATTTCACTTTTCTGCTTTATCTGCTTTATCATTCATTCTTTTCTGCTTTAAGCGAACAAATGTAATTACCTTCTCAGTCAGTTTTTTTTTTCTTTTTGAATCTGAGCTTCTTTTTCTTTGTCCTTTCGTTGATAAAAAATTGTCAATTTTTCCCAAAATAAACAGTGCAAATAATCGAATTTTCTCATATGAAATAGGAAACTTCCTATTTGCTTGCTTTGTTTATTTTTGAAATTTACTCCATTTCTGAGAATTAATTAAAAATCACGTCATTCCTTCCAAAATCAAGAGATTAGTCCATAAAAATAGGATTTGTGATGGGAAGCATTCCCCTCGAAAAGCAAATAGCCATTTCAAATTTATCTTTCTTTGAGGACTCTTAATTTAATCAGTGAATACTTAAACAAGAGAATATAATACAGATTATATCTCAAAAACGAACAGATTTTAAAAACAAGAATGTTTTACCCTAAGGTGATAAAGACTGAAATAAGAAAGAAAAGCACACAAAATCTTTCTTTTTGTAGAAAAGACAGATAAAAAAAATTCCAGAAATAGCTTCCTTGAAAATTCAGATTTGCAATTTTTTTTTTAATAATTATTCTTTAAAACTAAAATTACTTTTCATTTCCACTCAGAATATTAGTTTATAATAAGTAGTTTTCAAATATTTTTGGTTTGTAGCTGAATTATGCATACTTTTATACTTTATAGTTTAAATTGTTCGAATTATGTAGTTAAATTAAATTAATTGTAAGATAATACATGCTTATTCCTATTCTTCGAATAATTTCGATATATTTATCTTTTTAAAATTTGAACATTAATGATATTATTCAGCAACCAACTTGTATGCATAGCAATTATACACATAAATAATGTCTAGTTAAATCTTTTGCTTTAAAATGATTTACATCTAAAAAAATCTTTGTTTTTTCCAATTTCTATGATTTAGAATCTATCCTTTACCTCTTTCCTCTTTAGTTCCCGCTAGCATACTTTTTTTTTAAATTTAACTTTGTGCTTGCAGGGCATCACATAATATTTGATTACAATTTAGTATCTGACAATCAGTATGCATAATTACCTAGAAAATCTGGGAATTGCCACTGTTTTACCTTTCTTCATGAATTATTTTTCAGATCAGACAGATTAAGGAATGTATTTCCGATAATAAATTAATCAAATTCATTTTAGTACTCGGAATTTTTTTCACGCACAAATATTATTTTATTATAAGACTTTGAAGATACAAGTTTAATTTTCATTTTGATTATTCACTTTCTAATTTCAAAGTCGTACATTCTCTCTCTCTCTCTTTTTTCATTGTGTGGTGAAATACGCATTTTCTTTTGCGATCTTTTTGATTGAAATATTTCGTTTCGAAATTGTTTTGAGACATTCAAAAGTAAGTAATCAATTTCTAGTCATAAACACTCTACCTTCTCCTTTAATCGTTTCCACAGAATCTTTATATTGATCTAAGTCTATTTAACAAGTCTATTAATTTATGTCTATTTAACTTAATTGTATTGATTTAAGAGTATTAATTTTTTTATTACCTCGCCTTTTGCATATAATTATCACTGAAATATTCATATTCATATTAGAATGTCCTTTGTTAGTATTCCCTTATTGAATACAAACTGTTTATAAGAATTTCACAGATGTTTATTGTATTTTTAATAGAAATTAATTAAATACAAATTGTTTGTGAAAAATCCATAGTCCTAATTGTATTATACTTTTAATAGTCATTCATTAAATGCAAACCGTCAATAATAATTTTAAAAACACTCCTTTTTTTATAGTTTGAATAAATGGCTAAGATCACATATATGTAGCAACAATTCTACTTTCCCCTTTTTTATATATTATTTTCCCTGATATGGTCTATGTGTTTAGATCTATATTAACAGAAAACGATTATACATTTTATTCTTCACCAATTGACCAATTCAAGGGTCCCATCCAACTATTTAATATATTTGGTTTTTGAGGTATTGAGTGTGAAAAAATGCAAATGAGCTGTCTGGCAGATTCTGAGCCCATTGTAACATTCATTTCAAATGTTGACATATACTTACAATTTTGGTGATTCAATTAAAAAAAAAATTATTGTGGTATCATTTTAGAATGCTTAAGAATGTTTTTTAAACGCACGAGGAACGAGTTCGCATGTTTAAATCAATAATTGATTGAATACATTTTCGTATAGGAATAAGCGACAAATTTCAGTCTCCCAACTTATACTGTTTTTAAGTTATTATTTTAAAAAGCAGGTCTATATAAATTTAAATAAAACCTGAATTATTCCTTCGTTTTTGTTTCAGTAAAGCTTAAAATACGAAGATAAGTCCAAAATTCATTAATAATTAAATTATATTTCTCTCAATATCTAATTTGCGAGAAAACAAAGATAAAAATAACTTTAATCTTTCCACTTTTTCAACGTCCAACAATTGTTTTCTGACCCTTAAAAGTTTTTCAAATATTTTTGGATTTAATGAATTTTTTGATGGGCAAACTAAGAGCATATTGTGGTCGATATATCAGAGCCCAGTTAGAGCAAAATGTCATTTTTTTCGATATTTTTGCATTACTACATAGATTTGGAATACCGAACAATATCATGAAAATACTGTATATCTTGTATTAATTGGGACCTAGCTTCATCCAATTCAGTACGGAGATATTCCGGCACTCATGATTACATGAATTCAAAATGCCTGACTTATAGAAAGACAATGCCTGACTTCTAGAAAGACACAATTGTGGGTTCTCCTTCCCTCCAAGATGACGATCTCGAAATCCCTCTTGGTTTCAAATTTCCTAACAAAGCATTACATTTCAAAGCAACCAACATGAATTGCCCTTATCCCTTCCCGCATGCATTCTTCCTATTTAAAGGATTCTTAACAGTCTTTCAAAATATGAAAAGACGATTCGACGAAAACACTTGAAGAAGAGGAAAAGAGAATTTTATATTCTGTATTTACATTTCCTTGTAAGTAATGACAAAAATCAATAATACTTCAAAGGAAACATTAAATAAGCAGATATTCATTCCACGGTAACAAAATGCCTCACAGAATTTCATGAACAAAGAATTATATATCTAATTTTTACTTGTGTCAGCAATTTGTTATACTTAAAGAAATTCAAGCAATACTAAAAAGACCAACCATCATTTTTTAAAGATTATTTCTCTTTTCACTTTTTCTTTATTCGAATGTTTTTTCTCATTGCCAATCCTCTATTTTTATCTCCTTTCTGGCAACTTCTGATGTATGAATGAGTTGTGTTCCTTTTATTTCCATAGCCTTTCCATGCAATTCAAATGCAATCGAATGCTCAGTAATCAGTATGCTGGACAGTCCGGAAAATACCGAAAGCAGCCCCAGCCACTTTTTATTATCCGGTTAGAAAGGAAGGAATACTTTTCTGAAGAGAAGAAAGCAATAAGTCTTTTCTGCCATGTTGTTTTGGAATCGAGTCTTCAATTCGACTGGCCGTTTGAAATCTGAATTGAATAGTTTTATTTTGCCTAGTGCTTGTATATGGGGATGAATATCTGACTTCTCTCTTCTCATGTATATTAATGGATTTATCCTTGATTTTGTTGTGGTTCTTTTTTTTTTTACTGCTTTCAAGTGGTTCAAGTTTGCCGTCTTGTTGTGGTTCTTTATTTTACTGCTTTAAAGTGGGTCGGAAAAAAAATCACTTTTTTTTTTTTTAAATTTGCATTTAGTTTCTTCTGATTGAGTAGACATTTTCTGTCTCCATGGAGAATTTAGGTATCAAAAGAGCATCAAAACTTTTTTTATTCTCATTTTCAAATATTTTCGGCCAAAATCTTTTATAAACGGCACTGGAAATGGATTAGGCATGTTTAAAATGCTGTCAAAGGATAGTACATGAATTGTAGTGACTTGGACCCTAGAAAAAAAGAGGGAAAAGAAGATACAAGACTACATGGAGCCATACAGTTAAAGAATAATGCAATTTCTTTGAATGGCCAAGTTTTAAGTGCGTTTGGAAGGCAGTGTTGGACTGTGTTGAATGGTACTCAACTAATCAGCCAACTAACCAACAAATCAGCCAACTAGCCAGGAATTGTGACTTCATGGTGCAGTTTGGAGGGAGTGATGATGATGCAACGAGTATTTTATGTTATATAATTGTTAAAACGTTTACCTCAGTGTTTTAAAAGCTATTCACATTTTAAATCACCTTTACTCAGTGACCATGATGGCATAAAATGGCAGGAGAAATAACATTTGATACAAATTCGCGTAGGGATATTAATTCCGAATATGTTCTTCTAAGATCTTAAGCGCGAAAAAAAGAATTAATTTGAAAAGGATGAAATTTCTTTAAAAGAAACTTTCACAAATCTCTACTGAAATTAAAAAGGAATGTGTGTTGTCTCCTACAGGCCAGTACACTTGAACCAGAACCAGAGGTGAAGCAGTAGGTTTTATTCGTCCCTTACTTAGGTGCTTAAATGGAAACAAAAAAAAAAGTTTTTTAAGATGTATTAACTTTAGTTGCTTTGATTTTCTAATTCTTTTTTTACTTCATTCAATCAAATTATTTTTGTGACAAAGAGAAAAAGTATACAAGTCAAATGAGACATATCATTTAAAAAAATTTTTCAGCTCGAAGCATGAACTGTTTCGCGGAAAAAAGATGAATTTAAATGTTTCTTATTCAAATCCTCTTCCTTTTTTTAATGATGAGAAAATGCTCGATTTCATAACTTAATGCAGATTAGATAACAAATGTAATCAAATTGTTTAATAAAAGTGCATTTACTGTTTTTAATATCAGTTTATATACAACATGTAATGCCCGAATTCGATCATATTGATTTTTTTATTTGTCATATTAGACAATTGATACAAATAAATCTTTCTGTTTAATAATGATTGATAAAGAAACACATAGTGACAAATCTATCTATTGTAAATTCAAGTGTTATCCTCTACATCAACAAGATTTTAGATACTAAGCATACTCGCATATAAAAATAATATTGAATATTATAAATTTGACCCATTATAGAAGTATGTAGAACAATTATTTTTTTTATATCAAACTTCACGTAAATGAGAATTCGTTTGCTAACGTGAGATTAAGATCAGTTTAAGTAGTATTTCAAAATTTAATAAAATGAACTCATTTTTTCGACGTAAGCTGAGTATACTATGTCAAAATTGTATTATACTCATTATTTAGTGATTCTCATATTCTAATATATAGAATAATTGTATAATTTTGTCACTGCAAATTGCACACACACACACACACACACACACACACACACATATATATATATATATATATATATATATATATATATATATATATATACAAAAGTATTAGAATCAAGTTAATAGGGAAAACAAAAAATCAAATAAAAATTAAACCAAAAAAATTATAAAAAATTACTTATATATATATATATATATATATATACAACTTCTAAAAAGAGAAAATCAAATATGTATTGATATGTATAAAAAATGACAAAATATTTATAAATTCTTTTGGGTGGGAAAATTTTATCGAAATATATTTCCATCTAATAGCAAAAATTTCTCTCCAATTTCAATTATAGTAAATGTTTTCCTAGGTTTTGTTTATCTAAAATGATTTTCCGAGTATTTTAGATTTATTTAATTAGCCAGAAAGAACGTGTACCGCAAGCTAATACATAAAATAAACTAATTTAAAAGTCTCTTTGGCCTCTCTCAATTAGCCAAATATTTCACATCTAAGTTAATTACGCGCAGTTAAATAAACCACGAAAGGCAATACAAGAATTCTCGTTGAAAGAATGAATCGAATTTCTTTTGAAATAAACAGTATGTAAAAACTAAATATTGCGCAAAGAATAGATGAGTAATATGTATCAAATGACTGTGTAATGGGGATTTTTTCCGTTGAAAAGCAAATAGTTTTAACGCTTTGCTTCCGAAATAATAAAGCAAGTTAGAAATTTTATATAAACAAGAACTGTTTTATCTCGCTTTAAACAACATCTTTCCTTGATTGTTCATTCCAGCATATAGCACTATTATGTCCCTTGATACTTGCTTTCTTTTAAATTGTTATCGTCATTTAATTAAGCCGCGATACTTTTTTAAAGTCGAAGCTACTGATTAATTTTCTTTGGTCATTGCTTTATTAGCAATTTTATATAGGTGTGAGTAATTTAAATGTTGTATTAGATTGAATGCATAATGAAAATTTAAATAAAATTTGATCGGTAAAAAGAAATAATAAGCTGGACAGATTGAAGATGGCAATTTTAACAGAGGATAATTTTCAATAAATTCGGTTTTTGAGGTGAATTATTTTACTTTGCATATATTATTATAATGGATTTTTCGCTAATTTTGCCAGCTAAACAAATATTTATTTTAAGATATTACATATACATTGTTATTTTAAAAGATAATGCAAAACGCTATATTGCTCGCTACTAGAAAAAATGATTTTGACCTCAAGGTAAGATGGCAGTTTTAATAAAAGTTGAATACACTTTAAAAAAAATAAAAACGAATATATTTTTTTACATAACCATCTTCCGAATGTGAGTAAAACAGGTTTGCACAAAATTGTTTCTAAAAATTTAAAATTTCGGAAACTGTCCGAAAGCAGCCAGCTTTGGTTTATCTGGGGGCTTACAGATGAACATTAAGTGAAAAAAATAGTTTGTGCTCTTGAATTTTTGAACCGATACTATAAGAAAGAACATGAATTTTCAGAGAACATTAGTCATAAGGCACGAAACATGGGTTTCTCACATGACCCAGAATCGAAACGTCAGTCAGTGGAATGGCGTTAAGCGACATCACCAAACTCAATAAGTAAGGTCATGGCAATCGAATTTTGGGATAGACATGGAGTCTTGTTATTCTAGTTTATGAAAAAAGTGACAAAACAAATACAGCCGCTTATAGCCCTACTGATTAAACTTCGATGTGTTGTATAGAATAAGTGATGAGACATATCTCCTAAAAGTGATATTGTTCAAATATTATCTGTAAGTCTATGTGACTTCCAATATAGTTTTAAAACGTTGTGGGTCATACTGAATATGAAACTACTATATAAGCAATAAATGTATCTAAAAACAAAAACAAAAAAAAAAGAATTGAAATGAGATAACAAAGTCATCAACTTACCCTGCATATCTTTCCCAAATTTGAAATGCTACAATGTTTTGATTTTCTTTTGGTAAAATTATCAAAAATTAGATATAAATGAACAAAAATTATAAATAATGCATTCTCTCAAATTAATTTATTGCTAACCTGCCAGTTATTACGAGCAGACCAGGAAAATTACAACATGTCATTAAAAATACAGGAATTGCATCAAACAAATAAGGAAATAGTGACTATGTGTGATTTTTTATAATTTAACAGTACGGAGCGCTAACAATAAGGGAGAGTTCTGTACATTTGCTCAATTTTTAATATAAATTTACTGTTTATGTGTAAGATGATAAAGATACAATAACCTTTTTGACCTTGTTCTATCTTTTATCATCTCTTACACTGCTTGACAATTGCTAAGGAACAAGTGATTTATGCAAAATTGCGTCTCAGACAGCTGACTAATAAAAGTGAATTCAAGTTGAGAGGGCGTGGTAGACCAAGACTCGTTATCTGTATAAAGGACATTGCATACAAGTTCATGATTCATACGAAAATTCATGCTGCTTGATGTTTGACTCAAAGTAGTGCATGGTGTTATAAAAGTTTTTTCTCTGAAATTCTGTTTGGCTCTTGCAATAATTAAGAGCAAAATGTCAGCAAGATATAATTTGAGGGCCTACGATCGTGGACGAACAGTTGGACGACTGGAAGCAGGTCAAAGTGTCACCACTGTCGCTGCTTCAATTGGTGTATCAAAGAGTGTCATATCGCGATTAAAGAAGGCCTCTGAAGGTGGAAATGCTTTGCAAAAGCATGCCGGGGGTCGTGGTAGGAACACCACACCTTTAGAGGATCGCTATGGAGCCCTCGTGGCAAAAAGGATCATAAATTTAACTCCTGGCTAGATAGCTGCAAACCTTGCAACCACTACCAGTATGCATGTTTCTGCAAGATCCATCTCACGGCGATTAAATAAAGTTGGTTTGTATGCACGGAAGCCTGTTCGTTGCATTCCACTTCAACCATGCCATCGTCGTGAGAGATGTACGCCGGTGTAAGGAACAAGTTGATTGGGATATCCAAAATTGGTCTAGAGTGATGTTCTCAGATGAATATCGTTTCAGTGTGACAAGAATTCTGGCCGCCAATTACTGTGGAGAGAGCGTGGAAGACGTTATGCACAACAGTTTGTTAGTGAACGTGATCGGTACCTCCCAGGCGTGATGGTGTGGGCAGGCATCATGCACAATGGCAGAACACCTCTTCACATCTTTGAGCGAGGAAGTTTTTCATTGCAACGGTACTGCAGAGAGGTTATTCTGGATCATGTTCGTTTTTTTAGGGGTGCTGTAGGTCCAGACATTTTGTTTATGGATATAATGCGCGGCCACACAGAGGCGTTGAGATATCGGGCACACTGCAAAGTGAAAATATTGTTCGTATGCAATAGTCTGCCTACTGTCCCGACCTAAATCCCATTGAAAACGCCTGGGATGCTCTTAGCAGACGTTTTTCACAAAGAACCATTCCTCCCGAACAGTGCAAGAGCTCAAAATCGCCTTGAGAGAGGAGTGGGATGATATCCCCCAAGAGCTCTTGGATAGTTTAGTGGAGAGCATGGAGAACAGATGCAAAATGGGAATTAGTGTCCGTGGTCATCACACATCTTACTAAGGTACTTATGTCTGTATTATTCTTACCTGAAGATCAATTTTTGTGGGGCTGTTTGGAAATCATCCAAAGGGCATTTTTTTTATCTTTAAGTTTTTAATTCTTCGATTTGTCGATATCAGCACGATTTTGCACTTTGATAAATGCACATTCTCCCTACTAAATATGTAATTAGTTTCATTTATTCAATCATTGTCTGTAATTAATTATTCAGAAAAAAGTAACTGTTCCGTAGCAATTTTCAAACAGTGTATAAAAAGAAACGTAAAGCGTAAAATAATTAGTTATTTTTATTAATTCTCAAATTTGTATACATAAAAATGAGTTATTGCAAGAATTGGTAGTTCCCAAAATGTTCGTTCTATTTAAAATATATTCGTTATATTCCTATTCCATGAACTTAAAAAAATCATAACTGAACTTGACAGTCCAAAATATTTATGACCGCTTCCAGTATTCATTACAGGTTTATATCTATTACTTATAGTTAATATCTATTTTTTCCATTTCATTTGCAATACGTTTTGAATTCACCAAGCATATCCCTAACAGAAGCCTTCGATTATTGTTTTCATGATAATACTTTTAAAATATATTCGTTATTCTGCTATTCCATGAACGGGAAAAATTCTTCACTGAATTTTACAGTAAAAAACAATTATCTCTAAATCTCTCATTTCAATATTCATTGCAGATTTATATCTATTACTTACAGTTACAACTATTTTTTTTTTCATTTCGTAATTGCAATAAGTTTTGAATTCACCAAGCATATCCCTAGCAGAAGCCTTCGATTATTGTTTTCATGATAATACTTTTAAAATATATTCGTTATTCTGCTATTCCATGAACGGGAAAAATTCTTCACTGAATTTTACAGTAAAAAACAATTATCTCTAAATCTCTCATTTCAATATTCATTGCAGATTTATATCTATTACTTACAGTTACAACTATTTTTTTTTCATTTCGTAATTGCAATAAGTTTTGAATTCACCAAGCATATCCCTAACAGAAGCCTTCGATTATTGTTTTCATGATAATACTTTTAAAATATATTCGTTATTCTGCTATTCCATGAACGGGAAAAATTCTTCACTGAATTTTACAGTAAAAAACAATTATCTCTAAATCTCTCATTTCAATATTCATTGCAGATTTATATCTATTACTTACAGTTACAACTATTTTTTTTTTCATTTCGTAATTGCAATACGTTTTGAATTCACCAAGCATATCCCTAACAGAAGCCTTCGATTATTGTTTTCATGATAATACTTTTAAAATATATTCGTTATTCTGCTATTCCATGAACGGGAAAAATTCTTCACTGAATTTTACAGTAAAAAACAATTATCTCTAAATCTCTCATTTCAATATTCATTGCAGATTTATATCTATTACTTACAGTTACAACTATTTTTTTTTCATTTCGTAATTGCAATAAGTTTTGAATTCACCAAGCATATCCCTAACAGAAGCCTTCGATTATTGTTTTCATGATAATACTTTTAAAATATATTCGTTATTCTGCTATTCCATGAACGGGAAAAATTCTTCACTGAATTTTACAGTAAAAAACAATTATCTCTAAATCTCTCATTTCAATATTCATTGCAGATTTATATCTATTACTTACAGTTACAACTATTTTTTTTTTCATTTCGTAATTGCAATACGTTTTGAATTCACCAAGCATATCCCTAACAGAAGCCTTCGATTATTGTTTTCATGATAATACTTTTAAAATATATTCGTTATTCTGCTATTCCATGAACGGGAAAAATTCTTCACTGAATTTTACAGTAAAAAACAATTATCTCTAAATCTCTCATTTCAATATTCATTGCAGGTTTATATCTATTACTTACAGTTACAACTATTTTTTTTTTCATTTCGTAATTGCAATAAGTTTTGAATTAGCCAAATTTATACCTTCGATTGTGGTTGTCATTAAACTTGCGCATTTTTTCAACTCAATAACAATTATTACGTGAGTTCGATCATTACGTGAGTGTAGTCTAATAGTAGATAAGTAACCCCGTCAGAAAGGAATCACAGAAAAATAACCTGAAGATCAAGCTATTTAAAATTAAGTGATTGCGCATATCAAATGATATATTCAAAATCAAATCAAATTATAGATTTAAAAAAGCTTAAAACTTCGAAAAACGTTATTTAATCTTATTTCAAGAATAAATTTCCATTTGACAGAAAAATATAAAGGAAATTTATTTTGGGTGCACGAAACGTATTTACTTACTTACCACTACAATGGTTTTTCATACTGGAATAAAAATAGATCCTAAATCAAAATGACAGATCATACGAGCAAGGGCCAAATATAAATGGTTATCATGAATTATCATTTTCCTCATAATTTAAAGAAATTAACATTTATGGAAATATTCTCCAGTTTCCTCTAAATTTAGAAATATTTCTGCTCTGTCGTCAAAGGTACAACATATCATGGATATCAAAAGATACATCAGAGTATACATTCACATTTAAACTTCTATCACTCATTTCTTTTGATAAAAAATACTTAAAATGAACGTATTACTCTGTTAACAATATGCATACACTAATATAACTTCCTAATTGTATTAATACTCTTATGTGGCAAAATTTTATGTTTGTAATACTTACATTTTAGTCATGAAATTGGATTAATATTTTTATTCATCGAAGTAAACATTTCTAGAAAAAGTAAACAAGGAATTAATAGTTAATTTTTGTACAAAATAAAAAAAACTCACATTCGGCCTCCGTTGCCGTTACAGAAAGAAGTAGTCAAAGGTAAAATTAATCAATTTGAAAAATAAATTCTGATAGCTCAGAAAGATCTTCATTTTTTTCTTGCTAAACATACAATGAATATTTCTAAATAATTTTAATAAAAAAAATAAAAAATGCAATGTATCATTCATTTTTAATCTTTATCAAACATTCTTTCAAATTTTTAGGAATTTGGGACAATTTAGAAAATAATTTTAGAAAATAATAGGAAATAAAGAAATAAACACAGAATGATGATAATCAAAAGCAATCTGTTAACATGGATTATTTAAAAATTTATAATGATATATATATTATACGTAAGAATTATTTCAGAATCTATAAAATGAAGAAGTGGAGCATTACACATACAAAATTTATACTTCTGAAGAAAGACGACTTTTTTTAATTTTTCTATTTCCATTATATTTATTATGAATGAATTTGGTTCTTATTCAAGCTCTTCGCTAGCAATATATGCCTAATGACACATCTATCAAATTCATAAATCTTGAAATTGTATGTTTATTCTTTGGATATTTTTTAAGAAGTGTGAACGCACCATCTTCTTGAAAGCAGTTTCTTCTCATATATGTTAGTATTGTATTTGGATGACAAAATCAAATTAAATATATCTGGTAGGAATTATTTTATCTACAAATATACAATAAATGAATTTTAAAAATATATAAATTTTATTTTGTAAAAATGTAAAATTATTTTTTAATTTATAAAATTTAGTTTTTTAAATTGCATATTTTTATTTTTTAATTTAAAAAAAATATTAAAAATGGAAAAAAAAGAAATATTTGCAGTCATGCTAAATTAACAGTAATCGGATTCTTGTATGTCTAGTTTTGAAATTTTCAGAAACTCTGTGTTATGCAAACATTTTTAAGATGGTTGAAATATCAAGCAAAAAAATCAAAATATTACAATTTAAATTTAAAAAATGAATTCTAACAGAGGCTTCGGATAATAGTATAAATCACTTTATCTATGTGCACTGAATATTTATTAGTGTTTGGTTGAAGGAAGCCAAAAATGTTAATAAAGCTAAATCGGACACTTTTTTAAAGATACATAAAAATAATCAATATATTTAAGACATTTATTTACCAATAATTTAGCCAAAATGTTAATAAAGCTAAATCGGACACTTTTTTAAAGATACATAAAAATAATCAATATATTTAAGACATTTATTTGCCAATAATTTAGCCAAAATGTTAATAAAGCTAAATCGGACACTTTTTTAAAGATACATAAAAATAATCAATATATTTAAGACAATTATTTGCCAATAATTTAGCCAAAATGTTAATAAAGCTAAATCGGACACTTTTTTAAAGATACATAAAAATAATCAATATATTTAAGACATTTATTTGCCAATAATTTAGCCAAAATGTTAATAAAGCTAAATCGGACACTTTTTTAAAGATACATAAAAATAATCAATATATTTAAGACATTTATTTGCCAATATTTTTACACGTTCCTTTTATAAATGATGAAAATTCATTAAATATAATGCAACTTAAAATTTTTCTTTGAGGCCTATATCAAAGCACAGTTTTTTTACCCCTCCCCCCCTCCCAAAAAAAAAACCGAAGTGAATAATCATTCAGAAATGAACAATCAATCTTTGTAAAATGTAACTTCAATGATAGCAGCGATACATTTAATATCAATTAATAGAAAGTTATATAAACGTTCTTAAATGTATCGCAATACATTTATGTGCTGTAAACACGGAAGTAATTACAATAAAGATTTATGAAATTTTAATTTTTTGTCATTTTCAATTGCTACGAAAATACCTATTTTTTTTTTTAAATATGACAACATTATTTTAATTTTTTTCCATGAAAACATTGCGTGGAATTAGTTCAAGTACCTCAGAATTAAAAAAAAAGCAATATTTATGCTGTTAAAAACATATATATTTTTAACACATATATTAAAAAATAATACATTATACCCGTGCAATTTATCACAATACAGATGATATTCATTATCAACATTCATTGCTATTTGAAACCACTTATTAAAAATTAGTGACCAATCTCTAGAAAAGAATCGATTATTTTTCTTAATTAGAGTAAAATATTGATATTTTCTTAATATGTCTAATCTCAAATTTCCTGCAATTTTTTTAATATCTGACATTTTGATAAACGTTGAAGGTAAATAGAAAAATCTCGGTGTTGAATTTCCATAGATATATATTTGCATTTTGAAGAGAGTAAAATGTTTAGTTTGAGATGACTTAAAGAATCAGAGTTACTCCAATTGCAAAACTCTCTAGAGTCTTAAACGCTTTAGAATTCAGTTTGTGAAAAATTCCTTTTACATTGAATCTTGCATGAAATATTCATTAGTGAATGAATGTTTTCAACTTCTTTACCAAGTGTTCATAATGAGTCCGACATGTCACTCAGAATAAATTACTAACCCGCGGAAGATGTTTAAATTTAATCCTTTTCACGTAAGTTTTTAAGTTTTATGCCAAGCGAAAGTTAAGTTCAAGCTATATATCTGAATTTGAAAGTTTTCGTTGGCAAAATCAAGCAAAGTTTATTGAAATATATGTATATTTAGTTAAAATCAATGCATCAACTTCGCTCTGGAGATGAGTTTAGTAATCTCTCATGTTATCATACTTCAGCTGCAATAAATTTAAGCCAAAAGGAACTTGCCGAACTATAATTCGAAAATTAATTTATGGAATTCGCAAAACTGAAAGTATCTAGAAACCGCAGGTGTGTATAGAAAGAAAAAGAATGAACTTTAAATTCAAATACGTAAGATTTCCTGAAAAGAAGCTCCAGCTTTTATTTGAATTTATGTTTTCACATTTGGACTAAAACGAATGTTCACATTAGAATCGTTTGCCTTTTGAATATAACAATTCTGTTTCCTTCCATTCAAATGAAAACAACGTCGTCTTTTTTCGGTTTTAGAAAACAGCTATTTTCCCTTTTATTTAAACCCATTTTTTTAGATTAAATTCAGTCTACAAATTAAAAATGATATAGGGTTGTGACTTGTGCATTCGCATTTCGACTTGAACAGTTTACTTTTTTACTTGTATTTCGATTTGAACATTCATTTCGACTCAAAATGAATATTCACAATGAAATCATTTGCTTTCTTCATATAACAATTCTGCTTTCTTCTATTTAAATGAAAACCACGCTGTCTTATTTCGGTATTCAAGAACAACTATTTGCGCTTTTATTTAACCAAATATTGTCAGATTAAATTCAATCTATACATTAGAATAATACCGGATTTTATTAGATTTTCGAAGAATGTACATTATGAAATGATTATATTTCACATAAATTTTAAAATCCATCATGTTAAATATAAATTCAATTTTTATTCGAAGGACGAAAGTAATTTTTTTAAAAAAAGGTAACAAGAAGTAAGAAATATCTTTCAACTCAGAAAATAACATTTTTCATTATTTGATTTCAAAGATATGAAGTACATTTAATATGCTTAATGGTATATCAAAATGCAATCTATTAGAATGTAATTCAGAAGGACTTCTTGAACAAATTCAAATTAATTTAAGCTTAGTTTATCATGTAAAAATCCATATATATATATATATATATATATATATATATATATATATTCTTATATTTTACTCGGACATACTCGGTTATTTAATGCAAAGCTTAATTTCATTAAAATTCTTAAAGCGAATCAGACATGGAAATATATTTATAGGATCCCATTTAAAAACATTACTTTTAACTTTTGCTTGATTAGATTTGTATTTTATTTATTTACAAGAGTCACTGAGCATTTAAACCTTATGGGCACTAAAGAATATCTTTCTGAATTTATGTAATATCTCAAGAATTTGTCAACAAAAATTTTTCAGATTCATCATGATCAGGTCCATTAATTAACAATGTTTCATTTTAAATGCATCAAACACTAAGAAAATAAACAGAATCGTTTAAAATCATTGGTCGAAAACAGGTAAAAAAAAAATTACTTAAAATTACTTAAAGACGATGAACTTAAAACTAACATAAATGCAATTTAATTATAAAAGTATACAACTAACCTAAAAATAATTTAAATCAAGTCACATAAGTTGATAATACTTGTCAACAATCAGAACGCAATGCGCATGCGTGAATTTTCACCGTCGGTTTTGGTAACGCAAATGAGTGAATTTTTCTACGCCAGTTGGGGTAACACTATGTAGATTAGAAATTTTTAATTTCCTTTATTCTGTTTTATTTTAATTCAAAAGTACTTCAGAATGAATCTGAAAGATAGATTCATTAACAACGTTTAATTTTAAATGCTAAACTAAGAAAATAAACAGAATCGTTTGAAATAATCGGCCGAAAAATGTTAAGCCTAAGCCTCATTAGCGTGGGGAAAAAATGCTGAAGCCTTACTTATTTGGTGGTGGGGAAATGAAGATTTTTTTTGGATGGAAAGTTAGTTTTTAATTAATAATTAAAATTCTAATTAAAATTTCAAAAAAGGGACTTTAGGTGCACATTCCTGACCTTCAAGGTATACACGTACCAAATTTGGTAGCTGTAGGTCAATGGTCTTTTCTGTAGAGCGCCAACACACACACACACACATTGAGCTTTATATAAGTATAGATTAACAGAACATTTATGTCTTACGTAGTCCTTAGTCACCCTTATTATTTTGGTTTTCCTCTTTCATTCTCATTTCTGTGTGTACATATTTTTCTGCTTTATTTACGGGCATATTCCACATGCTGAAATAAATAAGATTGAATATGAAATAAAAATATTTTTTTCATTTATTTTATGTTCTTAAAATATTTGATTTTCTTTCATAAAATTCATTATTTGAGTTCAAATTATTTCGATTCCGATGACGATTCTTCTAGTGGAATGGGTATGGCTGTGACCGATAAAAGACTCTTACTATTGTCTAGTTCTCGTACTATTATCGTAAAGACTATCGTTAAATTAAACTTCGTATACCTAGGTAAGAAATGGATAATCCTTTGCAAGATATCATCTTTTTGTGGAAAAAGAGAATATAGCAGAAAAAACTTTCGTGATTATGCATAATTTTTTTAATTCAAAGATGACAGTCTAAAATAAATATTCCTTTTCAAGAAAACAGATCTGGCATTATATATAAAATTTCTAATGACCATGGAAAATTCAAGGATTGGAATTACAATGTTTTAATTATGTTCATTGTAATTGCATTTTTAAAATTTAATCTCACAATGGAATATTACTTGAATTATACTTAATGAAGCTCGTTTGAATAAAGTTTTACAAAACCTGATTTTTCTTTAAGGTGTATGTACACACTTGAAACTTCGAATATCGTTCAAATTATCGAATATTTTTTTTTATTGATTAATAATGTTCTCTGATTCTTTAGCTTTCAAACGATACGAAGATGTTGTCGATATTCGAAATATTTCTCGAGTTATAATTATTTTTCTTGAGGTGCTTTCATTAAAAACTCTAGTTACGGTGTTTTTAAAACTCATTTTATGAAGAACGATATTTTTCCACCATGTTGCTTCATTCAAACAATCATAACTCAACAAGAAATGAATCAAATACAATTATATACATATCAATATAATCTGTATGAAATAGCGGATGTTTTGTGCCTCAATCAAAGTAATATTTATAGAAATAAATTTTTAATAGCTGTTTAAATGTTAAAATGACAGAAAAAATCTCGCTTTTTCTATTCATCGTTGATGGAAAAATTGTTAAAAATAAACTATATATTTTTATAACTTGTTTGAGGCAGACAACATGAAGACTAATATTAGGCATCATTTCCAACTAGAATTGTGTGTCTGTACAAATTAGAATTTAAGATATCATGTTTCAAAAAATAGGCTAATTAGCTCCTTAAATATTATTTAATTAATTAATAATTAGTGTAATATGGTTTTTTCTCACTTAAATGAGTTTAAACATATATTTATGATCTACTGTGAAAAAACTAGATTTTTAAAGTTAAAATTTAAAAAAAAATCTTCAAGTGTGTACGTACACCTTAATGCGAAAGACATTGTTTCGTTTTGTTTAGAAAAAAAAATCAGTAAAATTTGGGGTAATATTTCCTTTCATTTCCTCCAAAACTTGCGTATCTGAAAGAATTTCTTCATCCTCAGTTTTAACTTTGCATCTACTTTTTTTTTTTTTAAATTGGAAGAAGAATTTCGTTACTCCTTCTTAAATTTGTTGAGGATTTTAGTAATTAAATTTTGTAATAACCGATTTCGTGAAACCATTCGTTTTTTAAATATGTATTTTTAAATTAAAACATTTACTAACAGATAAAGACTAAACATTTTTTTTATAAATTTCTTTCCAGTAATACTCAATCAAATCATTTTCATTCATTTCATATAATTTCATTGACTTTTTAATTTTAAATACCATTCATAATCCCAGGAATGTGAGGGAGTAAGTCGTGCCTTTGACTGATTTTCAATATTACATTTTTATCTGGCTAGAATAAGAACAAATCGCTATAATGGAATGAAGATCCTTCCTGATGGGACAAGAACCTATATTTACTGCAAGAACTGCCGGGAAACTCAGATCGCACCGACACAAATCTTCGATCGACCATCTATTATCACAGATATCTTAAAGTTTGACCGATTATAGTTGATGGATGCACTTCGGTAGATACTGTCGGGAACCAGGCCTTAACTGTAACCAGTTTTAACTGTAAAGAACTTTCCCTTCTCACCACCAGGGGTTTGTTGACTTCCTCTCGTTTTGGCGGCAACCAACGAACGCTTTTTATACTCTTCTAACTTGTAAATATATTCTTAATCATGTAACTTATAATCAAGTAACTATTAAAATAATATTCTTAAAGGGAAGTTCCCCGTGTTAATGAGTCATAGTCACTGAACCTGCCACTAATTAGATATTTGAGATTATCAGCTGCAGATGGAGACAACAACACCAGTATGTTATCAAAAGAGATTCCAACCAACAAAACAAAGGTAAGCGCTTTTACTTGCCTTTAATTTAGAGATTGTTCGTGTTGGAATAGATACTTTACAGTCCTGAAGCACCAAAGCTGGCGGCAGAGTTCCTCCGGACCTTTGACAATATCTGAGACTTTCTTTCCTCACTTTTTGCATTTCCATAGACAAGGCAACAAAAAGATTCATTTTGCATATAAATCCACACTTTTGCAGTAAATGCTGATGTTATCAATGAAAAAATAAGATTCAGAAAATTGATGAATAGAAAAAATGGCCCAAAGATTGCAATGCCCATAAATACCAACATGACTTCAATCAGCTATGCTTGTCACAGCACTTGATCAATGCAGAATATTGTTTAAATATATTTAAAATTTCACATAAAGTCTTTAATTTCTTTCTATTTTGTTTTTTATTAGGGAATATTAATATTAAATTTTATATAATTAAGTTACTTTTAAAGTTTACAACACAATTAGAAAACGTTGATTTTTTTAACAAATCGAAAGATAAAAATTAAAATGATAAAATTTTTGCAATTTGAAGCTCACTCTTTTTAACCGGTGCTAATGCATTTATAAATGCAAATATGCGTAAATGTTAAAAAACATCCTAGACTAATATCTTCAATTTCTTTTCATTTTTGAAAGACATCTTTCATTTATGAAGAACTAAAATGCATTTTTCTTCACTTCAGTGAAACCGTATATATTTTGTTTTGAAATATTTGATTTTAAATATTTTTTAAAAATTTATTTGCGTTTATTTAAATTGTTCCCATTGCTAGAACAATGAAAAATATTTAATATCTTCGGTGGAAAAAGAAGACATTTTGTTTTGTTTATTTTATTTAAGCTTTGAATTATCATCGTTTCAATGATTTAAAGAAATCCAGAGTTATCTCTGAGAACAATACTTTATATTTCATCGAAAGAAATTGCCACTGTAGAAAAACAAATTTTTCATTATTCTATCAATACATATTTACAGAAGATTAATTTAATTGCCAAACGATTTTTTTTCTAAAATGAAAGAAGAATCTTAAATGGCTCTTGAAAAACAAAGAGGTTTGAAAAATAAATGTAATTGCATCCGAGGGAAATGGAAGCATATGTAATAGGATAAAACAAATTAATGATTTCGCCATTAAAAAGAATTTTGTGAAAAAATCAAGCCCAGCAAAATAGAAATATAAATTAATTTTTTAAAGAAGATTCTCTGAATATTTTATTAAAATTACTTCTGTGCTTTTCTCAATCTATCTGTTATTTTACTTTCATTCAATATCTTAATTCCTAAAAAATTTCGTATTATTTACATTTTTGAAAATATTTTTACATGGATTTTACTTTAATGTATGTTTGTTCTGAAATATAATAGGTGTTTTATTTATAAAATATTTTAAGTCGGTTGGATATATATTGTGTAAATATTAGTTATACGCTTTAATTCAAACTATATATTTCTATAGAATAATTCGTTTTATTATAACATAACCTTTTATTAGAATCCAACTCTTTGTATTTTCTATTGCTTTGAAAAGTAATAACTCAAATTTCAGTAATTTGTTTGTCATAAATATTTTATATTAAAGCAGGCATTCAGGAATTAACTTGTGATTTATGAACCCAAGTTAATGTATTTTCCATTACATTCAGATTCTTCAGAATTTTGAACTTAATTTGTGCATGCATTTCTAACGTATTTATTTCTAATTCTATACGTATTCTATATACGTTTTGTTAAATTTTAATTATAAATCAAGTTTTTACTAGTCTTTTTAAACTGCTTTGTTCATTCTATGTCAGATTTATTCTTAAAGACATGATATGTTTTTTGTTTTTTTTTTACTGTGTACATTTTGTGTGATTATGTATATAAATTATGTGTTATCCTTAATTTTTCAAACATTTATATTATTCTATAAACTATAGACAGTTTGATAGTCAATTAAGTACATTGAATAAGCGGATATTCAATTATAAGATCTATCGATTCTGTTCTTGCATTTAATTCAAGTAGTTAAGTGATACGAAACTATTAGCACATTAGTTATGAATTAAGAACACATTATACTTCTAAAATTGTATTCATGAGCATATGATTTACCTTGTGTTGATCAGTATAGTATTTTATCCATCAAATTTTTCAGGATTTTAAAATTGCGCTTAACGTCCCATAATTTATGTTGAACAATACAGATGAGCATGTAATTTATTCAAGATTTATAATTTTATGTGTCATGAGAAGCTTACAATCTATTTATGATGCCTTTGAGAAGCATGCAGTATACTCATGATGACTTTGAGGAACGTACAATTTACTCAAGAATATACAATTTGGAAAACCTAAGCAAAAGCAAGCTTAATGTGCTCAATTTTTAGCACTAATAAGGAAATAAGGTCTTTTGCATTAAATTGATGACGTAATGCTTTTTTCTTTATGCCTTTGTTTCTGTATACCTTATTGTTTTCGAAATAAAATTATTAATTTCAAATTTAGCCAATAAACAGTATTTAAGTGGTCTCTACAAGTACTGCATGGTTAATTTAATTTATCAATAATAATTTCTTAATAATTGGAAATAGCGCTGTTTTTAAGTAAATAGAATGGGTGGAGCTAGGAACCTTATAAAATACCCTGTACACTTATAGCAGTTTAAAGTTTGCATCAATTTTATACGAAATATAATTAGTAAAATATATATAATTAGCCCAAATAAATATAATTAGTCCAAAATGACAATAACATTATTACGTTTTTAAAAACTATTTCCAAACGTCTAGATGCAGTTGTGATCTCAAATTAATATTTTCTCTGTTTTATTCACATGAAATACCGTGTATCATTTACTCTTTTAAGTTATTCATTGAGACATCATATCTTTTATATAGCTGAGCTTGCTTTCTGTAATAAACTTGTCTCTTCTCTTTTATTTTGAAACCTCGAATAATTCCCAAAAGCATTTTCAAATAAAGCGTTTTGCTAGACATAGATTTAACAATATGTATTCTGCACAATTTCAAATTTAAGTCAAACATTTAAATATTCTGAAAAGTAATAAGTCAATAAGTACTTTCTACCACTCTTAAAGATCTTCATTTTGGAACACTAATTTCAAATTAAGACATTTGAAAACATAGTTTAAGCAAAATAAAATCATTTCAAAAGTTGAAGGAACTTTGAATGAAATAAGTAAACATCTTTCGAAATTAAGCAAATGATTCCGGCATGAGTTGCGAAATTATTATACGCCTTGGGAGTATTTATAAGAAAAAATAGGGAAAGCAATCATATATTAATGAATATTTGAAGTAAGCGCTTGAGTCACTCGATTATTAACTTCAATAAGTAGAACAGCATTACATAACACAGAATGTTCCAACTTACCATTTTTATTATTACTTCAAAGAAATCAAAGTCATAGTCATTTTTTTATTACTTCATAGAAATAATTTCCTGTTCCAGATTTCATGATTTTAAGAAATTTATTGAAAGTGCTTTCTGATTTTCAGTCACGAATCGTTTCGTAAACTTCTCTCTGTTATGAATATATCTCTTCAAATAATTTCATAACTTACCACAAGTAATTTTCTTTTTGATTTGTACAAAATTTTCTAATTTAAAAAATAAAGAGTTTCATTGACATAGAGTAAACACGTGCCAACATATTTAATTTTTCAAACAGCTATGATTTAAACGTATTTATATTATTGATTTAAAACTAAATTTTAAAAAATGGCGTAAATTTTAGCTTCGTAGGATTTACAATTATTTTATATTGAATAATTTTAATCGTTTGCTCATAATTATTCGATTTAGTTCCTGTATTAAATTCTTAAGAAAGAAAAGATTTACTTTTCAATGATATTCATGTCTGTAGGAGAAATTATTCAATATTTGAGCTATTTTTATGTAAAATATAGATCTGATTTATATTTTTAATCTACATATTTCATGAGAAACACCTATTTTTCTAAAGTAAGCCAAAGATTTAAACTCCTAAGCTAAATGTTTCACAAATTTATTTTCAAATAATTTTTCTTCGGGACTACAGTAAATAATTTTAAGAAATTAAAACATTAGATTAGTATATATCGTTTATTGATTGCCTGTATAAGCATTTTAATAAGTTTAAAATAGTTTCATTAAAGAGTCCAACCATGTCCAGAAATCATTAGAGAAAAATTATTGCCTATCTCTGGGGAACAGTTTTTTTTAAATTAATCCTAGGGGAGTTGTTAGAATTTCCCTTTATTATTTCGGTGTGCTTTTTTTTATTAATACTTTCTGATACAATTTTCGCAATACTATTTGATACAAATTCATCAATATCGGTCATTCCATAACCTTTATGTTATTTATACAAAATAAAATAATCCACCGATTCAAACCTTCTGAATTAGTCGAATCTCCATGTTTAAATGTCGATTTCAATGTCTTATGAAAATTATTCTAACAGATACATACAAGAGTTCTTGAGTACTAAATTATTTTTTGCATTAATCCTTAATGATTTTTAAATTGTAGTACGTAATTATTTGAAAAAAGGAAGAACTTAATTTCATAAACTTCCAAACTATACAAAAGCCTTAATATTAAATACTTGACTGTTTGAAAACCTCAGAATCATTTTCAGTTTGAAGAAAAATGCATGACAATTCCTCGACAACTTTAGTGAAAAAGTGAAATATGTCATTCCTACTGATTCGTTATTAGCCATTATGTTTCTAGATTCGACCGTTTTCTTCTATTTTCAGAAAGAAAACAAAATAAATTGGACGTGAAGTGATAATAAAAACAGAAAGTACAGTTTGGATGATTAAAAGGAAGTCCAAAAGAGGTTTAACGTAGGATTTATTTGATACGATTCAGAAGGATCGTTTAAGGACAGTTTGGATGGCTTTTGCGGAACACTGCGCACAAAATTTCTGAAAGGAAGAGAGTTTTGGTAATGGACGGAAGATACTTTATCATTTTTTACCAATTACCTCTTTACTGTCTATAAATATATTTTTGATTTCTTTCCTTAAAAAGAAATATCTTTTGATTTTATTTTTGGTTGATTCAGGAGCAATTTAAAGGATGTTTTAAAAACGATAGATTAGTTAAAAATGATTGTAATAAAACCTGGAAAAGAGAGTAGTACAATGTGCTCGATAATGAATTTTGAAAGTGTAAAAGTTGTCCCCCAATCATTTTTTTTCGCATATTTTCTAATGAATGTGTTATGGTCTCTCATATCGCATAAAGTTTTGGACTTTAGATAAGTTGAAGAATCTTTTATATGACATTGGCAAACAATGCATACAAAATATCGATATTTCACTAAATCTAGTATGTGATCTCAAGCGAATATTCATGCAGTTAATGTAAAAATACTTGAAAATTGAATATATGTTTTAATCTGCCTTAATATGACCGATTGAATCCTAAACTTGATGACGAATTACAGCTTAACATGGATATCTAATACTAAATTTCATTTACTGAAATTATTACATGTCTCAATTAATGAAATTACATTCATAAAAACATAAAACAGATAGACCAGTCTTTTTATAGACGTAGTCCAACACTTTATATGAATCTGATTTTCATTCTGAATTTAAATTTCAAATTTTATATATATAGTTCCTTGAGTTTTGTAATTTTTATTTGCGTTTTGTAATTAATTTGTAACTAAAAGGA
The DNA here is from genome assembly GCF_947563725.1 of Argiope bruennichi. Lineage (NCBI taxonomy): Eukaryota > Metazoa > Arthropoda > Arachnida > Araneae > Araneidae > Argiope > Argiope bruennichi. Next base: position 110,173,375 of record NC_079151.1, on the reverse strand, counting down.
AGTACATATATACTTCTTTTGAATGAACTTCATTGATACAAATTTAGGAATTTTGTGTGAATTTCTTAAAAGAAAATTTCATTAATTAAGCTCGAAAACGTTTTCTATTCATTTTGTTCACAAGTAAATGGGGAAACATAATTCAATGATTGTTTATCTCAGACTTCGGGAGGTCTGGAATTTGTACATTATCTCGAGTTAGGATTTTTTGAAGATTACAAACAATGCGACAGAATTTGAATGAATAGAAGTATACAACAGAAGTTTATTGTAAGTGTTGCTTGTGTGTACCACTCTTGTGTGGGTTTGTTGTCTGCACAGTCATGTCATCGTGTTAATAAAAACTAATGTATGTATAGACTATTTTTACATTGTTTTTATATGTATAGTGCATGGAGTGGAAATTCTCCTCCTCTACAATATATATATATATATATATATATATATATATATATATATAACCAATATATATACCAATCTAAAGTAAGAATAGTTTGAAAACGAAACAAAACAGTTTCGAAATCGCAATTAAAAATTATTACCTATTCAAACTTACCTATTACCTATTCAAAACCGGAAAAGGAAAGAAACGTCATAGTATTTAGAGAGCGCAACTGCAGCTACTTCTAAAACACAGATGAATTGATACAAAAGTATAAAAATCAAGTTAATTTTTTTGTTTATATTGTTATTTTTTTTATTGTATTTTTACTTTGTAGTGGTTATTTTCTTCTAATTTGTTGTTTTGTATTTTCCTTTCTATTAAAATGGTATATCTCTTGGGCCTAATTTCAGGGGATTTTCGGGTCACGAGGAATCATTATTAGACCTTTTCCTGGATTTCCTCACAGAAAAAATCCCTTTCTTTGAATCCCTGCCTGTGGGTGACCCTTGAAAAAGTCTTCAGGCCGGATTCTTTTTTATTTCGTTTAATTTTATTTGGTTTATTTGATTTTCTTATTAACTTTATTTTTATAATATATATATATATATATTAGAAAGCATTGCTGTAAAATGTAGTTAGAATAAATTTTGTAAATATGCTAAAATAGGGAGTAAAATTACGCGGAAATAAAATCATAAATCATTAAAAGGGCTATTTTTTAATTAAAAAGGATTAAATATGGCTTTTGATATTTCTGAGGTTATTGACGATAGTCCGAACACCTTTTCTATATTTAACTTTCCTAAGTATGACCATGAAAAGCATCGTACGGACATTAAATTTTTAAAATTAAGTTTTTTACGGTATTTTCTTCCCCATGGAAAAATATTATAAAAACTGGTGAATAAGCAAGTATACACAATTAAACAAATTTTATTTTCTTTTTTTATAAAGAAAGATAATATTATTTCGCTTCCAAATACATCTCTATTATATTAATTATCGGTAAATTAAAATTACTGGTCTTAAATTTACTAGTTATGGGGAAATTTTTAATTGTTCAATTTTATCCTCAGTAATCAGCAATTTTGTTTGTGAATAATCCTTTTTTTGAAATTCTATCATTAGCATTATGGATAATCTTAGTGGGGAAATTCTCGATGAGTTCCAATAATATAATGTGTAAATTTTATTATTTAGAATAATCGTTTCTGCAGAGAAAATTAATGTCATTTATAAGTAAGGACACTGTGCTTTTGTCTTTTGGGGAGATACATATTTCCATTATTATGTTCCCTTCATTTTATACAAACTGACTGGACAATGTCTAAACCTGAGATCGATAATGTCCTCATTTTCATGCTTTTTACAATAAATTTTGAAGCATTCCAGTTAATCATACTCCATATTTGATACATTCTGTAGAATTACCCATTCTTCTATCAAATTTTTCCCTCTCGTTTAGATGAGGGGAAAATCTCCATAACAGAAATTAACGTAAACAGTAAACTTATTTTTAGCAATATATCTTTTAACATTTCATTTCTAATTTTCCTTAATACCTGGAGGCGATATTTATTCCATTTTACCGTATAGCGATACATTGTAGGCCCTTTTACAAATCCACACAAAACATATTAATGTATAAGACATCTTTCGCATTTCGTGATTTATGCATCATCGACTATTTTAATAGCTTTCAAAGCTTTTTTTAAGTCTTTTTATTCCTTGTTTGACTGGCATTAAACAGAATATTCCAGTATAAGAAAGCATCACAACACCCAAACAATACAGTTAAACCCCTTTCAATCTTTGGGTTATTATTTTCATTTTTTTAAAAGTTCCATACCTCTAGATAAACTGGTCTAGAGGGCAGGTTATGGAAGTAGTTCCCCAAATCCCCCAGAAGAATCATAACATGGACTCGGTAAGCCTACTTTGATATCTTTTTCTTTTGGTACCATTCACCTTCAAACCGCGTTATGGACCATATTATGGCAGGAAGGAGAATTGTGGATTTAAAACCCATTTTTAAGTCCTACAGAATATAAAAGTTCAGATTTTTTTTTAAGATTATAAGATGCTTTCTTCTTCTTTCTTTTTTTTGTTTTGTTTTGTTCTTTGTGTTTTCATTCCTAAGAAAAGAATATAAAGTTTAAAGTAGGATTTTCGTTATCAGTTTGATAGGGTGTGTTAAAAGGCCATTGATATATTAACAAAAAAAGTCTTTCAAGTGTGCTATTGTAGAAAACTCGCAATTGTCTCAAAATTTTACGAGATCAATGTAATATTAGAAAAGAAAATACAAGAAATGCTTACGTTTTTTACGAATTGCCTTAATAAAGAGAATGAATTAAAAAAACATTTAATTAACAAACAAGATTCAGTTGAATTATTCTTTTGCATTATAATTACATTATTTTTCAAATTAAATCAGTAAATCATATGTTTCATGAAATCACTTGGAGCATATTCGATAATGGAAATGGTTACGCTTCATTTCAATTAAATTGTGTTTCTGTTAGTTAGACTTCATTATTTCCCAAGCAAAACAACTTTTAACTTTAATCAATTTTTAGTGATGTTGATCCAAACTGATATTTAAGAAAATGAAATTGATTTAAAAGGTTTGCAGTGGTCATTTATCTCATTTTTTTAAAATTGTGACGTTTTACCTATGTTCCATTACTTAATTTAACATTTTTATTTTAAACACAAACTTATATGAAGATATATTAAAAATTACCTAGAATTACTGTAGCTGGACAATTGAAAGTATTTATTTATATAAAAATAAAGTTTGCAACTGATTTATATTTTTACGTTTTATAGTACAAAACAAATGCATGCCGTATTATAAATATTCCAAATTTGTAAAGAAAGAAAGAAATCTTTATGACCTCCTTTATTTTTTATTTAGTAGAGTAATTTTTCATAAATATTAATGTAAAGATATAAAAGCTTGTAAGATTTAAAAATATCAGTAGAAGATATTTTTGTAAGAAATGAAAGGAATATTTAAAATAATCTTTTTATTGTTCGTAACATCACCAACGATTTTTAACCAAATTTATTTGACTTTATTTTATATTCACATACTCATATTTGATATTTTCTTCCCACGCTTTTCTGATAAAAAATAAAGAGTTTTCGTACTTTCATGAATAATTAATTTAAAAAATTAAATTTAAATTCCATGGAAATCCCATTTTTCGGAGCAAAGTAGTGACAGAGAAAAACATGGTCCCTTATAAGCGAAATAATTGATCAGAAAAAAAAAGAAAGAAAAATTATAGTTTCATCAAATTATTAATATTTCTCATCATGGACGGCGTATGTTATGGCCCTTAAAATTATTATTTGTTCAATATATGAATATAATCACACATTGATTTAATGTTGTATGTAGTATTTAAATGAATTAACACTTTTAAATAAAATGTTACTTTAAAACGTTGGAGCTAAATAAAAGGCAAATTGAAATATCTCTTTTTGAAATAGGTGACAATTTTCATATGTTTCTAAACTCTGGAAGGTTTCCTGGTTTCCTTTTTCAATGGAAATGAGCATTAAAAAGCATTATTTTCTGCTACATTATATGTAATAGGGAATAAGGACTTACAAAAATGCAATTACAGATGTGTTAAAAATGGAAATCAAACGGTTTTTTACTGTGAAAAATTTCTTCGATTATAACACTTAGAAATAATTAGTAAAATAAAATAATTAATAATAAATACAAAAATACTTAAAAGTTATGTTACAATTATGAAAACAATTAAGCAGAAGAAAACGTAGATAACTTTCATAGAATGTGTTCATTTTTAACAGTACTTTCTAACTATATTCATTTTTTTATCAAAGTAAAATTTTGTAAATCGAATAATTCTTTGCTAAAATTGACATCAGTTAAAACATTTTAATTAATTAAATTAATCAAAATTAAACTGCAATGTTTAATTGCTTTAAGAAACGCTGTGCAATATATCATAAGTTATAGCGTCTCTACTGCTAAAAGGCATAAACATCCATTGTTTACATTATTCACCACATCTTCAAAATGCCCGTCATTTAAATTTGATTGCTTAATAAATTTTCCCCTCCAGGAACATCCTGACGTTACCGCTCTATCTGTTCTTATTACTTAAGATTCCTTTATATTTCCCCATTTTTTGTTCCCCTTATCTTGAATTCCATCCCAACTTAGTCCTGTCTTTTTCCTTCTCCTTCTGACAGCATCACTTATTCTGAATTTACTTTGTGTCTTGGAAGAAGGTGCCCTTTCTTCTACTTCAATATTTCCAAGGAATTCAAATGTAATCGAATAGCCCACAATCAGTATGCCGGACGGTCCGGAAAATCACATTATGCCAAGCAAAGCACTAGTTATTTTATTTTATTTTTTTTCGAATATAGGTAGAAATACGTCAATCACATGAACAAAGCAGTTTTTATTCGTAGTTTTATTTACGGGTTTTATTGCTCGCATGAAATAAGGATATGAATGCTCCCCTTTTGTGTATAGTTGAAGGATTTTTTTCACACTAAATTTAGCACATTTTTATATGAATTTTTTAGGCTTGCAAATATGGAATCTTTTATCTATTTTATTCTTTCTGTTAATTTAATAAGATTTCTAAAATTTTACATGGTTTAATGTTTTTGACGATTGTGCAATTCTAAAAGATTTTTGTAATTTCTTTATCAATCATTTTCATAATGATATTAATAAAATTCCATTTCGAGAGTTGCATTTGTTAACGAAATCAGGGAGAAATGAGTAAAGATATTATATAACAGTTGTGCTATAATTATAAAATATTTATAAGAAGAAATTACGTTGATGAATGTCATTGAATAAATACTGATAAATTTAAAGTAAAAAAAATATATAATGGGAACATTAGAATTTTATCTTCTGATTTATATATACATAGGCTGATATGTCGGATTATGTCATTTTGTTTGTAATTATGTTTCCTTATTTATTTCAAATTGTGACCGTTTCACATGCGTTGTTCTGCTGAAATTTCATTTTATCTCAGACTTATAACAAATATTAAAACAAAATTAAAGTTTAGAAATCATCACCACAAAATTACACTAATGTCACTATCTTATATTTGAAAAAAAAAGTTAGTTCTTAGGAGTATCATCAGTTGTCCTGTAGCTGCAATTAGACAACATTTTGGGCCACTATCTGTGAAAAAGTCTTCATTCATAGTAAAATTCGTAAAAAGTGTTACATTTATTAATTACACCCTTTGAAGTTCCAAAAGACTTAAAGAAAATTATCAACAGTATTTTTATCCAGTGCTCTAAGTTAATGAATTTTGATTGTTTTCGAAACCTTTATATATGATTAAGAACAAACTGGAAACTGAAAAGGAATATAACTTGAATAACGTCAAATCGAAGAAAAACGCGAAGGAAAAGTTGGAGTTTATCCAGATGATCAAATAAGAGGTTTTAAAATTGGTTTGCAATAGCGGATTCCAAAACTTTCAGTTTTTGAAAAGTCATAATGAACGCAAGCATTTTTCAAAATGCCAGCGTAAAATAACAGTTGAAAGCAAAGATGCAAAATCTGTTATCACTGCATAACTTTTTATATGTATAGCAAAAGCATACAAATATCAAAAAAATTATTTAATTATTTAATATTTTTAATAGTAATATGTTAGTTATTAAAATATTTAAACATTAATATTTATTGTAAATTATAATTCAAGATCCCATATTTCTGAAATATGAATTTATAAATATACCACATGCATGCAGCAATAATGAAATCAGGAAAATCAGAAAGATGCGGCAGAAGCTTATTATTTTGAAAGCTAAGTAATTTTCCTATAAGATCCATTAATTTATTAAATACATATTTATAAAATTAAAAAGTAAATCCGTGGTTAAAATTAAGCTAAGATACAACCAAGACAGTAAGTATTAAACGTAATAAAAATGAAGTCTATCTTCAATCATTTAACATTTAGACTAAACATAAAAGTTCTATACTTAGTCATTTTTAAATTAAATTAAATATATGCCATTTCAAAAATATAAGTAATTTTTCAGACGGATTTATGTAATTCTTCGCATAAAATCCAGAAATCTTTCAAGGAAAACACATTAAAATCTCATTATCAATAAATCATTTATGTTTTTATTTTGGAAATTTTAAAGTACATCGTCTTAATATTTTAAATTCAAAGACTAGTTAGTCCATTTACTGACATAACAAAGCACGTATAAAATATTTGTGACAAGGAGAAATAATATGGATAAAAAATTAAAATGGGCACACAATTGTTTGATAAATTTTGTTCTTAAAAATTATTTAGTTCTGAAAAATTGTTTAGTTCTCAGGAGAAAATATTGTTTAGTTCTCAGGAGAATTTATACAGTTCAAAATAATTGAATTAATCTTAATCTCAAAATTATTTTAGCCCTATATATTTATGTTTGGAAATTCTTTATAAATATTTTTTTTCATTGAATCCAGAAGCTCAATTTCTTAGGTCAGTCAAGATTTTTTATTTATTTGATTGCAGAATTCAATCAACACTGTGTGTAATTTCTTCAAGAATATGTTAAAGAAAATTTTCATTTTATTGCTCTAGCGTTTGATCAAAGAACACTTCATTTTTCAGAACTAAATAATTTTTAAGAGCAAAATTTATCAAACAATTTTGTGCCCATTTTAATTTTTCGTCCATATTAGTTTCAATGAATTCTTCTAAATATAAATTATCTTATTTAAATTAATAATAAAAGGATTTTCTTTATAGAAAATTCTATAAAAATATATAATGGGATTGAATTTGATGTACTGATGATAATTTGTCTCCACAAATGATTTTTGTAAGAAAAATTGAGAAATTCTGGTGAAAAATTCATTATCTTGTATTTATCAGAGGTTTCATAAAGATTTGTATATATATATATATATATATATATATATATATATATTAAAGAAGAATGCAAAATACCTGCCTGCAATTATTTTTCGGACAGAGTGACTAAAAAGGAAGCAAATAACTTATAAGCAAAAATAGTGTACAGATATCTTGGCAAGGTTTAATGTTTCGTAACTTTTAAACAGAAATTATATACTTTTACCGGAGATAGAATAATCCAATCAAACATTTCCCGTGTATAATATATTGAAGTTTATGGAAATAATTTTAGTATGAAAACGATTTTAAAATGTGTTGGATTTTCAATATTTATAATTGAAAAAGTAAGGCGAGTAACTAACTTTCTAGTAAAAATTGTATAGAGGTAGCTTGGCAAAGACGTAATATATGATAAATTTAACCACAGAGCTTGTATACCTTTATCTAACAAAGAATAATGTGGTAAATAGTTTCCTATGTTTCATATTTTGAAGCTTACTTAAATAAATTCAGCATGAAAACCTTTTAAAATATATTGTAATTTCAATGTGGATTTCGTGCATTAAACTATTTTTCTACGACCGCATGTTGAAGAATTTGTAAAACTTTAAACATCACAAATCAGTAATATCAGTTCAAATATAAACATGTGAATTATGCTCAAATTCAAATTCGGTAATAAATATTTATATCATGAAAATGGCATCCATTTATTAGTATAATCTTCACTCTAAGTGAAATTCTCGAGGAAGCGTTACAATCCAAAGTATGAATTAGAATTGGTTTCTGTATTCAATTGACTTTTAAAATAATTTTAATGAAAATTATTTTTTAAATGCAATATTATTAGCGAATTAAAATGTGGAATAACATAGATAGTTAATTACATTTAATAGTTGAATATAAATAATCTAAATTTCGTTATGAATTTTCTCAAATTCTCAGATTGATTGTGTATGAGTGGTAACATAACTGATACCTCAATTTCTACTGAATCAGTATTTAATTACTGATAGAAAATAAATTTCTGAAAGTATTAAAATAGTATTTTGTCTACCAGACATTGAGATAGTCAAAATTCCGAAGTCCGGTAAATCAAGAAGGGAATGAAAAAAGGATTACAAAATTCCATTCTTAAAATATGTTTAGTCTAAGTAAAAATGAATGAATGCAAAATATATAACTTAAACATGTCAGATGAATATATTAAATAAAGCTTATATTACCGGATTTAATAAAGTTTCAAACTATACAGATTCTTAGTTGCAATACTAATTCTCAAATAAAATTAAACTCTTCAACATAAAGATGTATCGTTACTTTTGTCTCTAGAATGGTTTATGCATAAATAAGATATTATCTGTTTTATGTTATTTGGGTATAAATAAGTTATTATATATGATTTTTAATTTTTAATATTCTTATTACACGATAAAAATAGTTTGCTCTGTGAAGTTTATTCACTTTCTGACTTTGCAATAGACTGCATAAAGTAAACGATTTTTTTTTTTTTTTTTTTTTTTTACGAACACAGATCTCGATTTCAGTCTGAATAGATTTAATGATTCGTAGTAAACTAATCATGTAATATTCGTTACTATAACGCTGTTTATTATTAGAAATTATATTCATTATCCTTCAATCAATATTAAAAAATTACAAGATATTTTTAATCTGTTCAGGATGAGAAATCATGAAGTTTTTTTAAGTGTGCAACCTTTGAATATTTTCTGTACAAATAGGATTCTTAATCATATTAAAGTTTAAATGAAATGAAATTTCAGTATATTGTGATCTGAAAATAGATCCGATGCAGATTAACTGATTTCTTAAGCAAATGTCGGTTTTATTCTTTCGAATTCGTAAAACATTCTTATCCATTTTAAATATTTCTTCTGAAATGAATATAAAAATTCAACTCCATCTTTTAAATGACTTAGTTATTTTTGTTTGCTAATACAGGTATTTGAAAACATGGTACAATTCTATATGTTATACAAATATCGATAATACATTTTTGACACTATTTTATAACTTTTAACACACATCTAACAAACAAAATACAGAATATATTAGAATTGGAATAATGCTATAAGAAAAAGAAAATGTTTGATTTTTTGATTAAATTAAAGCCTTAAAAATGTAAAATAACAATACATACTCTAATATTCTTATTAAAAAATCATTGTATGTTTAAATTGTTTTATATCCATTTTGAAACTTCCTCAACTTTTATATGTTAATTATAATTCTTAAATCATTTAAATTTCATAAAATAAAATAAGATTTTATGTAGCAATTATGAATTAATACAACACTAAAGAGATATCAGAATGCACAATTGTAGTAATAAAATTTCAGTGAAATTTAGAATCTCTGAAAAGTAAATCCCTATTCAATCTTGAAGGAATGGAAGCAATCGTTGAGAATGAGAGAAATGGAATTTCTCTGAAGAAGAAATGAAGAAAACAGATACCCGCTCAATCTCGATACTACTCTTTTCGAAACAAAATGGCGTAAGGTCGTTAGCATAAGAACAATAAAAAAAATTACACACTTTTCCTCTTTATTATATTAAATGATTTGATTTGAAATAAGAAGTAATTGTAATTTTGGAAATATTTTTTTCTTCTGATTGCACTGATCTGGGTATTTTGAGCATCTCTCCTATTTTTGAAACTAATTTTGAAAAGAAAATTACAATGTAATTTATTTTATATTCATGCGTATGATTTTAAATTTCGCAAAATTCTTTTACTAAAAAACTTAAAAAATTTATTTCACAAAATACTTTTTTTTTGTAGTTACTAAGTATTTCAGAAAATTAATTTGTATTTTTAGCAGTATGTTGTAGCTGATGAAAATGAAAAAATACAATATGAATACATTTTATCAGTTAAATTAAAATTTTTTTTAAATTTTCTTCTGCAAAAGCTTCAGTAAAATAATTTGACTTGTTCATTAAAATTGCTCAATTCTGCTTAATCAGTATTATATTTAGAATTTTCTTTGTAATTCTAAGTTTAGATAATCAATGCATATCAATATGTAGAAAGTAATATCACCAGAGTTACATCTACATAGGGAAATAAAAAAACAAAAGGAAAAAGTGCTATTTCAAATAGAATTGGTATACAAAATTTTTTATTACATTCTTCGCAAGAAACTGAAAGTACAATAATATCAGGCTTAAACTTTAATGATTGTTCTATTGAAGAAATATGGAACATTTCAAAAACATTCAATATTGAACATTAAAAAAATGTAATACATCGAAAGCGTTTGTGAATTTGTTTATTTCATTCTGGTATTTACATAAAAGCGAGTCAGGGTTTCTTTCAAACTGGAGGTTTATAAAATTAGTTGATTTTCTTAGGATTTAAAAGCCTTACTCCTTTTAACCATCTTTATCAACAAGTTCATTGCATTCAATTAAAATTCTGTCTTTCCATGTCATAACATGTAACACAATCAGTTCTTCATATCATACGCATTTTTTTTTTTTTTACATTTTGTATACACCTTTATTCATATCATTACATTACATTTTTCATTTACATTTTCAAAATGGTATTATCTACATATCTTCTAATCTAATATATCTATGGTATTATCTAATTCAGCTATTTTAAATGGTGTTATCTAATTCTTTCGAAAATTCCATATTAAGTCACATCAATATATGATTGTGTTTAGAATATAAGCATCAATATTTCTTCACACTTTAGTAAAGGCGATATAAACCTGGAATAATCAGAACAATTTGCTTAAGAATAAACCAGAATCAATTGGAGAAATAAACCAGATATAAATCAGAGCAATTGTTTAACTATATACAAAAAAAAATTAAAAAGCTCAGCAAAAATCAGATAGCGACAGAATGATCAGGAATAACAAGTGAGCACTAGAGTTTGACACAAATTCCCACTATTAAAAAAATGCCTTTTAATTTACTTGCATGAGAAACTGGAGCTGTAATTAGGGGATGTTAGAAAAGTATTTCGGAAATTGATTTAATCAAAATTTGAAATATTTGCATTCAAATAGTAATTTGTAATTTACAATAATACATGATGAAATCTTTCTTACAGAAGCACTCTTAGCAATAAATAATGAAACGAATTCAAAAGTTATAATTTCTTTTTAGTTTTCTACTTGTCTGATAATCTCCAACTTATTTATTTTCCAAAGTTTTCATTCCATTTAGTTCCTTTTAGCTCCTGGACAAACAATCAATCCGATAAAATCTCTCAAAGTTAACTGCAGGTGGATTCGAAATTTCCGTTGGTAGATGACTTAAACTGCCAGAAATAAAATGTCCAAGCTTCCGGCGACAACATCGCCAGACATATAATTTTTATTGCCTCGATAAGCCAGAAAACCATTTTATCATAAGCATTTTTTCCACTTCTGTTTTCATCTTTATTTTTAACTTAGCACCCACGGGAACCAGTCGAAGCAATATTATCTATACCCAATTACCATGCGTTGCAGATAGATAAACGGAAATCAGGTATTTTGTCAGTGCCCGGGGGCTTCAGTTCTATGAAAGGGATCGTCTTTTTCTTAACTGGCACATTAAATCAGCATTTCACGGAAATACCATTTTGCCTCCCCCTCAACCTCTCTCTAAAGAAATCGATAGAATGAACATTGAATTATTTCTTAACTCATATGTCACTTTTTGGTTGATGTTTGTGCAGCAGTGAATGGTTATTACTTTGACATATATTGTATATGTAATTGATTATAATTGATTAAAATATTATAAATCAATGAATAAGAAATGTAAGCATCCTAAATATATGTGATAATTAAGTTGATTTTATATTAAAATTAGTGATGCTTAAAAACCAGATACCTGCGATTATTAAACTTCTATTAAGCGAATATAATTCTTTCACGTGCTCGGCATGTATTCTAATTTCTTCATCCAAATCCTTTAAGAATGAGTTTTCTTCCGTATAGCTAGTTCATAGATTTTGGAAGAGGGAAAAATACGTTTGTCAAATATCGTCAAAGAAAGACAAATTACAATTTTAATATCTCAGAAATCTTGCATATATATATATATATATATATATATATATATATATATATATATATATATATATATATATATATATATATATATATATATATATATATATATATATATATATATATATATATATATATATATATATATATATTTGTTCAAATATAGAAAAATGAAAGGACAGTAATAATGAAGCATTTTTTTTTTTAATATCTAAAGGGTATTTAAAAAAAGGACTTCCTCAGACTTTTTAATATGTAATTATCTTCAATAAAAGTAAAAATGAATGAAATAAAAGTTTTTTTTCTTTTTTTTTTTAAATCAGAATGTTCAAATTTATTCTTTCCGCTTCAATATACAGGATAACATTTCTTTGAAATGAAACAGTAAAATAAACTTAAGAGTATTCACTAAAAATAGAGGTAAAAAATTTAGATAGTCTTTATTATTTATTTTATAGGAAAAAATATTTTTAAAGTCAGACTGCCAATTTTTCCATGATTAGAATAGAAACTTTTCAATCATAGGTAAGTATCGCTTGAATGCTTTTGAAGATACGGTTAGCTTGCTACACATGGTACTTCGACAATTACCAGAAAATAATTACCCCAGGAATTATTTCCTGTGATAAGCCAAATTATATGTTTCTCTACTAACTATGAAATTCTACTAGGAAGTATCGTTAGACATACTTTGAGATTAGAAAAGATCATTGGTAAGGTATTGTTATTGTATTTCAAAAGCATTTCTTAAATGATTCCTGTACACTAGTCACATAAATAATGATGTATGCTGCAATATTATAACATTCCGATATTTTCGACTCTTTCAAAATAGTTTATTTATTGTTTTAAGCATGCTCAGCTTCAGTACGACAAACCAGCTGGAAGACTAGGGGACGCAAAAAATATCCAAACCCATATATCTTGGGAAGGTCAAAAATTATTTCAATATATGAAAATAATTTTTAGAAAACAATGTTTGGAAATTAAACTACACACACCGTACCGTACAGCAGAGTAAACTGACATAGACTGAACCATAAGCATTTCTCTATAAATGTTCAGTCTCATATTGTTAAATTGAATCTGAAAATTTTTGATGATTTCTAAATATATTTTTATGTTTGTTTGTTGTTGCGTGACATCCCATGTCATATCGGGTGGAGGCTAGCCTTAAGCTTAAAGTTAATTTTTCCTCTTGAAGGCTATTTCACGGGCAACGCTGTGAGGGTACTGCTAGTTTCTATATAGCATCCAGATTTCACTTCGCAGTGGGGCTTCTATATAATGAGGCTCGAGTTCATTTCATTCATGAATTAGGCAAATTATCAAACATTATATTTGGGCAACATTGGATCGACTGTAAGGAATACGATCATTGCATACGAGATCGCTATATCTATAATGCTTAATTTCTCGTTCTGTAATGCAATAATAAATGTGTTATTGCGAATTAATGAAGGATCTTGTTGATATAATTACTTTATTTGAAAAAATATCTAAAAAATATTAATTTTGGTAATTCAAACAATGTTAGAGCCCTGTTATGCACGAAATTGGAGTGAAAATTTGAATAATTTTAGCCTTTCTTTTAACTACTTATTACATGGTAAAAGCGCATTTTTATACTTGCATTTTTGCTGTTTCAGTTTTCCTTTTTGTCTTTTTTTTGGAAGCATTCACTGGTATAAGTTCTAAATTCTGATTTATCTCCTTACTCCATTGAATTAATATTGGAATTGACATATGCAGATGCTTTATAAAACGCTTTTGAATGAATCTTCGCTTTTGAATTATTGTAATTTAAGAATTTACGCCACTTTCTGCATTTTGTGACAAACAAGGATAACCGACTAAGTCAATATATGTGGAGAAACAGATCACTAATTAAAATGATAAAAATAGCTTCATATTGCTATCTATAAAGGAGCATATACTGTTATCGATTAAACATTCCTGTAATTGATTTTTAATTACATTTGTATGGTAGTGATTTTTCGCAAGAATTCAAAGGTTAAATATATTTTACAGAAGTTTCACAATATTCTCTATTTAGAAAGCTGTGCCCAAATTTTATCACAAAGTAAAATAATCATTTTCTAAAATAAACTAATATAATCATGCTTTATCTCATTCACTAAGAAATATACCAATGGTATCGATATTAAAATGCGTATATGCGTAAAATACTAATGCATATATATTTGTCACACTTTTAAACTTTATGATTTCATTCTTCTTACCTTTCAGATTTTCTTCACAATTATCTGTAACTAATAAGTTTCGTTAAAGAAATTTCTTTTCAATATGTATTGTCCTTATTTATATATATCATTTGTTAAATGTGAAAATGTCTTTTCTATTATCATGGCATCCAAAATTTAAAAAAAATAAATACGTAGACATAATAATTTAAGGAAAGGTAAAACATTCATACTAGCTTCTATAATATTTACAATTTGTTAAAGAAAAAGAACCGAAAAATAAGAAATCAGATTACATTAAAATTTGTAAAAAAAATAGGTTTGATTAAAAAATAACATATTATTTTCTTCGTTACAAAAAGTAATTGGTTTTACAGTGCTCAAAATCAACAGATATAATTTCTCTTTCTAATAGAATCTTTTGATCTGAACTTCATGAATTAAAAAAAAACAAAAACATTATGAATTTATCCATTTTTTATGAGAAAATGATGAAGTAAATATTTTTAGATGAAACAAAATATTGCATTCATATTTATCTTGTTTATTTTTTCATCCTGAGAATTAATTAAAAAAATTATATGATTCCTTCATAGAATAATAATTTCATTCCGTCCAAAAAAATATCATTAACTTTTAAAAAAATATTTTTTGAAGATCAAATAGTCATTACATATGTGTATTTTTCTTTGGAGATTTAATTTAATCGTCTGATATTTGAAAAGAGAAAAATAGAATGGCTTTGTATTGAATTCATGGAAATCTTGAAAGCACGATTGCTTCAAACTGAGGCGATAAAGAATCGAGAAAAGAAGTTACCAAAAATAATATCATTCAAATTAAAATAAAAAATATCCTTTAGCCACAGAAATCTTTTTTTATCAAAATTCGTGTCTTTATAATATGTTTCCTATACTCCTTTTCAAAGTGTTTTTTTTTTTTTTTTTTTTTTTTTTTTTTTTTTTTACCTTAAGCTGCATTTGAATGCATGAATTATATTTTTAAAAATATTATGATGAATGAATTATATTTTTAGTGAGTTCTAGGTCGTGAAAGTCCTGCATCTCATTGGCATTATTGCTTTGAGATTTCACACGTAGTTACTCGGAAAGACAACTGCATCATTTACATGAGAGAATTATTTAAGTATTCCTAATTTTATCACTCAAATTTAAATATTTAACAATACTAAGAATCCAGAAATTGAATTTTTAAATACTTAAATTTGAATGATAAAATTAGGAATCAAAGAATTTCGAATTAATACAAACTCCATGTTTTATTTTCTCATCTTTGCATTTATTAATTGGTAATGTTGAAAAATCTAAAGACCACAAAAACATTCGTTTCTTAAAGTAATATAGATAATATCTATCATTGTAAATTTGAGGTTTTAGATCAAAAACTATTTATATAAATAATTTTATGATTAAATTTATTTTTAAGAAAAATTTTCTTAAATACATAAAATAAATTTAATTGTTCATTATTTGATGGTGATTTACTGTATAAGCCTTTCCTTTTAAAGATTCATAAATTAATTATGGTGGATGTTGATATTACTATAACAATTCTAAAACCTGTCCGATGGGTGTACAGTGAAAAGTGTCCAACGACTTTAATAAAAGATAGTGATGCTTTATTTAAACTGTAACGAAGCACAGCAGCAAAACGCAGCTGAAGCATATACAGGGTGTTTCATAAATGATGGGAGTAATTTTAAGGGGTGATAGTACACATCAAGACGAGTAATAGTAAATAGGAAACCATGTGTCCCAAACGTCTTCGGAAGGAGATAGGCGCCATGAAATTTTAGGGCCCTAAATTTCAAATGATGATAAAAAACGGAAAAATGGATCGATTCATTTACGGTTTTTGCTATAATCATTCTTTAAATTAGTATTTTCTTTAAAAAAAATTTTAAAGACAAAGTTTAAAAAATGCCGATAGAGGGCGCTCTAGACTTTGGAGTACCGAACAACTACTCTTTACCAGTATTTTTTTTTTTTATTTTGTTAAATGTTTACTAAAGCTTCGACTTTAAATTAAATTTTGAGCGCAAAATTGAAACCATCGGGAGAGGCTAAGTGGCGCAAATTTAGGGCCCTAAACTTTGATGGCGCCTATCTCCTTCGGAAGACGTTTGGGACACTTGGTTTCCTATTTACTATTACTAGTCTTGATGTGTACTATCACCCCTTAAAGTTACTCCCATCGTTTATGAAACACCCTGTATAAAAACGAGTCTTGTAATAAACAGAGGAAAACAAGTAGTAAATCGCTATTTAAAAACCGTAATAGCACAAAGTTTTCAAAGAGATCACGCTGAATATGAGATTATAAAGCTAATATGAGAACGCTATTTAGCGAGATTTTGCTCAATTACGCACTTGCGCTTAAATTTGGACAATTTTCAACGATGCAATAGAAGCGAAAAATGTTGGATTGCTATCAATGCCAGTGTTGAGTTTCGATCATTTCATCCAGAGTTGGCAGTTGTCAACGTCTTTCTCAAATGAAAATTCATTCTACCATCGTTCAGAAGAATTTGAAGTATATCAAAAAAGGCCAAATATCATCAATTCCGTCTATATTGCTAACCTTTTTAGAACAAATAAAATATATAGAAAAACTGTAAATAAGTTTGATTCGGTATTTATTCATTTTACAAGGCATTAGAAATACGTTTTTTAAACTGTAAAACATTTAAGATAATGCCTAATTATACCAGTATTTCTCCCAATGCAATTTATCCCTTGAGGAAAATTTTGATTCGCAATCATATGGCAATATACACATACCACTTGTTTTGGCGCAGCATAGCCAGTTTTGGCTCATGCACCAAAAAATCCAACATCCATCTTCCAATGTTAAGAAATAAATTAAAGTCAGTTTAAAAACTTATGTTCCCAATATAAAGCATACTGTGCGCAATAATATTTTCCATGCGTTTATATGCACAAGATGCAGCAAAAATAAATAAAAATGATGCATTAATTATTTTTTATCCTTCGCTACAGATATAAAGAAGCTCAATCGATTTGACAGCGAGTATTTGAATTCAGAAAAACAAGTTCATTAATAAAACGGATGAAAATTGAAAACAGAGATTGAGCCATGAAAAAATAATTGGATTGTAATAAATACAATTACACTAAAAACAACACATTATTTTCTTACGTTCATAATGCAACCAAAATAAATAAAAAATGATGCACTATTTGTCATCCAATCTTTCATTAAGCTCGATCGGAATGGCAGCTACCATTCGAATTCAAAAAGACGAGTTCATCTTTAGAGAGGTTGACAATTTAAAGTGAAAAGTGATCTATGGAGAGAAAAAAATGGATTGTAATAAATACGATCAAGTTGAAAACATCAGATTATTTACATTATTAATAAATCTGTAACTGCATATTATAAAAATGCGAATGTATATCATCTGATATGTGATTCTGAAGACATACTCGTCAACTTCTATGAGCTAGATGAGTTTAATTTTCTATATTTCAATGCTGTTTAATGATGCGACTGAAAATATACGATATTATCTTTCTGTTATACGATATTACCTTTCTCTGATCGAAAGTCGGAAATACAGCAATATCTTTTTCTATAGTTTATTCTCAAAAGAAGACAGATCGAAGTTTTTTTCGGTCACTGAATGCTTTATATTAATGTGCGGAACTAACTAAATTAATCGATTACACAAACTGGAAATCAGATTTCAAAGAGGAAAACGGACGTCGTCATTCATATCTGCCAAAATAAATACGGCAATTTCGGTTTTTCCTATTACGTTTACAAAAATAAAGAAACAAAGATTTTCTTTTCAGTCTGTGATTACTCCATATCGATGAACAGAATTATCTAGATTAATCGATTGGGCTGACATGTGATCTGATATCAAGGAAGAAAATGAATCCAATCATTCATAGTAGAAAGAATACATAGGATCAAAAATAGCATGGTAAATAATGGATTATCATTATAAGGTACAGCAAATGAACTTCAGTAAATAATTATGGAATGGACTGTTTTTGCTGAATGAACCGATATACTGGTGTAGAGTTATTTTAATAAAGCACTTTTTTTTAACAACATTTGTTTCATGTTTGTGAAAATGTAATATTTGTATAGGTTTTCCCTATTGTTTCTCTTGTGCTAGACTTTTTAATCTTCGTACTTACATACATTTTCCATGAAAACAGATTATTTAAATATTTTCAGAGCCTTATTATCAATTAATCGATTAATTTAACAAAAGTGTATTCCATTACACATTGATTTTGTTAAAAAAGGATTTCAAGATCTCCTATTATTAATATCAATCAATTATAAAATAAAAATTAAATAGAAAAATAATTCAAATAAAATAAATTAAATATTATAAGAACGCTAATTAAAGTGCATTTTAAAACTATTTTTACTAAATTTACTTCTTTGAAAATTGTAAGAAATGTGTAATATATACAAGCATTAATACATTAAGGAGTATCAAATGCAGAAGAAAATAATGCGATGAAAATTTTATATTTGTCAGTCTGTGTAAATTTTATTTCATAGTTTAGTTTCACAAAAATATATTAATTTCTAAGCCCAGATAATACCTGTATTTCGCTTTCTCATTTTATATGAAGAACCCGGATGACCGAACTCTGCACGACAGTTTTTTTTAAATTGTAAAATCGTACTTATTCGGAGAAAATATTTAGATACGATAATCTTACATGTACGACAAGTTGATTGGTTGATACAATAAATACATTGTTGTTATTGGATGTGAGCCGGACGTATTCGTATTTGGATAATGTCATATAGCGCCCTCTCACAAAATTTTGAGGGACCAGTAGGTTATCATCCTATGGGAACAATTTACGAGATTGCGCTATGTCACATTGTCAGCATGAGAGCATATACAAAAAGACTGTAATAGTTATTTATAAAAAATAAAATGTTTGTGTGTGTGTTTTTATATGTGTATGTATGAGATCGTGTTTTTTTCAGGAAAGAACCTATATAGATAAACTTAAAAAACAAAAATACTAAAAACAAAGTAAAGTGCTTAATTCGGACAAAGGAACCGCCACACACACGTCATTCATGTTGCTTGGATCATTATTCTACCATTATAGGGCCCCACACTTCGCCGCGGGGGTTGAATATACTTATTCTGATAGTAAGTTATAAAAAATATTTTTATGTGTGTTTTTTCAGGACATTTTACAGATAAATTTAAAAAGCAAAACCGTATATTAATATAAAATTTGATCCAACTCGTTAAAGCCGTTTCCGTGATACCCGAAATAAATTTATATATATACATGAATTGCTCACGTAAAGTTATAAGATTCATGCCATTCGAAAAAAGCTATTATGACTGATTCTCATGCATTGAGGTAAACAATTTTCATTACTTAATTTAAAATAAATAATAAAGAACTTAAAATGAATTTAACAATTTCATAACTTTTTTTCTTTATTTTAAGAAGCAAATATATTCACTTAACTGTTATTTTTAAGTGAAAATTAAGCTGAAAGTTTACAGAATTGAGTTATAGAAAGTTGAAATTATAGAAAGTTTATAGAAAGTTGAAATTATAGAAAGTTTATAGAAAGTTGAAATTATAGAAAGTTTATAGAAAGTTGAAATTATAGAAAGTTTATAGAAAGTTGAAATTATAGAAAGTTTATAGAAAGTTGAAATTATAGAAAGTTTATAGAAAGTTGAAATTATAGAAAGTTTATAGAAAGTTGAAATTATAGAAAGTTTATAGAAAGTAAAGTTGAAATTATAGAAAGTTTATAGAAAGTTGAAATTATAGAAAGTTTATAGAAAGTTGAAATTATAGAAAGTAGAAATTATAGAAAGTTGAAATTATAGAAAGTTGAAATTATAGAAAGTTTATAGAAAGTAAAGTTGAAATTATAGAAAGTTTATAGAAAGTTGAAATTATAGAAAGTTTATAGAAAGTTGAAATTATAGAAAGTTTATAGAAAGTTGAAATTATAGAAAGTTGAAATTATAGAAAGTTGAAATTATAGAAAGTTTATAGAAAGTAAAGTTGAAATTATAGAAAGTTTATAGAAAGTTGAAATTATAGAAAGTTTATAGAAAGTTGAAATTATAGAAAGTTTATAGAAAGTTGAAATTATAGAAAGTTTATAGAAAGTATAATAGAATTGAGATAAACGTATGTGCCATTTAACAGAAAGACGCAAAAATTATTTTACTGCATTGATTTATTACATCTTGCAATTTGTTTTTCACGCGAGGAACGCATTGGATTCAGAAATCAGAGCAATGCTTTTGAAATATATCACATCACAGCATGAAATAGCCCTATAATCTTTATTTTGAATATTATTTTGTTCCCAAAATTCCATTTCTTTCTTTAGGTTAATTCTTTTACTTTGGAATCTAAGTATCGTTTATTATCAAATTAATATTTATAATTTAAAACTGCTATTCTCAGATGTGATGCGATGTAAAATTAACTTAATACCATAAATATTTCATTTGCTGTATGGACTGTCAATATGAAAATATATTTCCAAAAGAATAAGGACTATTTATTTGGATAGTAGACAAAACAATATGGATAAGTGATTAAAAACTGACCAATAATTGAAATGCAACTTGCATGCGTCTGAAAACACTTACTGAATGTACATAAATAGAGATAGTAACATTCAGAGAAGATTCTGTGGGCTGCCAAGTCAATAATTATGATGATACATTTCTAAAATATAATGTATTATCATATAAGACTTTATAGGAGATAACACTGCTAAAGGGTTAAATTTTGTTCTATTATCGATATGAAATCCGAACTGCATCTTAATACACTTCAAGAAGATAAAAAAAGAGATATTTTTAAAAGCAGAAGAGACTCGAACAAATTAATTAATTTAGCTGCTATTATTTTAAATCCAGTAAATAAAAGAATGTGAATACACTTCAAGGTCATTAACTTTACATATAAATGGATTTAATAAATTATTGTGGCTTGACCACAGTTATGTTCTTTTTATTTTATTATTTACATAATTTCTAAATAAATTTATCTTTTTAGGAATCTATAAAATAAGCAGTTTGAAATCTGGTAGTCTTTAAAAATAATTAAAAATACTTATTTTTATTACACTAAAGCCTAAGATCACATTTCATTTAATTGAATCTTTTTTCAATATCGTTATTTATATTCTCTGTCTGCGCAAAAATATACTTTGGGAGGCAAGCATATGCATTTTGGAGCAAATTATCACAATTTAAATCAATTTAAAATCAAACGAGATTTTATCAATTTTCCTAAGATAAGTTTCGAAATTTTTATATTTCAAAAATTATTTGTTTATAAAACGTTTAAATTAAAAAAATTTAATGATACAAATTTAGTTGTTATATAGTACTTCTCTGAATATTAACAATATCTTTAAAATATTTTTAGATGAATCTTTTCAATAATTTGTAATATCATTTTTTTAATTCAATAATAGTCGCTCATGGCTTCAATAAATAGTTAATCGTATAATTTTTCACCGGTTTTGAGGAACATGAGGAAAGAAAGATTATGTTTTTTATCAATGAAATCTGCATTTAGAAGTAAGAAATGAAGTTATATTACCCCGAATGATAATGCACATTCAGCAGGCAGATAACTTGGGCAGCTGTTACAGTCTTGGATAGTCTTTAATGGCATTATAATGTCATGGGATTTAAAGAAATTAGAAAGGCTCATGTCTGCAACATTAGAACATCATGTCTGCAACATTAGAACATCATGTCTGCAACATTAGAACATCATGCCTGCAACAAGTAAAAGCCTTTTGAAATAGTTTCTATCTCAAATTTATGTTTATAAGTAATTTGTTGATAGATTCTTGAGCACTAAATTATGTTTAAAAAAATTAACACAACAAATATTTGAAATGAAATACAAAAAAAAAAAAATGTATATCTGTAACAGCTGCTAGTCAACGTCAATTGATTAGAAATATTATGGAATACAGAAATAATGATTTTTCACAGATTCACTTTCAGAGTGTTCACTTTACATTTGAAATAGAAATATGATTAAATGAAATTCTAAAAACTAAATTCTTAAAAATATTTAAAAAGTATATTGTCAGAAAACAGGTAAAATTAGATAATTTCAAAATTTTAATATAACAGATAATAACTAAAACACACATTCAGAATTCCGTCCATGCATATTCATTAAATATGCTTTGCTGATAAGAATACGTGGCAATCATTAAGGAAATTAACTTATAATAATAATTCATATTCTTTTTTGAATATTTTGCGTTAATAAAACGGAAAATTGCTTCAATAGATAGAAGATTTAAATTTTTTTATTTTTTTAAAGGAGAATTTACTTAAAATAAAATGGTAATGAATAAAATTAGCTTACACATATTTACCACAATTTTTAATATAAAAAAACTTTATTTTTGATTTATTTATTTTAGAATTTAAAAAAAAACCTTAGTTTGATTATATAGATGCTTTTCAAATATCAATAAATATATTAAATAAATTTAATTTTCCGAAAATATAAATTGATTTCTTTATAGTCACTACCATTTTAAATATAAATGAACCTTATTATTAACAAGGTTAATTTATATTTTATATTATATAGGTTAATTAACTTAATTATAATTAACCAAATAATTTTAAAATATGAATAAATTAATTTTAGTAGAAACTTTAACAAAATCAAACGCTTAGAAATAAGTCTAAAGCGAAGTGAAATTAATTAGCAAATGCAACTATTTATTCTAATATGCAATTATTATAAAAAAATTCTGGTTTATAAAAACAAATGCAAGTTAATAATTGTCTAAGAGAAATAAAAGCAATAAAGGTTAAAGTCTCAAGTGTCATAAAAAAGCAACCATGTCTTCAATCATTTTAAATTAAAATATGTATAACATGGAGATTATTATTGAAGGTTCAGCTTTTTATTCATAGTTTAAAAAACCGATACTTTTGCATTATATTCTGGAAAAATAATCTATTCTTAATTCTGAATCACAGATGGGTTTTTTAGCAAATTTAATTACTTCTTAGTACTGTTTTATAAGCTATCGATAATTCTTTCTAAACTGTAAAAAACAAAACACGTATAATTTATATCTGACAAAATAAATTACAGATGATTTGGTTCTAAAAATGCTAACATAAAAATCCAATTAATCTTCATTTCGAGACTGACTCTGTTCTTATTTTCCTATTTTTTTGTCATTTAATACGATAATTATTTTGTTTTTTGGAATATGAATTTCGAGCTTCCCATTTATGCTCGAAATTAATGTTTTTTCTTGGAACAATAATCCAAATTATTGTCAATAACTGAGAAATATTTATTTCGTTTTTATGTAAAAGAATTTTGATATTAAGTGAAATGATTTTTTTCAATTAAATCGATTAGAATCGATTTTTCTTTTAATTAAATTGATGCTTATTTGCAGTTTCCGGAAGATAATAGAAATATTTTCCTTTATTTGTTTTAGATTTGATTAAATGAAGAAACTTTATTTTTCAAAATTGAGCACTATTTATTTTTCTTTTAGAATAAGGCAAATATACCTTTTATTTCTCTTAAAAAGAATTTTTGCTCATATTTGCCAATCTTTAAATAATATAATAATTAAACCTTTTTGAAAAGACTATAAAAATATTTTTAAAAAATTCTTATAATTAATTGGTTTTAATATAACAAATATTTCGCTGATTTTTTTTGTAGTTCGAAATATTATATTGATTAGCAATAAATTTGAGAAATGTTGCTATAGCATTCTCTGAAAAAAAGATATTTTATTCGTTTTAAAAATAACACTATACCTAACATTAATACTATGCAATGTATATACTAAGAATTTTACTCAGTAATGGCAATATATGTTTAATAAGATAACATGTATGTAATATGCCTCTCATATATATCCTTTTTTTTATTTTACGTAAGCCTTCAAAAATTATTGTATTTCTGATTACCTACGCGTTTCTGTCTATAATAAAAATATTTCTTACGAGGAAATATTTGTCTAAGCATTGATTAAACGTTTTTTGCTTTTCTTTATCTACAAAATTACAAATTTAATCGAGTTATTATGTAGAAATAAAATTTTCTCTTCGAACCAACAAATATTCGTTACTAGTTGCCATGTAAGTGCACAGTGATAATCTTCTATTACGATTTGAGCTAAAGACTTCTTCATAGTCTCATATCTGAAATTAGTTATATATATATATATATATATATATATATATATATATATATATATATCGGTGCAAAGACTGTCTGAAAAAACTTCAAATAAAATTTTATTATGATTACCTACCATTATTAATAAAAATGATAACAAGAAAGTTTTAAATTCTCAACAGCCGTTATAATACCTGAAATTTTTCACAATAAACATTTGTAGCACGAAATAGGATGATGTAGATTGGCATTAGTTCTGGCAATTTTTTTTAATAAGACAGAAACTTAGATGTTTCAGTTCTTTATTTCACACAAAATGATGTCCTTGATTTGTTACTTAATTATTAATTATTTAATCAAATTAAATGTATCTAATAAATTACATGAATCCCTTTCCTTATTCTAATTTCAAGCCTAAACATATTTTAACATAATATGACTAGAAAAAAATGGCCCTCTAAAGGGTCAAAATCAGCGTGCGTCATCGAAAAATAGATTCATGGCGAAAACATCAAATACTTTCATATTTAATATTTTTAATTTTTGAATAATTTCCTTTACAAGAATTTTTTTTTGGAAAGTTGCAAATATTTTTCCTATTTTAATGCATTTTTTCTCTTTAATTGCTATTTTATCAAATTTTAAATTTTAGTAATGCTTCCTGAAGAACCTGATAAATTAAAATCTAATGCTTATTATTGGTTCAAATTTAGTATAACTGTTTTTCAGTAAGTGCTGAAACTTCTAAAATTTAACTACAATTTCGTCGTTAAAAATATTTCACAGATATTTGAAATTTTCATAATTGAAAAAAAATGAAAATTTCTTATTCGAATTGTAGTATTTAAAAATGGTCAGAATTTTAAAAATATCAGAAACTAGATAATATTTTTTTCTTAAAATATTTGAAATAATTTAAATATGATCCTTTACAAAATCTAAAGAAGATTTTTGCTTTATACTTTTTTTTATTTTCCTCCAAAAATATTTCTTCAAATTTCCAAAATATATATTTTTTTCAATTTTAAGTGAGATATTTTTACACTGATGAGCATTATCACTCTTTTGTAAGAAAAAAACTTAAAATTATAGCATCTTTTCAGTAAATTCATCACAAAATCACTAATATATTGTCGTTTGAATTGAAATTGAAGCAGGGAAAATACATTTAAACTTGTTAATAAAATAACTACTTTGTTTGGAATGGAAGAGGGTGGAATATTATTTCTTAGGCCACACATTAATGAATAAACGTAGAGGTTTGTTTTAAACTTGCCAAAGCCTGGTGCATATCTCAGTTAAATTAAATTTTAAGCACCAGAGCTTTAATTGACAATGATAATCCTCAAATGGGGCGATTAAAGATTATGCAAGCTCAGAACTGTCATCTTCACAGCTGGAGGGTTTAACTTGAGGAATATTCGGTGATCATTACCGTAAATATTCGATCTTGATATCAGGCAAGAGTAAGGAATGTTGTTAGATCTGACGGCGTAAACTGACTTTATTCTCTAGGGAAACAACTTTATACGATACATTCCTTACTATAGATGATGTGAAACCTATGGCATTAAAACGGTTTGATCATTAGACTAATAGCAATGGATGGATATATGAAAAACATCTAGAATGTGTTTATTAATGTAAAAACTATTAATATTTATAATTTAAAAAAATTCTTCTAAAATCTTTTCCTTTCATTCATTCATTTTTAAGTGCTCATCTAGAATGTGTTTATTAATGTGAAAACTATTAATATTTATATTAGAAATTCTTCTAAAACTTTTTCCTTTAATTCATTCATTTTTAAGTGCCAATCTAGAATGTGTTTATTAATGTGAAAACTATAAATATTTATATTTAAAATAATTCTTCTGAAATTTTTTCCTTTCATTCTTTAATTTTATGTGCCCAAAATTTTGGTGATTTTTTTAAAGATTGGGGGTATCTGAATTAGATTTATTCTTTATTAAATAACTCTGAAGGTAAAAAACAAGTGGTAAGAGGAAAAAAAAAAAAAAAACTTCAAAAAGTTTGAAAACTGAATGAATCTCAAAGATTCTCACCACCGTGAAAAACTAAAAATGAGATTAAGCAAAATTTAAGGCGATTTAAATCGTGTAAATGCCAAAGAAAATTTTAAGATTAAACGCATTTTCTCCACAAAATAAAATTTATAAAATAATTCAAGATGACTCCCAATCGAAATGATGCTTTCCTCTTAAAATAAACCGCGATTGGATGTATAATGAAATCCATAGAAAGTTAATAAACGGGGTAAGATTAAGAAAGGTTTAGTTTTTCTTCATATTACTCAAAGTTATGGATTCTTACAAAACTTGACATTAAAATTCCTGCCAATGCCGTCATTGCAGCCATTTCTCTGTCTCTCAGAAAGTGTTCTTTCATTTTCTCTGCAGTATTGTGAATTTCAATATTTCTGACGCTAAAATCTTGTACATTAGAAAACAATACATTTGCTTTTACCTTGCAATACATGTCTATCTTTTGTAAGAAACTTCTCACATACTTTATTAATTTTTCCGATCTTTCTTTTGATTTGAAATATTAAGAAAGGATTCAACGATTTTTAATGTTTCCGATCGGAGCAAGATGGTGGGGTAAATTGACCATTTCGTCATCTTACCCCACGAGCTTTTTTTTTACTGTTTTCAGTTACTTGAATTTCTTACCTATTCCGTTTGATATTCTTTAGCTATATAATCCGGAAACTGTTCTACAATATAAAAATTGATTATATTTCATTACACGTACAGTTGCTATTTTAACAATCACCTATTTCGAAGGTATCTAGCTCAGAAAAAAACATAATGCATAACAAAATACATTTTAAACAACAGTCATAGAAAGCTGGAAAAGCAAAAATTAAAGGATTGTTACCTAGAAATTGATATTTGATTCATGCAAATTATAAGCGCTGCTAAGTTGTTAAAAACCAAAGAGAGCACCAATATTGATTTAAATTAATTAATTATGAATTTGATTATTAAGCATAGAGATCTTGTCATAAAAGAAAATTACTTAACAATGTTTAGTTTGCTATAACCATAACAATGCATTATTATGACTTTTATGTCTTCTACGTATAATAATATACTTAAAATTTATCGGAATAATCAACTCACTAGACGGTGAAATCATTTTTCCTCAGTTCCAAAATAAGATGGTGTATTTGTATTACGTTTTTAAAAAACAAAATAATACTTATATTATTAAAATAAAAGCTTACCCAATATAATAAAAAATCATTCTAATGATACATGCAAAAGAAAAATAGTCAATTGACAGCCTCATTACCTTGTTCCAGTCTCCTTTATACCTCAGATGGTTTGAAAAACTTTATTTAAATTCCCCTTTAACTTTAAACCCCTTAAACTTAATTAAATTAAAATAAGACAAGATATAATTTTATGTGAAGTCAATTCTATGAAAGGTTTTCCGAATTGATTAAAGCCTATTAGCTTATTTGTAATTTAAGTAAACTATTTTAACAATAGTTCTTATTTAATGAGAACAAGACAAAGAAGTGAAATTTATAATAAACTGAAAATACGTGTATTTTGTTTTAATTCGTTTTAGTGCAAACTGATAAATTTTATAAAATTCTTTTTTTATTAAAAATCTATGTATCCAAAAGTATCTGCTTACTGATATCAAGTACAAAATGACCAAGAACAAGCTGCCAATTTTCGATAAAATGTGATCGATATTCCAACATACGAACAAATGCAATGCATTTATATCCTGCAATTCTTACTATAGTTTAGTTATATATGTTTTCAGCTATAGTTTAGTTTAGTTACATTCTCTTTTCTCGATTCTTTTTTTCCCTTCATTTTTTATTTTTTATTTATTTATTTATTTCCATTTTTGGGTTTTGGGTAAATTTAAAACTGTATTAGAGACACACTATGAAACGTATATATATATAGTAAATGATGATTATAAATTGAATCCAACTGAATATCAACTAAAATATTACAAACAATGTCTTTTGGCAATAAATTAAAGCTTAATATATTCATACAATAAGGAATTTCGGTCATAAATTTTATCCCAAGTGTATCTGCTAAATTAATATATACTTTCATTTCATTTTTTGTTGTTTTAAACACTATGGGGAGAGTAAGTATTAAATGCAAAATGGAACTACAGGATTGATTTATACTTAACTGTTCCTTATGTATGAATGGAAACATCAGGAATGGAATCTGCATAATTTGGAAAATGTCTGATATAAATAAGCAATATACTTTGAATCTATTCCATCGATTACATGCAGATATTGAGAACCACAGAATGATGCGCCACTTTAAAATATAAAGGAATATAACTTTGAAAATAACAGTTATTAGCTAAATAAAAAAATATCGAAACGTATTTTCAGTCATTCCCAGTTTCTTTCCATTTTTTTATGTTTATTACTTAATTTTAATTTAGTTTTCTTTGAATTCCATTAAACTTATTTTTAATTTTTGGCAAATGATTATAATTAGGTTAAATCGTTGCTAGCTAATTTTTAAAAAAATATATATATAATTATAAATAGCAAATCTTTACTTATAAGTTTTTCCTTTCATCTTGAAAGCACATTATTTGAATAGAAAATCAATTAAATAATTAACGAAAAATGATTATAATGTGTTGACTGAAATATAGTATTTCTGTTCTTGCTTTTGAATTTATATGAGATGCTGATTTAAATACGTCTTTTGTAAAATCACATTATTCTTCCATCGACTTTATCTAATTAATTAATTCTAGTATTCATCTAGTATTTTTTAACAATTACTATGATATTAAATTTAATCATTAACATTCATTAACAATTTTTTGTATCTCTCATATATACCCTTATTTTGATATTTTCGCCCAGGGCATACTAATAGAAACTATATTAAACCAGAATGATTACGATATATTCTCAATAGATGAGCGGAAATTACAAATATCTCCATCGCCTAAAGCTGCAAATATATCTTTACCTGTCTCATTTATTAAATAAACAGTTCCGTAAAAACTTGTCTGAGAATTATCATTCAGCAATATAAGATTTTTTTTTTTTTTTTTTTTTTGAAAATAGAGTTTTTATTCACTCATTTTGAAATTTAAATACTGCCTTTTGAATATTTCTGAGAATATACATCACTCTTACCGACTTAAGGCTAACATTTTATTTTTGATAAATGTAAGAAGATGCAAATGAACTGAAAAGCAAGTATTTTCATAGTAAGAATTTATAGCTGAAAGCATATTTACCTAAATTCATATGAAAAATAAGAGGAAGTCATTCTATATTTTTGTGTAATAAAGATATTTATTGAAGCCTTCAGGCTTTCAGTAATAGTTTGAGCTTTTTTCCATGCTTCAATATCCATATTTGTTTCTCTATAAATAAGACTGCATTTAACATCTCCCATTTTCTTTTCTTTTTTTTTTGAATGTTTATCTCTTCTTTTTAAATCTCAATTCTTCTTTACAGGAAAATTGCACCACTTCTACTTTTATTGTACTCCAATTTTGTATGCTCTTAAAAATAAATTATATTTGCAAAGATACGTTCAATTTAATAATATAGGGTGATTGTAAAATCTTAGTCTGGTACAAAATTTTCAGTAAAAAAAGGTCATCGTTTTGCATATAGTTGTTTCGATATATTGTAAAAATACTTATAACGCTTTTAATAAAATCTCTTAAGTTTATAAATTTCAATGCGAGAAAACTTAGAAACTCGAAGATTTTAAAAGTACAATTAAATTAATTGTTTAATTCTCGCCAAATATTGTACAACTTTCAGCTGTCACACTATACACAGCATACATGATTCTAAATTTTAATGTATGAATATTTAAGGTGGTTTTGAAAACAATTTGTCCCTTATTTATTCCTAAAATTGAAACAGAAGATTAATAGCCGATTTGAATTCATAATACGAAAGAAAATATTGATTTGTTTCCCCTGTTGAAGCCATTTTGATTACAATTGATGGTAAAATCCCTATTTGTGCTCATTTGGTGAGCAAGCGCTGGACTGAAAAAAAATTAAAAATAACGACTATTCTAGAGTAAAATGTTACACTACATGCAATGGCTCTTTTGTAATAACTATTTGTAATCAGAAGAAAACTTCACGCTCACCCTGCTTCTAGGTTTGTATGTATAAAATTATGATAAGTCAACCATCTAACTCTCCGACCCGCCACGAAGGCACACGGATTTAAACCATAAAACTGAATGACCGGACCGCCGCAACAGCAACATTGGCGGGAACTGTGGTTGAGTCGTCACCGGCCACGGTACAACCCTCCCCGAAGGAAGTACGTCCCGTCATCGAGGGTAGGAGTCAGATCCCCCACCTATTACCTTCCAGGGTGGCGAGATCCAACCACCATGCTGGAAGCATCTCATCCTCATTTCAAGGTTCCCCCCGGGGGTCTAAAATTATGAGAATGAAAGATCATCCCATTAAAGTAATTAAATTCGACAAATGATTTCTCTCTGAGTAAGAAAAAGGAAATCTGCAAAATTCTGTTAATTAAAAAAATCGAAGTTATATCCTTTTATTCATAAGACGTTTTTATAAACTTAAAATATATAATGAGCCGGGTTCCTTTTTCTTTATTCATGAAATACATCATTGCATTATAGAAAAAAAATGTTGAATTACGCAGTCTTACTAAATCAAAAAAAAAAAAAAAATGCTGAGAAGGACATGCTCACGCTCTTTTCTTGAATTATGAGTTTCTCCCCTTCTAAGGTAATATTCAGTATGCTTTCTCTAATAGTTTAATTTCAATCTTACAGGGTTTTAAATCGGTACCATTATTATTTATGAATCCTTATCACAAGAAGTTAAAGTAACTGAATTTTTAAGTTATTTGGCCAACCAAAAATTTCATTTCATTTTGTAAATATTTTATATTACAAATGGGCCTTGTATTAAATAGATGACAGCACATACCACAAGTAGTAAATACCTTTGTAGTAAATGTCAAATGTAGTAAATTCCTTAAATTCCATTGCAGTAAATACCAGATTTAGGTAAATTAATAGCATGGCGTTTTGCCTTTTTTCTAATTCACCTACATTTACATTCCTAATTCTCTATAACCTAAGTGCTCTTCATTCGTCATTTATTGAATTCACGAAAAATGGTCCTCCCCAAAATTGCCATACCTTTCATATCCCTTTCGATTTCTGTCAAAATTATTTCTGATAGAAATCTCATTACAGTGGTCAGTTTGTTAATTATTAATCTTTGACTAATATTTGACTATTAATGTCTACTTCAATCTTATATAGCTAATTTGTAATATCAGAATTTTTATAGATAATTATTAGTGAACAAACAAACCTATGCCAATGTTCATTTCATGTAATTCAGATTTTGCGTTGGAATGAAGTTTCTTCCATTTTTTTCCTTAATAGAATTCCACTAATGACAATACTCAAAAGTGCAATTCTACAGTAATTTTAAAATTTCCATAACGGGATATACTAAATGATCGGAATTAGATTACAATGGAACACTCGAAATATATATCCTGTT
Source organism: Argiope bruennichi (assembly GCF_947563725.1). NCBI lineage: Eukaryota > Metazoa > Arthropoda > Arachnida > Araneae > Araneidae > Argiope > Argiope bruennichi. Next base: position 110,141,064 of record NC_079151.1, on the reverse strand, counting down.
CGAAATGCATTTGTTTCTTGATAAAAAATATCATTATGTTTTATTCTTTATTCAAATCCTAAAAAAATATTTTTTTTAAATGACTGCTGTTATTTCTTTTTAATTTTTATATTTTATTACTCGTTTTTTTTATTTTTGTAAAGAATAATGATTAAAATATACTCTCTCCAATCAATAGAACCGATGATATTCATATTTAAATTATTTGTTTTTGAAATTACCCATCCTATGATTTAATTTTAAAAAGAAACTCGGGATTCTATCTGAAAATAATAGCTTGACTCGTCTCAAAACAAACATTAACCTAAGTATTTTCTTTCCAAAATAAACATACATTAGCTGATGAATTTTTATTGGGAAGCAGTTAATTTAATAGTCCAGCATTTAAACAAAGAGACATAAAGGACTTTGGACCAAATGAGCGGAGATTTTTAAAACGCAAATGTTATCTCAGCTAGAGGATATTATTTAAAGAGCAGGCTATACAAACAAACGATGTTGCAGTCAAAAACCAGTTTCCATTCAACAATCCTGTCAAAAAATTAAAAAAAAAAAAAAAAATTAAGAGATTTTTTTTTTTTTTCATTTTTTTTTCTTTTGCTTTTTTTAAGGTATGTAGGATTCTACAAATAAATTTTAATTAATTGATATTCGAATTTATTTAGTTTCATGGCTTTTAAGTTTTAATCAATTTTTCTTTAGTTTTTATTTACAATAGTACATTTGATACAATTCAAAATAAATACAGGTATTCCATTTAAAACTCCACGAACTCTAGAGTTTCTAGCTTTTTATCAGTCCAAATGATTCGAAATTTAAAAAAAGTATTTTAGCTGATGTTCCAGATATTTATTAAATGAAAAATAATAGCACAAATATTTGAGGAAATAAATAAATTGAATTCGATAGATGGTGCTGATGATAAGCAACTTATACGAAATTCCTAAGTCATGACTGATTATCTGAACATGTGGAATGAATGAATACAATTCTGTAGAAAGTTTTGTCAGAGTTTTTAAATGAATGAATGAAGGAAATTACTGAAAGGAAATATGTTTCCTGCAAGTCATTGCATATGCTAATTTCCCCCATGACACTCATTAATTCTTAAATCCGGCATTTTTATGATTATAGTCATACACTGGCTCATTCGGTAGTTACTCTAATTCTCCTGCGTCATGACTGAACATCAGGAGATGTGAAATGAATGAATAAAATTCTGCAGAAAGTTTCGGTAGTTATTTCTTATGGTAGTGATTCAAAAACATAGATATGATCTGTCCATTATCAGTAAAGGCGGAATGAATGAGTAATTCTACAAAAAGTGTCACATGAATCTATAAACTCACAAAAAACTCAATGCGGAAAAATATTTTTTTTTCAGGACATATTTCCAACTAATTTTACCCATGGAGTTCATTACCACTTAAGTATGGCACTTTTAAGAATATAATCCTACTTTGTGCAATCTTTGTGCTTTTTTGTGCAATCAAACTCAAAACCGTCGTCTAGGGCATCCCCATTTTCAGACAGGATTCATGAATGAATGATTCTATGAAAATGTTTGTTTTAATTTTTGAATGAACAACAGTCTAAATGTAATAAAATGTATATCCTAGATTGTGTGGACCTTGCTAATTTTCCCTCGGGGTCCCTATTAACATCTGAAAAAATATATAATCATAATATTCATAATATTGCATCATAATATACCACATGAATCTTATCTAGTTTATTTATTTTCAGATCATTTCCAAGCAATCATTATGACATATTCATAGATATAATAATCCAGACGGGATGAATGAATAATTCTAAAAAGATTTTGGTTAAGTTTTGAATTCACAATGGACTCAAGTGCAAAGAAATATGATGCCTTCAAAGCATGTCTCCCTCTAATTTTACCCATGACGTTCATTGATCTGGTATTTTGAAAAATATAATCATCTCTATTAGTCCAAAATGCCAAACAACGTTGTTCAATATTTTCCCAACATTGATAGATACTCAGAATGTCGAATAATATCGTGTAGAAACCGGGCAACCTTCTGCTAATAATGACACAATAACGATTTGGTATCTTTATCATTACTGAGCAGGATATTTTTTTTTTGTGAGGATACCATCATTATAAACTAAATTTATACAGCATGATTAGATCGACTAGTTAAATCAGACCCAGTGAATACAAAAAGTCCTAAACTTTTTATAAAAGTTTATAATATGTGCTTATTTCAACGTGAACACATGTTCTTCCCCACATTTTTATTTCCCTAATGACCAAAATGATACAGGGATTGGTCATGTTAGACAGTATAACTAAAATAAATACTTGGTATTTATTTTTATTTTTTGCTTTAATTTCTTCCTCAAAATAAAAGAAAGGAATTAAAATTTTTAAATTAAATTAAAATTCATGATTTTTTTTAATTATATCTCACTTTACTAAGTGATTCATTGATGTCTCATGAATCACTATAAACTAATTTTTTATACCAGATCATATAATTTAAAAAATGTTTATTTAAATCATGAATCATGAATCATATATATATATATATATATATATATATATATATATATATATATATATATATATATATATATATTGGAATTTCCATTTTCTAAATGATGGATTAAAAATAGGAAGTGACCTTGAAAAAGAAAATGTTCAAAAAGAACCAATTGATGTTTTTTTTTTTTTTGCTCTAAATAAAGGAGAAAAAACTTTAACACATAGAGATTGAAAATGTTCATGAATTTATTTAATGAATTTTACTTGGTCAACGGAAACAACGATGTGATGATTTGAACAGTTAGGCCATTTATATGTGAATGAAAATAATATAAATTAGTTTTTATGTCTGATTTTGTAAGAAATCAGAAAATTATATATTTCTTTAAATTAATGAGAATATACTTTTTAATGATGACATGCAGGACGACATTGAAAGGTGAAATACATGATAGTTTTTTCTACATTTTCTTATTTCTAATTGAGATAGCAAAATAGGAAATTGTCTTGCAAAATAATATGTATTAAAAGACTCATTGATGTTTTCTGTTGTTTTTTGTCATTAAAATTGAACAACATATTTATGAAAAAATAAAAATTGAAACCACAATCATTTCTTTTATTTTAAATTAAACTGCACCATACAAAACTATAGAGAAAATTTATATTATTAAATACCACAATTATATACATTTATTTCCAAAAAAAAAGCACTTTAATTACATGCTTTATATGCTTATGTAGGCGGAAATTTATATAAATAATATTATTTGCATAATGAAATATGTATGAATTTGTATTATTTCTAAATTATTATAGAATATATATGTGATTACATTACCTTTTAATGATCTCCAGAAAGCTTCCACATATATATGTGTGTGTATGTATGTGGTGTGTGTGTATGTATGTGGTGTGTGTGTATGTATGTGTGTGTGTGTGTGTGTGTGTGTGTGTGTGTGTGTATGTATGTGTGTGTGTGTGTGTGTGTGTGTGTGTGTGTGTGTGTGTGTGTGTGTGTGTGTGTGTGTGTGTGTGTGTGTAATGACATTTTAAAATCTAATTCAAGCTTAATTAATTTCTAAAGTTTTGTCTTAAATTAGCTCATATTAACTTCGTTCTAAAATATTCCTTATTTCCTGATGCAGTCCCCTTTTTTCTATTTAATTAATGAAATAAAAGCTGTCTGAAAACTCTTTAGTCAGCGGTTCCCACATTCCAAGTAAAGGTATAAAATACCTTGTATACTAAGCATATTTTTTAAAAGATCCCTATTATCCCCTTACTTATGATTGACACTTGATGGAAATCCCTATTCAAGTCTCACAGTATGTATTCACAGGGGTAAAATTTTCAACAGTTTTACCTCATTTGGTGTTGTGTCGTCCTGTGTTGTGCTCGTCGATTCTGTTTGTTCATAAATCATGTCTCCTGGGATGAAAATAAAACGAAGTTAAAAAATCGAAAATATCTTCATTCTCTTCAAAACTGCCTTCTGCTTCAAAAAATATATGCTTACATATACATGTATGTATGTGTATGTGTAGTAAGTTATATGCATTAAAGTTGATGAAATATTTAAAATTTAACTGTATTTGAATGAAATTATGCGGTTCCGAAAATCCACTTAAACTGAATATTATTATCTGAGGTGTATTTAATAGCAATTATTTTCCTCATAAATTCCAATAAATTAGAAATTTCTAGTACAATTCTAGCTATTTGCAGTGTATAAAAATACGTAATTTATTACCTGAAATCCCTTATTCGTATTAGATATTAAAACATATATAATTAAATATTCTCAAAGCATGAAATACACTTTTCTTAGGCATTTTAAATTACACTCTATTCTGAAGAGCAGTTCTCAAAACGTTAAAAACAGTTTTTAAAATGTTTGGTTAGAATTTATAAGCAGTTTATTTGAAGATAGCAGACAATAAGCATTTTAAAGTGTTTCTAAATCTAAACAGAAAGCAAACGTGCATTTCGAATGATCATAAATATATTTTCTCTTAAATATTTAAATTTTAATAAAATGTGTCTTGGAAGAGATCATTTTAAATTTATTCTTGCCTCTTAAATGTTAGTGCAAAATTTTATTTGTATAACCAATAGTTGTCAGAAAAATTAGCTGATTGGAATGTTAAATTTACAATACTATCATTAAACAGGATTGAAAGAATGCGGACATAGGGAGTGGGTGCGAATTTTTAATGAAATAGATTGAGAATTTTGATAAATTTCTAATTAAATAGAGTAATCTGCTTGAAATATGCAGATTTGTTTGAGAAGGGATTGAAAAACCATTTACATTGTGATGATATTTAAATATACACCGATATTGAATTAAACCTAATATAAATATTATTATCCATGTAAATATATTTAAAAATTCGTATACGTTCTTCTAAAATAATTTAATCATTTATTTCTTTAAAAGTTGCAGATATGTTTATCAGCATGTTTTAGTAAACTTCGCAAAATATAAAATTGCGATCTTACTTTAATATCGTAAATTAATGTAAATATAACAATTATATAGAAAATGTAATGTAAAATATAATGCATGAAAATATTACGAATACAGAAGATACTATTTGCATTTTATCACTTGTTCCATTACACTACTAAACTCCAAAAAATTTGTATTTTTTGTTTTAGTTTTGGATTTTCTTTCCTCATTCTCATTTTTAATTCTAGTTTTTTCGACAAAATAATCATTAATCTGTCGTATATCAGCACAATAAAAATATATTGTATTGTCTTTCGTTTTTAAAACAATATATCCACGAACTAGGATATAGCAGCATTTTGAAATACTGACATTATATAGGAGGGTATGCCATTATATTCTAATAAATGCATAGTCTATGAAGAATGGTAGTATTGTTATGTATTATTCTCTTTAGATATAGGCATCTGAATACATGAGTGAGAGAATATCGCAATAGTATTTAGTCTCTGATTCAGTTGAGAGTACATAATTGGATTGTTGGCTCCCAAAACCAATGACGAAATGCATTCTTTTAGTGGTGTCTGCGTGGGCCACTCATAATGGGAACTATTTTGAATATGTCATACTGTAGCACCTCTTTATCCCCTTCAGCAGAGAGCGCCCCCTTGTGAAGACAATCAGCTGAACGGGAGACCTGTATCCTGAGGTCGACTTTTTCCCTATGCGCAACCCTTGTGCTACCGCCGATTGCTTTCGGCTGGAAACCGTGGAATCCCTCCACCATACTGTTTTCTTTAATCTAATTTTCTATGTGTTTGTAATAATAAGTGTTTGTAAATTTTGTAGTGTAACTGTGTTTGTGGAAATTGAAATAGTGCATTTAAAACCGGGCAGTTCCTTAGAAAATCACAACACACCCACTATAATACTACTTATATTAATATATATATTATATATGTTATATATTAGATGAATCAAATTGTATTGGATGGCCTAGTGGTAGTGGCTATTTCTATATCGTTGGGATTGAATACATTTTTGAATAAAGTGCCATAAGTAACAACAACAACAATAATACATTTTTCAATAAAGAAGATTTTTTGTATTTGGGATGACATGATAGAGAAAATTATTTTAATGATGAATTATCGACATGAAAAAGCCACTGAAAATCCTTATTATCGACCTGAAAAAGAAGCAAATTAATTGTATTTGAGATGGCATGATATTCAATCGATTGTTCAGCAGTAGAATGTTTGTACGACGCTTAGATTATCTGTTTTCGATTACTGGTCTCTACTGGGTAATTTCAATTTTTCATTTTGGAGTAATTATCTAAAAGAAATTGAGCGATTCATTTAAAAAAAGAAAATGCATCCTTTGTATTGCTCTGTAACTATTTATATTTTGTTGCATACAATGTACAAAAGGTAGTTATTAACACGATCTTTGAATTTTGAATATTATTTATGATTGAGATTTTTCTAAATGCAAATTTTTGTTTATGTAACTATATCTGTGAAAAATGGAGTGTCTATAAAAAAAGTAGTTTTGGTATGTATATGGCTCTTAGAAATAGACATATGCATAACTTGAAAAATAAAAATTGTCATATGGTCTTCACTCGATAATTGTAAAACAGCATTATTTATTTTGGACACGATCTGCCAAAGGAAAGAAATCCTAAATTCAATTTGATTTTCTGCACTATACAATGAAGCTAAACCTAAAATGTTCCATATTGTCTATATATACGATAGAATCGAGGAAATATTCTTGATTATGATGACTTTTGCCAAACTGAGTATTAATATTAAATAAGAAGCATGCATTAGTCATTCCAGGTTAGCTTGCCTTTAGACATTGAGATTTCTTAGATTCCATGCTACTATGAAAGGAAAATTTAAAATGATATTATTTTGCTATTAGCGTAATTTAATTAAATAATGCTTTTTGACATTCAATATATGCACATTAATACATTAAAGATTAAACACAAATTTATAATATAAATTCTACAATTAAAAAAATATTAATTGATATAAAAATGCAGAAGATTACATCGATTTATATATTTCATTTTGAGAGTTAATTATCTTAAAAAACTCTAAGGCTAATTAACTTTCGTTACAAATTTATTTTTCTGAAAAATAGAAAGAATCCAAATTATGTAAAAGCGAAACAGTGGCACTTAATATGAAATATTGCGTGTTTAAATCAGTTCATTTAAAGCGAATTACATAGTTTATAAAACTACGTGTAATATATTTTCTCTATTAGGAAAGCGTTATTGCAGAACTGTAGTTTTCTGACGTTTTAAAAATATGTTACAGATTAAATATGCTTCTAATATGTTGTAGATAAGAGCGAGATGTTACTATTTGTAATTACGTTTCGGCTGCATAACTACATATTTTCCAAATAGTATTTCATTTTCTCATATATTTTCCATTCATCTGTACATTTATGTAATTACATATATTTCAGTAATTACATATATTTAGTAATGAACTGTCAAATTGAAAAAGTAAAAATATCTCAAATTCTCGTACGTAAATTCTGATTAGAAAGGACTGCTGCAAAAAAGTTTCTAATTTATTTATTAAAGTAGTTTTAATTTAAATAAAATTCTTATTAAGAATGAATTATAATTTATTCGAATTTAAACTATTTTTCGGGATGTATCTTTAAATAGCAATAAATGTTGCATTTTTTTATTTGTTTATTTTTTTTCTAAGGAAAGATCAAAGTTCAAATCACGAATTTTAGTCTTTACTTGAATAAACATTAATTTTGGCAACCACAATTTAAGATTATTAATGGTCTAAGTGAAACTATATTTTTCTTTCAAAAGCAAAGGAAAAGAAAAATATAGAAAAAAAATGCTTTGTACTTTAGATGCAAAGAGAAACAATAAGATGCAATGAGCAATGTTATTTGTTTGTATTCTTTATATTTAGATCTTCAATAATATGCGCATTATTAAATTTAATGCAAATTTAATTTTGTTTGAACATTTTCTTCAAGTAAATGGCATTACTTAGTAAAGTAAATCGCATTTATCGAAAAATCAAGTAATATCGCATTATTTAGTGTTTTTTTTTTTTCCAATGAAATCTAAATAAAGAATGGATAATATTATGAATTTGAGAAGCTAAATTTCACAGTAAACTAAGAAAACCAAAAGAAATAAATGATAGATATCAGTAGATATTAATTTAGGTGATAAAGGGGAAGGGGACTCAAAAGGTCCTTGTAAGCCACCCCACTTAATAATGAATTCAATATCCAACTTCCATCTTACAGCTGACGTATGGGGAGCAGAAGCGCCATCTAGTTGCAATTATATCTGCAGAAGAGTTCAAACAATTCAGACATAATGCCGTATAAAACCATCTGAATACATTATTCATCATTCAAGAACATTTGTACAAACTAGAGCGAATTAAAAAACACCTAAAAATTTCGCACCATACTTTTATTAGAAATTGTTACCTACTGATAATGAACCTCTAGTACGAATCATGAATTTGTTTTTCTTTTGAAAAGTAATTGTTTCCAGTGTTGATGTTTCCATCTGAAATTGAAACAACGTTCATCAATCCATATTTCTAAGAAAAGAAAGTTTTGATTTCACTTGAAGTGAGGTCCAATCGTAAAATTCTGAATACTGATTATGATGCAATTTTAATTATCAATGGATTTCAATGATTCAGTTTTAATTACCAATGGATTCTTTCATTTTTTGAAGGATGAATTCCTAATTGAATTTTTGTAAATTAACATGAGAGTGAATTGAAAAATAATTAATCTAAAATGTTAAATTCTGTATTACTTGTATAATGTCTCATTCTACCCGAGGAAGTAAGAATTTTACAATAGCTAAATTCTTCTGTAAGTACATTTTCAAGAGAGATGCAGGAAACCTAAAAAAATGAGGTTTATTGTTGGGAAGTATGTCAGTATTAGTATTTCATGCACTATAATTCCTCAACATCTCAAAACCTTCCTCGATAGTGAAATATGTTCTGAGATTTCCATCTAAATTTTGAAAATCATACATCTACATATTATGTAAATAGATACGTGACAGATTTTATATATGTATGAATGAATAGAAGAGAAAAATTTTACTTTTTCAATGTGAGGGCCATATAATACTACAGATTTTGTAACTTTTTGCTATCAACCTCAAAGGAAACGTATTTTCATACAATTATTTATCTTAATTGATTATACCTTTTGATTGCAAAAATATACATATTTGTAAAAGTTAAAGAAATAAACACTTCTCAAAATTTTCTTAAAGCTCTTTATATATATAGGTAAAATCATAGCAACTTTTGATACATAGATATACTTGCATACATTTGTGCTTGAGTGTGTGTGTGTACATACGTATACTTGCATACATTTGTACGTGAGTGAGTGTGTGTAGATGATATATGACATATATCTGAAAAAACGTTTTAGAGATAAATTTCGTGTAATTCCTAAGATATTGGTCTTTTATCTGCACTATCAGGCTTAACAATTACCTTATATTACTTCACCGATCATCTACTAAATAATATGAATAAACTTTAAATTTCACTTTATATCTATTCCATTCAAAGTCAAATGCTGTTTTAATCTGGAAACTCCTTTGTCCAAATTAAAATCAATTTAAAATATTTATAGCACGCCATATTTTGTTCAGAGAAACAGAAGATTAAATCTAATTAAAAAGAAGTTCAAAAGGAACTTTTCATCAAACAACTGGCAACAAATTATACTTAACTGTCCAAACTCATTTTCGAAAGGAACCTTTTGGAGAGAGTCTCTTATATATACTATTATAAATATATTTCTCAGAACTTCCATTAAATTAGCCAATTCGTAAATACGCTACGGAATAACTTTCTGATCTCTTTCTCCTCTAAATTGTCCCAGACATCATCAAGGTTTAATCGGTTCAGTCAACACCCTTTTCTCAACCCTCCAAAGAGGCGGAGATTTAGGAAGACCAAACGAGGAGTAAAGAGAGAGAGGATTTTCAACCATTCTGAATCCTACGACTACCAAAAGTTCTAATTCCAGTTTAATGAAAAGGCATTTGTCAGTTGAAAGTTACTTTTGACAGGCTAAAATTGATGTGGAAGGTTGGATTTTGTCTTTCAGCTTAAGTGGATGAAGTGCGTTTCTTCAATGATTTTTGTAAGAGATAGAAAGGATAGGATAGCTAACGGAATTTGAAAAAAAATTACAGTTCTACATGGTGTGGGAAACTTAAAGTCTATCTGTTCCAGGACAACATTGAAATAATTCTTTTCTAAAAAAATGCTTGAGGATTCATGCATTGTTGAATTATCTTTTTTTATAGCAAAACATTTAAGGATTTTTAATAAAATCATTTCTGTAAAATGAACGTTTTTCTAAAATTTATTTTTTTAGTTTGATTCTATGGGAAAGTTCACAAGCAATTTAATGAAATGGAGAAATGGAGAAATTCAGAGCTATTAACTGAATTTGTGATTATATAAAATAATACTGCTCTTTAGAATCTATTTTTTTTATATTATCATATTGGTATGAAAAAAAATTTATCCGTGAATTTCTTTTATTTTTTTACTATGCAGATTCAATTTAAAAATAAGAACGATATGAGATTATTCATTTTCACGCATTAAAACATAGTTTTTAGTGAAAATGCTATTAAATGCATCATCAACTGCATTTAGATTTGAAAGACAATATATAACTTAATCTTTTTCCAAGAAATTTATTACTTTAATAATATCGAAATCTTTTTACTTTTTGTCTTTTTTTTATTTGATTCTTTATATTCCATTAATGAATCAAATTATTTTATCATTCAAAGATTCCATTAATTTTTTTTCTAAACTGATACATTTTATAATTCGTGTTATTGATTTTAAAAATATATTTATTTTGCAACAGGTGATCGTATTTTTTTCTTTTCAATATGCCGATGTTTTTTTGAAAAATAAATGAGAAAGTAAACATGCTTCAACAATTTCGGCATATTTTGATAACAAGCCTTTAGAAAACTGTATTTACTTATCAATTTATAACATAAAATTATAGCGCACTTTGTAGTAATAATACTTAATACTACTTTATTGTTTGTGTGATCATTAAACAGAATAAAAATGATTCTGGAAGAAACATTGCACTTGCTTTTAAACTAACATGCCCATAGTAAAGAAAAAAATGCATATCATTTTGGATTCGCAGTTTTTTAGGAAATAAGAGAAATGAAATTATTTTACGTATTTAAAAGATTAGATTAATTGACTATGTCACTAGATCTCCTCATTTAATCAGTAGCATAACCATGACAGGACTAATACATCAGGATTGTACAAGTATTTACATTACTGTATTGATTCTACATAGCCTGATCTTTTCGACGAACCTGAATTGCTAGGTGATTTCAAAATTAGTGCAAGTATGTTACAAAACGGGAAATTAGTTTCCCATGCACTTATGTAAGGAATAATTCCCTGGTGATCCATGACACTTAACTGTCGATGACATCGCTACGATGAGATAAAATAAAACTTGTAAAATTCAGTCGGAAATAGATATCAGATAAAATAGAACTTTCGAATTCAGTCGGCTACTTTTTATTCACGTACTGGTGATGACTTCTCGCCATTTTCATTATTTGGGCTTAGTATCAGAAAAAACAATTTCAAAAAAAGTATATCTTAATATATGGCTGTCGACTCTTAATAATGTTACAAACCTGTAATTTTTGCTTTCCATCACGAATAGTGTCATCGTAAGAAATATCATTTTACGATCAGCCCTGTGGGTTCTGATCGGGTGCAGCGTCTGTTTTCTCAGAGATTGGCGACAAACTTGTTAATCATTTGGCGACTTGATGACGAATTTGGCAACTTTGATGACAAAATAGAAATTCCTGGAAACTTCGAGAATTTATCGATCCATCCAATAGGATTCGAGATACGCCTCATTGGTCCAAAAATCTTCAAGTGCGGCCTGCCCCCGGGAACTTTAAAAGGCCGGCATTCTCCAGCCGGAATGAATCGAGATTGGAATTGGAACCGGAATCGGTGTTAGAGTCATAAACAAATAACTAGTCTTCGAGAGGATAGCGAAGCAACGGCGGTATAGTCCGGCGAAGTGCCAGCTTTGTGTGGCTCAAACGAGTGCTGAACTGAGCTGTGTGCCGAGTCCTTGTGTTTATTTTGGAAGCAGAGACGTGTCGTCTGATTAGTAGTCAGTCGTGTAATAGAGTGTTGGCAGCTGGATACAGCTAAAGCGAGGAGACTTTTAGCCTTGTGGAGAGACCAATTTTTTGCTTCCCAACACGAATAGTGTCATCGTAAGAAATATCATTTTACGATCAGCCCTGTGGGCGTAGTAGCCCTGTGAACGTAGAGTAAATCTACGAAGATTTCCTCTCCTGCTGAATTCTATTGCCGCTTTGTGTGATGTGGTTATTATTACTACTGTTTACGACTTATAAGCTAGTGTTTGCTGATGTGTGCTGTCCTGTGCTTATCTCAGCTGTATGTATTTGTGTTCTGTGTATTCGTCGTCTCTGTGTTAGTGTCTTTGTATTTAATAAATGAAGTCGTTTTTTTTCTACTAAAGGACTGTTTATTTCAGCATCCACCATCAAATCTTAAAAGAACCCCGTGAAGGAAGTAGTAAGTCTGTAACAATAAGATGCCAATGATCCTGTGTCAATATAGAAGAAAGAATCTATTTGCTATGACGACCGCTTTGATAAAACTTCGAATGTCTTTATTTTTTTTAAACTTCCTTATTCGCTATAGTAGCTGTAACTTGTCTCAATACATGCGACATAGTCACTTAGCAATAAATACATAAATAATGTTATTTCCTTAACTATACGAGGCTTCGTTTTATATAATTTAATGTGCTTATATACATCATTTCAAAATACTAGTTAATGGTAATTTATAGAAAATTCTTTAAAACGTTTATGTGAATAAACTAATACAAATGAATAATATCACACAATAAAAACAAGAAGCAACTGATCTACAAACAGTTGTGCTGCCCTCTATTGGCAGACATACAAGCATTGGCTGTGATATAAGTTTACATCATCTTTTTCCATTTCAAAAGTCTGTAATTCCATTTTCTATAATAATTTTTTTGTGGTAAAATAATTAATTTATTGCAAAGATTTTTTGCAGTAAAATATTTATTTAATACTAAAGTATATTCTTTCTTAAAAAAAATTAAAAAAGTATTTTATGGTCTCAAAAAGCATGAATTTAAAATTAATTTTAAGATATCTAATTAATTTTAAATTCTACTGAATTTTTCTAAATATAAGAAACTTCGAAACATCTGCTGAAATAATTTTGTGATTAAAAACAAGAATAAATTTATGTCAAAAATTATTTAGGAAATAAAGGGCAGAAATCCTCAGTTAGACATTAAAAATACTGAAAAAAATAGCATTTTAAATATGACAGAATTCTTCAAAGAACAAAATCGTTTTATTACAAAAGGTTTAAGATATTTCTTTTTCTAAAATTATAAATCTAAACTTTTCGGATTAAAATTTCATGACTGTTCAGAGGTAGGCCTTCTACAGAAAATAATACATATTAATAAAGTTTTTTAATAGTTTAAACTTCTAACATTTTGCCATATGGATTGTAAAGACATTTTTGTTAAACAAGCTGATTGGATAACAACTCTGCCATCAGTAGAAAAAGAGCTTTAGAATATTTTTCAACGAAATAAATTGTGTATGTAGAACAGGGAAATATTCATCATCTTGTCAATATTAAAACTGATCCATACATCATATTTTTGCACAAACGGAAGGTTCCACAATGATAGATGATCAACTATGATATTGATAGTTTCTGACAGCCTTTACGAAAGGATTTTTCAGGCGTTACTGAATATCGTGAGAACTGATTAGAAGTGGAATCACTAGATATGCTTCTTTTCGAATGCTATAATCATTGAACCTTTTGCAATTTGTAAAGCCACAAGGATATCTTAATCAATTATCAATTTCCGGGGAGAGTTTTGAATAATATCTAATATATATGGTATATATATATTGATGTATTTATTATATATCGGCGCTTGATAAAAATTTGTAAAAATTATTTTATTTATATAACAATAATATTTATATAATAATTTTATAATATATACATATTTATAATTTTATATTTTTCATTATTTTATAATTTATATTGAAATTAATATTTTAATTGAATTGATCAATTTGTATAAATAATTTCTCTTCATGGATGCACCAAGTATGAAAAATATGATTTTCCAGCCGGTCATCTATTTAACAAAGCAATGTCGATTTTATGGATGTTAAATACAATTTAAATACAAATATTTATCAGCATTTATCGTAACTGCTCAATATATAATTTGAGACTCAGCATCATTATACCGAAACAAAATGATATTTTTTCAAGAAATAAGTCATCAAGCATGGTTGGACAGACTTTGCAAGCCGATTCAACATGGTTGAAATTTAAAGCTGGATAATTATAAGAAGAGTGCAAGTTACAGTAAAGCTATCGATTTCTATATCTTAGTAAATTTATATTTTTTAATAATTTTATATTTTAGTATTTAGTATTTATTTATTCTGATAAAATAGTTTCATTAATTTCGGATGTGTATGAATAGTGAAGGCTTGAAACACTGAAAGATCATAATTTAACTTTTAAAAAAACAATCGGCTAAAACAAGAATAATTAAAATATGCATATCTTAGTATTTTATGCAAAACTTATTACGGCGTGCATAAACAAATTGCAGAACGTAACATATAATTTAATACACTGCATTTGCTGATGCGATGTATTATATAAAAATATACTTAATAGGATTATATTAAGTACTTTACACTTCTTTCATAAAACATAAATTTCAGGTAATGACACTCTATTTGTAAGGCATAATTAATATTTCAGAAATTTTTGAATTCTTTTTGAGAGAAATTCTGTTACCAAGAAGAAAGAACGATGAGCACATTTTTAAATAGAAGCATTTTTAGTAGTAGAGACAGAATGGAATACTCATTGCACCGAAATTCGCTCAAAAACATAACTTTCAAATTCACTTCCTCACTTTATAACGCAAAATCTACATTTTTGATGCTCATGTCTATAAAATCATCGTATGTGGCGCCCAATGCACTAAAAACCTGGAAAAAGAAAACTGGAAAATATATAACTTTTTTAATCAGTATAGCTTTCGATACAGCTTAAAATATTAATTTCGGCAAATAATTTTATTTATATTGATATTTTTTAGTTGAAGCCTTTTAGAAACAATATATTTTCTAAACAGTTAAAAATAATGTATTTTAATATAAGCAGATATGATTAGTGCGTTAAATGCATCAAGAAAATCAGTGACCTCTAAATTTTAAGATCTATCATTAATAGTTTCTTAAATTTATCTGAGGTGCAGTACTTTGTAATAAAACGAATCATTTAAATATTAAATTTAAGTTAATCAGTTAGTAATCGCATCTTTCCCATTACAATTTTCTTTATTAAAATTATATTATTTGAATTAATTTGTTTTTGAATCAGTTACTAATTTATTTAAAAGAAGTGAATTTGATAAGCATAATTACAATTTTTTTTCAAATAATTATTAACACAAAATGAAAAATATCATGTGATGTATATTAACATCAATGGTTATTGTCGAAATGGTAAATATATTTAATTAATTTTATGACTTCGATTTATTTTTTTAAATTATTACTTCCACAAAATATTCTGCTAAACACACTCATAAAATTAAGCATACAATTAAATATATAAGTTCATAATCAATTTCAAAAGAATTAATCAAAAACAATTATAGGAGGGGGAATTGAATTAATTAAAAATACATCCGCAGTAAAGTAATTTTCCTTCAATTCCATAACAAGCTAAAAATAATTTCGTAAAATCTAACGATGAAATAAGATATATAAATATAGAAAAACGGGGCAGCATAAAGCATGATACACCCAAAGACAAAACTAATTGTATCCTTAATCATTTTAAAGCTACTTTATACATTTATCATCGCGAAGAGTATAATTAAGAATAATCCTTTCAAATGATTACTTAATAAACCAATTTAATGCGTGGTCGTTTTTTTTATTATTTATTATTATTAGTTGCTGGCTTATCAATTAATTTAAAACCGTATTCTCTACGTGAGTTAAAAACTATCGTTAGTCCAGTAACTGGAAAATTAAGAACATATAAATCATTTGAAACACGACAAATTACACTCGATAAGGGTTTGCTAAAAAATCGTTTAAAAGGTTAATTAATCGTGTTTCAGAGATCGATTCTCTGTTTTTGCATCCTGATTTAATTAAATATTTTTTAAACTCTAAATGGTGTCTTTCAATTAATATACGTAATGCATTATTCTTTTATGGCTTTGGCTTCGGATGATTGATTTTCACTCCACCATGGCAAATGCTTTTTTATATCCACATATTCTGTATGCGAATATTTTGCAGTATATATACAAGCAAATATATAGTGTGTGTTTAAAAAATATTTTAATAGTAATTCTGGCATTTGGAAATAAGTTTTACTTCAGCTCTGAATAATAAACCATTTTTTACAATCCTTTGGAACTGGAAAAGCTGAATCAGAGTTCTAAAATGCCACAAGAGTCTTTTGAACCATTTAAGGAAGTAAACTGAGTTGATTCGCTCTTATTATTTATTTAAATATGATAATAAAAATAATTTGCTTCTTAAACGGCTAAAGAGATAAAAATATGTTATTAATCAAATCAGTAAAACGGAATTCTCTTTTAACATTACTATTTTTAAATATACAAGGCTTCATAATTAAACGAGCGTAGTTAAAAGTTGCTTGGTAGATTGATCAGAAAGTTATGAAATTTTGTGTAAGATGTATTGGAAACACAGGAATTGTTTGAAGGGAAATAGACCAAATTCTTACCTCCAGGGTTTTTGTTAAGTTACATATTTAACAGATAATAACGATAGTTTGAAAATTTTGTTTTAATAAAACATGCTGAAAGTAATAATCATCATTTTCAGCTACTATCTGGAATTGTAAAAGAGCACGTTGAATGTTAACAGCAGTGTGTTTTCGGAAATGCAATTAGCATGTCCAAAAATTCCCTGGATTCGTGGGCTGCATAAGATGTCATGCTGTCAAAAAAGGCACTCGATTCAGTTTTACTGTTGCAATAACCCATTAAAGACAATTTTGCTGCATTGCCCTAACTGACACGTCCGCCTTACGCTCTTCATTGATAACTGCGGTTTTTTAACGCAGTCTTGCTTGTTTGTCAACAGATATAAGTTGGTCTCATAAGTCCCTTGTGTAAGTGTAAGCAGTCGGTTACTGTTTTGTCCGTAGTGGGACTTTATGCCAGGAAATAGGTATTTTTGGCTACAATTAACTTTACGAATCTCGGAATGCTGAATGCCTTGACGATTTCCGAAATGAAATGTTCCTATGTGTCTATCTCCAACTACTATTCTGAATTCAAAATCTATTGATTCCCGTTGTGCGGCCATAATCATATCAGAATTTTTTTCATATGAATCACTTGGGCATAAGTGAAAGCCCTGCCAATGCACTGTCCATTTATACATTTTGTATGCGATGCTACTGCTATCTGTATGACTGCATATTGCTTTCTCTTGGATTTTTCCACAGTTTATATACTCGATTATCCCATTTTTTTCAAAAAAAAAAACTGCTGTTTATTTATGGTGTTGATCAATGTTATATCGAATGAATCAAACATGACAAATCTGACCATTCTTTATGTTTTATACTTTATTCAATGAATACCTAGTTTGAATAAATTTAATTTAATAGTTCTAATAAAAATCGATAGAAATTGGTAATTATCTCATATTTGGGCTTATTATAAATTTAATTACGCTCAAGATGAGACTTATCAGCACGAAAGAAAGCCCCCATATGTCCCGCAATGTAATTACATTACAATATTAACCAGTATCAATGGCGTTCCAATTTAAACAATGATTGATATAAAAATGCCTGAAAGTTCACTACATCTTTAAAGACAATAAAATATAAAATCTATCTGTCGTTTCTTCCTTTTCCCCTGAACAAAAAGTACTGTTTCCTTTTTCGATCAGATAAGAATGTAAGTTTTAAGGAAAATTAAAGCGATAAGAGAACGCTAAAAAAATGCCACAGATTGCTCTAGGCTATATTATAAGACAATGGATTTCCACCAGATATAGCGGCAGAGATAAATCACGAGGGGTGGTATTCGAATTTGAATGGTTTGTAACTAAATTATAAATTTTTTTGCATATGTCTGCATATATTTCATGAAGTTATCCATGCCATAATTTATTTATTTTTAATTAAATATATGAAATATACTAACTGTATTGCCAAAAATTATTTAATCATTTATAACTTGTTCGTTGATAATGCCAATGAAAACATATTTTCATTTGGCAGTTCTATTTTATTGATGACGCCAATATAAAATGCAGTTTATTTAGAAGTCATAGATTAATAAATTAGGTATAAACTCGAATGAAAATTTTTGTGGAGGAAGATGTAATCATATAGTATCTTCAATTTAAATTAAATAAAGAAAAATACATAATGAAAATTATAGATACTGTGGCACAAGAATTTCAAATAATTGCTTAGGACAGATACCAATTTCTACAATAATGTTGTCATATGATAAAAATAATTGTGTATATCATCTGAAAAGGTTGCCTTGTATAAATCATTTAATGAATTATATGATGTAATTGTGTTTACTGAAGTCCCAGCTATCTTTGCTTTAATATTTTATATTATTATACAAAAATAAAGTAGATGTAAAAAACAAATTTCTATTTAATTAATCTGATATATAAAAAATGAATTATAAAAATTCAATTCGATATTTTCCTTATTATAGCTGTATTTGCATTTTTTTATAAATAGAGATTTGCAAAAAAACAAAAAACAAAATGATGTAATACAATACTAACAAAATATAGAAGACGGGAAGTATTCAAATATCAAAATTCAACAAAATTATTTATAATGCATTTGGAAGAAAAAAATGTATAGTATTTTTTTTAGATTTATTCCAGTTAATTTGGTGGGCACGAAAGTTTGTGATGCCTACAACTATAGCATTTTAAACTCGATGAAATTACGCAACTAATGTAAAAAATTACATAAAAGTCAAAATTATGTTTCTAATTGAAGAACTAGAATTATATCATCGAAATAAAATCAAACAAACAATTTAAAATAAAAAAATACAATTATCTAAAGAATTATTCGAATAGTTAGAAGAAGAATTTCAGATTTGCAATTGATCCATGGTACAGTTCTAGAAATTTGCTTAAGATAAATAAAATCATTTCAAACTGCGGCATTTTGTTAGAACTCATTTCGAAGTTTTACGTAAGTGTCAACATTTGATGTTTACTCTTATTTTATTAAATGCTATTTTAAAATCTTTCATGTGGACTTTTAACATCTTTTTTAATAACAGCATAATTGTTTTAGCAGCGGGCATGTGTATCTGCCCAACTTTTGTATAAAATTTACTAAACAATTAATCATTAGACTTTCTCTTCCTTGTAAAAATAATCTGTAGAATCAATTATCACCCTATGTTTGGTTTTATTACCATTATTATTTTTTTTCATATGCATTTGTAATAAATAAAATCCGTTTGTAATTCCTTAATAAAATTGGGTAGAAAAATTTATATGTAGCATTTTTTTTTGCCGTGTCTATGACATAGCCGAATCAAATGAATCCATGAGTCATGGTTATTGCTTCTGCAATTTACTTGATGTTATCGTCATACTGTTCTATCAATGATGGCAAGACTCCCATTTCTCCTTGATTAACACTCATAGCTGGACACTCAAAGGAGTGGCATGGTGTCAGCTGCGTATCTGGGCAGTTATCACATTTCTTGTAGACTTTCCTGCCCTCTCTGTCGATCTTCATGCCTCTGTGGTGGTTGGTTCTCAGCCTGGCTATAGTTTTTGTAGTGGATCTATCTGCATTTATATTACAAATCAACTGTTTCATTGGTATTGATTTTTCTCTTAGTTTAGATTTAGCTATTGCATTTGCATCTTGGATGGAAACGTTATAGTCGTCAATGTTGAGATTTCTGGCTTCCTTGGCTAATTTATCTTCATTTTCATTGCCTGCAATGGCAACGTGTGCAGATACTCACTGAAGAGTACAAGTTTTGTTTGAATCCTGAAGATTTGAGATGATTTCTTGTGTGATAGAAGAGTCCCCTTTTAAAATTGTTTGGAGGGCAGCCTTCGAGTCGCAGAAGATAACAAGGCCCGTTGCTAGCTCAGAGGTGGGAAGGACTTTATACATATTAAGGACCTCCAAAAATTGCCCGTAGCTCGCAGGTGAAGTTAGAGGCTATAGTTCCTGCTCTAAATTTACCTTGTTGATGGGTATTACTTAAAGTAGTTAAAATCACTCCGGAGCCCCCATTGGTGATAGTTTTATCAGAGGAACCATCTGATAAAACTATCTTATATGTAGTATTATTTATATATTTATCATTCGCATTGAAACATAGTAAATTTATCTATACTAAACTATCGATAGATCCAAACTGAACTTTAAGGTTTTAGGGAAACTGAATACTTACAGTAAAGGCACCAAAAATGGTACCTTTACAAGATATTTTGATACAATAAATAATAGAGCATTTTCTGATTTAATGATCTGTTATTCAAACTAATAAAAATAATGGAAACACAATTAAACAATATATTGCAGTAGTTTTATTAGCACATAATGAGAAAATGGAGTGTTGCAATAATTAGAATTCAATAAGCAATCATCAAATCGTTTTTTAAACCTGAAACCAGATACTCCGCATTTATATAATTCATGAACCATCCTTCTCTCAAAATATTATTTGATTTCTTTAGATATCTTGTTTTGTTAAGTAGCATTCAGAATTACAATGGTTTGCATTAAACTCTGTTCCAGACATATATAAGGGATAATGCAGAATGAAAAAGGAATAAATGTCTGATAAATGTTCCAATAACCCATTATAAAATAAATTAAAAATTCTCATGGATATATGTATTAGAATGAGCCAAGGATAAATTAACTTTACCTCTCTATCCAATATTGGAATTACGTGGAAAATAGTCTATGTTTAAAATTATTTTCTTTCTTTGAAAACGAATGGGGAATTAAAATATTATTTTCCTCACCAAAGTGAACCAGCTGTCTTTGAGAAAGCTTAGATGTTTGTTTTAATAAAACGCCATTTTTTTCAATTTGTATTTCTATAATTCAATTACATTTTGTTACAAGCATATTTTTATTTCTGTTACTCGTGAACCAACTCGTTACAAAACTTGAGTATTGTCGGAAAAATACATAATTTCAATATTTGCTCCAATTTCAATTATCTTACATTTCACTTTACATTTAATTCGTTTTATTATTTTGCGAATACTTTTCCAAAAGTATTGTGTAATTATAGAAATTCACGAAAAATCTCAAGGCGCTGTAGAGTAGAGTTATTTAGAGTGAGAGAAAATTATAATTATGGAAATATATGAAAAAGCTCAAGGTGCTTTTAACATACAAGACTACACCAAAAAGGAGCTTTCATTTCTTTCGCCATGTAAATCATATTTCTTTCAAATTCCCTAAGTGTTTTAAATTACAGTTTCCATTATACAGTAAAAGGAACTACGTCCTTTGAAGAAGGCAATAACGAGAATTGAATGTCTTTAATAAAAAAAAAGGATTTCATTTTTACAGTTTATATTTCGTTTTTAGTTTATCTCCTTTCTTTTAATTTAAAATTCGGTTAGCTTCTGGATTAAATTCGAAGAAAGCAATTTAATTCAATCCGTTGGAAGCAATATTGATAATTTAAAAATACTTTCTGCATCAGCAAATACGCATCATTTTATGAATTTCTATTTCAAAATTATTCATTTAATAATAAGACATTATTCTAAGAAGCAAACATAATGGCCTCTGGTCACATATGCAAAGACCTCAAAAACATAAATTTCGAACCAGCTAGAGGAGATTAGGTAAGGAAGAAAATGCGTCTTTAAAAATCAGTTTGATTATAAGAAACTTAGCAAATAAAATTATTAAAGAGCTGAATTTTGAACAGCTATTCTTCTATATTTAAATGTATCTTTGGCTTATTCATCTATCATCCACCATAATTGTTTTTCTGAGATATACATCTGGAATCGTACAAATTGTAAAGAAAGAGTTTTTTTTCTTTAGATAAGCTAAATTTTTTATATTAAATTGTATGTAAGCATAGTGTTGTTTTTCTATTATATTTATACTTTGACCCTTAACTGGAGACGTGCGGTCTGTGAGACCGCTAGCGATGGATTATCGGTCACCCCTGTTTTATTTTTAGCTCAATTGTACCCTATAGCTTACTGTTTTGTGGGATTCAATACACGTTCACTTTTTCAACTGATATCAGCAGATTCCTTTTAAAATAATTCAGTTATTTCTTTAAGCGCGGTCTCTAAGACCACACCTCCCTGTTAGTGTCCGAGTGTTAAACAAGGCTTAGCAAATGGTGCTAAAACTTGGTCCCCGAAATATCATCCAGTTTACTGATCCTATTATAAAGCAGTGTTCCAGACACTTTTAAATGAAGCAGAAAGTGATTTTAGTGATAAGGATAACTGTACAGAAGAGTTTCTCGATGAAAGTTCGCATTGAACTGATTCTGATATGTATGTTCAAACATAATCAATTTTTCTAGTGCTAATGTATTTCGAAAAAAAATTATAAAGTATTTTAATATACCAAGAGATATATAAACAGAATTTATAGGTTGATTTTTAAACTAATCCTTAACATGTATGTTTAAAATGCCCTAGAAAACCGTGCTATGAAAGTCACACAAGCCGATAAAAAAAGGGTCAATTTTACCCACTGTCATTTTTTTTTTATTTTTCATATAATGGTTGAATTTAACATTATATTGTCTTCTATATACTTTCATATACTGTAAAAATAAATATGATTTAAAAAGTAAAATGATTTTAAGAGTATTATATATTGTAACATGCAATTTGAGAATAAAACTCATCTTCCAACGCATTTCCTTTTTACATTGATAATATATTTTGAAAAACTTCTAAAATATATTAAAAAAAATATCTGCAAAATATATTGGCAGTTTTTCTTACTAATGCATTCATTAGAAAATTTAATTTGAGTGTAAATGAAATGCGGTCTCGTAGACCGCACCTCCCCACTTAAGTCGTAAAATTTCACCTCTCCTGTTAAGTGTTAAATCGAATCAAAAGTATCCCTTTTTTCATTGATATGTTCCATTTCCTCTTTTCTACTTTATTATATTTCTTAAAAATCAATTATTTTACATATTTATTCAAGATATCGTTATAGAATTTACAATAAAACCATAAGAACCGATGACTTTAAAAACTTATATCTTTTCGATAATAATCAGTAGAAAAAATGAGACATAACCTAATAAGTATGTTAATGATAAACTCTATCAAAAGTGAGAGGGATCCCATTCTCTCCTTTTAGCCAGAAACAGGAAAATTACGTATTTACATTACCTTCGAGTGGTCACGAACTCGAAGACAATGTAAATATATTTACTTAATTCAAAAGTGAAAAATATAATTTGCTGTTAATCGCTTTGTCATTATTTAATATTGTACATAGGATGTTTAAGAATCTATGTAGCACATTTAAAGAGGTGGTGGATCGCACAATATTAAATATTTTTAATGGGTCTAAATGATATGTAAATGCAGAAACACAAATTAATATATATTAAAGGAAAAATAAATTGCTTATTTAAAGCAGTTATGAAAGATTCCCTAATTTTTATAATAATGGATTTTAAATTGCAGAGAAAAAAATTACAAAGTAATAAAGACAAAACTTTAAAACATGCATTTGTGTACTGAAATAAAAAAAAAAATACCTAAAATGCAAAATAGAGAAGTGAGTACATGATTCAGAGAAAACAAAATTGTAAAGAAGAAAAATCACAATGAACATTTTGCGAGAATTATCATACACTATTTATAAATTAAATATTTATGAAGGAAAAATAATTTGGTTTTTTACAATATTGATGAAATGTATTTTTACTAATATTGTTAGAATAAATATAAACAGCATATACATCAACAAAAAAAAAAAAAAAAAAAAAAAAAACTCTAAAAGTTTTTTTTCCAAATTTGGCGTATTATTTCAAAAACATTACATTCTTTTTGAAATACATAACTGGAATAAATAAACAAATAGAATCAGATTTCTCAACAGATTCATTATGAATATATAACTGAGCGATTTCAAATAAGGATTCTATTAACGAATTGGTTAATTACTAATTATTGTGAATATTATTGTAAAGAAGAGTTTTCCAAAAGAAATTAAATATGTTTCGTTTTGTATCTACCGCTTGTGTTTAAGTCTAAATGCTCAAACTTTGTCCTTATATTCCCACATAAAAATGTGTGTAGCATTGTTTTAGATTAACGATTAAAGTTAGCCTTACATTTTAATATGTGTCAAATATAAGATATAAATACGAATCAATGTAAATAAGACAAGAAAATAAAATTTTCTAAATTTCTTTTTATTCAAGATCTCATTTGCAACCCTTCTAATCATTACTCTATCTATTTACTGGTTAAATAACCATTTATTCACGGCCAGCAGACAACTTACTAGTGTCAAAATATACAAACATATCTAATTAAACTGATTATGAAGTGCTGTTCAAGAGTGAATTTCTATTTATAGCTAACTCGAGCAGAAGGTTTGGCACCACGCTCTCTGTAATCCCTGATATGCGTGTAATCATTAGCTGAAAAGCATTATATATCCAGATTTTCCAGAATTGCATCAGGAAC
The DNA here is from genome assembly GCF_947563725.1 of Argiope bruennichi. NCBI lineage: Eukaryota > Metazoa > Arthropoda > Arachnida > Araneae > Araneidae > Argiope > Argiope bruennichi. The sequence continues at coordinate 110,116,146 of NC_079151.1, read as the reverse complement.
TGCGTAATTGAACTTAGAATTAAGGGTCCCTTCTATCCTGATTAAATATAGACCGGATTCGCAGAATCGCTTAAATAGTAATATGCACCAAGCAAGACCATTCCTTGTTGCAGTCAGCGTGCGGAGTATTAAAAAATATTCACGATTTCACCATGCTTATAAGCTTGCGTTACGATGCGAAATTCTTGAGCGTAAATGACAAATGTAAGCGATGTGGTGTGTAAATTAGTTATTTACTACAACTTCATTGAAATCATTCATTATTTGCACATTCACATTTCCGATAGTTTTCATTTTTGTGCTTGATGTTTATTTTGTATTCTACAATATGTAATTTATTTTTCTCTGGCGCTTTCACTTTAAAACAAAATAAATAAATTAAAGTAATGCTGCAAAATATTTTTTGAATGTGATTTAACATTTTGCGTAAAAGAAAAATGTATGCAATGAGAATATTTGTGTGTGAATGGATTTATTAGAGTAAAAAAAGAAAGTATTTACTTTAATCTGAATATTAAATGCATTTTTAATTTCGAATCATTTGCATTAAGGACTGAGATAAATAAAAGGTTTAGTAATATTAAAATCTCTTAAAAAAGACTCAGTAGAGCTTATAAGATATCAATAAAAATGGTTATCTTTTTAATGTAAATATGTTCTTCATATTTTCAATTAATTCAAACCATTTGTTTATAGGTAAATGTTGTGCATAAGCATCTGTATTTGTTTCTTTATTATTGTCAAGTATAAATAAAAGGAGTTTCAGTTTCAGGAGATAGATAAGAATCTTTCTTAATTAGCTAATTTAGAAAAATCACGCGTTGATATTAAATTCTAACTAGAGAACAGTCAAAGGATTCACATAATTTTATATTTAATTACCTATCTATTAATTTTAAACATTCTAGGCGTAGACTTTACTTGTTTTTCTTTTTTTACTAGATATACAGAGTGGGGATGATAATAAATGTTGTAACATTCCCCGTTTCCCAGTACTGATAAGACATTTGCAGCCAGCTGTGTTGTCGATGTTACTTACTAAACCCTTCGAGATAGCCAGATGGTGGATCTTTTCAACTGGGTGGTTTCGCATCTGTTCATTAGCGACTACAATGAAAGACCACATATGGAATTCCTCATCCAAGAGGTATTGATAGTACATTCAAAGATAAAGGGGTGTCCAAACTTCTGGAGGCTAGATGTTTCTCTTTGTGAAAGGAGCTTCCCACGGCCCCCTGGCGGGAGCTGCTGAGAGAGCATATTGCTGTACCCCTATTGGCCGAAAGAGAGCTCAAATGACCAATGAAAATTAAGAGGCGGAGATTGTCGCCAAAATAAAGTGCGGAGATTTTTTTTAGGATGAGAGAAGAAACGAATTGCAGGAGACTGTTGGACTACTCCCACGAGTTCGGAGTCCATGAACCAACTGAGTTTCAAGAAACCCTTCGACTTTGACTGTTGTATCTCCTACTACAGGTGTAAATAACTATTTATTTAACTAAAATTAGAACAAGTTGCTATTTGTATATATAGAGCTGTAAAATAAATAATTGTCTGGAAATTCTGTATCTTTATTTGATCAGTCTAGATCAAGACATTACAAAGTGAAGAAGAATAAACCAAGGAACCTGTTGAATAGGAAATTGCCATATATTTGCGGTAACATCGATTAAAATCCTTGTTTATTCGTGGTAGTTTCAATTATGTTCCTATTTATACATTCTAAACAAATAAAAATTGCATTTTTAGGCACATAATAACTTCTCTGAATAATCTTTATGTTCAACTTAAAAATAATTAAATAGCCTATTTTTGAGGTACTAAGCACTTTTTTTAGTTAATTATAATTAATTCCAGTAGACAGATATTGATATAGCTTGTTACTTTTTATCAGACATCAGTGTTTTATTTTTTCGTTAACCAATTTAGGATTCCTTGTAAAATGCTTTATTAAAAACAAATTTGAAAAGCAAACATTCTTATATATAGTTCTGAGGGAAAAAAATTACATCAAGTTTTTCAGATGCTACTGCGACTATGTTTTCCCTCGTTAGAGTATATTTATGGGTTTGTATTAAAATTAAAAATAAAGACATTTGATGAAACCTTTTTTTTTTAACTTTAATTTCGTCCTGCACATATTACTGTCCAAAAAAATATATTAGATACTGGTAAAAATAATATATTTCCACTCTGTAAATGTAGTAAATGAGAAAATAAAGTGTGACTGTTCTTTTTTACCTCTTTTTTCCCCTTCAATTCGGTGGCTATTGTTCTTTCCCCTATCGGATTTGAATGTAAGGTAGCAGAAAAGCGCGATAAGAGATTGGCAACTTACTGCCGTCGATTGCTTTGGGACCCGAATGCGAGATGCTGCATCCTTTCTGGAGATGAGAAATATCAGAATCGCAAAGTTCCTGTTCAGGTTGTCACTTTTTAAAGATACTATTTCAAATGATTTCACGATGCATTTCTTTATTTCTTCTACGTAATAGTTATTACTTTTTCATTCAGGAATTTGCTTTAGGAAAATTAATAAAATCATTGCAAACAGATATATGTCTTTAATTTATTTCTACGTTATTATGTTAAAAATAACAATTGCAAATCTTCAAGTTAGCATTTTTTTATCTATACGTATATGTATTTATACATAATTTTATATAAATTTGTTAGAAAAGTAGATTTCAAATATTTAATTTTAATAAACTGTCAATAGAGACAAATTTAATATACCATAGGATGCAGAAAATTTATATAAGCTTTTTTTTTATCCGAAGAGCCGATATTGTTTGCTCTCTAAAAATGACAACTTCTGAGACATTTTTTTTTTTTTTGTACTTCAATTGTAAAGAATGAATCCATCCTTATAGTGCATTGCGCATTTTGTTGTAAGTTCAACAAAGAGCTCTCTCATCATGAAAATATTTATAGTTGATACAAAGTAAATTCATATGAAAAGAAATAAGCTTTGGTTATTCTAGCTTATGAGATTAAAATGTCGAGCATTTTCGGAATGTTTTCAAACGTAGTCCAATTGTGTGGGCGATAGATAGATAACGTGTACGTACCACCTAACCTTGCCGAATCTATCACATGTGCCTATATTCGAGGATCTCTCCCCTTTCGAGAACTGTCATTAATAAGGCAGTGATTAACTTTTAAATTAATGTTAAATTAATAAGACAGTGATTTCTATAGTTTGGGACCACTCACTTCATGTTCGGCAACAATTGAACTTCGGATTTGATGATTGGCATATAACAAATGGATCCCATGCTGAATATCTTTACTTATAATAACAATGAATGTGTCAGTGTGCATGTGTTAGTATTCAGTAGGCTAGTTTAACCTAGAACTATCAAACTTAGTATGCTGTTACGGAACTTCAAGGGATTCTTATCCGATTTATTGGCCGATGAGGAAGCAGTCCTTTAGTAACTAACGAAGAATTTTATTAAACACAAAGACATTAATACAAAGACAACAAATGTAACCCGAGACGAATCCAGGCAACACACAGCAGCACAATACAACAAATAGTAGCCAACTATTCGATAAACAATAACCACAATAGAACAATAAATACAATAATACGATGAATAATACGATAATAATGTTGTGTATATTTATTATAGAAAATCCTTATACATATCTAATTTATAGAAAATTATAAATCTAATAATTAAAAAAAAATCGTATCACTTTTAGTTGAATTATCTCTAAATAATTTGATAAAAACTATTTTTTTATTTTTATCATTTATTTCGAGGGAATTTGACATTAAAAAAAATATTTTAAATGTTTTACTGTTATTATATGCTCGTTATTTTTTTATACTCAAAAATGAAATTTCATTTACAGAATAAAAATATCCTTATTTCGGTTTTATCCCATTTAAAACCATCTCATTTAATTGTATATTAAAATAATATATCTATTCGTATTTAAATTTTTCCAATATATATCCTTAACATTCTGAAGCAATATCAGAATAATTCTTATAAAATATCAGGGAATGACATAACATTAACAATTCCATTAAACTAAAATTTATGACATGGATTTTACAATAAAAAAATATTAATTGATGTAGAAATATTTAAGATTACATCCGTTCATATTTCATTTTAATTAGCCTGAAAAAGTCTAATGCTAATTATCTTTCGGAACAAATTTATCCTTCTGAAAAATAAGAGGAATTCAAATTATGTAAAAGCGAAGCACTGGCATTTAATGTGAAACACTGCGTGTTTAAATCAGTTAATTTAGCGGACATTAGATAGTCTATAAAATTACATGTAATATATTTTCTCTCTAAGGAAAGCGTTATATGCATTGTAGAAGTTTAGTTATCTGATGTCTTAAAAGTATATTAAAAATTAAATATTCTTCTAATGTGATATAGCACAGACCAGGATGTTACTATTTGTAATTAAGTTTCGGCTGCCTAACTACATATTTTACAAATATTAATTCATTTTCTTAGATATTCTCCGTTCATCTGTATATTTATGTAATTACACGTATTTCATTATAAGCAATTTAATCAATGAATCGTAAAATTGAAAAGGTAAAAATTTCTCAAACTATAAGTGTATAAATTCCTATTAGAAAGGTATGTCAAAAGAAAGTTTTTTAATTTAGTCACTAAATTAGCTTTAATTTAAATAACATTTTTATTAAGAATAGATTAAAATTTATTCGATTTTAAACTACTTTTTGCCATGTATCTTGAAATAGCAATACATGTTGGCTATTTTTTTTATTTCTAAGGAAAGATTAAACTTTAAATTAATTTTATTCTTTACTTAAATAAATATTAATTTTGACAACCACTGTTTAAGATTATTTATGGTCTGTGAGAAATTACATTTTTCGTAGTGAAAGATAGAAAAAAAAATTTTATACGTTAGAAAAAATAAAATAGAATGAGCGTTATTTTTTTAAATTTGTATTCTTCATATTCAGATCTTAAACAATGTGCGCTCTGCTAAATTTAATGTAAATTTATTTTAGATTGGAACCTTTCTTTTAACTCGCAAATCAAATAATATTTCATTCTTTAATTGTTGTTTTTTCATTGATATCGGAAATAAAGAAATGGCTATTTTTATGAATTAGAAACTCTAAATTTGACAGTAAACTAAGAAAAACAAAAGAAATAAATGGCATATATCAATAGGTATCAAGTCAGGTGATATAGGGGGAAATTTTACGGATACATGTAAGCCAATACACCTTGTCAAAGATTTCAATATCCAACTATCCTCTTATATTTGAAGTATGGTGGAACAGAAGCGCCATCTAGTTGGGATTTTATATGTAGAAGACATGTCGAAGAGTTCCGATAAAATGCCATTCAAAACCTTTTAAATACATCATTCACCATTCACCAATGTTCGCAAAAACTTGGACAAATCAAAGATTTCCTAAAAATTTCACACTATTCATTTATAGAAAAATTATTACTAATAAGGAGCCTCTTGTACGAATAATGGATTCCTTTTCATTTGAAAAGTAAATGTTTCCAATATTGATGTTTCCATCTGAAATTGAAACAATGTTCATCAATCCAAGTTTGTAAGGAAAGAAAGTTTTGATTCCACATGAATTGAGGCCCAATCGTAAAACTCTAAATACTGATTATGATCCAGTTTTAATTATTAATGGATTTTACTGATTCAGTTTTAATTATCAATAGATTTCACTGATTCAATTTTAATTATCAATGGATTTCACTGATTCAATTTTAATAATCAATGGATCCCTTTATTTCTAAAATGATGAATTCCAAACTGATTTTTTTAAAAAAATAACATGATAGTGAATTAAAAAAAACAATATAAAATATTAAATTCTACATTCTTACTTCCTCAGGTATAATGAGTAAGAATTTTGTAATTTACAATACCTAAATTCATCTGTAAATATATTTTCAAGAAATATGCTGAAAACACAAAAAAATGATGTTTGTTGTTTCCAAATAGATCAATATTATTATACCATATATAATATAAGAAATATCTCCAAATCTTCCTCGATATTGAGATATGTTCTGAGATGCTCAAATAAATTTTGAAACTATCATATATCTAAATATATTGTAAATGGAAACTTGAGAAATTGTATATATGCATAAATGAATATAATAGAAAAACTTTACAATGCGAGGGCCACATAATTCTCAAGAATTTGTAACTTTTTGTTACGAAACTCAAAGTAAAAGTATTTTCATACAATTCTTTACCTAAAGTAATGAAACCTTATTATTGCAAATGTATGCATATTTGTAACGGTTAAGAAATAAACGCTTCTTTAAATTCTTTATATATGGGTTAAATAATAGTATCTTTTGATACATATACATATATATGTGTGCATGTATGTGTGTGTTATGTGCATGTATGTGTGCATTATGTGCATGTATGTGTGTTATATGTAGATGAGTTATAACATACATCTGAAAGTATTACAGATAAATTTCTTGCAATTCCTAAGAGATTGGCGTTTTATCCGCTCTATCAGACTTAAAAATTACATTATAGTTCTTAAATATACAATAAACAATATAATTAAACTTTAAATTTAAATTTCCATACGATATATTATTCCATTCAAACCCAAACACTATTTAAACTAGAAACTTTCCTATCCAAACTGAAAGCAAATTAAAATATTTATAGCACGCCATTTCTGTTCAGGGAAACGAAAGATTAAGTCTGATGAGATACGAGTTCGAAAGGAACTTTTAATCAAACTGGCAACAAATTATACTTAAATGTCCGAACTCACTTTCGAGCGCACCCTTTTGGAGCGAGTCCTTTATACTATATACTGTATACTATGTATATTTATAAATATATTTCTCAGACCTTCCATTAAATTAGCCAATCCGTAAATAGACTACGGAATAACTTTCTGCTCCCTTTCTCCTCTAAATCGTCCTAGACATCGCATCAAGATTTAATCGGTTCAATCAACACCCTTTTCTCAACCCTCCAAAGAGGCGGGGATTTAGGAAGACCAAACGATGAGTAAACAGAGGGCGGATTGTCAACCATTCTGTTTCCTACGACTATACAAAAGTTCTAATTCGAGTTTAATGAAAAGGAATTTATTGGTTGAAAGTTATTTTTGACACTCTAAAATTGATCGGGAGGGTTCGATTTTGTCTTTCATCTTAAGTGAATGAAGTGCGTTTCTTCAATGATTTTTGCACGAAATACTTTGTAGAGGATAGCTACGGAAATTGAAAAATGACAATACTGCGTGATTTGAGAAACAGAATGTCAATCTGTCTGAGGAAAATATTGAAATAATTTTGTTTCTTGAAAAATACTTTAAGTTTTATGCATTGTTAAACTATATTTTAGAATTATAACAGAAAAATTTAACGAGTTTTTAATAAAATAATTTCTCTAAAATACTATTTTTCAATTTTTTTTCAGTTTGATTTTACGTTAAATTTCTCAAGCGATGTAATTAATCAAAGGAAAAAGTGCACAGCATTCAAATTTATTCGTGGATTTATAATAGGTTGCTGACGCTCAGATTCCAATTTTAAAAAATCTATATAATATCGAATAGTTCAAAAAATATTTATTCAGGGATTTCTTTTATTTTTGTTACTATGCAGAATCAGTTTAAAAATAAAAGCGATCGGTAATTATTTATAAATACGCATTAATATATATTTAATGCTTAGTGTAAGTTGATATTAAATTCACTATCATCTGCTTTTAGATTAAAACAAAGCATAACTTAACTGTTTTCCAAGAAGTTTATTTCTTTAATAATACTGAAAATTTTAAACCTTTTATTTGATTCTTTATAATCGGATTGACATCAGAAATACTGAAAGAATTGGCATTTTAAAACTGCAAGAAGCCTTCCAATAAGAAACGCTTTTTATTACAAAAGTTGAAGTCAGTTATCTAAAGTTACACATCTGAAATGTTTAGATAAAACTTATATCTTATCAGAGCCAGAACGTTTACAGAAAAGAATACAGATAAAGAAACTTTGCCAATTTTTTAAACTTCTGAGATTTCTAAATTTCACCATAATAGTTGTAAAGACATTTCTTTTAAGCAAGCTGATTGAATAATATCTCTACCATTAGCAGAAAGAGAACAACAGAAATATTTTAATAAAATAAATTGTGGATGAATAACAGGGAAATATTAATCATTTTGTCAATATTAAAAATGATCCAAACACAGAAAATGATATGCTTGATAACAAAAACCAAATAATTATTAATTAACGTAAAATGAAAAACCTCATGTGAGGCAATTAACACCACTGGGTATTACCGAAATAGTAAATATAAGTAATTTATTTTATGATTTAGAATTAATTTTGTTTGTTAATTTCCTCCACAATCGTTTGCTAAAAACACTCATAAAAATTAAGCATTCAATTTAATATACAAATGCATAATCAATTTCAAAAGAATGAATCAAAAACGGTTGTAGGAGGGGAAATTCAATTAACTACAAACACATCTACACATCTACAGTAAAGTAATTTTCCTTAACATTACACAACAAGCTAAAAATAATTTCGAAAAATGTAACGATGAAATAAGATATATGGAAGTAGAAAACGGGTGCAGTATTAACAATGATACACCTCCAAAAAATTGTATTCTTAATCATTTTAAAGCTACTTTATACATTTATCATGTAGAAGAATGTAATTAAGGATAACGCTTTCAAATAATTACTTCATAAACCCATTTCGTGCATGTTCCGTTTTTTTGTTAAAAGTATTTTCAGTATTTTTTTTTTTTTTGCTGGCTTATCAATTAATTTAAAACCGTATTCTCTATGGGACTTAATAGCTATCGACTTGTTAGTCCAATAACTGGAGAATTAAGAACATATAAATCATCTGAAACACAACAAATTACATTTGATGAGGGTGTTCTAAAAAAGTGTTTAAAAGGTTAATTAATCTTGTTTTAAAGATTGTTTCTCTGTTTTTGCATTCTCATTTAATTCAATATTTTTTTAACCCTGATTTAAATTAATACATGCAACGTAGTATTCTTTTATGGTTTGGGATGCTTTATTTTTTTTCCACCAAGACAAATGCCTTTTTTTATCCACATAATTTGTATGAAAATATTTCGTAGTCAATATACAAACAAATATATAGAGTGTATCTCTGTGTCTTTAAAAAAATAATTTAATAATAACTCTGGGATATGAAAGAAAAGCTTTACTTGAGCTCTGAATAATGAACAATTTTTTATACTATTTTGCAATTTGAAAATGGGAGGCATAGTTCTAAAATGCTGCAAGTCTTTTTTGAACCGTTTAAAGATGTAAACCGAGTTTATTATATAAAAATTATATAAAAAAAAATAATTTGCTTGTTAAAAAATTAAAAAAAAATAATTTGCTTGTTAAACAGCTAAATGTATAAAAATATATTATTAATAAAATCAATAAAACGAAACTCTGCTTTAATTTTATTATATATATATATATATATATATTACAAGGCGCCATAATTAAACGAGCTTATTTTAAAGCTGCTTACAGATGAGTTATTGATCAGAAATATATAAATTTTTGTGTGTCTTATTGAAAAATATAGGAATTGTTTGGAGGGAAAATAAAATAAATTCTTGCCACCAGCGAGGTGTTTCGTGAATTACACATTTAACAGACAATAACTGTAGTTTGAAATTTTTATTACAACAAAACAGGATCAAAATAGCAGTTGTCATTTTCAGCTATCATCTGGAATTGTACAATTGCATATTGAATGCTGAACGCAGTATGCTTTCGAAATCGTAATGAATATGCTCTAAATTCCTCTTGATTCATGGACAACATAAGATGCACGCTGTTAAAGAAACGCATTCGGGTGGGGTTTTCTGTTGATTATGATATCGTGTCCGCTTTACAGCGGAAAGGGGGATGCAGTAACTTCTGAGGGTTAAGACCCCTGAGACCCGAGGGCAGAAGTCTGACTTCTAGCTCATATGAAGATGACACTTACACACTCGCTTGCACAGCCCATTTTTACAGGAGGTTCCTTCACATATAGAACACAAGGGAAAAACAAGCGTGCCCGAACCAGGGCCTATACCCGGGACGCCCAAATCATGGGGAAGACGTGCTAGCCCTAGGACTGGACGCCGGCATGTTTATGCCATAGTCTGTTAAAGCCAATTTCGCAACTTTGCCCTAACAGACACATCCGCCTTATATTCCATATTGACTCCTGTGATTATTTCACACAATCTCGTTTGCTTGTTAACAGTTATAAGTCGACGCACAAGTCGATGTCCCAGTCATTAAAAGCAGATGGTCGGCTACTGCATTGTTCCTGGTTATGCCTAAAATTAGATATTCACTACCATACTTAACTTTACGGATCTAGGAATGCTGAATGACCTAATAATTTCCGAAATGGAATGTCCCTATGCATCTAACTCCAGCTTCTATACCGATTTCAAAGTCTGTTAATTCCCGTTGTGCTGTCATGATCACAGCTGAAACATTTTCATACATATTTGGGTATAACTAAAAGTCCTGCCAATGCATTGCCCATTTAGACTTGTACACGATGCTACTATTATCTGAATGACTGCATATTGCTATATCATGACTTTTGTCAACCTCATTGTATAACCTTGATTATCTCATTTTTTTTTTTTGAAAAACTATGTTTTATCTATAATGTTGATCAATGTTATATTCAATAAATCAAACATGCCAAATCTGGTTATTCTTTTTGCTTTATACTTTATGCAATGAATACCTATTAGTTTGGATAAATTTTATTTAGCAGTTCTAATAAAACTCTATAGAAATTGATTATTGTCTCACTTTTGAACGTGTTATAAATTTAATTACATTCAAGATAAGACTTATCAGCACAGAAGAAAGCCCTCATGTGTCCCACATTGTAATATCAACCAATACCAACGGCGTTCCAATATAAACAATGATATAAAACTGCCGGAAAGCTTACTGCCTCTTTAAAAACAACAAAATATTAAATGTATGAATCATTGTCCCCTTTTTCCACTGAACAAAAGTACTACTTCCTTTTTTTCCATTAGATTATAATAAGGATTAAAAAAAAAATAAAGTGATAAGAGAACTTCAGGATAGAAATTACAAGGCAATATATTTCCACTAGAGATAGCCGGATAAATAAATTTCCATGGGTGGGTATTCGAATTTCAGCTATTTGTAACTAAATTATGTAGATATTTGCATGTCTTTGCATATATTACATGGAAGTTATTCATGCCATAATTTATTTAAATAAATTATTTATTTTTTAAATTAATTCTATAAAAGATATTAACTCTATTGCAATATTTTATTTAATCTTTTTCAATTTGTAGATTAACAGTGCCATTGAAAACAATTTTTATTTGTCAATTTAATTTTAATTGATGATACCAGTGTAAAATGTGTATTTATTTATAAGTCATAGAATCATAACTTAGATGTAATCTCAAATAAAAAAAATAAAAAAAGATCTAATCATATAATATCTTTGATTTAAACATTGATTTTCAAGTAAATATAAAAGAAATACTGAAAATTATAGATGCCGTGGCATAATAATTTTGAATAATCAATAATCTGGCATTATAATTTTTCTATTTAGATAATTGTTAGGACCAAGGTCAATTTCAGCGATAATGTAATCACATAATAAAATCTAATTGTATTATCTGAATCATCTGAAAATATTGAATTATATGACAAATTTAACGAATTGTAAGAAACAATTGCGTTCACTTAAGTTCAGTGCATTTTTTGATTTAATATTTTACATCTCTATTATTATACAAAAAAATGCAGCAGATGTAAAAAACAAATTTCTATTTAATAAATCTGACATATCAAAAATATGAACCATAATAATTTAATTCTATATTTGTATTGAAAAATATTTTTTTAATAAATAGATGTTTGCAAGAAAATGATATAATACAATACTAGCAAATTACGGAAGATGGAACGTATTCAAATATTAAAATTCAACGAAACTAACACTATTTAAATACATTTATTAAAAAAAAAATATATAAAAACTTTTTTAGATTTATTCCAATTAATTTAGAGAGCGAGCTAATTATAATTATGGAAATATATGAAAAAGCTCAAGTCACTTTTAACATTCAAGACTAGACAAAAAAATCAGCTTTCATTTCTTCCGCCATGTCGATCATATATCTTTCAAATTCCCTAAGTGTTTCAAATTACAGTTTCCATTGTACAGTAAAGAAAATTCTGTCCTTTGAAAAAAGCAATATCGAGAATTGAATGTCTTTAGTAAAAAAAGTGATTTCATTTTTATATCTCGTATTTCATTTTTAGTTTATCACTCTTTAATTTAAAATTCAGCTAGCTTCTGAATTATAATCGAAAAAAAACAATTTGATTCAATCCGTTGGAACCATCACCGATATTTTAGAAATACTTTCTGCATCAGCAAATGCGCATCATTTTAAGAATTTTTTTTTATTTCGAGATGATTAATTTAATGATCAGACATTATTCTAAGAGGCAAATATAATGGTCTTTGGTCACATGTGCAAAGACTTCAAAAACATAAATTCCGAGTCAGTTAGAGGTGATTAAGTAAAGAGGAAAATACGTCTTTAAAAATCAATTTGAGGATAAGAAACCTAACCAATAAAATACATAAACAGCTGGATTCTTAAGTGCGATTCTTTTGTATTTAAATCCTTTCTCTTTGGTTTATTCTTATATCCACCACAATAATTGATTTTCTGAAATATATATCTGAAATTTTACAAATTGTTACAGAAAAAGTTTGATGCTATTTTCTAAAGATATCTGAACTTTTCTTATCGAATCGTATGTAAGCACGACGAGATTTTTCTGAAATATTTTTTCATCAAATATAATCAAAATTGTCCTAATTTTCTTTGATATGTTCAACTTTTTTCTAATTTATTTTATTTCTTATCAATTATCTATTTCACATATTTGATCAAGAGCTCGTCATAGACTTTACATTCAAAAGATTTTAAATACAAATAACCTTAAAAAGTTTTCTATTTTTTCAATAATCATCAGAATGGATGAGTTATTTCCTATACCTCGATTAAGAGTACTTTTTTACTGCTATAGTTCAAATAAAAATAAACAGTATATCCATTAAAAATAAAAATTAAAAATACTAGGAGCTTTGTTTGCAAGATTAGCATATTGTTTTGAAGATACCATATGCTTTTTGAAATGTATAACTGCAATAAATAATCATGTGACAAATTTCTGAATATATGAGAGAAGATCTTCTCAAAGATTTCTACAACGGAATTATTATAGCAAGAGGGAAGAATTGATTATAGTAAGAAGGAAAGTAATTAGTTTAGTTTGAATAACAAATGTATTTTTAAATTATAGTCATACATTTTAAATGCTAAAATAAATTAAAAAAAAAACTAAGTTGGAATATTAAAAATTCTAAAAAAATAAAAATGCAGCAAAAATTATAAGATATCAATAAAAATAATTATTTATTTAATGCTAATTATTGCTGCATGGCTAATCAACTAATTCACATCATTTACTTTCAGATTATTTTTTGTGAATAATAATATTCACGCATTCATGTATTATTGTCATGAGTAAATAAAAGACATTTCATTTTCTAGAGAGCGATCGGAACTTTTCCGTTCTCCTAATTACTCTAATTTAGCAGTATCATGTATTGAAACTGAATTCCTTCCAGAGAACAATCAATGGAGTTACATCATTTTATATATAGTTAAAGAAATGTGTCTATATTATTTCACCAATTCAAGGAAAAAACAACACTTATTTCCCTTTATTACGAAGATATCAACGTAATGAAGATAACTAATGTATTGATAAAATATAAGACAATGAATAAATGAATAACCTGCGGAATTGGAAATTACAATATATTTGATCTATCACTAAATTCTTGTTCATTCGGGTGGCGAAATTTATATCGAACTATAAATAAAATAAAATAAAAAAATGAGTACTTTAAGATACAGGGCAACTTTCTAAATGTAATATTTCTTTATGTTCAAGTAATAAATTGTCAATTAAATAGAATATTTTTGAGTTATTCTGTCTCTTATTAAGTTAATTAATTAATATTATTTCTTGCATACAATTATAAAAATACCTTGTGTTTTTTATAAGATTACAGTGTTTCATTGTTATGCGAATCAATATAGAATTCCTTCTAAAATACTTTATTGAAACTAAATTCGAGAAGCAAACATTCTTAAATATAGTTCTGAGATTAAATTTTACATCAAGTTTTTAAGAAGCTACTGAGACTTTTTTTTTTCCTCGAAAGAGTAAATTTAATAAATGATATATTATTATGTAAATTTAAAATTATTTTTAATTTCATCTAGTGTATATCACAGTTCTGAAAATATATTAGATGCTGGTAAAAATAAAATGCATTCACACTGTAAATGTAGCAAATGTGAATATAAATTGTAACTGTTCTTTCCTCCTTGCATTTTTTTCCTACCTTCCATCCCGAGGTAATATTTCCTTTATCGGATTTGAATGCAATTCAGCAGAAAAGCGCGATAAGAGGTCGGCAATTCACTGCCGCCGATTGCTTTGGGACCGGCCTGCAAGAAGCTGCATCCCTTCTGGAGATGAGAAATATCGGAATCGCGAAGTTCCTGTTCAGATTGTCACTTTTTAAAGATACTGCTTCAAACGATTCCAAGATTTATTTCTTCTATTTAATAAAGGGAAAATTTTATTCCCTTGTTTATTTCATAAAAATAAATAAAATAACGATAAATATTTGTTTTTGTTTTTAATTTTCATCTATTTCTATGTCAATATGTTAAAAAAATACTAATCACTGCCCTCTTTATGCAATTTGAATAAAACGACGCTCATTTTTAACAACACTATTTTATTATTATATTTTCTGAATATTATTTATATGTAAACATAATATCTTATCGAACTTATCATATATTCTTAATCTGTTGTGCCTAATATCTAGTCTATCTAATAATAGTACTTTTCATTCTTTAGAAAGTACAAGTACTACATGCAGTGCCGTTTCATGCATAATGAAGAAAATTATGCATGAAATAGTACTATATAGTACTGTAATGTATAGAATTATTCTACTAAAAGAAAATATTGCATAACAAATAAAACATTAATTCCATAAACAGAAAATGATTGATACTCATAAATGACAAATGACTGGATTGAGTTTCATAAAATAATTCATTTATATTTGCTTGGACTGAACACTACATCAATTTTCTCTTTAATGCATATCTTCATTTCTGAAAAGAGATTAGTAGAACTGATTTAGTAATTTATTCCACCTGATTAAGTGATAGTCCTTTCGCCAGAGATATAGAAAAAATGCAATTTTATGATTATGATCCTTACTAAAAATATAAGTTATTACTAAAGTATAGAAATGACAGTTCATAACACATTTAGCCTCTTTATTTGGAGATTATTATTATCAATAGGAACATCTCTAGATTGAAACTCATTTCCAATAATACAATGAATAATCCTGGAGAGTATATTTATTATAATAATGCCTTGTACAAATATGCTTTATAAAAAATTAAGACTTTAATAATTGTTTCCAGACATTTCTCATTAATTTTAATTGAAATTATGATTTAATAAAAATTGAATTTTCTGAATTTTTTCTAATTTTTAAAAGATAAAAACAAACTAAAAAAATATTTAAATGTCTTGACATTTATAATATGCTATTTACTTTTTGTCTATTTTCAAAAGCCATGTTTGATTTGTATGGAAAAAAAGTATCATTATTTCGCCTTTAATCCGTTTAAAAAGAGCCTATTTAATTGTGAATTAAATTCATGAATTTATTTCTATTTAAATTTTTCCAATATATGTCCTTCACATTCTGAAACAATATCAGAATATTTGAAATAAAATATAAGATAATGACATAACACTAATACATTAAAGATTAAAATTAAATTTTTATTATGAATTCTACATTTGAAGAAATCTTAATTGTTACAAAAATGCATAACATTGCATCGATTCATACATTTCATTTTTCAAGTTAATTATTTAAAAACTGCGAGCCTAATTAACTTTCGGGACAAAGTTATCCTTCTGAAAAAAAAAAAAAAAAAGGAATCCAAAATATGTAAAAGCGAAGCACTGGCATTTTATATAAAATATTGATTAAATCAGCTAATTAAAAAGGAATTAGATTGTCTATAAAACTATATACGATACATTTTGTCCCTTAGGAAAGCTTTGTATGCATTATAGAGGTTTAGTTTCTAACGTTTTAAAAATATGTTAAAAATTAAATATTCTTCTAATATATTGTAGCACAGAGGGAGATGTTACTATTTGTAATCAAGTTTCGGCTGCATAATTACATATTTTCCAAATATTAATAATTTTCTTTGACATTTTCCATTCATCTGTACATTTATGTAATTGCATATATTTCCTTCTAAGCAATTTAGTTATGAATCGTCAGTTAAAAAAAAAAGTTAAAGTATCTCAAACTCTAGCATCTAAATTCTCATTAAAAATGATTTTTCCAAGAAAGTTTTTAATTTATTCATTGAAATTAGTTTGAATAATTTAAATAAAATTTTTATTAACAATAAATTAAAGTTTATTTAATTTTAAATTTATTTTTTACTGTATCTTAAAATTGCAAATAATTAATGCATTTTTTTAAAAATAATATATATTTCTAATGAAATGTTAAACATTAAATCCCAGATTTAAGTTTTTACCTGAAAGTCAATAATTCTCAATATGAAATTATATGTTTCATTCGAAAGCAAAAGGAAAGATTTAAAAACATGTCTTTTTTTTTTTTTTTTCAGAAACGCTAAAGTAGCGAGAACACTTTTTTTTTGTCTTCTTTAGATTTGAATCGTCAAGCATGTGTGCGCTATAAAATTTAATGTAAATATACCTTGTTAATGAGAATGATGGAACTGTTGAACGACTACATTCGTACATTACAGAAGCAAATGTACAGGCCGTTAAGGAGACAATTGCAAGCTTCCCTAGAAAATCAGTTAAAAAAACTGCAGCTGCATGTCTTGAGACCGAAACGGTGATGTATAATGCGTGAATGCTTAGCTTTGTTCGAGTTCAAATTCAAACACAGCAACCTCTTCATATCGTATCCGTAGAGTAAAGGAACATATCTGCGAATAAATTGTTAGACATGATTGACGTTGGCAATATTGATGTGAATTCTGTATGGTTTTCTGATGAAGTACATATCCACCTCGATGAATTCGTCAATAAGCAAAATTGGCAAAGCCCTCATGTATGTTCTAAAATATGCATGGGAAGCCCTCATGTATGTTCTAAAATACTCTATTCTCAAAACGCGACTGTATGATCAACCGTTTCCACTAGAGGTGCAATTGTAAACTTTTTTCTACATACTATTATGACCTCAAAGCTATATATTCAAATTTTGCTTGATTTTGTGGCCATTGGAAATGTTTTAATCGGATCATCCGTGATATCCTGATTTATCAAGATGACGCGAGGTCTCAACATACTGCTGCTGTTTCCTGCTTCTTTGAGGAATATTTTGAGAACCATTAAAATGCTGCGATTATTATTTATTAAAATATTTTAAGACATTGTGATGTGATTTTCAACTATTCCTTTATTTATTATCTGTTCAATGCCTGAGCACCATCTATCAACAACTTTTTGAACTAAAACCAAAACAAAATGTAGATAAAATGTATGCACCTTAACAGTTTTCCTTCTATGCATTTTCAAAAATCATTAGTCTATTGCAGGAACACTTAGTATATATATATACATATTTCATTGCACATGTCAACATTTCAAAATACTAGTAGAAAATTCTTTGGAAAAATTAAGAGAATAAACTAATGCAAAATAATAACAACACTCAATAAAAACAACAAGCAGCTAATCTACAAATAGATGTGCTGCCCTCTACTGGCGGGCAAACATTTGAGGGGCAGTGATACCAGTTTACACATTTTTTTTCCATTTCAATAGTTTGTAATTTCACTTCCAATTATAATTCTGAATATATCCGTTGAATCTTATAGATTTTTTTTTCAGCAAATATCTATTTGAAAGGCAATTTTCTTTCACTACAAATAAAAATGAATTTCGTAGGCTGAAAAAACATAAATTCAAAATTATTTTTATGACATTCTAATTAATTTAAAATTTTACTTATTTTTTTCGTTTAAATACGATTATAATAATTTTTCAAATATTTGAAAAAATGATTTCTGATTAAAAATAAGAAAAAATTAATTTTTGAAAAAAAATGTTTAAGAAATATTGAGTAGAGTTCATCGGGTTGACATCGGAATTTTCAACTTGCAGGAGTCCTCAAATAAGAAACTCGTTTTATTTGAAATGTTTTAAGCTATTTATCTAAAATTATAAATCTAAACAATTTCGGTAACTTTGATCTTTCCTCAGAGCTTGAATTTCTACAGTAAAGAATACATATTAAGAAGCTTTATTTAACCGTTTAAACTTTTGAGATTGCCACATTTCATCATAAGAAAAGTAAAGATGTTTATGTTAAACAAGCGGATTGGAGAATATATTTGCCATTAGTAAAAAAAAGAAAAGAACTATAGAAATATTTTAACAAAATAAATTGTATATGTAGAACAGGAAAATATTCATCATCTTGTAAATATTAAAAATAATCCATGCATCATATATTTAAACAGGTCTAAGGTCCCACAATGATAGATGATCAACGATGGCATTGATTCTTTGTGACAGCCTTTACGAAATAATTTTTCATGCGTTACTGAATATCGTGAAATATGATATTTACCGGTACATCTGCTTCTTTTCTAGTACTACAGTAGTTGAACATTCTGCATTTTTTAAACCCACAAGAATATTTTAATCATTTATCAACTCCCAGGGATCGTTTTTAATAGAATATTTTATGAATAGTTTATTTATAAAATATATATTTTATATATGGGCACCTGATAAATAATTGTAAAAGTCAATTTATATATATAATAATGAATTCATACATTAATTTTATAATATATAAAATTTAATAATTTAATTTTTTATTAATTTATAATTTATATTCAGATGAATATTTTTTATTCAATTTGTCAATTTATATAAATAATTTCTATCCCATTCATGGCTGCATGTAAGTATGAAAAACATGATTTCCGAGCCTTTCGTAATGCAGCAGGCTGGATTGGTATTGGTGGTAAAGAAAAAATAATATATAAATACAAATAATTTATGAGCATTTAACGTGACTGCTCATTATATAATTTGACAATTAAAACCTCTGTACCGGCCTCAAAAATGATTTTTTTCAAGAAATAACTCATCAAGTTTGAAAGGTTAAATTTAAGGTTAATACAAGATTAAAATTTAAAATTTGGAGGCTATAACTAGGATGTTACTTGCAGTAAAATAATCTATTTTATATTTTAACCTGATAAAATAATTTCATTAATTCTGCATTTGTATGCATTGTGTAGATTCGAAAATATGACAGCAGCTGGAGCAGGAATAATTAAAATTTGCTTATTGCGTTATTTTGTTCAAATGTTCAAAATGTTTTTTTTAACCTAGAAATTCATAAATAAAATTGCATACCATAACATATAATTTACTAAACTGCATTTAATTAAGCGATATACTATATAAATAATATACTGAATAAGCTAATGGTTTATATTAATTGCTTTAAACATAAATAAAGCTTAAATTTCAGATGAGTCACCTCCCATTTTAGACATAATGAAGTTTTTAGAAAGTTTGGAATTCTTTACAGAGAGAAATCTTGCTTTCAAGAAGAGAATGATGAGCATATTTTTAAGTAGAAATATTTTTTTACTAAGAAAATACACAATTTTTAATTCAAAAGTGATGCCATGTATTGTAGCAATAAAAACGCAAATTGCACTTCCTTCTTTCAAAAACATAACTTTGAAATGAAAAACCTCACTTTTCAATGCTTAATCAACATTTTTGATGTTTATACGTAAGAAATGATAATAAATGATGCTCAATTTAAAGGAATCTTAAAAAGAGAAAACTGGAAAGTGTATGCTTTTTGAAATCCAAAGAATTTTTCTTTTTAAAGTAAAATATTAATTTCGTCCAAGAGTTTTATTTATTTTTTTTTTAGTTGACGACTTTCAGAAATAATATATTTTCTAAACAGCCATAAAAATGTATTTTAAGAGAAACAAATGCGATCCATAGTGCTCTAAAAGTTTCCTAACAATCATTTACAAATTTAACATTTTTTAGAAATGGTTAATATGCAATTTATAATTATATGAAAATAAGACTTAAGCGAAGCCAATAACAATATTATAAATGTAGGAACTTTCGACTATTTGTATTAAATAGAATGCTTTAGAATTAGGGAGATGCATGAACGGAAAATGTTGAAATAGCATTATCCCATACTCATACTTCTTTAATTAAAATGTATATTGTAATAATTGATAATAATATAATGATATAATATAATAATAATATAATATAATATAATATAATATAATAAATATAATTAAATATAATAATAATATAATATAATAATATGATGATAATAATATAATAATATAATGTAATTGTAATAATAAAATGTAAATTAAATATAAATTTTGATATATTGAAGATAATGAATCATCAATAAATTTTAAGACATTTCATAAATATTATAAATAGACGCATTAATCGGTCTAGTGTGGTTGATCTATTGATCTAATCTAATTAATAAGACGAATTATTTGAAAATTAAATTTAAATTAATCAGTAAATAATCGTAGATTTTCCATAACAATTTTCCTTATTAAAATTAGTTTACTAGAATTAATTTTTCTATTGAATTAATTATTAATTCACTCAAAAGCAGAGAATATGATATGCTTGATAACAAAAATGTAATATTTTTTTTCAAATAATTATTAATTAAAACAAAGTGGAAAACATGTGATGCAATTAACATCATTGGTTATTGCCAAAATAATAAAAATATATAATTAATTTTAGGATTTAGAATTAATTTTTTAATTAATTTCCCCTACAAACTTCTGCGAAACGCTCTTGTAAAATTACGTCTTTGATTTAATATATATGCGCATAATTATTTTCAAAAGATTTAATCCAAAACAAAGGAAGCAGAGGAAATTTAATTAATTAATAATACTTTTACACTGAATTAAATTTCCTCAACAATCCACAACAAGCTAAAAATAATTTTGGAAAGTTTAAAGATGGAATAAAATATATGAATGTAGAAATAGGGTGCAGTATTATACATGATACACTCAAAAATATAAATAATTGTATCTTAATCATTTTAAAGCTATACAGTTATTATCTTAAAGAATTTTATTTAGGATAACGCGTTAGGATAGCACGATTACTTAATAAACAAATTTCATGCTTGTCAGGGGTTTTTTTTTCATTAAAAATATATTTTGCGTTTTTTTATTATTAGTTGCTGGCTTCTCAATTAATTTAAAACCGTATTCTCTAAGTAAATTAAAAAACTATCCACTTGTTAGTCCAATTACTGAAAAATTTAGATCATATAAATCATTCGAGACACGGCAAATTACATTCGATTAGAGCTTGCTAAAAAAAATCGTTTAAAAGGTTAATTAATTTGGTTTTAGATATTGATTTTCTGTTTTTGCATTCTAATTTAATTAGATATTTGTTTTTAAACCGGAATGTTGTTTTTAAATTAATACCTGCAATTTATTTTTTTATTTTATGTTTTTGGATGTTTGGTTTTAATTTCACCAAGAGTAATGGATTTTTTTTAATTCACACACTTCGTATTTATGCATTTCACAGTATATATACAAGCATATATATAGTCATGTGTGCCTTTAAAATTATTTTAGTTATAGCTTTTACATTTGCCAAACGAAAGGAATTTTTTTTAAAAATAAGTTCTGAAAAATAAACATTTTTATAATCTTTTGGGATCGTAGAATTTTATGAAACACTTAAGAAGTAAACTGAGTTGATTTATTCTATATTTCTCTTAAAATAATAATCTCCTTACACGGCTAAAGCTTTATATTATTGAAAAAACCAACAATAGGAAACTCTCCTTTATCTTTATTATGTTTTTTTAATATACTAAAACTAAAAACTAAACTCAATGTTACGACAGCCCAAGTGATTCAAGACCTACAGTCTATATATCTGCTTTCTTGACCGAGGGCCCTGGGATGCAAGGCATTTTTTAATACACAGAGTGGCATAATTAAACGAGCTTATTTTGAAGTTGATTACATACGCATACATACAGACGCTGCTTATGCATATAGCTCCAACTTCTATTCCGTGTTCAAAGCCTTAATTCCAGTGGTGAGGTTATAATAAAGTCACAAATTTTTCCACATAAATCATATGAATACAAATGATTGCCCTGCCCATTCATGCATTTTGTACGCGTAATTCTGCTACCTATACATTTGCGTATTGCTATACCATGACTTTTGTCACTTTGGTCTATATTGATTATCTCATTTTTTTGGGTCATTTGATAAACTGTATTTAGATATTGAACAATGTTACATCCGATGAATCAAATATGCCAAACGTGGTTATTGTACATTTTTTGTATTTTATCCAACGAAACTAAATACTCAATTTTATTAAATATTATCCAATAGTTCTAGTAGGAACCGAGCGAAAATCATAAAAATCTCTAGCGTTTAAGCATAAACATATTGTAAATTTAATAAAAATAAAGAAAATACTTTTTTTAGCTCAAGAGAAAACCCTATATGTTTCGCAATGTTATTTCATTGCGATTCCAGCCAGTACCAACTGCGTTCCCAAATAAGCAATGATAATAAAATGTCAGACAGAATATTGCCTCTTTAAAACAACAAAATATAAAATATATGCGTCAGTGCTCCTTTTTTTCTACTGATCAAAAGCACTATTTTCTGTTTCGATCCGATTAGAATGTAAGGTTTAAGCAAAAAGTAAAGTGATAAAAGAATGTCAAACCAATGCCACAGATTTCTCTAGGATATAGATTTCAAGACAATGCGTTCTCACCGGTGATAGAGGCATAGATAAATTTCGGATGTGGTATTAAAATTATAACGATTTGTTATAAAATTATAACGATTTGTTATAAAATTATAACGATTTGTTATAAAATTATGAAGAGTTTTATATACATATCATTAGGTTATTTATGTCATAACTAAATGATTTATTTTCTAATTTATATTATGAAAGATATTAATTCCAATGGAGAAAAATTATCTACTCATTTACAATTTAAGGTTAATAATGCGAATGAAAACATATTTTAATTTTTTAATTCCATTTTAATTGATGACGTAAGTATAAATACCATGTTTATTTATCATTAATATATTGATATTTTAGGTATAAATTCAGATAATTTTTTATTAACAAAAATGTAATCCTATGTTAACTTCCATTTAAACTTTGATTATCAGGTAAAGAAAAAAAATAATGGACATTACAGATACGGTGGCAAAGAAATTTCAAATAATTGTTTAGGATAATAGTCAATTTCTGCGATAATGTAGTTATATGATAAAAAAAAAATGTATATTATCTGAAAATGTTATATCATATGACTCATTTAGCGTATTGTAGGACACATGTACGTAAGTGCTGTGCGTTTTTATGCTTTAATATTTTAAAATTTCTATTATTATACTAAAGATATATGAGATGTAAAATAAACAAATCTCTATTTAATAAACATGACATATCACAAATATGAACTAAACAATTTCAATTGGATATGTTCCATATCATAAATGTATTGTATTTTTCTAATAAATATAAGTTTGCAAGAAAATGAGGTAACTGATTACTACCAAATTACAGAAGATCAAATTTAAATTTTTTTTTAAAAAAATGAATTCTATTTATAATGTATTTCGAAGGAAAAATACATATAAATTCCTTTTAGATTTCTTCAATTAATTTAGAAAGCTGGAAAGTTTTTTATGCACAACTATAGCATTTTTAAACTCGATGAAATTACGCAATTAATGGAAAAAATATATAAAAGTCCCAATTAAATTTCTAATCCAAGAACTAGAATTATATCATCGAAATAAAATCAAACAAAAATTTAAAAATAAAAAAATACAATCAGTTAAAACATTGTTCGAATAATTAGAGTAACATTATCAAATTAGCGGTGGATGCAAAATTGCAAATGGTACGGATCACTTATGTTTGTTATAGCATGAAGTGCCCCAATTTTCTTTTTATATAACATCTAATGCAAGATTCAAATATAGTTCTGATATATCTGAGTTTAGTCCGGTTTTTTATCATTATCCCAATGCCATTAATAGATACATTATTGCAATTTTTTTCCATCAGCAAATAAGAAAGATTCTTTGGAATTAACCAGGTTGAAATGAGGGCATCCATTTATAAACGAATAAGTAAATATTTCGAAGAGAAAAATAAAAGTATAATTTCAGTCGGAGGGCAATTCAATTGTACCAAATAATTCTCCTGCCAACTCTACTACCAACGCTATAAAAAGCAGATATTGGAATAAAGCAGATGTATAATTAAAAAGTTCATTAAAAATTCCAAAATTTCCAATAATCGTATTAAAGCAAGTTTGCATGTCATTTATTCTGTTATTTATCGATTTACAGTTTTCTCTAGCATAATTTTAAAGTATACATAATAGATCAGTTTTAAGAAGTGAAGTGCCTGACAACAAAGAAATAATTTCGGCACCTGATGGTCATGGGATCCAGAAGGGTCATAATGTATAATCATAATCAGCTTATGCTATACTGTTACAGTTATGCCCAATTACAAAATAAATACTTTAAATATACTAAACCAAAAAAAGAGCTCTTTTGAAATTCATTTCAGTTTGAATGTCGAAGATCTAATGATTCTCAAAGCTTCCAAACATATGGTCACAGATAAGGAAATATCACATAGAGCCAATCATCAAAGAATAGGCTCTGTGAATTCAATAGATTGATTTTCCGATAAAATTCTCTTCGGAACTACGGCTTTCCGTTAGAGTTCATTTCGAAGCTTTACGTAATTGTCAACACTTTTGATGTTTATTCTAATTTTACAAAATACTATTTTTAAATCTTTCATTTGGACTTTTATCATCTTTTCTCATAACAACACAATTATTTTTAACAGAGGGCGTGTTCCTCTGGCCAAATTTTTGGTACAATTTATTATTAAGTAAATCATTAGAATCTCTCTGTCTTGTATAGCTAATGTAGAACCAAATGTTACCCTATATTTGGTTTTATTGCCATTAATACTATGTTTTTTCATGTTTGATAACAAAATTGGTTGCTGGGATAGACAATGTCATTAGAATTCTGATCGAAAAAGAGAAAAAGCACATTAGTACTTGTAAAGCTCTTAGATGGAGTATTTTATTTTTCATTATCGAAATAGTTCTATGAGAATATTTGATATACTATGCATTAGTAATAAATAGACAAAGAGAGGTTTTTCTCTGAAAACATAATTCGTTTATAAAATTTGGTAGAAAAATTCATATCTGGTATTCATATCTAGTTTATAAATTTATTATTCACAACGAAACATAATAAATTTATCTATACTAAACTACCGAAAGAACCTGACTTAACTTTAAGGTTTTAGGGGCACTGGATGCTTACCACGAAGACACCAAAAATGGTACCTTTACGAAATATTACGATTTAATAAATAAAAGCAAATTGTCTGAATTAATGCTCTGTTATATAAGCTGATAAAATAATGGGGACAAAATTAAATAATATATTTCAGTAGTTTTATTAGCACATTATGAGAAAGTGGAGCATTTTTATAATTAGAATTCAATAACTAATCATCTAATCTTTTTTTTTAAACCTGAAAACAGATCCTTCGTATTTATATAATTCTCGAATCATCCTTCTCTCAAAATATTATTTGATTTCTTTACCCATCTTGTTTCTTTAAATAGCATTCAGATATATAATCATTGGCATTAGAATCAATTACAATTATATATAATGGAGATTTTACAAGACGAAAATGAAATTAATATGTTATAAGTGCTCCAAAATTCCATTATAAAATAAATTAAAAATTGTCAAGAATATATGCTTCAGAATTGGGCAAAAATAGAATAACTTTAACACTCAAACTAATATCGGAATCAGTATATCAGAATATTCCTAGAATATCAGCAAGAAGTATTCCATATTAATTTTTTTTCTAATTATTAAAAAAAAATTTTTTTTTGAAATTATATAGGGAATCGGGATAGTATTTTCTAAAGAAAAGTGATTTAGCAGTCTTTGTCAGCTTTTAGCTATTTCTTTCAATAAAATGCAATTTGCGCATCTTTCGTGCAATGAAAAATTGGAATTTCTATTTTTACAATCCCATTGCATTTTGTTATGAGCATAATTTCATTTCTATTACTCATGATTCATTTTGTTACAAAATTCAGTATTAATTGTCAAAAATATGTAATTTTAATATTTACTTTACTTTCAACAATATTACACGTCATATTACATATAATTCATTTTATTATTTTTATGAATACCTTTCTCAAAAGTATTCTTTAATTATAGAAATATATGAAAAGGCTCAAGGTGCTTTTAACACTCACGACTAGACCCAAAAGCAGCTTTCACTTCCTTCGGCATGTAGATCAGATAACTTTCAAATTTCCTAAGTGTTTTAAATTACATTTTCCATTACACAGAAAATGAAACTCTGTCCTTTGAAGAAAGCAATAACGGGAATTGAATGTCTTTAAGAAAAAAGCAATTTCATTTTAATATCTTGGATTTCATTTTTAATTTATCTCCTTTCTTTAATTTAAAATTCAGCTAGCTTCTGAAATGTATCCGAAGAAAACAATTTGATTCAAACCGTTGAAACCACCATTGATATTTTAGAAATATTTTCTACATCAACAAATGAGTATCATCTTAAGAATTTTTATTTCGAGATGATTAATTTAATGGTCAGACATTATTCTAAGAGGCAAACATAATGGCCTTTGGCCCTATATGCAAAGTCTTCAAAAACATAAATTTCGAGCTTGATAGAGGTGATTAAGTAAGGAGGAAAATTCGTCTTTAAAAATCAATTTTAAAATAAGAAACATAGCCAATAAAATAAATAAACTGCTGAATTCTGAAGTGCGATTCTTCTGCATTTAAATGCTGTATCTGCTATTTATTCTTCTTTATAGCATCATGATTGTTTTTCTAAGATCCACATTTGAAATTGTACAAATTGTGAAAAAAAAAAAAAAGAGCTAAATTTTTTTTTCTCTAAAGATATCTAAAGTTTACTTATTAAATTATATGTAAGCATTATTTTTATTGTTTTTTTGTAATATTTATTCGCCAAATCTATTCAAAATTCTTAATTATTTTTCTTTTTTACTGTATTATGTGTCTTATAAATCAATTATTTCAGATATTCACTCAAGAGATCATTATGATATGACTATTTCTGAGTTAATGGATTTATTAAAGAATGTATTTGTTTATTTTATTTTCAATAATAAATGCATTTTTAATTTCTTCTCATTTGCATTAATGAGGGAGATAAATAAAAAGTTCAACCACAATATTAAAAACTTTAAAAAAATAAATATGCAATAGAGATTATATCAATAAAATGATTCCTTATTTAATGTTAATAAATACTACACATTTTCAATTAATTCTCATCATTTGTTTGCAGGTAGTTTATGTGAAAAAATATCTTCTCTTATACATTTCTTATTGCCATGAATATTTAAAAAAATCCGTGTCATTCTCCAGAAAATGATCAGAACTCTCACAATTTTGCATATTTATCAAAATCATGAATTGAAATTAAATTTTTAAAAATCAATGAATTGCATCATTTTTTATTTAATTTATTAGATATTAATTTTAACCATTCTATGAATAGACTTTACATTTTTTACAAATAAATTCAGAGTAATGAAAATTAATATAATTTGTTATTAAGAGTAAAGCGGGTAATTAATTTATAACTTGCAGAACTGGAAATTTCCACATTTTAACGCTAAATAGATAAAAATTCCTGCTTTTTCGCCATAATTTCAATTAAATTCCTTGTGTTTTTGCGATTTAAATTCGCAAAATTTATATCAAACTCTTAACAATTAAAAAAGGCATTTTAGAGTACAGTATAACTTCTTAATGCAAACTTTCATGTAAGTTCATATCATAAATGCACAATTAAATAGAGCATTTGTTTAGGTAATATGCACTTTTTTCCGTTGATTTGTATTATTTCCTGTATGCATTTATTAAATTACCTTATTTTTTTAACAGACCACGGCGTTTCATTTTTGGATCAATCAGCTTAGGATTCCTTGGAAAATGTTTCATTAAAGCGAAATTTCAAAAGCAAACATTCTTATATATAGTTCTAAGAAAAAAAATGTGATATTAAGCTTTTGCGAAGCTACTGTAAGTTCATTCTGCTCGATATAGTAGATTTATGGGTTGATATTAACACACACACACACACACACACAAAAAAAAAAAAAAAACGTAGACATTTGATGAAAGCTTTTTTTTATTCCATCTTTAACTTTGTCCTGCTTATATCATAGTCCTGAAAAAATATTAGATGCTGGCAAAAAGAAAATACGTTCACTCTGTAAATGTAGCAAATGCGAAAATAAAGCGTGACGGTTCTTTTCTACTTTTTTTTTACATTCCATCCCAAGGCAATATTTCTTTCCTCTATCGGATTTGAATGTAAGGTAGCAGAAAAGCGCGATAAGCGATTGCAACTCAAGTGACGCCGATTGCTTTGGGACCTTCCTGCAAGAGGCTGTATTCTTTCTGAGATGAGAAATTTTGGAATCGCAAGGTTCCTGTGTAGAGTGTCACGTTTTAAAGATACTATTTAAAACGATTTCACGATCTATTTCTGTGTTTCTTCTATTTAATAATGGCAACATTTTATTCACTCATTTACTTTATAAAAATAAATAAAATCATGACAATCAATCTTTTATTTTTAAATTCATTTCTTCTTTGCTATTGCATAAAAAGAATTACAAGACTTAACTTTTTCATTTGGACACATGTGTATTTATACATATATTTACGCACATTTATCTTAAAAAATGTAGATTTAAAGTATTTAATTTTACCGAACAATTATTAGTAGAGACACATACAATATATCAACGGATGCATAAATTACACAAGCTTTACTTTATTCAAAATAAGCTAAATATCTCAAAAAATCATCGATATTGTTTGTTCCGTAAATAATGACAACTTCTAACGTTAGGTTTCTTTTAGTGTGTGTGTGTACTTCAATTGCAATAAATGAATTCAATTTTGAAGTGCAGCGCGCATTTTGTTGTAAGTTCAACAAAGAGCTATATGAACATGGACATATTTATAGTTGATAAAAAAGGATTTTATATGCAGAGAAAAAAGCTCTGGTTATCTCAGCATATTAAATAAAAATGTTGAGCGCTCCTTAAAGGTTTTCAAACGTAGCCTTATCCATGTGGGTACGTAAAAAGAGAGCATGTGCGTACCATCTAATCCAACAAAACCTGCCACCTTTACATGTATACGTCCATCAGTCCCATTTCGAGAACTAACACATAAAATTGTTAAGTCAGTGAGTTCAATAACTTGGGTCAATGATTTCATGTGAGGGGAAAAAATGGACTTCCGATTACAGCAAAACAAAGAATCTCATGTTGTATATTTTCGCCTATAATAATGTTACATGCATCATTGTTCTGTAGGCCAGATTTGACCTAGATCAATGAAATTTCGTTCATATATACTTTGGAGGTGAAAACGATATTTTTGAAATTTTAATTAATCAAAACTTAAACAAAATAGTTTTGTTTCTCAGTGATATTTTGCTCAGTTATTTTCCATTAATCTTGCACGAGTCACAAAGTTATTTTTTTCTCCAAAAGATCTTAATGTGCTATTTATATTATGAAAATTAATTATACAGTTATAAATTATTCCTTCATTTTATTTTACATTTGAAAGCATTAATTTTACTTATAATATCATGGTCATTTGGAAATATGATTTCCTTACAGAAATTGTATTGTGTTAATTAAAGCACGATGAGAAACTTTCAGTTTATTTAAATTAATAAAAAAATATAAAAAACTAAGCATTTTCTTTCAGTTCCATTGCAGAATACTTATATATATATATATATATATATATATATATATATTTAAAGGAGACTACCGCTAATAATTTCTAAAATAGTTTAATAGTATTTGTTTTCTGAATCGCGAATTTCTGTTTCTGTTTCTGTTTTTTTATCGTATAATGCGTGATTTAAAAAGAAGCAAAAAGACTCTAATGCGTTTATAACATTATTTTTAAATATTGGCCTTATCATTCGCTTTATCAAATATCTAAATAGAATGTGGAGTAAGCAAATACCGCTTAAAGAAAAAGATAATAGAAATCTAGAAGTTTACAAAATTAATATATGGTATATAAAGGCCAATAAAATCAGCTTGGTAAAGAGTATGTACTATTTTGGAAATGTGGATGCAATGTGCAAATATGTTCTAATAAGGAATGCTGAAAAGTGCTTCATCGAAAGAACTGTCTTGCAAAGAAAGATGACGCAGTTATTCAAAAAAGTTTTATCTATATTGTCAATTGTATGATTCTGAAATATTCACCCTCATGCATAACAACATCAAGAAATACATTTTCTCTGATTTTCTATTGCATAAAGATCTTATAAGGATAACCAGAATGGATAGTCTAGTGAAGGCAATTCTAAAAATACAAGCAGATAAACGGTGCCCATTCATGAAATAGATGGGCTATAGCTAAGAGGTGCCATATACCAAGACCCAGGAAATTCTCAAGGGCTAAAAGTTGCACTTATAAATTTATTGAGTAAACAACATCAACTAATGATATATGCTGGTTTATAAAGTAGCGTAAAATGCGTTTAAAATTTGAAATAAATATAATTTTAACAAATATTTTCGTCTAGATATTGGATTTCAGAGTCCAATTAGACAGAAAATAATGAAAGATTTGTAGGATGGTATTACAAAAAATAGCCTTTAATATATATGGTTCCTGAATGTTAGATGACCATTTATTTTGGATTACAAAGAAAAGGCCAACTTGAATGAGCTTTCTAGGATTTTGGATTGGAAGAAATGTGCCTACATCTTGACTGTCCAAATTGTTCCATTTGTAGTGCCTAAAATAAATTTAGTAGAATTTCTGAATATTCTCTTTTACGAAATGAAATTTTTTTAAAGAGTATGAAAACCTCCTATGTCCAGAGTTATTATGAAAGCCTCCCTATGTCCAGAGTTACTATGAAAGCCTCCCTATGTCCAGATAACTAATTAACTATTGTTAGGTCATTTTTTGAAGCGTTAAATGCATAATCAGATTGCTGAGTGAATATTACAGTTCTTTTCCACTAAATAAAATTTGTATGCGATAATAGTATGTCATTTTTATATTTCCTTTGGATATACAGATTACTGGTTTTACTATTATGCACGTTTTACTTCAGGTGCTCTATGAAGAATTCTTTTTAATAGGAATTACTTTACTTAAAGGAGTTCTTTTTCAGTTAGGAAGAGCTGATATCTCTTCTCAAAATTGGGTCTATTAGAGAATGTCAAGAATTTCGATATTAAATTATCAATTTTATGTGAAAACAGAAAAGTTCATAGATTGAATTTATTTGCTTACGGAAGGAGCATCGTTTTCTTTTATTTTAGATGACTTTACACATTCTGGTTTCGCTCAAAAATTGTTTTTTCATTTATATAACTACTTAATGTTTGTCACTAATTTTTCCTTGAATAATCACGATGGAATTTCTCTTAGATTTAATCAGATGAACATTTTTTTTACTAAGCTTATTATATGGAGCCATTCCAGCATTTTTTCTTATCAGTCTTATCCTTATCCCAAGCATGAGGCAAAACCTTTGAGCATACTTTACTTCGCTAATTCATTAGTTGGAAATTATTTCATCCCTAAAGTTACCAATTATCCGTCAGGAATTGCATAATTAACCGATGTATGATATGGACGAGACATTGATTCGGACAAATTTTGGGAAATCATATAAATGTTGCAACAAATCAAGTGGCAGAGTCAGAATTTTCCGCTTCTATACGAAATAGTTGCAATACCTACCAATTTTTGGAATACTTGCAATCACAGCGGCAAAGTTTTGCTTTAAAGATTTAGTATTCGCATTTGCAAACGTTAGTGATGATATGTATAAATTTATTATTCATTTAAAAATCCCCAGAAAGCTGTCATTCAGTGCATACTTAATAACTGAAGCAACCTAAGATACATTTAAATATCTACCATTGAATATGATTTAACTTGAATAAGAATTTGTTTAAAATGATGTGTGATGCATTTACTTAGTTTTGACTAATGAAAATGGTTTTAGTATTTATGAGTATATTCTTTGAATGTTTGTAATTTGATAAAACAAAATATTATATTAACAAAAAGTTCAAATACTATCAAAATCACATTTTGAAAATTTAGGCTTCTATGATGATATTAAAAAATATGATGTAAGTTATTACGATGGTATTTTTATGATGTGATTTATTTAAAATCGTTGCCAATTTTGTCATTGCAATTATTTATTTGCATTCTAAAGATAACCGTTACAGTTTTAATTCTTATTTTTTAAGAATCAATACTTTCTTATACATTGCATTTAAGTCTAATCTTTGTATGAAAGATTGTATTATTTGTGTAGGATTATGCCAGATATTTATCTCATTTAAAGTATAGAATTAAACTCAGAAACAAAAGAGAAAATTAAAAAAAAAAAGAAAAAAGAAATTCTTTAGCTTTGAGTAAGTAAATTAAATGAATAAGAATTAATAATTTTTTCTTTTTTTAATCTTATGCTTAACGTCTTCTTTTCAAATTTATCTTCATTCTTTTTTATTTTTTTCAATTTATACTTTGCTCATTTACTCTATTTCTCAAAGTATAGTTCATATTTTATAGTAAAAAAGTAATTTTTTTATTTAAGTAAGTGTTCATTCAATTGTGAAATTACCTATTAAATTTCTTTTCTTTCTTCTAGTTTGATATATTAGCACACTTTAAACATCAGCTCGAAAATGAGAAATCGATTAATATGGATTTTACTGATAAGTACCATCAGTAAATAATTGTGAATATTAATTTATTAAATAATTTATAATGATATTATTTCGAGCTTCATAAAAATAATGCCAACGTAGTAATAGTTGAAGAAAGTGAATAAGTCATTCATTTTAGTGGTTATTTCTTAATTTGTTATTTTATTTACATCTTTATGAATGTATGATTTTTTTTTATAAAAATAAAGTTTAGCAACTCAAAAATTTTCAAACTTTTAAACATTTTTGTATTCTCAATGAAAATACTCTCTATTACTATTTTTAAAGCTTAAATATCATTTAATTGATGATATTATATAAATTATTAACTCATGCAAATGGGTATCCCTTAGGACAGCTGAAAGAAAAAAAAATGGTTATGAAGTTTTTTATACTATGCATAATGATGAAATATAAATCAAAAATTAAAAAAGTATAAAACAATTAATTAAAAAAACTTAATATTTAATGCATTAAATAGCGCAAACCTTTTTTGGTCAATTTGAAATTTATAAATACGGAATCGTAGCTTATTTTTATATTATAAAATTACTTTAAAGAGAAAAATGGTACAGGAATTGAAATATTGTGGGCGTTATGTGTTTCGATGAAATCTGTTTTACAATTTTTTATGATGCATTATATATATCTTTCTATTTTTGATTCAGTTTTTCCTACATTTATTTTACATTTTTGAATGATCTAATTAAGAATATAGTTTACATAGATTATGCCTATGTCAATAAAATTTTAGAGATTTTCAGTGTGTGTATATACAATTGACTTTAATTTTTTACTAATTGAAATGTTCAAAACTTGTAAATTAATTATTATTTAAACCTCTTGATGAAACTGGACTAATTATATCTGCGAAAGAATTCAATGAATGTTAAATTTATGAAACAAAACTCAGATTTTTTTTTTTTTTTAATGTAGTCGGCTTGTACTAGAAAACCAGAATTTTTGTGCAAACCAAAGTTTATTTTCATATTAAAGTCAAGGATCGCATATTAATAAAGAAACAGAAAATTGTGCCTGCAGTATTGTGCGCTCTTGGATATAGAAAACCAAATGTTGTAATATTGTTACTCACAAAAAGACAAACTCAATGGCATCAGAATTAAAACTATTTGTCAAATATAATAGTATAATCTAATAATAATAATAAAATCCAATGGGATAATACACAAAATATAATAAAAGAAAATATTAAAATACAAATATTATCAAAAATCAAACATATTCAGGCAAATTGTATTCAGTGTGGAAAATTAGATTAATACATACGCTGTTCAATAATGTTCTGTTTTTATGTGCTTAAAATCATGCTCTCCCAATATTTTTATTTTTTATACGAATTTCTTTCCAGTAAATACAGAGATTACAGACGACTGAAGTTGATTGTTAACAAATTTATGATGATGAAAAAAAAATAATAAAATGCATAACTTAATGTTATGATGTTTAAAGATACAATACAAAGTTGTTTATAAAAGCGAGTTTAAAAGAAAGTCAAGAATGAACGAAATGTTGAAAACTTTCAATAATTAAAAGCAGGAAAAGGAAAAATTGTTACTTTAAGAAAAGAAAAAAAATATTATTCTTTAAGGCAGTCAAAAGAAAAATATATAACGAAGAATATATATTTAATGGTTAAATTAAAACATCCATGGGAAGGGGAGACTTAAAACATTCAAAATAATTAAGGAAATATATTTGAAATAAATATAGGTACAGAAAATAAAATTATAAAAAGTGAGAAAATTTGGAATATTATCTGCCAGAGGAGCAGGAAACATTTGTTTTCAATCAAAATTAATCAATACGGGGTACACAGACCTTATACTTAATCAGCTACAAAAGCTTATTAGAAATTCCCACGCATCCTTCTGAGATTGCCTGTCCGTATATTCCCAAACCGTTTGCATAATCCACTTGACAGGCAAGATTGGTAAAAGTCATAGTTACCGATGTTTAACGAATGATGAGGTAATGAATGACACACATGCCGTCCAATCGTTATTCTGGAACCATGGAGAAGAAAGTATTTCAACATTATAACTCCACATTTCACTCATCTTTCTCTATTGAAAATGGTTCGTTTATTTATTTATACTTCAGTTTATACTTAGCATAAAACTGGTATAAACCTATTAATTTTAATTAAACCGTACTGTAATTTTAACTGTTTTGATTTACTTTTAAAAGGATGTGCTGTAAATTTAAATTAAATAATAAAATGATTTTTATTTATTTTAAAAAATTATTTTCATGGTATTATTTACGAATTCGTTAATTATTTATCCATGTAAATAATTTACATACGCTATTTATTTTCTTTCAAATTATTATTTAATAGGGCTTTGAAAAAGTTTTTTTTCATTCATGAATGGCATTTATTATTTTTCAAAGAATTTTTGTTTCTTATTTATGTAACAAAAATTTAAAGAACTATTCCAAATTTTATTAATGTTACTATTTAAATTAAAAGTTTTAAGGCACTATTGCATAATAATCATATATCACACAAAATTAATATCGCACAAAAATTCAAGTAAAGAATATATTTTATTATTGTTCTCGTATTCCAGTACACATTTGAATATAATAAACACCTCCAACTAATTTATGATAAACCCTCTAAATTTTAACGAGATCAGACATATATATTATAAATAAAAGCGTAAAATTTTTTGTGTATACATAGATGAGAGCAAGTGAAACATTTTAATAATATAGACTTTTACAATGTGAAGGCCGTAAAAACTTTAAATTTTTAACTGTTGTTATTAGCCTCAAAAGAAAATAATTTTCATAAAATTGTCTTCGTTATTTAATGAAACTTTGTTACTGAAAAGATAACAAGAATTGTAATATTTAAAGAAACAAACGCTTCCTCCTTTTTTTAACCATCTTTATAAATGGGATAAAACAGAGCAACTTTGATACATATACATAATAGATATACATGTGCTTATGTGTTTTTGTGTGTATGTATGAGTATACATCTTAGAAAAGTATTGCAAATAAATACCGTGCAAGAGTTTGGCCTTTCGTTCGCCTTATTAGAATTAACAATTAACTTTACATTATTTTACCAAATGTACATTAAATAACAGAAAGGAAATTTAAAACTCAATTTCCGACCAATATATATCTATTCCATTCAAACTCAAATACTCTTATAAATTATAAACTTCCCTATCCAAACTGAAAGCAATTTAAAATATTTATAGGACGTCATATTCTGTTCAGGGAAACGAAAGATTAAATCTGATGAGAAATGAGTTCGAATGGAACTTTTCATCAAACAACTGGCAACAAATTATACTTAACAGCCCAAACTCATTTTCGGAAGCACCCTTTCAGAGCGACTCCTTTATATATACTATAAATATATTTCTCAGGCCTTCCATTAAATTAGCCAATCCGTAAATACGCTACGGAACAACTTTCTGATCCCTTCTTTTCTAAATCGTCCCAGACATCGCATCAAGGTTTAATCGGTTCAGTCAATACCCTTTCCTCAACCCTCCAAAGAGGCGGGGATTTAGGAAGACCAAACGATGAGTAAAGAGAGGGAGGATTGTCAACCATTCTGAATTCTCCGACTAGCAAAAGTTCTAATTCGAGTTTAATGAAAAGGAATTTGTCGGTTGAAAGTTACTTTTGACACGCTAAAATTGATTCGGAAGGTTGGATTTTGTCTTTCAGCGTAAGTGGATGAAGTGCGTTTCTTCAATGATTTTTGTTGGTTATAGAGGGCAGGCTATATCTGTGGGAGCTTGAAAAAGTGTAGATCTGTACGATTTGGGAACTTAATGTCAGTCTGTCTCAGGAGAGCTTTAAAATAATTTTGTTTCATGAAAAATGTTTTAAGATTTATGCATTGTTGAATTAAATTTCAGTTTTACGAAGAAAACTATTAAAGATTTTTAATAAAATCATTTCTGTAAAAAGTTAATTTTCTAGATTTTTTTTTTTAATTTGATCCTATGGGAAAGTTTTCAAGCTAAATAAGGAAGAAAGAAAGAAATGCAGCACATTACAACATAATTAGAAAAAGGTAAAAGGATATTGGAACTCAGATTCCACTTTTAAAAATTATGTATAATGCCATAATAGTTCAAAAAACATCTATTCATAACATTATTAAAAACATTTATTATTTTATTTTTTATTAAGTAGAACAAATTAAAAAAATAAGAGACATCTGTACTTATTCAAATCTATGCATTAATACATAATTTTTTAATGTAATTTATTATTAAATTCTTCATTCGTTTGCATTTAGATTGAAAAATAAACGCAACTAAATCATTTTAAAAGAAACTTTTTCCTTTAATAATACTAACGACTTTAAGCTTTTTATTTGATTAATTATAATCTATATTTATCATTCAACGATTCCATCAATTGTTTTTAGATTGATACTTTCTATAAGGCTGTTTCTTATTTTTGAGTTTAAAAATAAATATTATTATGTCTCAACAAATATTGGTATTTTTTTGTTTGCGATATGCCAAACTTTTTGCCAAATACATGAATAAGTAAATATGTTTCACCAATTTAGTGCACAATATTTAAAAATTTTTTGTTTATTTATTACTTTATAACAGAAATGTATTGCGCGCTTTGCAGTAATAATAGTTAATACTTCGTTATTGTTTGTGTGATCATTAAACATAATAAAAAGTGATGCTGGAAGAAAAATAATATTTGTTTATAAACTTACATGCTCATAGTAATAAATACATATATATCATTTTGGTAATTTGCAGATTTCTTAGTGAATCTGAGAAATGAAATGATTTTACTTTCTTAATGGATTAGACTAATTAATATACAAAGTGCATATACACGTCACTAAATTATCTCATTTAATCAGTTGCATGGACATGATAGGACTAATACATCAGGATTCTACAAGTGTTTACATTATTGGATTAATTCTATGTAACTTGATCTTTTCGGTGAACCTGAAGTGCTAGGTAGTTTCTAAATTCACAAAAGTATGTTACAAAAAAGGGATATTTGCAGCCCATAAACATATCTGAAGAATAAT